>NW_028227272.1:62497000-63117750 GCF_978045245.1 Mus caroli | reverse complement strand
AGCCTGCTTAAATACATTTTGTAGTTTGATACTACTCAAAGGTTATGTTAATCTGATACGAGTATTTCTTTGTCTGTTTATACATAAATAGATTGATGAAATCATGTGACTTTGCACATTTGAGTGCTTTTTTTTCCAATTCCATCCTTTATAGTTGGGAATTACTTAACTCTGGGTTCATTCTTCTCTAGTGCTTAGCACATCTGAATGAATATGTGTTATAGTTGTAGCAGAATGGAGATAGTACTTGTAGGTTACTGATGGAGTTTACTAGAAAAACAGTTGAATTGAAGCCTTTCCTTTATCATTGAGCAGAGAATATTGAATTTTTTTTATTTCCCCTCTGTTACTCATTCCTGTTCTTTAGTCTTGCTGTGAAAAGGCTTCTCGGTAACAGAGATGCTGAAGAAAAGTAAAGAAATAATAAAACAAAACAAAATCAGAGCAAGTGATGGCAGCTAAAGCTATCTGGCATAGTTTGTTTGCATCTGAGGAAATCAAAACTGAGAAACCTAAGATAATATGAAAGAACTCAGCTAGAAATAAGAGCTTGGAAGATTTATAGTTTTTCTGTACTTAAATCTAGAACACGTGAACTAAAAATCTAATAGATTGCTTTGTGTAATGCATACAAAATAAGTAAACAAGCAAATAAAACAAAACTCTGTAATATGTCAGTTGACACTGTTCTAGAATCCATCTGGGAATGGGAAATGCATAGAGGTCATCAAGGATTAGTTTTACCTAGTCACAAAACTGTGACTTTAAAATAAATGAAGGTAAATGTGATCTTTTGCAATGGTTGTAAGGTAGTTTAAAATAAATGCGACTTCACATATTTTTCACATTTCATTTGAAATAACGTTTTGGTGATAAACAAAAATCTGGAGGAACATTTGATGCAAATTTCTCATATGGTGAAATTACCTTCCTTTCTCCCATATTTCTTTTATTGGCCATTAAATTTTTATTTATAAAACAAAGTTCCCTGTTATGACTTCTAGCAACTAATATCAAAAACTATTTATCTGTCTAAAAATTTTTGCCATTCCTCAAGTGTGCTATCAAAAGTCATTTTGCAGAGTCAGGATTCCACTTAACAAAAGAGTTATACTGTAATAAATTTTATGTTATGGTTCCAATGTAACAGAAATTCAATGCCAAGAAAATTTGGTACTCATAAAAATCAGATCTGTAGCAAGAAGATGAAGATCGTCTTATAAATGGTTATTCACGAAGAGGGCAGAATTGCAATGACCATGTAACTGTGAGAACACACTTTTAGACGAGCACAATATCTGCCTTAAAGTCTCATTAACCAGGAGGTAATTTGTACTGATTGTGAACAAAAGGAACTACAGCTCTTGGCTTGTTTTCTTTTTTCCAAGTCTACAATTCACTGTTATAAATCAATGAATTTGTCTTCGCTTCTCTCTCCTTAGCAATTTTTAAAATGAGGATTTTTTTTCAATTTTTACTTCACAATAATAATCATGCCAAAAAGTAGAGACTTTAAAATGAAAAGGGAATAAAAGGTTCTTTTTTAAAAAAACAAAACCAAAAGTGAGTGATTCTCTCAGCTCAATGTGGAGATGTGTAATTAGCCAGCTGATGAACGGAAAGCTCTCTTATTCTTCAACTTGTAAGTTTTGTGGCTGCATCTGCATTAGAAATTAGAATATTAAAGACCAACATATATGACATAGATTCAGCTGTTTGTTTGACCCTGAAATATTTGAATATTTGAAATAAATTGTTTTGTGAAAACAAAAATAGGTAAATTCTACCTTAATTCACTTTGCTATATATTCATGAAACTCACACTCTTAGGTTTCAACCTCTAGGGTCAAATAAGTTTTCACACTAAGATTTTCCTAACCACAATGATGTATACACCATACTGAAAGTGAGGTCTTTTTAAATGTCTATTTCAATGGTATGCCAAACAAATTCTTACATGAAAAGTGCATCCTTGGTAGATTGTTGAACAAATCATTGGCAAACTGCTAATGTTGAGCTAAACCACTCAAAATCAACATCTTTTCTATGGCCAAATGCTGTTCATGTATTTTGTTAACTCTAGATGATGTGATTATAACATGAAGCAGACAGAGCAGAATACACAAGTATCTTTAAACACGGATGAGGGACAGGGAGACAGGAAAGAACCTAAAGAGGAGTGACTTCCCCCACTTCCCAGAGATAGTGGGAAATGCCTAGGACAACATAGAAACTTTAATTCACTGCCTTTCACAGAAAATAGGATACCAATTAAATATATGAATGAGGATATGGGGCACCAATATCAAGGGACAAAAGGAAAAATGGAAGTACTAAGAATCAGAATGCATGGTGCGAAAAGATGGTTAAGAAATACAGAGAACACAGTGATCTTACAGGAAATATTAGTTCCCATATCCTATACTAGAGGTTTCACAACCACCCACAACTCACCTCCACGGGGATTCCACTTTAGTTCATATAGATTATGTAGTTACTATAATTGGATAAGGATCATTCAGAATGACTGCTCGTTGTGCATATGAAAGCAGAGGCATGGAGATGAAAGGATTCTGCCCACCAAAGTGTTACAAGGGGTGATAAAGACCATTCAGTTCAACCGCCTTACTTTGAGGGTGAACAGGTCAAGAATGCTTTCCAAAGTCACACTTTTGACTTTTGTGTGCACTTTTGAAGATTGCTCTGACACACTGTCTATGTTTGCCTTATATAATGGAGGACATCACACTATCGATCAGAAAGCAGAGCCTTGTCACTCTGCTTCAAAATGTTTAGAATGGAGTCATTTCAGGGCAGCGGTTCTCAACCTGTATAATGTTGCATCCCTACAATGAAGTCCCTCATGTTGCAGTGTCCCCCAACCATAGAATTATTTTCATTGGTACTTCATAAATGCAATTTTTGCTGCTGCTATGCATTGTAGTAGAAGCCTCTGTTTCATGATGGTCTTTGGGGTTTGCGATCCACGGGTTGAGAACCACCACCTTAGAGGCTGCTGGACAGAATCTGCAGGAAAGAGGAAAAAGCTTTGGGGAGAAATGAGTAGGAATGCAGCAGTTCTGCATAGCACTTCTGACACTGGCTGCACAGAATCAGCACAGACTTCACAAACTAAGAGAGCTAATTGACACTGACCTCGCTTCAGATGCCAGCACAATTCACGGCCTCAGGTTTGTCATCACTTCTGATCAACTAGTTAAACACATAGAGAATGCCAAGGCACACTCAGGCTTGGAAATGTTCTGGGAAAATTCACAGAATTCAGTACAGTAACATGTGTGCCTATGTTTCGTTTAGTTTTAGTTTAGTTTAGTTTAGCTGTTTAGTTCAGTTTAGTTTAACTTAGGTTAGTGTGTGGGGGTGGGGGTGTCTGTGTGTGTGCATGTGTGCACTCAAGACAAACACACACACACAGATCAGAGAGAGAGAGAGAGAGAGAGAGAGAGAGAGAGAGAGAGAGAGAGAGAGAGAGAGAGAGAGAGAGAGAGAGAGAGAGAGAGAACATTCCATGGAGCATGTGCTGACGTAAAAAGACTTGTTGGAAGTCAGTTCTCACCTTCCTGCTTGTTTTCAGGCAGTTTCCATCGTTTTGCCAGATAGCCATACATAGCTGAGAGGATGGGTTTCTGGGTGACATTCCTGTCTTCTCTTCCCAATCCATCATAGAAGTTCTAGAATCACATTTGTACTTCACCGCATGCCGTGCTCCTGGGAATCTCAAGAGTTTGTAACACTAGTGGAGAAAGTACTTTTTCTCTTTGCCATTAAGCTATGTCTCCAGCTTTGCAACCATTTTATGAGAATCATACAAGCCAGGCACAGTTAAAGAGACTCATAGAAAAAGGTTCCAGTGGATCTTTAGAAGAGAGTTTTTATTTCTTTTCTCTCTGTGGAATCCAGGGATGTTTTTTAGCCTGTTATATTGATGTATTTGTCAATGGGTGAGCTCACATTAGCTTATATCTAGAGTTACATTGAGGTTTCCCTCTGTAGGCATGATTGACTTAGTTCAGTGTCTGGCTCTCTCCCCTCCACTCTGCTCCTAGAAGTCAGGCAGTCAGCCAGATACTGTGTCTTGAAAGCCCATTCCCTAGACATATTACTCATCTCTCTCTGGCATTATGGGTCCCTCTTCTGGGCATTCCTTAGCAAAAATTCAAGTAGGGTCTAAAAGCCAACTTTGAATAACAGACTTTATCGTCACTCAGGAATATTAAGGCCTAGACGTTTCCTAAGAATGATCATGTATAAAAATCAGAAAACTATTTGTTTATTAAAATTGGGGGATTTTTGATAATATAATTTGTGTTTCTAATTCCCCAAACCCAGTTGACTGAGACATTAGATCATATCCTGTACAATAGACAAATTAAAGAGGGAACTGAGTAACATTTTGTAGGCCATGGAAAATTATACACAGAGTCATTGTTCTGCCATTATTATTTGTTTAAAAGTACAGAAACCTCAACAGACTTCCTGAGTTTCACTTTGGTAATGAAAGATACAGAGCAATAAAAGATAAGTAGCATTTAGTCGCAATCATGGAAACTAAGTACTTTATTTAGATTCAAACTGTGCTTCAAAGTCACCAGAGAGAGAGAGAGAAAGAGAGAGAGAGAAAGAGCGAGAGAGCGCTTAAATTGACAGAGGCTATTAAATGAAAGCACAGTAATTATCTTAGGAATTATTGGACAATGAAAGGGTTCAGATTTTATAAAGAAATACAATTAATTACAGGCCATCATTCCTTCTTGTACTTAAAATTCCCAGTGTTGTAGAAAAATCTTGCAATTTATATAACCATACAATACTACTTAAGGTAACCGAAAATTCAGTTTTAATAAAAGTTTACATTTATGAATTTTTAAAGAATAATAGATATTAAAATGTTTAATGCTTATAAATGGACACATTATACATTCATGACTTTAATTATTTTTATTTTATTTATGTGATTGTTTAATCTGCATTAATTAAATATATATATTTGAAAGTCTCTATGGGGCCTTATCAACCAACAACTCAAATGGATGAAATATAGTCCTAGTACTGGAGGTTCCTTTGGTGACAAGAGATGGCCAGGTATATGTTTGGATACCCATATTATTTGGATACTTCATTAGAATGACCCTCATATATAATAGGAAGTTTCCAACTCAAAAGATTTTATTACCATGCCTCAAATATTCTTCAATTCTAGCTGTCTCTCCCATGATTCCCTTCCTCAATCACCCTCCCCTATGCTTTCCAACTGATTGTGTTCTTGTCCCCCTCCCCCAAATCACCAGCTCTACTCCACCTATAAACTATAATCTATTTCTCTCTCCAGGGGAGATCAATATGCCCTGCCCCCAGTCCCTTCCTTTGTGCCTTAGCTCTATAGGACTATAGATTATAGCTTGGTCATCAGTTCTTTAATGGATAATATCCAAATATCAGTAAATGCATATTTATCTTTTAAATCTGTGTTTTCTTTCTCAGGATAACGTTTTGTTGTTGTTGTTCCATCCATTTGCCTCAGATTTCATGATGTCATTTGTTTTAACCATTTAGTTATGTATATTCCTTATGGAAATGTACATCACTTTCTTTATCCATTCTTCTGTTGAGGAACATCTAGGTTGTTTTCATGTTCTGGCTATTATGAATAGAGCAGCAATAAATATGACTGAAGAGGTATCCCTGTGTTAGGATGAAGCATTCTTTGGGTAGTAGCCCAAGAGTGCTATAGCTGGATCTTAAGGTAGATAGACTCCCACCTTTCTGTGAAACCACTATACTCATTTCTATAGTGGCAGTATAAGTTTCACTTTCTCCAGAAATAAAAGAGTATTCTCCCTTGCTCTACATCCTTGCCATGATAAACTGTCATTTGCACCATTAATTTTAGGCATTGTAATAGGTGTTAAAATAGAGTCTCAAGTCATTTTGATTTGCATTTCCCAAGTGATTAAGGATGCTGAACAGTTCTTTAAGTATATCTCAACTATTTGAGTTTCCTTTATGGAGAAATATGTATATATATATATATATATATATATATATATATATCCCATTTTATCTATTTATATATGACCAACTTCTTTAATTTTTATATATTTTCAATGTGAGCCTTCTATTGGGTGTGGAGTTGGTAAAAAAAAAAAATATTTTTTCTATCCTGTAGGCTACTGCTTTGTCAGAATGATCATGTCCCTGCTCAATATGGCATTTCATATGTTTAAAGTGACTACTACAGACAGGACTCCCAGTTCCTAACAGTGATACCCCAAAGTTTCCAAGAAGATGTGGGCACAAGGACAAAGGACTCCAGCTGGGTTGTGGTTCACTAATCAGTGGACATAACTGCCCCCAACTCCTAACCTGCTGTCAGGGCACAGGCTAAACTGTGGATAAACAAAGGACACCTGAAGAGTTAATAGTCCCATGTTGTTGGAACAACATGATGTACTAACCAGAACCCCGGAGCTCTTGTCTCTAGCTGCATATGTATCGAAAGATGGCCTAGTCGGCCATCAATGGAAAGAGAGGCCCATTGGACTTGCAAACTTTATATGCCCCAATATAGGGGAATGCCAGGGCCAAAAGAATGGGAATGGGTGGGTAGAGAAGTGGGGGGCGCTATGGGGGACTTTTGGGATAGCATTGGAAATGTAATTGAGGAAAATATGTAATAAAAATATTAAAAATCAAAAAAAAAAAGAAAAAAATTCTTTCTAATGTACTTAACTTTATCTTCTGCCTATAATATATGTATGTATATATGTTTCAGTCTCCTGCCAAGTTCAAGCTGCTCCAGAGCAGCTGTGCACAGGTCCTCCAGTCTAGCCTCACAGACACTTTCCAACTCCTAGATGGCCCCCATATCATGGACAGCTCTGAAACAACTGACTCTCCCAGGACTTGACCAGCATCCCAATTTTCGTAAGGTCCCCAAAGATGACGTCATCCCAAGTCACCAGGAAAAAGTCTAAAGACACAATGCCTTCACTCTTGCCCCACTGTCACCCCTTCCAATTCTCTCACTTTTAATTAAACAAAAGTGGAGGATTGTTAGCTTACAGGCAATTTTATTAGGCTCCTCCCAGGGATGTAGCAACACTTCACCTCATCATCTGCTACCCAAGCTCGATCACTATCTGTCTCTCTGTCTCTGTCTGTCTCTGTCTGTCTCTGTCTCTGTCTGTCTCTGTCTCTCTCCCCCTGTGTGTTTATGTGTGTGTGTGTGTGTGTGTGTGCGTTCCCAGCTTTCCAGCCTTTCCTTAATTGAATCACAGGGGTCCCCGACTTCAGGCCATTGGTTGGGTGTAAGTATCTGCATCTGTCTCAGTCAGCTACTTGTTGGGCCTCTCAGAGGGCAGCCATATTAGAATCTTGCCCATAAGCACACCATAGCCTCAATAATATTGTCAATACTTGGATCCTTCCCTTGAGGTAGATCCCACTTTGGGCCTATCATTGGACCTTCTTTTCCTCAGGCTCTTCTCCATTTTTGTTCCTGCAGTTCATTTAGACAAGAACAATTTTGGGCCAGAATTTTTGGCTATGGTATGGCAACCCCATCCCTCATTTGATACCCTATCTTCCTACCAGAGGTGGATTCTACAAGTTCCCCCTCCCTAGTATAAAGCACTTCATCCAAGGTGCCCTCCTTTGAGTCCTAAGATATCACATCCCAGGTCTCTGGTACATTCCAGAGGCCCCTCCCCCCCACCTCCTACCTCCTGAGGTGGCCTGTTTCCATTCTTTCTAGTGGCCTTCGGGGTTTCAGTCCTGTCCCTCCTTACATCATGTTCCCCTTTTCTCCTCATTGTCCCATTTCCCTCCCAAATCCCTCCTTCCCTTCTCCTTCCTGTGATTGCTTTCTTCCCCCTCTGATATGGGATTGAGGCATCCTTTCTTGGGCTCTTCAGCTTGTTAACCTTCTTTAGTTCTGTGGATTGTATCCTGGGTATTCTGTACATTTTTGGTTAATACCGACATATTAGTGAGACACAGTGAGTAGCACCAGTTGGTCAATGTCCATAAGTAGCTCTTGCTATTCATACATTAATACGATACTATATCCCAAGAAATGTTATGTGTTTTATTAGGGTTGTTTTACTTGCAAAATATATTTCCACCTAGATGCAAATATAGCCTACACAAAACACTAGTAAGCTGTATTCAAATATATCATTCACAGTAACTGATTATATCACAGTAACTTAATATATCATTTTGTAACTGATATTTAAACTTTTCATAAGACTTCACTTTCCAGTATCAGTCACCATAGCAATTGAATTAATTATCTTGAATGATGCACCCATTGAAACAGAGACAACAAAAATAAAAGTAAAATTAACTTTTGAAAAATTATAGCAACATGCCTCATTTTTTTTTATTTTAAAAGGTATCCATTTAAAAGGATAAAACATGGATACTTAAAATATATTTACCCAAGAAGATATTCAAGATTCTAATAAATGTAAGAGAATATAAATTATTTTGCTCAAGTGGTATCCAGATATAATCACTGGAGAAAGAAACAAATGTCAGGTTTGGCATTTCTTTCATTTTATGTGGAAGAGTTGTTAACTTTCATTTCACTGCAGTGAGCTCAGTTTTTCCTATTAAGTAGTGAGTGCCCAGCAATGCACTCTACTGACTTAACACATGTTTATAATATGCATAACTGCCTACAAATATAAACACTCAGGATTCTATAGAAGGGCAAGGGGACGAGGGAAGGGAAGGGAAAACAAAAACTAAAAGGTTATTTCTTATTAAAGTCCTCCCAAAAGAGTAATGTTGAAAATCAATTACAGTGGATTCTTGAGGAGAAAGTCAGGGTGAGCACCTTCATCTAACTCTGGCAGGAAATAACAGGCTCAGAAACATCTCAGTGTCTTGGAAAAAGACTGGCAGAAACGTCATGAAAAGAATGTGTACATCTTCAGCAAGTTTACAGATCACCTTTCCTAGAGTTAGAAATCTATAGCTAATGTTTGGGTTGGACCGATGCATTCCAATGTACGTTTCTTTAAACAATATTATCCATTGGTGAGAGCAGTGTCCATGTTTTGTTGTGAATTGCCATAAGAAGTTTGACCAGATCAAATGACAAAACAGGCTTCCCCTCAGCATTCACATTTCAGCAATGATTTCTACAGAAATCTTTTTTTTAATTGGGAATTTATTTCATTTACATTTCCAATGCTATCCCAAAAGTCCCCCACATACTCCCCCACCCACTCCCCCACCCACCCACTCCCACTTCTTGGCCCTGGCGTTCCCCTGTACTGAGACATATAAAGTTTGCACGACGAATGGGCCCCTCTTTCCAACTAGGCCATCTTCTGATTCATATGCAGTTAGAGACACGAGCTTGGGGGGGGGGGTGTACTGGTTAGTTCATATTGTTCCACCTATAGGGTTGCAGATCCCTTTAGCTGCTTGGGTACTTTCCCTAGCTCCTCCATTGGGGGCCCTGTGATCCATCCAATAGCTGACTGTGAGCATCCAAATCTTACATCTTAAATTTTTTCAGTCCTTCCAGTCGGCACCAGCACCGGGTCACACAGGGCACAGAGTCAGTGGACACCCCCAGTCCATAGAGGACTCTCCACTCAACCTTAGGATCACTGGTGAGTAGAACACAACATCTATTCCAATCTAATCACATGGGACCTGAGACAGCAGAAGGGAAGCAGAAAACCGGCCTGACCAGGGGCACGAGTCCCTTCTGGTTGGCACCAGCACCTGGTCACCTTTGGCTCTGAATTGGCAGACATCCCCATAGTCCCTAGAGGACTCTCCACACAATCTTAGGATCACTGAACAAACAGCTTTACAGTTCTCAAAAGAGACACCACTTCCAGGCACTGTAACATGCCCAAGATCCTAGGACAACTGGATCCCAGGATAACAGGAGCTGGGTCACCCCAGTATTTCAGGGTCTTAGAGGAACTTGACTGCCAAGAACTCTGACACACCCAGAATCTCAGGTTCACAGGAGCCCACCATCAAAGGATCAGAGAGAAAACTGGACTCTGAGGAGATCTGAACCAACTGGAATTATAGGAAGGACAGGCTCCAATCAGATATATTGAGGGCAGCAAGCACTTGAGATAATAAGATGGCAGGAGGCAAGCATAAGAACAGAAGCAACAGAAACCAAGGTTACTTGGCATCATCAGAACCAAACTCTCCCACCTTATCAAGTCCTGGATACACCATCACACCAGGAAAACAAGACATGGATCTAAAGTCACTTCTCATGATGATGATGGAAGACTTTAAGAAGGAAAGAAAGGAAAACACAGATAAAAAGCTAGAAGCCCTTGAAGAGGAAACACAAAAATCCCTTAGAAATTTACAGGAAAACACTACCAAACAGGTGATAGAAGTGAACAAAACCATCCAGTATCTAAAAATGGAAGTAGAAACAATAAATAAAACCCAAAAGGAGACAACTCTGGAGATAGAAACCCTAGGAAAGAAATCAGGAACCATAGATGCAAGCATCAGCAACAGAATACAAGAGATGGAAGAGAGAATCTCAGGTACAGAAGATTCCATAGAGAACATGGGCACAACAATCAAAGAAAATGCAA
The DNA here is from genome assembly GCF_978045245.1 of Mus caroli. Taxonomy (NCBI): domain Eukaryota; kingdom Metazoa; phylum Chordata; class Mammalia; order Rodentia; family Muridae; genus Mus; species Mus caroli. The sequence continues at coordinate 63,107,131 of NW_028227272.1, read as the reverse complement.
AATGCAAAAAGATCCTAAGTCAAAACATCCAGGAAATCCAGAGCAAAATGAGAAGACCAAACCTACTGATAATAGGAGTAGATGAGAATGAACATTTCAAACTTAAAGAGCCAACAAATATCTTCAACAATATTAAAAAAGAAAACTTCCCAAACCTAAAAAAAGAGATGCCCATGAACATACAAGAAGCCTACAGAACTCCAAACAGACTGTAAAAGAAAAGAAATTCCTCCCAATACATAATAATCAGATCAACAAATGCACTAAATAAAGACAGAATATTAAAAGCAGTAAGGGAAAATGGTCAAGTAACATATAAAGGCAGGCTGATTAGAATTACACCAGACCCCTCAACAGAGACTATGAAAGCCAGAAGAACCTGGACAGATGTTATACAGACCATAAAAGAACACAAATGCCAGCCCATGCTACTATACCCAGCAAAACTATCAATTACCAAAGATGGAGAAAACAAAGTATTCTATGACAAAACCAAATTCTTATAATATCTTTCCATGAATCCAGCCCTTCAAAGGATAATAATGGGAAAACACCAATACAAGGACAAAACTTCTCCCTAGACAAAGCAAGAAAGTAATCCTTCAACAAACCTAAAAGAAGACAGCCAAAAGAACAGAACCCTAACTCTAACATCACAAATAACAGGAAGCAATATTTACTTTTCCTTAATATCTCTTAAGATCAATGGACTCAATTCCCCAATAAAAAGAAATAGACTAACAGACTGGCTACACAAACAGGACCAAACATTTTGCTTCTTACAGGAAACCCATTTCAGGGGAAAAGACTGAAACTACCTTAGAGTGAAAGGCTGGAAAACTATTTTCCAAACAAATGGTCTGAAGAAACAAGCTGGAATAGCCATTCTAATATCAAATATAATCAACTTCCAACCCAAAGTTATCAAAAAAGACAAGGAGGGGCACGTCATACTCATCAAAGGTAAAATCTTCGTAGAGGAACTCTCAATTGTGAATAAATATGCTCCACATGCAAGGCAGCCTAATTCATTAAAGAAACTTTAGTAAAGCTCAAAGTACACATTGCACCTCACAGAATAATAGTGGGAGACTTCAACACACCACTTTCATCAATGGACAGATCCTAGAAACAAAAACTTAACAGAGACACAGTGAAACTAACAGAAGTTATAAAACAAATGGATTTAACAATTATCTACAGAACATTTTATCCTAAAACAAAAGGATATATCTTCTTCTCAGCACCTCATGGTACCTTCTCCAAAATTGACCATATAATTGGTCACAAAACAGACCTCAACAGATACAAAAATATTGAAATTGTCCCATGCATCCTATCAGATCACCATGGACTAAGGCTGATCTTCAATAACAACATAAATAATAGAAAGCCAACATTCACGTGGAAACTGAACGACACTCTACTCAATGATAACTTGGTCAAGGAAGAAATAAAGGAAGAAATTAAAGACTTTTTAAAGTTTAATGAATATGAAGCCACATTATACCCAAACTTATGGGACACAATGAAAGCATTCCTGAAAGGAAAACTCATAGCTCTGAGTGCCTCCAAAAAGAAACTGGAGAGCATACACTAGCAGCTTGACAGCACACCTAAAGGATCTAGAACAAAAGGAGGCATATTCATCCAAGAGGAGTAGACAGCTGGAAATAATCAAACTCAGGGGTGAAATCAACCAAGCAGAAACAAAAATAACTATTCAAAGAATCAACCCCAACCAGGAGCTGGTTCTTTGAGAAAATCAACAAGATAGATAAACCCTTAGCCAAATTCACTAGAGGGCACAGGGACAGCATCCTAATTAACAAAATCAGAAATGAAAAGGGAGACATAACAAGAAATCCTGAGGAAATCCAAAACACCTTCAGATCCTTCTAAAAAAGGCTATACTCAACAAAACTGGAAAACCTGGATGAAATGGACAAGTTCCTAGACAGATACCAGGTAACAAAGTTAAATCAGGATCAGACAAATGACCTAAACAGTCCCATATCCCCTAAAGAAATAGAAGTAGTCAATAGTAGTCTCCTAAGCACAGGACCAGGTGGGTTCAGTGCAGAGTTCTATCAGACTTCAAAGAAGACATAATTCAAGTTCGTCTCAAACTATTCTACAAAATAAAAGCAGAAGGTACTCTGACCAATTCATTCTATGAAGCCACCATTACTCTGATACCTAAACCACATAAAGAACCAACAAAGATAGAGAATTTCAGACAAATTTCCCTTATGAATATTAATGCAAAAATACTCAATAAAATCCTTGCAAACCGAATCCAAGAACACATCAAAATGATAATCTGCATGACCAAGTAGGCTTCATCCCAGGGACTCAGGGATGGTTTAATATAGAGAAATCCATAAATGTAATCAACTATATAAACAAACTCAAAGATGAAAACAACATGATCATCCTGTTAGATGCTGAGAAAGCATTTGACAAAATCCAACACCCATTCATGAAAAAATCTTGGAAATATCAGGAATTCAAGGCCCATACCTAAACATAATAAAAGCAATCTACAGCAAACCAGTAGCCAACATCAAAGTAAATGGTAAGAAGCTGGAAGCAATCCCACTATAATCAGGGACTAGACAAGGCTGACCACTTTCTCCCTACCTATTCAATATATTACTTGAAGTCCTAGCCAGAGCAATTCGACAACAAAAGGAGGTCAAGGGGATACAAATTGGAAAGGAAGAAGTCAAAATATCACTTTTTGCAGATGATATGATAGTATATATAAGTGACCCTAAAAATTCCACCAGAGGTCTGCTAAACCTGATAATCAGCTTCACTGAAGTAGCTGGATATAAAATTAACTCAAACAAAGCAGTGGCCTTTCTCTACAGAAAGGATAAACAGGATGAAAAAGAAATTTGGGAAACAACACCTTTCACAATAGTCAAATAATATAAAATATCGTTGTGTGACTCTAAGGAAGTGAAAGATCTGTATGATAAAAACTTCAAGTCTTTGAAGAAAGAAATCAAAGAAGATCTCAGAAGATGGAAAGAACTCCCATGTTCATGGATTGGCAGGATAAATATAGTGAAAATGGCTATCATGCTGAAAGCAGTCTACAGATTCAATGTAATCCCCATCAAAATTCCAACTCAATTCTTCACTGAGTTAGAAAGGGCAATTTGCAAATTCATCTGGAATAACAAAAAAAAATAGCAAAAATTCTTCTCAATGATAAAAGAATCTCTGATGGAATCACCATGCCTGACCTCAAGCTGTACTACAGAGCAATTGTGATTAAAAACTGCATGGTACTGGTATAGCAACAGACAGGTAGACCAATGGAAAAAAATTGGAGATCCAGAAATGAACCCACACACCTATGGTCACTTGATCTTTGACAAGGAAGCTAAAACCATACAGTGGAAAATATATATAAAGAACTTAAGAAGATGGACTAAAGAAAACCAAATAACCCCATTAAAAATGGGACACAGAGCTAAACACAGAGTTATCAACTGCAGAATATTGAATGGCTGAGAAGCACCTGAAAAAATGTTCAACATTCTTAATCATCAGGGAAATGCAAATCAAAACAACCCTGAGATTCCACCTCACACCAGTTAGAATGGCTAAGATCAAAAATTCAGGTGACAGCAGATACTAGCAAGGATGTGGAGAATGAGTAACACTCCTCCATTGCGGGTGGGGTTGCAAGCTGTTACAACCACTCTGGAAATCAGTCTGGCGGTTCCTCAGAAAACTGAACATATTACTATTGCTAAATACAGCAATACCTCTCCTGGGCATATATCCAGAAGATCTTCCAACTGGTAATAAGAACACATGCTCCACTATGTTCATAGCAGCCTTATTTATAATAGCCAGAAGCTGGAAAGAATCCAGATGTCCCTCAACAGAGGAATGGATACAGAACATGTGGTACATTTACACAATGGAGTATTACTCAGCTATTAAAATCAATGAATTTATGAAATTCCTAGGCGAATGGATGAATCTGGAGGATATCATCCTGAGTGAGGTAACCCAATCACAAAAGAACTCACATGATATGCTCTCACTGATAAGTGGATTTTAGCCCAGAAACTTAGTATACCCAAGATACAACTTGCAAAACACATGAAACTCAAGAATTAGGAAAAGCAAAGTGTGGACAATTTGCCCCTTCTTAGAATTGGAAACAAAACACCCATGAAAGGAGTTACAGACACAAAGTTTGGAGCTGAGATGAAAGGATGGACCATCCAGACACTGCCCTACCTGGGGGTCCATCCCATAATCAGCCACCAAACCGACATTATTGCATATGCCAGCAAGATTTTGATGAAGGTACCCTGATATAGCTGTCTCTTGTGAGGCTAAGCCAGTGCCTGGCAAACATAGAACTGGATGCTCACAGTCAGCTATTGGATGGAACACAAGTCCCCCTAAATGTAGGAGCTAGAAAAAGTACCCAAGGAGCTGAAGGGGTCTGCAACACTATAGGTGGAACAACAATATGAACTAACCAGTACCCCCAGAGCTCATGTCTCTAGCTGCCTTTTTAGCAGAAGATGGCCTAGTTGGACATCATTGGGAAGAGAGGCCCCTTGGTCTTGCAAACTTTATATGTCCTAGTACAGGGGAAACACCAGGGCCAAAAAGTGGGAGTGGGTGGGTAGGGGTGGGGGGAAGAGGGTATAGGGGACTTTTGGGATAGCATTTGAAACGTAAATGAAGTAAATACATAATAAAAAATTTGGAGGAAAAATTTTTTTCAGAGTAGAAAGAAATGCTGTTTCCACATTTCTGTAAATCAGGAGACATTTTGAAATTATTCATGTGGAAAATATGTGCACCAAGCAAATAAACTTAAGCCATTTTCTTTTGGTAACCTTGTTAGTGTATTACATGACACTTATGTGGTAACTGTTGTGTTATGTGGCAATTGCTTTTTTTTCCAAAACAAACAGCTAAATGTTTTCCATAGACTATTTCTTTCCTCAAGTGAAAAATGAAGACAGATCTAGAAAGTAGAGAAATTTAAAAATTGCTATTTATGATGTTAAGATTAAACAATATTCTTAATTAATATTCAGTAACACGAAGATTTGAATAATAGTCAATAGGATATTTTCTGCATTGTACTTAATTGATTTGTGTGAAGAAGAGCTCATCCATATATTAAAAAGACATATAATCTCATCAAATACTTAGTCTTTCTTAACTCATGTATATCTGTGAAAAAAAAATACATTTACTAACACTGTACTCCCCTCTACCACACAATAACAGTGTACAACCCTTATAGTAGTCTTTTAATTTTTGTGATGCTTCAAAGTAATAAAAATTTCACATTTATGCTCATCATCTTAAATATGCTATGATAATTCAGGTAGACATACTTATAAGTCAGCCACTGTTCTCTCCACAGAAAAGAATGTCAAAAAAGAATATTCACATATTGTTTTCCTTTTTAAAATTCACAATTTTTTATGAATTCTGCCTGTGTGCAAGTGTCTCATGAACATTGTCTCTGCTAGGCAATTATCAACAGACATGTAGATACTGGAGCAATTGTAAAGTATATTTTTGGTTTTTTGGCTTTTTTAAAGAGGTTTGAAGGGAAACAATTCTGTATTTTTCCAAAGTTACTGAACATTTCACCCTATTTCTGTTGCATGTTTGAAAAGAATTATTTAATGTATATTTATTGAGCATCATTGTATGCTGGACACTTGAACTGGTAACAATAGTGAGATAAACAAATATGATATCCAAATCTCTCCTCCATGAGGCCTATAGCTTCATAATGCTAAAATTACTAGAAAAAACTAGAAAGCAGCTATAAAGAAGTTATATTTAACAATATTTCTTTGCAGTACATCTGCTTCAAATACAAAAGTTAGAGACATCTGTGCTTATAACTTATTAATTTATATATGTAGCTAAAAATTTGTTTGATCTTTACAAACCATCATGTTTCATGTCTTTGTGAAAGGGTATTGTCTTTAGATACAGAGAATTCCTATTTCTGCTTAGGATACTATGTTTTTTGTGTCCAGATTCATAGAATGACTAATATTCTTTTCTAGTTCTTCAATTAAAGATATCCCGTCACAGTCAATAAAGCCTTTGAAATTTTTATGTTTGAAGCATACGATCATGCTTTGAAAACACTAGTAGATATTGTTGGGTTTGTTTCTACAAAAGTAAAAAGTAAAGCAATACTGATCAGCATTTTTCTTTTCTGTGATGAATTCATGTCAGTAAGGTTTAAGTTTTGATGTTAAACTTTTCCAAAGACCAACATGTTCAAGGCTTGTTTATCAAGGTGCTATAGCTACCAGGTAGAACTGTTGCAAGATAGGGTCTAATGAGGACAGCTCAGTCACTAGAGGCTTGCAGAAGAAGAAAGGGTTTTGTTGTTGTTGTTGTTGCTACTGCTGCTTTGTTTTCTTTTGTTTTTTAGGACTCTAGTAACTTTAAAAGAGGATTGATTTAAGAGCTTGACTTCTCATTCTCTCTCTCTCTCTCTCTCTCTCTCTCTCTCTCTCTCTCTCTCTCTCTCTCTCTCTCTCGTTCTCTCTCTCATTATAACCTTTGCTTTTACATGTGTAGTGCCATTACAATATAAAGAAAGATGTAACATCAATAAATATATCTTTCAGGAGAGCTAAGCAAGTACTTTAAACTGTACTATCATGAACTAAATAAACATTTATTTTTATAAAACATGGCTATACTGATATTTGACAATTTTAACACAGTTGACTTAAATTTAACTACTACATCAAAATTCTTTATCAAGGGTTCTACTTACTAAGCTTTACTTTAATAAGTAGCATATATAAATGAAACATATTATAAATGTATAATAAAATAATAAAATAATGTTATTAATAAAAGAATATGCTTTTACACTCAAGTATTATGTATTGTGGTCTATTATACTTCATGACAAATATAAGCAATGAACTAATTCCTACTTATGACTATTATAATTAACTTCCAAATCTTGGTTTCATTATAATTCTTGTCTTTCATTTTATACTAAGAATTTTGTTGGATAATTCAATGTACATTTTTTAGTTATAAAAGTTAATTATAAATTCTATATAGTTATAAGATTTGGAAATAAATAGTAAATACAGCATTGCCAATTTTCTGTGTATAACAAGATTATGGGCCAGAATACACAGCCTTTGAACCAAAATTATTAAAAATATATCCAATGGTAAACATCTGAAGTATGCATGGCAGTGAAGAGAAAATACTTACTAATAAAACTATCATGTGCTGAAAGTGATTACATTTAATACTTTACATTGAATCAAAATTTCTCTTTGAAAAATATAAAGTATTTTCCCCACATTTTTTATTTGATATTTTCTTCATTTATATTTCAAATGCTATCCCAAAAGTCCCCTATACCCCACCCCCGCCCTGCTCCCCTACCCACTCACTCTCACTTCTTGGGCCTGGCATTCTCCTATACTGGGGCATATAAAGTTTGCTAGACCAAGGGGTCTCTCTTCCCAATGATGGCCAACTAGGCCATCTTCTGCTACATATGCAACTAGAGACGCAGGTTCTGGGGGTACTGATTAGTTCATATTTTTGTTCCACCTATAGAGTTGCAGACCCCTTCAGATCTTGGGTACTTTCTCTAGCTCCTAAACTGGGGGCCCTGTGTTCCATCCTATAGATGATTGTGAGCATCCACTTCTGTATTTGTTAGGCACTGGCAAAGCCTCACAGGAGACAGCTATATCAGGGTCCCTTCAACAAAATCTTGCTGGCGTATGCAATAGTGTCTGCATTTGGTGGCTGATTATGGGATGGACCCCCAGGTTGGGGCAGTCTCTGGATGGTCCATCCTTTCGTCTTAGCTCCAAACTTTGTCTCTGCAACTCCTTCCATGGATTATTTTATTCCGTATTCTAGGGAGGAATAAAGTATCCACGCGTTGGTCTTCCTTCTTGATTTTCTTTTGTTTTGGAAGTTGTATCTTTGGGTATTCTAGGTTTCTGGGCTAATATCCACTTATTAGTGAGTGCATATCAAGTGAAATCTTTTGTGATTGGGTTACTTCACTCAGATCTTTGACAAGGGAGCCAAAAACATCCAGTGGAAAAAAGACAGCATTTTCAACAAATGGTGCTGACACAACTGCCGGTTATCATGTAGAAGAAGGAAAATTGATCCATTCTTATCTCCTCATAAAAAGCTTAAGTCTAAGTGGATCAAAGAACTTCACACAAAACCAGAGACACTGAAATGTATAGAGGAGAAAGTGGGGGAAACCCTCGAAGATATGGGCACAGGGGAAAAATTCGTAAACAGAACAGCAATGGCCTGTACTGCAAGATCAAGAATCAACAAATGGGACCTCATAAAATTTCAAAGCTTCTGTAGGGCAAAAGATACTACCAATAAGACAAAAAGGCCACCAACAAATTGGGGAACAATTTTTATCAATCATAAATCTGATAGGGGACTAATATTCAATATATACAAACAGCTCAAGAAGCTGAACTCCAGCAATTCATATAACCCCATTAAAAAATGGGGGACAGAGCTAAACAAAGAATTATCAACTGAGGAATACCAAAGGGCTGAGAAGCACTTGAAAAAATGTTCAAAATCCTTAATCATCAGGGAAATGCAAATCAAAACAACCCTGAGATTCCACCTCACACCAGTCAGAATGGCTAGGATCATAAATTCATGTGACAGCAGATGCTGGATAGGATGTGGAGAAAGAGGAACACTCCTCCGTTGTTGGTGGAATTGCAAGCTTGTACAACCACTCTGGAAATCAGTCTGGTGGTTCCTCAGAAAACTGGACATAGTCCTACTGGTAGATACAGAAATACCTGTCTTGGACATATACCCATAAGATGTTCCAACTAGTAATAAGAACATATGCTCCACTATGTTCATAGCAGCCTTATATATAATAGCCAGAAGCTGGAAAGAACCCAGATGTCCCTCAACAGAGGAATGGATACAGAAAATGTGGTACAATTACACATGGAACTACTCAGCTATTAAAAACAATAAATTTATGAAATTCTTGGGCAAATGGATGGACCTGGAAAAATGTAAACTATTAAGCTTCATGAGGTCACATACTTTTAAGTCATTTTGTTAGAGAAGACATTCTATTTTCTCTAAGAGCTCAAAATTGACACCAGGGCCAAGAGTCACAAAAACATTCAGAAAGAGGGAAAGAGAGAAAGATTTGTAGACCTCATTCAAATTTCTAATGAGTTTTGATAAGAATCTATTTTGCAAATGAAACTTATATGCATATGTATTCATACCAGATTGTTCATTATTTTAAAATTAGGAGTTATTTGGTGTGATGGTTTGAATATGCTTGACCAAGAAAGTGTCACTATTAGGAAGTATGGCCTTGTTGGAGGAAGAGTGTCCTTGTTGAAGGAAGTGTGTTACTCAGGGGGTAGACAACAAGACTCCTCTCCTAAATATGTGTAAATCAATCCCAAACATTGGAACAGGAAGCTGTTAAGTTGAAGATGCCTTGGAGACACCAAGATGTTTGAGATGCCAGAGCCATGGGATATCTGCTGAGAAAAGGTGCTAATTGGGGATGAAGACAGCCCAGGAGAAAGAAGTTTGTTGTAGTCAACAAAGATGAAAAAGGAGTTGGAGATCTGAATACCACTTTGACATCAGACATGGAGATACAGGGTTTATAATCTGTTTAGCTGGTTTCCTGTCTTGCTTTGGGAATTACAGTTAAGTGATTGGATGAATCTCAGAAAAGACTTTGAATTTGGGACTTTTTAACATTGTTGACACTGCTATAAATGATGGGGACTTTGGAAGTTGTACTAAATTTATTTTTTTATTATGCTGTGGCTAGGTTGGGACACAAAAGTTTCCTGTGCTTGAACAAGCTTTGAGGGCCAGGGAGTGGAATGTGATGGTTTGAATATGCTTCGCTCAGGGAGTGGCATTATTAGGAGGTGTGGCCTTGTTGTAGTAGGTGTCACCTCATTGGAGAAAGTGTGTCACTGTAAGGGTGAAAAATAAGACCCTCCTCCTAGTCAGTCTTCTCTGAGTGACCTTTATATGAAAATGTAGAACTCTCAGCTCCTCTTGCACTATTCCTACCTGGATGCTGTGCCATGCTCCTGTAGCCATCAGAGGTCACGGGTTACTGGGTTCCTGACAGGAAAGCAGGGGATGTATGGGAACGATGGTGAGAGAGATAATGAACCAAGACAAAATTCTCTGATAAAAGCTCAAAATTTAATGTACATCTCTGAATATATATGAGAAAACCCAAGGACCCACCCCCTTGTTTTGGCTGGATTCTGTTGCTTTGTTGGGAGCTATTAAGGTAACGCTATTGTCCTGATCTCTAAATTGCCCCCCCAGAAGAAAAAGGGGTCAAAAGCGGGCCACCGACCACCGACGCATGGATTCCGAGAACAACCAAGGGATGTTCCAGCCCTAAATGTCCTGACCACACCCTGATACTGCCAAGTTCCTGCTTCCCAGTGTAGTCACCAAAAGAAAAATTTCTGCTGCCCCATCCCTCCTGCTGAGAAGTACTTCCTCTTTTTCCACTGCCCCATCCCTCCTGCTGAGGTGCATTTCCTCTGCCCCATTCCTCCTGCTGAAAGGCACTTCCCCTTTTGCTTGTGTATTTAAACCTCGGGTCTGACTAATACATTGGGGCTTTGATGCATTCCAGAACGTTTCCCTGTCTTTATTCACACAAGGCCCTCGTCCCTCTCTACCCCCCATTTGGTTCTTAGGAGGAGGTCCCCTTGAGACCCTCGAATAACTGGACCTGCTGGATGGGTCATTGCTTCTTTCAGTTGAATTGAGTTGCAAAGTAGGTTCTTCAGCAGCTCAGTGGGCAGTTCTTAGTTCTCTGGCAGGAAGATGTAAATGTTACAAGAACAGATGCCTGGCTCCAGTGTCTGAGACTTGTTCACCAAGCTCAAGGCTTGGGGGATGAAGGGGGTGGTAGGGGAGAGCACAGCTCCAGCCTTGATGTTAATAGACTGAATCTCTGAATCTATAAGCTAGTCCTAATTAAATGTTGCCCATATAGGAGTTGCCTTGGTCATGGTGTCTGTTTATAGCAGTAAAACTCTAACTAAGGCATTTGGCATAATATTGAATTAACTATTTCACTACTTAATTAATTTCTTTTTGGCTTGTTGACATCCCAGTTCACAAAATTTCATTTTCAACAGTCTCTTTAAAGATACGATTTTCTTGTCCATGCTACCAAAGCCATTCCATTCTTATTTGTTGTCTTTAACAATCATCACTTTCACAACAAGTTATCCTGGACAAATATTGGTTTCTGAAGCTGAGTTTTGCTTCCTTCCTTTGACTAACAGTTTTCATTATTTTCATAGATAGTGTTTTAATTATGGCAGTCATTTTTATATGTGACTTCTTGAGGGGGATAACAATGAACTTGCCATCTGAAAGATTCAAATGAGGATCAAGCACACAAAAACATAAAAGCACAATTGCTTCTGACTTGAATGTAAAAAGAGAACTATGTGATTAGATAAATATTTCAGGTGAGGTGAGGCTATTATAGTTAATCATTTATACATTTGTCAGTTTATGTATAAGCCTCTATACCCAAGACTAGTCTTGAGAAAAAAATTAGTCTTCTTATATATGGCCCAGTTAAATCATCTTTTCATTAAAAGTAGGTCCTTCATGACATATAGGGAACAGTCATGTGACTTTTTCATCAAATTTATTATAGATCTGTTGTGTCTGGCCAGCAGTTCACATGTCTGGGTTCTGTTCTAGGAAGGCATTTTGGAATCTGGAAGAGAAAGGAGCTAGGTGGCACGAGAGAAATATGAAACCAAGACAGTCATTCTGCTCAAGGTTCAATTTTAATGTCAGCAAACACGCTTTATAAAGAAGAGGGGAGGCCCATCTCTAGGCATGTAAAGTTCCTTTGAAGTAGATAGGTCAGCCTTTTAGTGGGAACTAAGATCAGTTTGGTGCTAACTCTGGAAAATTTTTGGAAGAGAACCAGTTTGACCTCAGGCAGGTTGGGCCTCAGGCAGGTAGTGGCACATCAAAAGAGCAGCACAACAGGTGGCTCCGCTTAAGCTGCAGATGGTCACAGCCAGCCTTACTAGGCTAGAAAGAGGTAACCTAAAACTACATAGCTGACAAAATTTCTCCTCTTCTTTACATAAACAAACACTGTCTTCCTGATGCAACTAGTTTGTTTACAAAGGGTTCTAAATGAAAGGGGGATTTGTAAAAGAATACCAAAGACTTATCAAATACAGATAAGGTAGAAGAGCCAGTTTGAAGTTGTCTGTACTAAGGACTGGACCATGGATTTGCTCTGAACCTTGATTCACCAAAGGTTGGTAACAGTCTTGGACTTCTGAAGCTCTCATTGTTAATTGCAGGTAACAGCATCCATTTCCTACTGCAGGATACAGAGTACATGGAAACACTTCCGACTCCACTGAGATTTCAGCTATGCTCTTTCTGTCCCTTGTTGCATTTATTCCAAGTCTAAATAACCATGATTGGCAAAACCAACGTGTTTGAGCTCTATCATAAGTAAGACTGAACACCGTGTGCCAATCACTGTTATCTTTTAGCTTGGAATCTCTCAGGTACCAAGAGAAGTTCAAATAGGGATTAAGCCTGAAAGGATCACAGGTTTCAATTACAAACACACACACACACACACACACACACACACACACACACACGCACACCTTTTGAGAATACTGGACTGTCATTTGAGATACTGATAAAATTAACAGGTTAGGTTTTTTGTAAATTTATAAATAAAAGCAGTTTATAAAAACAAACAAACAACAACAACAAAAACAAAAAACAACAAAACTTGTTGGAAACCTGAAAAGCTGCATTGATCCAAGATCAAAATTACCTCTTAGATTCATTTAGAAAAAGGAGAGTTTATTCTTCATTTGGTTACCTGATAGCTGTTTGTAATTTCGCAACCTAGAAAACCATTTTGGTGTGCAGTAGTCTGGCTTTCTGGGTAACCAATATTTTGTATTCTTGTAACATACTACTTGATTGTAAGTATTAATAAAAGTGGTTAGAAAACAAGATTGAGTCTGTAGACCATATGACCTGCAGTATCTCAGCTGAATTTTCAATGTGTGTATCTGTCATATTGAGACCAGAAGTGTTTTGTAAGTTAGTTTCCCATACATATCCCTTGGACACTCAAAATGGAAGAGTTTAACCAATTTTCTGTTCTGAAATGAAATATTTTACCAGCAGTTCCTGCTGTGAGAGAAATTGACTTAGATTACAAAATCTATAGTCACAGCAAGGGTCAGAGGTAAATCACAGCATCATGGGTGCAGGTCTCCTGCTAGCAGAAAACCAGTATGAGTAGGAAACACACAACATGAGGCCAAAAGTAAACATCAACAACGAATTAAAAGAAACAATAATAAACTATATGTTTGTCAGCATTTCAACTCTGCCTCACTACAGAGACGCAACTGGGATTTGACTGCGAATCAACTTGATCCTTGAATTCTTCTGTAAGGTTTGGTATACATTGTATACAAATTGCCTTATATAAAGATTTTACTAATTTATTCAACACTCATTATTCAGTATACATGCTTTACAAGTCCTACCATAGAATACGGAGAATGAGATTCCCAAAGGAAATATTGTATCTGTGATGTCCTTCTGTTGAAATTTCATAAGCACACCTAGCAATAATGGGGATAAGTTGATTTCAAGAGCTCCAGAGAAACTTTTCAAGAACATTGTGCAGTGTGCACAGATGCACACAGACACAACCATCTTGTTTGTATAAATGGTATTATATTAGTTTATTGGACACTAGTTCTTGGAGTTAAATAGGACTAAACTCTATAATTCTCAAAGATAACTTCCTTATTTAACCACTATTTTGAGAGTATTTTTGGGTGAAAAAGATGGTATTGTTCTCTGTTAAAGAGTCTCATTGTATTTCCTGTAGTTCTCAATATTTATGCTGTGTTTTCCAAAACTGCCTTCAAAGCCCACATGCAACAGAAGACTGTAGAATACTCAACCTTGGTGGCTCTTCTCCTATATGTGGGCTTTACCATTTCCAGTGCTGAGAATCAAAAATGTTCAGTTTGAATGTACATATATGATCCTTATGTGAACTATAGTTTAATTATAGTTCATTATAAACTTAAAACCTCATTTTGATTATAGGTTGATACTATACCTTTATATTGCACATACAAAAAGTAATGAATAGTCCTAATAAGATGCTTTAAAATAAAATGCATCTCATATCTTATGTCAATTAAGTATTTCAAATCTTCATTCTTGACTTAAATGTAGTTATGTCATGCAAGACTTGAGATGTCTATATTTCATTTTCATTTATGCATATTTCATTTCATTTGGAAATTTATTTCAAATGTTCAAGGTTAATTGGACATTTCCCCTGGAGCGCAAATACATGATTGTTTATAAACATGTTATAAATATGAATTTTCATTGATATTTTCATTTATAGGTACTTGGCACATAAATCTTTCTTCATATTTCATAAATCTTTATTTTTATAAAAAAATCCTCTGTCTACAGACTAGGAACTATTGCTCTGAAGCATGAGCAGTTTCCTTATACATTGTCCATTAGAGAGAAATGTTTGAAATCTTATCTTTATTTATGCTATTGTGTAAAATTTAACGTATCTCACATATGCATCTACTAAAAGCCTAGCATCAAAGCTAATGGATACACTTGCTCTAGACACTTAAGGAGTTTGCAAAGGTGAAGGAGATAGGTAGGGGTGAGTTCTTGCATATATCTTGACTTGGCACCTGTTGCTCTCTGTATGCTATTAAGTGAATGATCTCTAACACCAGTTCCTGCCCAATGTTTGCTTCCCAGTGCACTGAACTAGACAACTGTAGACCAAACTATCTATTTATAAACTGTGAGCCAAAATAAGTAATCCTGTCTGTTTCAGCTGTCTCGGTCAAAACTATTCGAAAGTAAATAACACCATCTATAGTCATCATAAATATGCAGTGTTCAGAAAAAAAGGAAACATGTCTAGAAAAGCATGTGTTTTTTTTCTATTATGAATTACCATCATTAGAATTTTATTTTTATTTTGCTAAAAGCCACTTTAAATAAATAATTATGGAATCAATGATTTCATTTGAGACAAGTAAACCTAGGTAATCAGTAGACAAAGGTAATTGGACATTTTCACTGAAACACAAATACATGATTGTTTATGAAAATTTTATTCTTACCTAATAAAGAAAATCATTTAAATTTGTCTATGATCTCAGCCCTTAAAGTGTCAGTTGGGTAAATATTCTAGCATTCTTTTATTGCTCCTTTAAAAATATTGTCATGCCATATATTATATATATATATATATATACATATATATATATCCCATGTTTTTCTCTTTATTTCACGTTATTGTTATAAAGAAGGTAATTCACAACTCAGTAGCTAGTGTTGGTTCAAATTTTAAGAGTCTGACCCCACATAGTTTTGGTTTGTTTTTTTTTTTTTGGAATATTAAGTATAGTACAATTTGGTGAAAATGGTTCCTGGTGATTATAAATTCAATCCCATATGCACAAGTCTTAAGGCATATCTAGATCAAAACTCAATAAAATACATGTGACATCTTCCATAAAGATAAATTCTATAGATTGACTGGGTTGAACAAGCTCATGATAATGGTCTAGGAGAGAATCTTGTATGTTCTTGGTCACAGAGATAGTGAAGGGTAATCGTCAGGTTATTAACCACATCAGTTCCTAGCTTTCAGGGTAGAAAACAGATCATACATCTCTTCTTTTGATGAGACAACTGTGTTTTTAAGAATCCTGGTTTCCCTCATGCTTGTCTGTGACTATGGGAACCTCTTCCTCCTACAAGTACATGGTATAAAAGTAAATTTTAGAATTAAGGCATTATTTAAATATTGTATTATTTCTTTCAGACAAATGTGTGAGAATAAAAATTATGCAAATGTATGAAATGTTAGGTCTTCATATCTGTATAAGTCCTCTTTTCTGTTTCTGTGATAAAAGAATCTAACAAGAGCCACTTGATAGAAGTAGGGCCTTCTTGCCTCATAATTCCATTTTATAGTCCATAATTGTGGAAAGTAAAGCCAGCAACAACTTTGAGTTGATGGTCACATTACACCCATAGTCGCGGACAGGGAGCAATGGAGTGATGCATGCAGGCCAGCGATTATTCTCGCCTTTTTATTCAGCCCAAACCCCAAACCTTGAATTGGTGGTGTGCAAATTCAAGTGTGTCTTTCCATCTCAATTTATCCAGAATAAAAAAGTCTCTCACAGATAATGACCACAGAATTACTGCATCTAGACAATTGCCTCAATAATTCTAGATTGTGAAAATTTTTCCAGGTGATTTGAGATTGTGATGAATTGACAAGGAAAACTAACAATGACAAAAGACAATTAGATATTTTTTCCTTAGGTTTTCAACCTGAATTTCTGAAAAGAAATATGAGAGTACATTTTTAAAGTCTCTGTAAACATTACTGTTAACTAACTTTGTGGTGTGTGTGTGTGTGTGTGTGTGTGTGTGTGTGTGTGTGTGTGGCACAGCACCCACACAGAGCAAGCAGTTGCCTCTAACTCTAGCTCCAGGAACTTGATATCCTCTGTGTTTTATGTGTTCCTGGACAAATTTACATAGGTGCACATGGATGCATATAAATAAAAATCATAAAAAAATCTATTGAAAACAGAATGAAGTATCATTATAGACTCATGTTTTTTGTTCTTGTTTTTGACCTGGTAGTACAATTTGGGGAAGTTTTAGAAATGTTACTTAGCCTAGCCTGTCTAGAGAAAGTGGGTCATTGTGCTCCACTCCAGTCCATATAAGTACTTTATGTGGGTCACTTTCTGTCTTGCTCTGATTTTTGTCAGCCTTTGAAGAACAAGTTGAAGAAGAATATATATTCATTCACACATACATACCTATACCTACTGTCACAGGAACTGACCTGTCCCGCAGTCCCCTTCTGGGTACATCTTGGAACTTTCTGTTCAACACAGAAAAAAGTTCTGGCTGTGGCAATCAACAGCTGCACCCACCTGCAAGAGGAAGAGGTTGCCTGAGTCCTATCTGGGACTCTGTCCAGGACTCTAGCCAGTAATAAATGTAGGCCACCCAGAGGACAGCCCTGGAGGCCGGAAGACCAATAAGCCAAACAGCCCTGCTTTAGAGAATCTGTCAGCTTAAAAGAATAGAGGGTCAAGATGCACATGACTTTGGGGACCACCTATGGCTAGACACTGTTCAGCAAGGACAGCATCCTCCTTCCTCTGTCCTGCTGTGTGTGCGTGCGTCTGTGTGTGTGTGTGTGTGTTTAGCATTATGTTCTTCAGTTCCATCTATGATAGTACTAATAATAGGGTAATAGGGCTGGGTTCTTTTTATTGAAAAAAATTAAAACTATACCCCATATCCATTCATCAGCAGGTATATATCTGGTTTATTTTCATATCTTGACTACATGGTGAATGCAGAAATATAGATGTTACTCTAACATGCTGATCTTCTTCTTTAAAATATATTCCTAGTATTTGGATTGCTGAATCATGAGGAGGTTCTGTTTGTTATAGTGTGAGAAACTTTCCTATTGTTTTCATGTTAGCTAAGTAAATTGACATTCTCATGAAGAGTGTAAAAGTTCTCCCCTCCTCTACATAATTATCACATGTAATTTGGTTTAGTTATACAAAATATATATATATACACACACATATATATAATTCATTTATATATATATTACACATATATATATATATATATATATATATATATATATATATATCAACATAGTGATAGCTCACTGTAGTTTTGATGAATATATAAGGACCTTCAATGGTATACTTATCCCTTGTATAAATATGTTAGTAGCTCAAAGTAGACCATTTAATCAGTAAATAAATGTTCCTAGGTGAAAATATAATTTCATGTGTGCTTATAAGAAAAGACATAACTCTACTGATAGAGCTGTGTACATTTAGTCACATGCTACATGCAATGAGATTAAGGATGTGTCTTAATTTTTTTGATGAAAGTATACTGAAAAATATGCAATCTAGAAAGCTTATTGATAGAGAATACTTGGATTATATAATGAATAAAAGAGGTATGCAAAAATAATTAAATTGATCTATTTGCTTTGGCAAAGCATATTTATATGCCCAACCGCTTTTGCATGGTGGTGATCACTGCTTCTTGATGAGTGTATATGGACAGGTTGGATGTTCACTGACACTTTGGATGACTATCACAGTGGTATTTTGTTTTGTTTCATTTAAACATAGACAAATATAATTTCCTTGCGGTAAAAAGGCATTGTTCTCAGTCATACGCCTAACAATTACATATTTAATGGCAACTACAATTCAAAACATATCAATTTAAAATTATAAGTAATAATGCAAATAATTCTTTATTAATCTTCAAATGATTTGCTATGCCTAAAACCTTTGTAATGAGAATTCTACAAAAGTCCAGGGTGAAAATTTCATCATAGAATATGTGCTGTGAATGCCCAATAACATGTGTTCAATCATGAACAACAAAACACCATGAGATGAGAGAGAGAGAGAGACTAAGATGTCAATGTCAACTATAAATGAGAAATACAATTTTGAAAATCTTCCCAAAAAGCTTTTGGAAATGAATTTACTCTAGAATTTTGGAAACCTTATCCAGGGAGCTTCAAGTTCATTTTTGTTAACTAATTATTTTATGTTTGCATTTCAAATGTTATCCCCCTTCCTGGTCTCCCCTCCAGGAAACCCCTATTCCCTCACCCTCCCCTTTGTCTATAAGGAGATTCTCCCCCTCCCACACACCCACTCTGCCTCACTCTGCTAGCATTCTCCTTCTCTAGGGCATAAAGCCTCCACAGGATGAAGCGTCTCCCCTCCCACTGATGCCAGATTAAGCAGTCCTCTGCTACATATGCAAGAGGAGTCATGGACTTGCCCATGTAAACTCTTTTGTTGGTGGTTTAGTCCCTGGGGGATCTGAGAAGTCCAGTTCATTGATACTGTTGTTCTTCTTACAATCCCCTTGGAAGCTGCCAGCTCTAATGCATCCACTTTAGCACTGTAGGGATTCTCCTTAACACAAGCAAGCTTCCCATAGACAAATTTGTAGAGTTTGTTCATCCATTTGTGTGCACATGTCCTTTGCATTTGCATGATGCTGGCTTACCAGTATTGAAAGTAGATCATTAATGCTAACTACATAGTCATTTCCTGATTACAGTCTGACTCAGTGTAAACAGAGTTTTCTCAATAAAATGTACAATGATCTCTAATGAGTGTATGTATCTGTGTGTTTAAATTCCTCCTTCAATGAGTTCCTTCCTTTGTATAATACAGGTTGCTCATCTTAGCCAAATTCCAGGAAGCTTCAAAGGTTCTATAAGTCAGTTCTCACCGTATAAAGAAAAATTATTTCCTTTAGACACAAATGATGATAAGCTGCAGTAAGTTTCTCATATGTATGAACTTACTTCAGAAGGGTATTGCACACCCAACCGACTGAGTTTGATGGAAGCTGATAAGAATGTTCTAAAGAGACACATATTTCAAAGATGGAACTCATGGAAGTTGTTGATATTGGACTTAGGTACAATGAACATTTTAAGTGAGGCACAGAGCTAAGCTTGCTAACTTTTAATGCATTCCTAAAGAAACACTTGTCCTCTCTACTTAAAGAGAGCTTATTTTGAAACTACTTTCCTCTTCCCTTCAAGAAGGCACACCTGATCATTTAGAACAATTCGCATGAGGTTCCTGGTGTCATTTGTTCTATCTAAAGTGTATGCTTCCAGATCACTTCAGATGCATTTGTCTGCTTTTATAGGTAACTTCCTTTGAAGTCAAATATGAGTGCAACACGTAAGTCATGCACATTAGCATCCCAAGGATTTGTCATAACTAAATGAACCAATGTCTTACAAGTATGTGGGAATTCCTGCAAAAGATAAGAGTTATACTAACATAACACTAAAATAGCTCTTCAGCCTTTGAACCCTCACAACATTATGTCACATAGCTCCCTTAGTTACTCGTTTGGGAAGTTCTGACTTTAGGATAACAGTCTTATCCAGCTCATGTTAATCACAAAGTTTTATATCTGTAGGTAGCAAGGGAAATGTTAAGAAACTATGGAAGTGACTAGATCGTGGGTAAGTACCATAGGATGCATACTACCTCAGTTTACTGACAATACCAGGTATACCGATATAATACCAGTATACCAGTACCAATATAAGTCACCTACATATGCAATCCAAATCAATAAAAGATTTAAACTAGCCTTATTTAAAAACAAAACAAAACAACAAAAACCAACAACAACAACAAAAATGAACCAGCCAGTGTTGGCACATGCCTTTAATCCCAGCACTAGGGAGGCAGGGGCAATCAGATCTCTGTAAGTTCGAGGCCAGTCTGCTTAGTTGTAGGACAGCCAAGGTTTCACAGAGAAACCGTTCTGTGTGAAAACCACAGAAGGAAAAAAGGTTAAACCACTGAGTGTACCACTAGATGGCAGTGACAGATCAAAAAAGAAACATTTCATCCCATGCATTAAATTGATGTATAGAATTTCAAAAGTCTTACTGGAATTACATATATAAATATATACATAACTATATCTAATTATCATATCCTAGGAATTTCATTATCGACAAAATGTTAACCATTAAGAATTTATTAAATATATATTTTAATATCAAAAACTTTATGCCTTTTCTGAGTTACTTCTGTGTATGTGTGCTTAATAACACAGTTCTGAATTATTTACTCTGTGTTTGTGTGTGTGTGTTTGTGTGTGTGTGTGTGTGTGTGTCTGTCTGTCTGTCTGTGTAATATAGCATGCTTGATGTTTGGTACTTGAGTAAAAACAAATTTAAAATCAATCATATGATATCTCAAGTATATTCAAATTTTCTTTTGTACTAAAGTTTTATGTTTTATATTAACTTAGTATTACTTAGTTTATATTTGCTTATATTCAAAGTTCTTAGTCAGGTATAATTAACTATACCTTATTTTCCTTCACAGTTGCATAATTCACAAGTTAACAAACAGACATTCCTATATTTTATAAGAAAAATATGCTGATAAGATAAATTTCAAATTCTACCTCAACTTCTTCCAGCCAACGTGTACATTATTATTAGGCTGTAGGTTACTGATGAATCAAAAATTGCCAACAGTGGCTATTCGAGCTGAAGAATAGCACATGCTTAGCACACTTGTGAGCATGGTAAAAGAAAACAGTATCTTCTCTGGCAAGTCTTAGTCCTTTTTTAGCAAGGATGGATCGTTCTCTACCTATGCAGAAGCTTAGGGAAAGCATCCTGCAGAACTCTGAGAATTGGCTTTTGTTTCCCCAACTCATACACCCTGGAGTCCCTAGCAACTCTGCCTCTCAATGTCAGCCAATAGCTGGGGAGAATTGGTGAGTTACTATGCTAATGGAAGACAGGGATGGACTCTCATCTCTCAAAAGGTGCAGGCTTTTATAAAGTAGATGAGAGGTTGTTGT
The DNA here is from genome assembly GCF_978045245.1 of Mus caroli. Lineage (NCBI taxonomy): Eukaryota > Metazoa > Chordata > Mammalia > Rodentia > Muridae > Mus > Mus caroli. The sequence goes on along the minus strand of NW_028227272.1, from coordinate 63,085,504 downwards.
GATCCAGCCCTGATTACTTGCCCTTAACTTTCAAGTGAATTTCAAGTTCTGTTGAAAACTTAACCATTTGGAAGACTTGCCAAATAATGTCATTTTTTTAAAAGACAGCATTAATATATAGATGTGACTTTTAATATATTATAGGATATATGTTATTTATAGTTTAAGAATCAAATTTGTTTTATTCCAGACACACAAAATGGTGAGTTGTATGAAAATCAATAAAAGCAATACAGCAGTATAAAATCATGGGCTAAAAATGTCATATGAACACCTCAAAGAGCATTTAGTAAAATTCAATGTCTCTTAATAGTTAAAGACTCTGAATGCATATGTATAGGCAGATCATACATCAACATCATAATTGCAGTAAATGACAAATCTATTATAGCTGCCCACTGACTCTACCTCCAAGCTGCTATTTTGCAGATTTGTAATGGTGTATTAATTGTCTGCATTGTTTCCTTAATTGTACTTACACATAAAATCACATGATTTAAGCACATCCTTGGAGAAATAGCATTGACCCTAAAGAGGAACCCCAGAGACACATTTTTCACTTCTAGACCTTAATTTGTTAAGCTTGCTCTTTTGCCATTGAGTTCATCGTTCTTTTACACACATGTAATAAAATTAACTGATCTGATTTGATTTTTGTAGAGCCTAGCTGTTTTGTTTTAAAGGGCACCTTGTTATGCTAGGTGATATTTAATCTGAATACTGTAGAGATTTTTGCCTATTCTTCTATGGAAACAGACTTGAAGTGTGGGGGAACCACATATCCTTCTCATCTGTTGATTATTGAAGTAAGACAGTTCAGACTCTACTTGTCCATGTCTCAGAAATTCTCATTCATCTCACAATGCTTTAATCCTAGAAATGTTCGCCTAACATTCCCTCTTTGCCCACACATCCTTACTAAGAATTCTTACTTCTTCCTCTTCACTTGCATTAGGTAAATTGACCTGATGGGTCTATCTCACATCCCTCCTTTTTGGAACTGTTTTCATTTCTAATTCCCATTTAGAAGGAATGGCAGATGAAATGAAGAATCCTCCCAAATACGGTCCATATTTGCTTAGCCGTGTTTCTTCTTTCCTCCTCTAGTATCAATTCATATGCACAGTCACAGACTTCATTCCGTCTTCTATTGGACCACCTCTAGAGAGAAACATGTGTGGTAACACATGGGAAGCTTGAGGGAGAGATACATATAGCCTTATTTTCTATCTAAGCTGGAGTTGATCAAGGCTAGGAAAACCTTCCAGATAAGCATGAGGGTATGGGGATTGTGGCTCATCCATGCTTAAAAAATTGAAAAGTAGTCAGACTAGGTTTATCAATTAAAAAAAAATAGACTGAAAACAACATGATAAATTTTGACTCAAAGTTCAAGTGATTATGTTGCATATAAAATCAAAGAAATTAAGAAATTCCCTCAGTGTTGGACATATTCCAGTAATAAAAAAAGACACAGGAAAGACATGGTCGATAGTAATAAACACCAGCTAATATAATTTTGTAGAGATGAGTGCAAGTTAGAAATAATATTCTTATTTGATTGTACCCACATTCAATTCTTGTTGCTCCATATTTCTATTTTGAGATATGACATTTGGCAAAATATCTTTTAAAACTTAGTATAAATTTTACAATTTAAAAATATATACTTATGTATGTATGTATTTGTTTGTTTGTTTGTTTTGAAATCATATGAATCAAGCCAGAGCTTAGGAAAAGACTCCACAGATCTAAAGCCACAGCCCTCTCTATTAATTTCTTAGAAGACAGGAGTGATGGCATTTTAATTCCTTGTGATGAAGTTTTTGAAGTAATTTATTTTCTTATTTTGGTCTATTATGACAAAATGGTATATTTGGTATCTGCTGTGTAAAAAGACCATGGCATACTAGATTAGTACAATGGAAGATGTGGTCCTCCCAGATGGGTCAACAATTAATTTCTAAGTTTGTATAGGTGCATCACTATTCCACACAGTACAATTAGAACAAGATACTAACTTTGCTGTAATTAAAAATATTTTGTTTTTCAGTTCTGGCGCCTGGTACTTTGTCTCAGTGATGGAGTCCTTGGCAGTGCAGAAGCTTCCTAGTTTCATGGGTCCCATGCATTAATTTTTTTTGTGGGGGGGGAGTTCGAGACAGGGTTTCTCTGTATAGCTCAGGCTGTCCTGGAACTCACTTTGTAGACCAGGCTGGCCTTGAACTCAGAAAACCACCTGTCTCTGCCTCCCGAGTGCTGGGATCAAAGGTGTGCACCACCATGCCCGGCTCGCATTAATTGTTGATAGTTCTAGTGCTAAGGATGTTTTGTTTAGAAAGTCTTCTCTTGTGCCAATGATTTCAAGGCTACTTGTTCCCCATTTTCTCTATCAAATTTAGTGTGTCTGGACTTACGTTGAGGTCTAGAGCCATTCGTACATAAGTTTTGTGTTGAGATGGTTCTTGAACATGCAGACATCCAATTTGTTCAGCATATTTTTAAAAAATGTTATCTTTTTTTCCAAAGTGCATTCCTAGCTCCTTTCTCAAAAACCAAGGATCCTTAGGTGTGTATCTAAGGACTTATATATGGGCCTTCATTTCTATTCCAGTGATCAACGTGTCTGTTTTTGTTACAGTACCATATTTTTTTATTACTATAGCTCTGTACTGCAATTTGAGATTAGTGAAGGGGTACATCTAACATATTTTTTATTATTCTGTGGTGTTTTCACTATCTTTAATATTCTGTGTTTCCATATAGGGCTAAAAATTATCCTTTCAACTTCTGTAAAGTATTTGTTAAAATTTGCACATGCAAAATGGGGCTAATATCCAAACTATATAAAGAACTCAAAACTCTGGGCATCCAAAAAAGAAAATAAAAAGAAAGAAAGAAAGAAAGAAAGAAAGAGAGAGAGAGAGAGAGAGAGAGAGAGAGAGAGAGAGAGAGAGAGAGAAGGGGGGAGGGGAAGTAGGGGGAGGGGAGAGAAAATAAGAGAAGAAGAAAAAAGGGAGGAGGAGGAGGAAGAGGAGGAGGAAAAGAAACAATTAAAAAGCAAGAGACAGATCTAAACAGAATTCATAAAAAAGGAAAGTCCAATGTCTGCAAGCACTTAAAGAATTGTTGAGCATTCTTAGCCACCCAGGAAGTAAAAAATCAAACTACTTTAAGATTTTGTCTTACGCCAATCTGAATGGCTAAGATCAACAAAACAAAATATAACAGCTCATGCTGGCAAGGATGTAGCTAAGGGGAGTACACATCCAGTCCTGTTAAGAGCACAAATTTGTATAGCTACTGTGGAAATCAGTGTGGCAGTTCTTCAGGGAAATGAAACTAGACCTACCTCTAGATCCATCTATACCACTTGTGGACATTGCCCAGGGAGGATTCATCTGACTGCAAAGATGCTTTCTAAATCATGTTCATTTCTGCCTTATTCATTATAGCCAGGAAATGGAAACAACCTGTGTGGTGGTTGTACAACCTTAGTGTACATAATTCTGATCCCACTTTTGGGTTTTATGGGAGCCCTGAGTTTGGGAACATTCTGCATATTTACACAATGGAGTATCACTCAGTTAGACATAAAATAAAACCAAGAAATCTGTAGTCAAGTGGATGGAACTAAGAAAACATCATCCAGAGTGAGGTAACTCAAACTCACAAAAGCAAATAAAGTATGCATTTACCTATATGTGGATGTTAGCTGTTAAGTCATTGATAAGCAAGCTACAATCTGTGGGACCACAGATGTAGAGAGTAAGGGACTAGCGGAAAGGACAGCTCTCCCTAGAAAGAGAAAATAGAATAGATAGTCATGAATGGACTGGGGGGAGTGTAGAATGTGAGGATCAAACAGGGAGGGGGAGTGAGTAAAGGGAATGAAAGCTAAAACTCAGGACCATCTGAGGGATGGATGGATGGAAAGCTAACACAGCAGCTCAGCCATCACAGAGAAGCTTTCTTCTGTAGGAGATGGAAAGAAATTCAGAGATGCATAGCCACATAATATGCAGAAATGGAGAGACCTTGGAACAGTCAGTTCTAAAAGGGATGTCTTTATCAAGTCCTTCCCTTCAGGTTATAGGGTACCCTTCAGAAAATGAGGCAGAAAGAGAGTAAAAGCCAGGGGGATGAAAAGATTAAGGGCTTCTAGACAAAACAGGGCGACATACATAAGACTGTAGCAGCATGCACAGAAGCCTGCAAAGACTTAGCCTAAAACTTACAAAACATTAGAAATTAAATGTAGCATGTCATTTGTTGTTGCTATCATATTTCAAATAATATCTTCATGAAGAGCAAACATAAGACATAGGACGATCAAGAATATAAGTTGTATAAATGTACCACATTTTCTGTATCCACTCCCCTGTTGAGGGACATCTGGGTTCTTTTCAGCTCCTAGCTATTATAAATCTGGCTGCTATAAACATAGTGGAGCATGTATCCTTATTACATAGTGGAACATCTTCTGGGTATATGCCCAAGAGTGGTAGAGCTGGGTCCTCCAGTAGTACCATGTCCAATTTTCTGAGGAACTGCCTAACTGATTTTCAGAGTGGTTGTACCAGCTTGCAATCCCACCAGCAATGAAGGAGTGTTCCTCTTTCTCCACATCCTCACTTATGCAAATTGATGGAACTATAAAATATCATCCTGAGTGAGGTAACCCAATCACAAAAGGAAACACATGGTATGCACTCACTGATAAGTGGATACTAGCCCAAAAGCTCCAAAAAACCAGGATACAATTCACAGACCACATGAAGCTCAGTAAGAAGGAAGACCAAAGTGTGGGTACTTCGGTCCTTCTTAGAAGGGGGAACAAAATACCCATTGAAGGAGTTACAGAGACAAAGTGTGAAGCAGAGACTGAAGAAAAGACCACCCAGAGACTGCCCCACCTGGGGAACCATCCCATATACAATCGCCAAACCTAGACACTATTGTGGATGCCAACAAGTGCTTGCTGAGAGGAGCCTGATATAGCTGTCACCTGAGAGGCTCTACCAGTGCCTGACACAGAGGTAGATTCTCTCAGTCAACCATCGAGCACAGGGTCCCCAGTGGGAGAAAGGACCCAAGGAGCTGAAGGGGTTTGCAGCCCCATAGAAGGAACAATATTAACCAACCAATACCCCAGAGTTCCCAGGGACTAAACCATCAACCAATCAGTAAACATGGAGGGACCCATGGATCCAGCCGCATATGTAACTGAAGATGGCCTTGTTGGGCATCAATGGGAGGAGCGGCCCTTGGTCTTGTGAAGGCTCCATGCCCCACTGTAAGGGAATGCCAGGACAGGGAAGCAGAAGTGGGTGAGTGGGTGAAAAGGGGGAGTTGGGAGGGGGGATAGGGGATTTTCGGAGGGGAAACCAGGAAAGGAGATAACATTAGAAATGTAAATAAAGAAAATATCTAATACATATATTGATTCTGTATCCTGTGTATTTTCTGTTAATAGGCTAATGACAAAACAGCAATGAATCTAATATTTTTACACGTAAATTAGGGCGTTTTTATTTAATGAAATAAGCTTGCTTGACACAAGGTCTGAGGATTTGCTGGTGTCTTACATTATTCTGCCAGTAGGTGGAGCAGCTATGACTACGCGTTTTAAAATTTAGTACTGTGGTCACTGACAAAAACTGGGCTTAAATAATTCATTACTGTTTTAGAATAAGTTCCATAAATGGAAACATGTGTCTACATTGGTTCTTTTAAAAACTGATTATCTGACAATGATTACTATAATATGTTATAAATCATGTTAATATTATACCAGTCGGGAAACAAAATCTCCTTCAGTATCTGTTGTACCTAAATCCGTCATACTCCCTAAGAGAAAGAGTACTGCATAAATACATTCAGTGTCCAGCTCCACAGGTTCAACCTTCGATTACCTATTTCTGGACCGCATTCTTACCTTTATGTCAGGGCTCACTTTCATACTACTCAACTATCTGTCTGTCTGTCTGTCTTTCTTTCTTCCTCTTTCTTTCTTTCTTTCTTTCTTTCTTTCTTTCTTTCTTTCTTTCTTTCTTTCTTTCTTTCTTTCTTTCTTTCTTTCTTCCTTCCTTCCTTCCTTCCTTCCTTCCTTCCTTCCTCCCTCCCTCCCTCCCTCCCTCCCTCCCTCTCTCTCTCTCCCTCCCTCCCTCCCTCCCTTTCTCTCTCTCTCTCTCTCTCTCTCTCTCTCTCTCTCTCTCTCTCTCTCTCTCTCTCTCTCTCTCTCTTTCTTTTTGGTTTTTCAAGACAGGGTTTCTCTGTATAGCCCTGGCTGTCCTGGAACTCACTTTGTAGACCAGGCTCTTCTCGAACTCAGAAATCTGCCTGCCCCTGGCCCCTGTCTCCCAAGTGCTGGGATTAAAGGTGTGCGCCACCATCGCCCGGCTTAACTATATTTATTTTTATACATTTGAAAACTATATTCAATAACAAACATGTAAAAAGCAACTCAAGCTCTTTTTTTCTTAGGATGTATTCTAACCTGCTTCCTCAATTTTCATCGCAAACAGGGAGTGACTGCATTGTGCAGTATTTGTTAGCTTAATTGATCACTTTAAAGAAGCCTACTGAAGTTGATTTTGCGTTCCAGAGTAAAGTTATTCCAATGCTCAAATTTTTAGTATGAATTAGAAAGCAAAACTTCCAAGAAGCATGGAGGTGTAAGATTATGTCTGGGACGTATGTGTAATTAAATTGATGAAGCAGTTGGAATAGTGATGTTCACGCTTTATCTTTACCCCAATAGCCCACCTCAAGCCACGTCACGTTAAGAGATCATATGTAATGCTCAGGGCATTGATAAACAGATTTGTCTCTATGAGTTAAATCATTATCCTGCAGCCTCGAGACTTGCAAAGTCCCTTAGAAATTTTCCCAGTTTAATTTGTAAAGCAATAAAAAAAATACTTTTTTTTAACTCCTCACTCCTCATCAGCTTCAGCAACTGGCTGACCAGCTTCTCATCCCTCTTTGAGATACTCTGTGGAATTTGAACATTGGGTCCACCCACGACTTCAAGACTTTGATCTCTGTGGTGCCTGAGATCATTCTTTCTTGGGTCTGGTCTTCCTCTCCATCAGTCCTATTTCATAGTCTGTATTTTAATTTCTCTACTGCATTCCAGCAGCCGCGTACCCACACTGAAGAAATCCCCTCCAGCCACAGGGCCGCCTTTCTCGGGCCTCTCATAATTGACCGTTTTCACTCAAGCCCTTTGTGTCCCCTTCACATCCCGCTCTTTATCCCTTCTTTGCTCAGCCAAGAATTTTCAGATTCCTTGGGTGACTTTGTGGCACTATGACCAATGCTGGTCCCAGCTCTGGTCTTCCTGTCCTCTTCACCCCTTGACTTAGTGGCTGGCAAAGTTCCAAGGGCAGTGAAATCCAGCCATTCACCCTCCCATCGCCTCAGCAGCTGTCTAGAAAAATTCCTCTGCTCCGTGAACTGATATCAATTCCAATCTCTGTTTACTAATCTCTAATGGGCACTTAACACTCGTGAAGATAACCAGTTCAGTTTGTAAGCTCTAATGACCGTACACACCTCTTTTCCGTCTCCGGATACTTCTCCGCAGTCTACACTGTCTCCCTTTCCATGTTCTATAAAGTCCAATGCTGAGAGTTGAGCATGCCCTCAAAACCCACTTCACTAAACATCTGCTTCTGGACTGGAGGCAATGTTATCTTTCTGTCTGTTACACAGAGCTGCGTTTCATTGTCTAAAAGAAGCTCTATGATCGGAAGAAACATTTATCTATTGATTTCTACACACTTAGCTTCTCTCTCCCTATACCAAGGTTTACCTCAGGTCTCAATATGGCCAACAACACCATAAAAAAATGCAAACAAGAAGATTAACCCTCTGATTTTCCCTTCTTTTGTCAATCTACCTTACATGGATTTTAACCCCTTCCCTTCCGCTTTACTAAAATTCTACTTAGAAATGTGTCTCCGTGATCAGAATGGTCTAGTATGCCATCTTCAGTATGCTTGCATAGTTTCCCTTCCTTTCACAGCTTTCTCTCTGAGGCTCTGTAACTCCACCCACTTCTGATTATCTTCTAACCAACGGTCAACGGTGGTTTTAAGTGTCTTCCTCCAAACTTCACTTAAATATACTTTTGCTTGTCAAGGTACAAGAGGCCTTTATGTGCTCCCGTTCAGACCCATGAACTGAAATACACTTATATCTCATTTTCATCTCACATGAACAAACTTGGAAATATTTCCTACATATAATTCATGGGCATAATGTGGGGGGGGGGGGGCACATCCACGACACACATGAGACCAGAAAAGAGCTCTGTGGACTGAATTCTCTCCCTTCACATTTCTGTTGTTTCCAGGAATGAAGTCAGGTCACCAGAAATACGTGAAAAGTGTCAATACCCATGGAGCCACCTCGCCGCCACTAACATTTAATTTTGTAAAGTGAGTATGTTATGTTAGTCATAATTTTAACTGCTACCATAGATCTTAAAGAAGAATAATACTCATTCTGATCTAGTTTGCATAAAATTCAGTAGTTGTGTACAGTGTTTTATTATAATCACAAGGTTGGGAACACTAGTAGTGACATGCAAAGAGAGCACAGGAACTATGGACTGTGTCGCTGTGGAGGTCACTTTGTATGAAAAACTAATATGGTCTTCAATTACTTGTCCATTAGTGAGTATTGGATTTCTTCTTCTACTTCTTTTCTCCTCTTCCTCTTCTTCCTCCTCTTCCTCCTCCTCCTCCTCTTTCTCCTCCTGCTTTTTCTCCTTCTCCTTCTTCTTCCTCCTCCTCTTCCCCATCTTTCTCCTCCTCCACCCTACTCCACCTCCTCCTTCATTCTCCTTTATGTTTTCATCTTACATGAACAAACTTGAAAATATTTCATGCATATAATTCTTGCACATACTGTGAATTATGCACCTCCTCCATCCTTCTCTACCTCCTCCACCTCTTCCTCCTCCACCTCTTCCTCCAACACCTCCTCTTCCCTTCCTTCTCCTTTCTCCTCCTCCTTCTCCCCTTCCTTCTTTTTCTGGGATATATCTATAGATGTTGTTATGAATTTTTAAAATATCCAACTTTCCTTTAAGTTTAAACTCTCATTATAAGTAGAATGAATGTTGGGTAAGTAATCAACTTTATAGGAAAATCAGTTTGTTCAATGTGCAAACATTCTCTGAAAAACACCAGAAGTCCAGATCACATACTACAAATCCCTCTGGGATGTTATATTTTCTATTTGCAAGTACAGCATGTGCTTGTTTTGAATTTTCAGTCACCCATCAGTCAGGGATATAGCTTGAGCAACAGTGAACAGTCCTGGACTATCTCGCTTTAAAATAAACAGGGGACTTAAGCAATGGACAAAATATGTTCTCTGACATTAAAATGTAAAGATTTACCTCAGAGATCAACAAACATTTTAATTTACATGCTCTCTCACTGTGGACCAAATATCAAATGTTTGAGGTTTTGCTTGTCTTTTGGTCACATTTGAAAGGACTGCTCACTGGATGAGTTCCAGTGTGGATTTATTTATGAACAGTGAAATTTAAATTTCATATAAATTGTACATGCCACTTTTTTTTTATTGTTTCCAGTGACTTGAAAACCATTAAGCAGCTATGGACGTCGAAAGTAAATGGCTGTGCATGTTTGTCTAGTGTCCCACAATTTCTAAACCCTTGACCTAATCTCAATAGCAAAAAGACCTTAAGCAAATACCTGTGACCAATACAAGAAAATTGTCAGTATCTTGTGGCATGGACTCTGAGCGACTGCAGCGATCTGCAATTATTTTATGAGTATCAATAGTGTATCTTAAGTTTAACAACTGAAGTGTAATAGATCCTTTGATTGCTGCCTCTCAGAAGATATCCATGTTGATAGTTATAAGATGCTCCCACCCCTGCTTCCGGTTTCTAACCCTTAGCTTGGATAATTGGGTTTACTGCATACTATGGGAACCTGGAAAACGGCAATTCTCAGAGACAATTCTTTTCTGGCAGTCACTCAAGAATCCCAAGTGCAAGTCCTTTCTTTTCCCCTATGCAAGCAACTGACATTCAAACCTAAAGGGGAGAAAATGAGAGGAGACACCACTCTGGGGAGTAGAGCAGTAAACCTCCTTCCTGGGCTGTAGCCCATCTGGTAGGCAATTTGCCAATGAAACTGTATGAAATACTGCAACCATGAAAGGACCCTGGTCCTGCAGACAGCTTCATCTGTTACTTAGCCCATTCCCTTGAGTTATTGTTCACTGTTTGATGCACAGTCTCCTGAAAGGTAGATAGATATTCAGACAGGTGGACTGATCACCTTGTGTTGTCATGAAAGGAAGAGATGAAATCCAAGTAATATTACTTTGATAGACAAAAACCTGGGTCAAGAGAGAACCTTGGAAGATGAGTTTATGAAAATCATCAACTAGGTTATATTTTGAAGTATTTAAGTGCTTAAAAATAAGCTCCTCAAACAAGAAATGTTTGCCTTGAATTCATGGAAGTTCGACTTTATTCAGTTGTAAATTGCAGTTCACTTTCTCAGCATGAAAATCCCCACAGTAGACAACAGGATCGGTTTTATTTTATTTATTTATTTTTAAATTATAGAAGCGAAGAAACATGAATTCATTGTCTAGATTGGGAAATCTTTCTTATTTGTTCACCGTCTGTGGACTGAATGATACTAACTTCCTGTCTGAATTTAAAATGCCATGTGCAGCCTGAATTTCGTCTACAATCTTTAAAAGAAAAATCAGTTGAGTAAATAAATGATCATTTGAAGTGTACCAATGAAATAGGAATATTAATTACATCCTAAGTAGCCATTCCTTTAATTCATTTAACCTCATATTATGTGCTGTAAATACTCATTTAAATATTTGTTCCTTTTAGCTAGTTTTCTCGGTTTTAAACGACTTATTTGATTTTGAAGTATACCTTAACTTCCTTTTGGAAATAAGCGCAGGGATACAAATATAACCCATCACAAAATTAACTTTCTTTATTTCAAAGCTATTACTGTATAATGTCCACTCCGACCACTTGAAGATAAGGCTGTAATCTGTAGTAATTGTAATACTATCATTACAACGCCAAAACACACAGAAATTTCCCATTTAACATGCTCCCAGGCAAAACCCGTTTTATTCCCAGGGCCTTGTACTTGAATATAAATGTTGTTTTCTTTTTCATATCCCTAATGTAATTACCTCTGTCCATGGCAGAATGGCTAATGCCCTCACATCTTTCATATTTGTTTTGCTTCCTGCTGTTGAATGAACAATCAATGTTTACAGATTTGTGGCAGTTGTAGTCTTCTGACTTTGACTCCTTGCAAACTGGCAAATGAGAAGCATTTTTATATTTGTTGCTCTGGCATTTCTGGAGTAGCTAGGACATTCACAGTGCAAACCACTGTTATTCATACTGTTATAATTCCTTAGCAGTTAAGTCATTACTAGTAATCACAGCAGCCTTGTAGTGCAATACCTTATTTGGGAATGTCATGTGAGATGCCCATGGCAATACAGAAAATAAAGGCCAACTTGTCTAGCTGCAGAGAGATTTATTGCTGAGCCCTGGCAGAGCCATCTTTTGGGAAGTATCATAGTCTTCTGTGGGATGTATCATATGAACCTGAACAGGAGCAGGTGTCCTGCATAAAGGTGCTATGGAAACCTTAGTATGTAACATTTCTTTTACTAGTTGTCAAAGTTCTAGTTATATTTTCTTTTAACACAAAGCTTTAGCAGTCAGTGTTTTTGATAGCTAAGTCACTAGGCAAAGTGAACAACATTTGACAAAATAAAAATTACTCTGGACACTGAGCTAGTTTTGATCTCTGCTTCACCCCCTATCTATGAACAAATTTGAAAGGTAAAGCAAATTCACTTTGGTTTTTTTTTTTTTTGGTTTTGTTTTTAACCACAGGCTTTTCTCTGAGTGTCTAGAACTTAATATGATATCTACAGTTGTTTCAAAGTAAAAGTGAAATGGAGGCTTTGATTCATCATCACCAAGAGTCTGAAGAATTTAGCATATGCTGTTCTGGTTCCTTTTTCGTTTATGTATTCAGTTTTTTTTTTGTTGTTGTTGTTGTTGCTCTAGATCTAAACTGTAATAACTGCACTTGTCCAAGTCCTGCACTCTATCTCAAAATAGAATTTGTACTTGTTCTTTATAATGTCACATGTGAAGAAATGCGACAGAGGGAAAGTCAGGGCATGTTAACGTTCTAGCAATACTTCCTGAACCACCTACTTGATTGTCACCTGTCACTTTGGAGACACTCTCTTCCATACTTGTATATGCATGCCTCATTTAAACTGAGAACCAATGACCTATACAGTAATGCTGGAAGAAAAAATTAGTATTACTTATTGCTTATAGCCGTCATAAGTACAATTAATGAAACTTTGTTCCTCATATGTATAACATCAAACATTTCACCCTTATACCCAGTCAAGGAAACAATATAAGCCACACTCACTAAGATCATATATTTGAACATATTGCAATCAGATTTTCTTATTAATGATACCCTTTGCCATACACTGGAAGAACTACATACATTTAAAGTTATTTCAAACAGAAATGTATAAATTACAAAGCAAATTCCTTTTCTAACTGAGCAATGGTATCTCATTGGCTTTAAGAGCTAGAAACATTTTAGGCGAGTATCTTCTAAACTTATGTCTAGATAGAAGCCAAAGAACTTTGCCAACATCTCTGGATCTGGAGGTACCAGGCTGTATGTAGTTCTGTGGATGTTAGGTATCTGGTTCTGATCATCTTCAAACTTCTTAATAAACTGAGTGCATGTGAAAACAAAGAACCCATGAATAATGCCTGAAGTATTGGAATAAAGATGTCAACAACAATTTTTAACTGCAGTTCTAATATCTTTAAATCTCATATTACATTTCGGCCATTTCATCACTGTCGGCCTTAAAAAATGTATACATATAAGCAATGAGATCAGACAGTACAGAATCTTACCAGACAGATGAGAGTTTTCAGATGTAAATGAGAGCAAACACCTTAAAATGAGACGATCATGCCAAATCAAATGGCTGGCCAAATCTAATCATAAATGTGTTTTAAAAGACAGTACATAGAAGTAAAACCAATGAGAAGAGTTTGAAAGATAAAAATCCTTTTAAATTTAGACTTATTTCAGTGTGTGTGTGTGTGTGTGTGTGTGTGGTGTATGTAACATTGTGCATATATATGTTACAGGGGATAGGACAGAACAGAGGTGTATTACTCACAGAGACCAAAAGGGCACACCAGACTCACTATACTTAGAATTACAAGTGGGTAATCTGAGGTTCTGGGCTAATATCCACTTTATCAGTGAGTGCATATCATGTTTGTTCTTTTGTGATTGGGTTACCTCACCCAGGATGATATCCTCCAGATCCATCCATTTGTCTAAGAATTTCATAAAGTCTTTGTTTTTAATAGCTGAGTAGTACTCCATTGTGTAAATGTACCACATTTTCTGCATCCATTCCTCTGTTGAGGGACATCTAAGGAAGACCAAAGGTGGCTACTTCGATTATTTTTAGAATGGGGAACAAAATACCCATGGAAAGAGTTATAAAGACAAAGTGTGAAGCAGAGACTGAAGGAATGACCATCCAGAGACTGCCTTACCTGGGGATCCATCCCATAAACAAAAACCAAAACCAGACACTATTGTGGATGCCAACAAGTCCTTGCTGACAGGAGTCTGAAATAGCTGACTCCTGAGAAGCCCTGCCAGTACCTGACAAATGCAGAAGTGCATGCTCACAGCCATCCTTTGCACAGAGCACAGGGCCCCCAATGAAGGAGCTAGAAAAAGCATCTAAGGAGCTGAAGAGGTTTTCAGCCCCATAGGAGGAACAAAAATATGAACTAACCAGTAAGTACCTCCAGAGCTCCCTGGAACTAAGTCAGCAACCAAAGAAAACACATGGTTCTAGCTGCATATGTAGCAGAGCATGGCCTATTTGGTCATTAATAGGAGGAGAGGCCCTTGGTCCTGTGAAGGTTATATGCCCCAGTATAGGGTCTTGCGCGTGCCGGACTGGCCAGCAAGAACGACGCTGCAACAGGATCCTTCTGCACACGTTTATTGGGAGAGCTTGATTGCAGAGGCGAAGAGACCCCGAGCCCAGAACTGGTGCTGCTTATATAGGCCTAGGAGAGGCGTGTCTCACACCCAGATTGGTTATGCACTATACCTCATTTGCATGTCTCACATCTGATTGGTTATTCTCTCTGTAACTTACAGAACCTCATTATCATACCTCATTTGCATGTCTCACATCTGATTGGTTAACTCTCTTAGTACTTTGCAGAGCCTCATTATCATGCCCAGGCCAGGCAGTGTTTTGGCGAAAAAACTTTACTGCATAAGTATGCATTGGACGTTTGCCCAAACTTATGCATGGTGGCCAGCAGTAGCCTGTGCCACCCTGCAACGGCACATGTGGCTTCCCACAATAGGGGAATGCCAGGGCCAGGAAGGTGGAGTGGGCGGGTTGGTGAGCAGGGGGAAGATATGGGGATTGGTGAAGGGGAAACTATTGAAGGGGATAACATTTGAAATGTAAATAAAGAAAATATCTAATAAAAAATAAAAATATATAGAAAGAAAGAAAGAAAGAAAGAAAGAAAGAAAGAAGAAAGGAAAGAAAGAAAGAAAGAAAGAAAGAAAGAAGAAAGGAAAGAAAGAAAGAAAGAAAGAAAGAAAGAAAGAAAGAAAGAAAGAAAGAAGAAAGGAAAGAAAGAAAGAAAGAAAGAAAGAAAGAAAGAAAAAAAGAAAGAAAGAAGGAAAGAAAGAAAGAAAGAAAGAAAGAAAGAAAGAAAGAAAGAAAGAAAGAAAGAGTGATTTACAAGTGGTTGTAATCTCGCAGAGTCAGCTCTAGGAATAAAACTAAGGTCTTCTGCAAATTCTAAATGTGTTCATTTTTTCTGACCTGTTTCTTCTGCCTTGAAACATTCTAACTTTTTTTCCTTTTTATCTCCACTTTCCCCTTTTTAATTATTCTTTAGTCTTTTTTTTTTTACAGTCCAGACTTTATTCCCTCCTGGTTCACCCTCTAACTGTTCCACATCACACACTCCCCCCCACCCTTTCCTGGTCCAAGAGTATGTTTCCACTCCCTCCTCCCACACCAGACCTCCCCACTCCCTGAGGCTACAAGTCTCTCGAGGGTTAGGCGCATCTCCCCCCACTGAGTCCAGAACAAGTAGTCCTCTGCTCTATGTGTGTTGGGGACCTCATATAAGCTTGTATATGCTTCCTAGTTTGTGACATGCTGTCTGAGAGATCTCAGGTGTCCAGGTTAGTTGAGACTGCTGGTCTTTCCATGGGGCTGCCCTCCTCCTCAGCTTCTTCCAGCTTTTCCCTAATTCAACCACAGGTGTCACCAGCTTCTGTCTTTTGGTTGGATGTAAATATCTGCATTTGACCCTTTCAGCTGCTTGTTGGGCCTTTCAGAAGGCAGTCATGATAGGTCCCTGTTTGTAAGCACATCATAGTAATAGTGTCAGGCCTTGGGGCCTCCTGTTGAGCTGGATCCTAATTTGGGGCTGTCACTGAACCTCCTTTCCCTCAGGATCTTCTCCATTTTAGTTCCTGCAGTTCTTTCAAACAGGAACAATTCTGGGTCAGATGTTTTGACTGTGGGATGACAACCCCATCCCTCTTCTAGATGCCCTGTCTTTCTACTGGAGGCTGACTCTACAAGTTCTCCCTGCTCACTGTAAGACATTTCATCTACAGCCTTTGAGTACTGAGAGTCTCATATTCCAGGTCTCTGGTACATTTTAGAGGGTTCCCCCACCTCCTACCTCCCAAGGTCGACTGTTTCAATTCTTTCTCTGGTCCTCAGGGCTTCTGTCCTGTTTGCCTACCTAATACCTGATCATGCTCCCCTCTTCCCCTCCCTGTCACATTTCCCACATTTGTTCCCTTCCTCCCTCTGGTGAGGATGTGGAAAAAGAAGACCATGCCTCCATTGCTGGTGGGGTTGCAAACTGGTAAAACCACTCTGGAAATTAATCTGGGGGTTCCTCAGAAAATTGGAAAAAGATCTATAGCACTCTGGAATATACCCAAAGATGTCCCACCATGCCACAGGGGCACTGTGTTCCTCTATGTTCATAGCCGCCTTATTTGTGATAGCCCGAAGCTAGAAACAACCCAGATGTCCCACAGCATAATAATGGGTACAGGAAATGTGGTTCATTTACACAATGGAATACTACTCAGCTATTAAGATTGAGGACATCATGAGTTTTACAGGCAAATGGGTGAAACTAGAAAATATCATCCTGAGTGAGGTAACTCAGACCCAAAAGGACATGCATGGTATGTACTCACTAATAAGTGGATATTAGCCAAAAAAAGTACAGAAAACCCAGGAATCAATCCACAGAACTCAAGAACGCTAACAAGCTGAAAGGCCCAAATGAGGATGCTTCAATCCCACTTGGGAGGGAAAAGAAATATTAACTTTTAAATTGAAAGGAGAAGCTGTGAGACAATGAGTCTACTGAAGCTAAAAAAGACAAGGTTTCTTCACCTGAAACCCTAAAGGAATGAAAAGCTAGTACTATTCCATTTTAAAACTGCAGGGGTTAGACTCTTAACTATGAAACTGTAGGGCAGTAAATTTCTCTTGTCTTTGGCCATCAAATTTGTGTTAATTTGTCACAACAGAAAGAGAAATGCATATATGTTTTGTTATTTTTGAATTCTTGGGACTTACTGGCTTGCCACTATGGAATGTCTCAAGTTGGACCTTGTTATTTGGAGTAGAATCCAGGCAATCAAGTCAGAGAAATAGCATGGAAAGCATATCCACAGGAACTAAGCATAAGAGGCATTATCAGTCAGCAAGTCATTAACGTCGTTTCTAACTGAGGTTATCTTCCTAATTTATTACTTCACCTTATTTTTTATTATGTTCTATGGTCAAGCTATATACTGACTGGTGGGATTTTTTTGTAGCATGTATTTTCCATCAAATAAAATTTAATTTCAAGATTGTTTTGTTTACTTAATGATTAATACTACCTCAGTCTAACTATTGTCCTCTCTTCATTGCATCGAGTATGAATTTTGTTATTATAGAATTAACATTGAGTGTTACTGGGACTATCAAGCTAGCAATGTATGGTGTTCATAGTGAATTGCTATTTTTAAATTCCAGGAAAGCGATGTGTGTCCTCTGAGGATATCAAGAGGCACATTGATCATCTGGCTTTCCTGTCCAAATCTTTAACAGAGGAGGATACATGACATGCAAGCAGAATGTTCAGAAACACTGACAACATAGGGGAATCTTGGTATATTTAGAGATGATGTATATCACATTCATGAGAGGTTTCTATCTTTATACAAGGATGGTTTTGGTTGGTTGGTTATGTATGCTGCTAGAAAATTTATATTTACATTTACAAAACACTCATTTTAGGGAACTCTTTTCTTAAATTCAAATACTGTGACATTTCCAGGCACATGCCTTTACGACCAGTACTTGGAAGGCAGAAGCAGGTGGATTCCTGAATTCAAGACCAACCTGGTTTACAGAGTGTGTTCCAGGACAACCAGGACTACACAGGGAAACACTATCTTGAAAATCTGAAATACATGCATATATATAGATATAGATATAGATGATATAGATATAGATTAGATATAGATATACACATATATATATGCATGTATATATGTATACATATATACATACATGCATGCATGCATGCATACATACATACATACATACTGCCTCATGTTCCATATCGTAAATTTAAGAATTTAAGCAGGGTTTATTTACCTAAACACCACTCTTTTCTTGTTTCAAAATAATTATTAAAGAAGAGGAGGTCATGGTTTTGAGGGAGAGCAGAGAAAACAGAAGGAACTGGACGAGGAAGAGGATGGGATAAAAAGATACAGCACTGATGAATAAAAATTCTAAAACATTTAAAATTTCATTTGTAATATTCATACTTGGGGAAATATTTCATGCTAACTAAATTCATAAGATATTTGTGAACCAGAATGCCAGTTCTAACACATTCTGAGAAATATGCCACCCATAGTCTGGAATATAAGGCTGACTAGAGGATATATGACATTGTCTCAAAACGACCATGTAAGCTGTGGTTACTTTCCCCTGTGAGAGATTCCAGGAACAAGTGTCTACATTGCTACAACAACTTCATTTCCTGCAGCAGAATTCATTTGCCCATAGCTTACATCTCATTAGTTGTTATATTTTCTGACATGAGTTTTTGAAGATGATTTCATCAATCAACTTTCAATTCATTCTCCTTATGGTTTCTGAAGTATCATACATTCAAAGGCACTTGTACATTGAATTATCAAATTCTACCCCTTTCTAATTCCTGTGCTTTGATTCATATAAATATGACCATTTAGGATCACAAAAGCACCTTCAATCTTTAACTTTTCTTCACTCAAGTTTCCAAATATCTAGATGGTAGAGATGAAAATTATGACATATTAATTGTGTGTATTGTATATATATATGTATATATATATATATAGTGACATTATAATAAAATATCACATCATACATATATGATCCTCACCAACTTCATGTGAGCATCCCTGCCGTCAGATTTCTTCAATGCTTAAATAGGATTTCCCACACTATAAACCCTGCTGAGAACATTCTCCCCTATGCCTAGTGACAGCTGGATGGCATCCACTGAGCTCACCCTGTGCACCATACAGTATAAAAACGACATAACTTGTCCTTAACTTGCTTCTATAAATAAGGGTTAGAAAAATCTAAGCCAACTTAAATATTATACACTAGCTACCAAATACCCATGGAAGGAGTTACAGAGACACAAAGTTTGGAGCTAAGACAAAAGAATGGACCATCAGAGACTACCCAAACCAGGGATCCATCCCATAATCAGCCACCAAACACAGACACTATTGCATATGCCAGCAAAATTTTGTGAATGGACCCTGATGTAGCTGTCTCCTGTAAGGCTATGCCACTGCCTGGCAAATACAGAAGTAGATGCTCACATTCATCTATTGGATGGATCACAGGGCCCCTAATGGAGGAGCTAGGGAAAGTACCCAAGGAGCTGAAGGGGTCTGAAACCCTATAGGTGGACCAACAGTATGAACTAACCAGTACCCCAGAGCTCCTGTCTCTAGATGCATATGTAGCAGAAGATGGCCTAGTCGGCTATCATTGGAAAGAGAGGCCCCTTGGTCTTGCAAACATTATATGCCCCAGTACAGGGGAATGCCAGGGCCAAGAAGTGGTAGTGGGTGGGTAGGGGAGCAGGGGGCTGGGTATAGGGGACTTTTGGAATAGCATTGGAAATCTAAATGAAGAAAGTATCTAATAAAAAAATGAAAAAATAAGTATGTACTTTACTTACGTGTTACAGATGCTTATAGCCAACCGGGTTTGGTTGCTCTACATGCAATCCCAGGAGTCAGAAGTCAAATGTCTCACTACATTTCTCAGCACAGCACACACACACTAGATCCTTTAGGGTTGAATATTAAGTCCATGAAAAGATGCTGAAAATATTGAATTAGGGCATAGGCAATTCTCATTTTTAACACTATTACTAAGCCATTATTATAATCCAAATGTCCTTTTCAGAAAGGTTTTACATTTTTCATATACAATTTTCCATAAAAATAGCCATTGAAGTCTTAATTTAGAGTTAAAAACTTGACCCTTCAAAATAAGATATATCAAACAAGTATTATGAAATGTTAATATTTTAATAGTCTTTGTTGGGTCTAATGGAAAGAAATGTGTTGTTACACTAATTCAAATATTAATAATATTAGTCAATATGTATTAATATGAATTAATTGATGTAAATTCAAATGTTGCAATATTCTGAAGATTAAAAGTAAATTAGTCAACAACTAATAGATTTATGAGGGTGATATATTTTCTTTCAGTGTGTGGATAATGTGTGTTTATTTGGAAGATATACATATGACATGTATGCACACTTGTGTGTGAGTGTGCATGCATCCATGTATGTGAACATGGAAACCAGATAAGAACTTTGGGAGTCTTCCTCCATTTCTCCTAGCTTACATTTTGACTTAGGATTTTCACTATACTTGGAACTCATCTTGTACAGGATGGCTACCCACAGAGCTTCACACTTCAGACTCCATTTGCAAAACAAATTGTTGCCTATATGGGATATTTCTAAAAAGCACACCAGTCGATGTCAGAAGTAATAAATAAATTATTAAAGCCCATAAAATACAAAATAACTATGTAGACACCAGAGCATTTCTGTTCACTAACAACAAAGTATTAGTTAAAAAAATAATTTCCTCACAACTGCATAGCATAAATAATAATGATGACATTTTTACTCCTTTAATACTTAATGTGCTTGCCAAGAATACAAGGAAAATGCTGCCTTTTCTGTTTGTTTCTTTCTAAAAAAAATCTTTTATGTAATGTGTTTATTCTACCAAACAAAAAAGATAGTGGCAAAATAGGATGAACATGGGCTTTGAAGTCAATCATCGATACTTCAAGGAACTATATTCTGAAATATTTTTGATTCTTTGAAAATTTCAATGACTAGAAATTGATTTGGGGACAAGGACAAAAAAAGACACAGAGATGTTTTGGCCTATGGGAGGATGGGTGCTGTAATCATGTGATCTTACTCACCCAGTTCGTCCATGAAAATGAGTTGCTGATCTTTTAAAAGTGATCATTACTTTTGACACATGCCCAAAGGCAGATGGCTGTACTGGGAAAATCAGAAAGACAACTGTAAAAATGATTGTACTACTGAAGGAGCGGTGGCTCAATGCTCATCTTTTCCTGTGAAGTGTCAAGTAAATTTGTGAAACTTCCCAGAGCTGGTTGGACTCCAGAGGGCCCAAGAGTGTACATTTGGCTAGCTTGCCTTTGTGCTCTGGCCAGAACATGGATTGCCCTCTGACTCTGGTCTGGTCACAGAACCATAGCACTGAGAGGTCCACACCCCTATGCATACCGCCTCTGCATTGATTCTAAGGGCACTCACTAGTCAATGCACTGCCAGAAAATGTAAGCACCAGGAAACATAGTTCAAAAAGACAGAAAGGACAGATATCCGAAATAAATAAACAAAGTTTTAAAGTCCATGTTTAAGGGTAGAGCACACGAGAAGAATGAAGTCAGGATGGAGACTGGGGTGTGAAGGTTGAGGATCAGGGGTCAGGTCCTTCAGAAAGGTCATGCCCTTTTCTCCTCCTCCTGAGCTACCACCAACACTTAACCAGAAACTAGTCTCTCCTATGATCCCCAAACTGTGCCTAGTAACTATTTCTTTTTGTTGTGGTTGTTGGTTCATTTATATTTATTTTTTATTAGATATTTTCTTCATTTACGTTTCAAATGTTATCCCCTTCCCTAGTTTCCTCTCTGAAAACTATACCCTCCCCCTACCCTGCTTCCCAACCTACCCACTCCTGCTTCCTGTCCCTGGCATTCCTCTGTACTGGGCATATAATCTTCGCAAGACCAAGGGGCCTCTCTTCCCAATGATGGCCTATTGTTGTTCCTCCTATATAGCTGTAGACTCCTTCAGCTCCTTGGGTATTTTCTCTAGCTCCTCCATTAGGGGCCCTGTTTTCCATCCAATAGATGACTGTGAGCATCTACTTCTGTATTTGCCAGGCACTGGCATGTAACTATTTCTTGTGCCTTCTCTTGGGATCTTTTTGTTGTTATTGTTGTTTTTCATTTTGTCCTATTCCAATGTATGACTTTTGTTTTATCATATTAGATTTTATTTCATTATATTTTATTATTTTTTTAGAAACCATTTGTTTTCTAATGAGAAACAGAGAAGGGGTAGATCTAGACAGACAGGAAATAAGAAGAATGGAGGAAGGGGAAACCATAATCAGGAGATATTCCATGGGAAAACACAATGTATTTTTAATTTAAAAAAAAAGAAAATATTTCCATAGACAATTTCCATTCCTGGGCATATATCCAGAAGATGCTCCAACATGTAATAAAGACACACACTCTACTATATTAATAGCAGCCATATTTATAATAGCCAGAAGCTAGAAAGAACCCAGATGTCCCTCAACAGAGGAATGGATACAGGAAACATGGTACATTTACACAATGGAGTACTACTCAGCTATTAAAAATGATGAATTCATGAAATTCTTAGGCAAATGGATAGAACTACAAAATAAGATTCTGAGTGAGGTTACCCAATCTCAAAAGAAAACACATGTTGTGCATTTACTGATAAGTGAATATTTAAACCAAAAGCTCCAAATAACTAGAATACAATTCACAGATGGTCTTCCAAGAAGGAAGACCAAAGTGTGGGTGCTTCAGTCCTTCTTAGAAGAAAAACAAAATAATCACAGGAACAAATATGGAGATAAAGTGTAGAACAGAGACTAAAGGAAAGGCCTCCCAGAGACTGTCCCACCTGGGGATTCATCCCATATACAGTTACCAAACCCAGACACTATTGTGGATGCCAAGAAGTGCAAGCTGAAAGGAGCATGATATGGCTGTCTCCTGAGAGGCCCTGCCAGAGCCTTACAAATACAGAGGCATATGCTTGCAGCCATCCATTGAACTGAGCACAGGCTCTCCAATGGAGGAGTTATAGAAGGGACTGAAGGAGTTGAAGGGGTTTGCAACCGCATAGGAAAAACAATAATATCAACCAACCAGACCCCCCAGAACTCCCAGGGACCAAGCCATCAACAAAGGAGTAAACATGGCTCCAGCTGCATATGTAGCAGGAATGGCTTATTTATGCATGAATGGGAGGAGAGGTCCTTGGTCCTATGAAGGCTGGATAGATACCCCAGTATAGGGGAGTCCAGAATGGAGAGGTAGAGTAGGTGGGTAGGTGGAGGAACACCCTCATAAAAGCAGGAGGAGGGAGGATGTAATAGGGCGTTTTCTGGAGGGAGGGAAACTGGGAAAGGGGATTACATTTGAAATGTAAATAAAGAAAATATCCAATAAAAAATTTAAAAAATAAAAGCTATAAAAATAGACTTGATATAAATTTGTATATAAGTAGCTCTATGTAAGTACAAGTGCTGAGTCTCCTACTCAATATTGCATATATACAAGCAAAGCCCTCTACCATTAAGCCACATCACCAGTTTCTGAATTTATATATTTTTCATCTTTGTTTCAAATGTTTTGTACATACCTGCTTATGTAAGCATAGCAACTTGCAACAAAGCTGACAAAATAAGGAAATAAATAATTTTCCAACATACAAAATAAGAAAAATTTAGCTATATATTTCAATTCTGATGTTTAAGAATAATTTTTACATTTTGTTCATTTTACTACTTTTTTGTAAGTAATTTGATTTTAATTAAGAAAATGTTAGAAAGTAAAATATTTAATAATTCGCTTGAGAATATTTGTTCTGAGAAATTTTTGCTGCTTACCATATTGTTTTTTATTTTCTACTAGATACAATTAAAAAAAAATCTCACTTTTAGATGCTCATGTGTTATTGTCTTCAGTTAATTAAATGACTATATATATATATATGCATACACACACACACACACACACACACACACACACACATATATATATATATATATATATATATATATATATATATACTCTATATAATAAAAAGGGACTATTCTTGGAATAATGAAGCAGCCTGTGATAAAAAGTAGGTTTATCACAAAAAGTAGGTTTAGTAATTGTGGGATGCTTTTTGCAGTACTGTTGGTACAGTGACTTGGTTCAAAATATCTTCTAGCATAAGCATAATTTTCAAACTGGTTAGGCCTATTGGCTTGTGACCAGGCAATGATGACTTCCTAACATTATTTACTCTATTTGGGCTTGCATGGCCTCACTGAGCCCCATATGCCAGCTCTCTAGATTACTCTGAGAAAGATTCTTGGGACAGATCCTGGAAATGTGGCATAAGGGAGAATGTTAGTTATGCAGGGCATTCACAAATGTATGCAGTGCCACTCAGTAGCATCTACAAAGGGTCCATTTTACAAATTGTCAAAGAAGCCATTGTGGCAGAATGATACCAGAGAAAAGCTGTCAGTTCTATTATTAAATTGACATTCCACACATGCTGCTTTCAGTTGGAGACCCTTAATGAACTTAGTTTCCCTCCTTTAGTTCCCTGCATCCTCTGCTCTCTTCCTTCTTATCTGCTCTTCAAATACTCATCAGTTGATGATGTACAAAAAACTGTTAGTAAAGTCAGTTCTATAAGAGGCTCTCCTGTGGGTACACTGACAGCTATTTAAAGAACCTGGGAGAGTGTCTTCATGACAGTTTTGTGGCTCAAGTAATCAGCAGTGATTATAACAGAAACTATGACATCTCCCAGGGTCTTGTCAATCAAACATTTGGAGGTTAAACAACACCAACGACAACAAAAATGTGTGCTTTGAGCAAAACAATATATAGCTCTGCCATCTTCTCTGTGAAAAGGAGAAGGTGACAATGCCTTGCCTGACCCTGTGGAGCACAACATCTAGCCTGGGATGCTTTTGATAATGAAGAGTAAAAGGCTCACACTTTAGTCTGAAGTTAAGGATGAGATACAGGGGGCTAGCTGTTAGTTCTCCTGGGATCTCCATTGTGCTCCTAGCCACTGGAGTTACTAGTGCTAAATAGCCCTTCAATGAAGGGAGTGGCTTGCTATCCTTGTTAATTTGAATAATGCTATTATTATTGTTATATGTTCTCCAGCTTGAGCCTAACAGGTAGACAGTCTTTTCACACTGCCTGCTGGGAGGTCTCTATGAAGATGTCAGGCAAGCATCTTGTTCTAAGCATTGTGCTGTTGGGATATCCTGTGACTGACAGCTCTTAGGAAGGAGGAAGAGGAGGTCTTCACAACTGTTTACTGCCTTCTAGTTTCCCCTTGCCCTCCCATAGTTGACTATTGTCATTCATGGAAGAGGTAAAATCCTTAGCCTTCCAGAGCAGAAGCCAAAGGAAGGCAGAGAGTTACAGGGCTAGAAGTGACCTTTATGAGAGAAATAAAATGAGGGTCAGACTTACTGCCCAGAGGAATGATGGAAGAGTCTTGCAGTTAGAATAAAGCATTCTTAACATTCTTAGCCAAACATTTCATTCAGTACTGTGATCAGGATGAAAGAGATACCTTAAGTAGTAGATATTCTCCACATGAAATCAATTTTAAAATGTTCAAATTGTATCTAGACTGATTGGTTTTAGCCCATTTATGTTTTATTATAGACAACATTACTAAATATTTCTTATTGCAATATTTTTTACTAAGTAGGATTAAGTTTTCTGTAGCAATATACTAAAAGATTTACCTATACTTTCCAATACTATTTTCTTTTTGTTCTGTTTACATTTTGAAATTTTTTTATAATCTTGCTGGAAAAAATCTTCTAGGGATGTCTCGTTTCAGGTAAGAAAGAGTTATAGAATTTGGTGCATGTATAAAACACTGGCAGAGAAAACACATCACAGGTTTACTTGAATGAAGACACCAGATTGATAGAATTTCTTTGCCCACTTTGTTATCTAAAAGCTTCAGAAAAACGTTTTGCTGTAGTATACAATTTACTCGATGTGCAATGCTATTGAAGAGACTGTCGATTGCTTTAGGAAGATGAGATTTTAAGGCCTTTGATCCGAAGCCAATTTTTATAGAAAATATTACAATACAAATATACTTCCTAGTTCAAAATGAATTGAGTTATGAATAGACTGAAGGAATAAATTGGTGTCTTTGAATGGAGCTTTATGTACGAAGTGAATAGAAAACTTTGAAATATGTAAGTTAACCAAAAATGTCCAGGAGTCTTAAATTTAGTATGGCTAAGATTTTTTAATAGAGTAAATACATAAGTCTTTATACACATTTCATAACAGTTTTTATGCACATATGTGTAATCAATTCCTTTCATGTCATTCAACAAGAAAATAATAGAAAAAACGCATACTCTCACTATGAGAACTTAAATATCTGATATATTAAACAAGTTTTATTTTTTCCCTTCAACGTTTAAAAGCATTTTGATTCTAATGGAACTAATACGTGGGTATGATGAAACAGAATATACAATTGACATAAGGGAATCAAAGTAGAGCGCAGCTGAAAACATCCCCCCTGCCCGCTAGCTTCAATATTTCCAGAAGACCCTGTATCGTCCTCTAGGTCACCAAAGACACCCGTGGTCTTACCTAGACATGAACCTTACTATGAGCCAGGATCATTCCATTTTGTATCTTCCATCTTGGTTGAGCTGTGAGGTGTGACAATGCATTTTTTTTAATTTAATTTTATTTGTAATTCATTTTTTATACTCCATATTCCATTTCTCACCCCTCCACGTCCACTGCTCAACATCCCATATCTCCTCCCTATGTCACCCCATCTCCATGTGGATGCACCCACTCCCAACCCCATCTGACCTCTAAATTCCCTGGGGCCTCCAGTCTCTTGAGGGTTAGGTGCATCATCTCTGAATGAACACAGACCTGGAAGTCCTCTGCTGTATGTGTGCTGGGGGCCTCATGTCAGATGGTGTATGCTGTCTTTTGGGTGGTCTAGTGTTTGAGACATCTCTAGGGTCCAGATTAATTAAGACTGCTGGTCCTCCTACAGAATTGCCCTTCTCCTCAGCTTCTTTCAGCCTCCCCTAATCCAAAAACAGGGGTCAGCTGCTTCTGTCCACTGCTTGGGTACAAATAACTGCATCTGACTCTTCCAGTTGCTTGTTGGGTCTTTAGGAAGGCAGTCAAGGACATCAAGTGACGGATGGGGTTGCCATCGCACAAGTCAAACGTCTGACCCATAATTGTTTCTGTCTGAAAGCAGGGATGGAAATGGAGAGGGGCCTGAGGAAAAGAAGGTCCAGTAACAGGCCCAATGTGGGATTCAGCTCAGAGGGAAGTCCTAAGGCCTGACACTGTTACTGAGGCTATGGAGTGCTCACAAAAAGGGAGTTGTGACGATTCTTAAAACTACCTTTATTTTTTTATTTTTAAATTTTTGTTCCTAGGCATAAATTAACTTAATTCTATAGATTCTTTTCTCCCCTGCCTTGCACACCCGCCAATAATGGCTATCAGGAAAACTGCTTATGGATCACTTAACATTCTTAAGTTAAATGACTATTAACAAGTTACTCTCAGCATGGACAAAAGAAGCAAAAAAAAAAAGCAAAATTTTCAATCTTACCCCCTTTTCTGCCCTATAAACACCCTGGCACATAAGTGGATGGTGAACTTTGTTACAGACATCCTCTAAAGATTTTTTCCTCCAAAATAAAGTTCCGAGCTATCATGAGTCACTGCCTGTGACTCCAACCAACTTGCAATGCAAGACTGCTACCCTAGGCAAAATTACTATTAATGCTATAGAGATAACCAATCAAGCTGTTCCTGGCTACCAGCATCCCACTCTAAGAGAAAATTCAAACCTGCTACTATAAACACAGTCAAAAATATATGACTGCAAAGGTGTTAGGTACTAGGATAGAATTCCCTGTTGTCAATCTGTAATTGTGCTAAGCTGTTCCCTAAAGACTTATTTATACTCATGAGCAAATAATTTGCCTAGACTAATAAGAAAATCCTCCTTTTGCTTTAAATGGCAGTGAATACAGAGATGCTTCAAGATGTTTAAGGTTTACTAATGAGTGAGTATCCAGCCATAAACATGCTATTTATGTCATTCTCTGAGGTTCAGAGAACATTATGAAGAGCGAATAGAAAGAATGCAAGAAACAGGAGATAGCGAAGAGCCATGAAGGACAGTGTTGTTCTGTGTGGGACAGCCAATTGAGTCATGAGTTTCAATGGCTGTGGCTATATATAACAGCTCTATAAAACAGCCTGGGCCGATGGATAGTTAATAAAGGGATTAGACAGGGGCCCATGGAATATTTGGCTTCCTGGTAAACTGTTCGCTACTGATTTTGGGGGCAAAAATAAATAAATAATAAATGCTAATGATGAAATAAAAATACAATTAATGTAAGGAATTCAAGATAGAACTGAGCTGAAAGCTTGTTATATAAAGGAAGGAAGGAAGGAAGGAAGGAAGGAAGGAAGGAAGGAAGGAAGGAAGAAAAAAGGAGGGAAGGAAGTAATAAACAATATTGAATGCTTGAAGGAGAATTGTAGGAAAAAGGGGAAAGTTAATAGAAATAGGAGGAAAACTAGCTGGAAAGAAAAATCTCAAAAAAATTTAAGAATGTTGTTAGAGTGTTATTTTGTTGATGTTTACTCTGTAAATATTTTAAGTCTAAAGAAAATGGGGAAATATGGTTGGAGGAATGGCTCAGTAGTTAAGTGTACTTGTTTTTCCAGTGGACTCAGGTTCAATTGCCAGCACTCACATGACAGCTTAAAACTATCTAGTTCCATGAGACATGGCACTCTCTCCTGGATTCTATGAGTGTTACGTATGCATGGGGTGCACATACATACATGTAAGCAAAAACACTCATATACATAAAATAAAGTTAAATAAATAAAACCAAACAAAACTTTCAAAAAAGAAACCAAGAACAATCTCCAGTGCAGAATCATCTGTCCAGTGTTGTGTACATATTGCAATAATCACAATAAATTTATAACTGGATTAGAAAATCCTACATTGTTCATTTCACAAAACACATATTAAAGTAAGCACAAAATTTAGTCAAATGCAATTATAAAGTTATATGGCAGAGAGTACTGTAAATTATTTTAGCATGCATACATAATATGATTTTCAAAATTTGCATGTAAAATTTATACAACATTTTATTCAATCACTTGTTTATTCGGCAAAGAAACAATGACATAATACTTTTCTATTGCTGGAATAAGGCAACAAACAGAAAAGCATCCTAACCTCGCGTTGAGTTAATAGTACAGAATTTTAGGATTATCAGATAATAATGAGGCAAATAGAGCTTAAGTAAAGGCAGTGACTTTGGGCAATGTGGTTCATCAAACCCATTCAAGAGGTCACATTGAAAACTTACAAGATTGAGCCAAGTATGCAGAGGTAAAATGCACAACTAGGAGAGGGGAGAGCTGGGTAAACTCCTGAGACCACACTCCTCAAGGTGCTTGAGGAAGAGAGGGACAACAGCAGGAAAAACAAGAGCAAAAGTAAGCAACAACAAAAATGAAATCAGTGCTGTATCCCTGCTAGGCCATATCTTAAAACTAACAATAGTTAACGACTACTAGCCACTTTATCCCAGCAAATCATAGACAAGAGAGAGGCACAGGTTAGTGTTACAGGTCCTTGTCTTTACAGAAGTTGTTTGTACCCATCCCCATCCTTCATTTTCTTGTCCTGAACTCTGTACCTTATACTGGGCATGCCTAGTGAGCACATGTGATTTAAGTCCTTTATAAAAGCATAATTGAATCTAGTTCATCTCCACCCAAACAGTACCAAGACATTTCAAAATATAACACAAATGTACTTGTGAATTTGTATTTTCTAGATGGGATATGCTGACATTTCAGAAGTAGGTCTACATACACTAATCTTTAAAAAGAAAAAAAAGAATATTTGAGGAGATTCTGAGACTGTTATCTGTGAAGCTCATTGATGTTGTGGTTCTAGTTATTTTACCACTTATTGATGACCATTTTAAAAATAATTAAATATCATAATATGTTCAATAAGCTTAAAATTTCTGGCAACAAAGAATAGTATAATTACTCCACACTTTGTAATATATTGCTTCTTCCTTTTCAATGTTGGAAATAGAAACGTGCGTTTTTGGTTTTTTTTTTCAACACTATCACATAATAGAAGCTATCTCAAGATATTGTCAAAAAAAGGTGAACACATTAACTTACAGGACTGAGGAAATAGAAGCCATCATAGTATTTTCTTGTTGCTATAGCAATGTGCTTTAGACTTTTATATATAAAGAACAACAAAAATATTTATAATTCTAGGAGTATAAGTAGAACTATTGCCTGGTGAGTTGTCTTTCCTTCATGGAGAGAGCCATCTTTGTGTCCTTGTATATAGTCATTCCAATGTGTCCTCCTGTTGTGACAATCTTGATAGGGCAATTGAGCATATTCCCAAATATAGAGCCCTCATGACATAATAAATTCTCAAAGTGATTGTGCAAGTTTTATTCTTGCATGGGGAATTAAATCTCAACATGAAACTCAACAGGACACAATCTTTCGAATCATCCCAACAGGTGAGATTTGAGTAGATTGAAAGAATGCCTTAGAAATAAGGGAGAGGGATCTGAAAGCCTGTTAGACATCCTCCCCTCAAACTTGAAGACAGCAGGAGATCAGCACTAATAAATCAGAGGATGTGAAGAGGACAAAAGGAAAAGGGGAATCAGAGACATGTTAGAGATCAGGACACAGGAGGCTTTTCAGTTACATTAAGAAGTCTATTATGAAAGGGAGATGAATATCCAAAAGAGCTTGGGAAATACTGATATGATTTTCGTAGGTTTCAGAAAGTAGTATTTTCTACTTTGAGGATAAGTGTGTCATAACTGGATGAAGGCAAGACAATTCAGGAAGAGATAATAGCAGGAACACAGAAGATAATGGTAATTTTATATATGCTTCATGAAACAAAGAACAAGAGGACCACTGAAGTTTTGAAGCTGAGAACACTGATGCATTTCTTTAGTCCCTACACATGGGAGCGAAAGTTGAGGAATTCCAAATTCAAGGACAGCCTGAGATACAGAGTAACATACTATTTCACTAAGTGAAAAACAAAGTTCAATAAATAAAATTAAATTCCAAAGATAATGTAGAACTAAACAGAGGAGTCAAAAATGCCCAGAAAATAGAGAAACAGAATTTTGTTTATTAACAGGAACATCCTTGGGAAAATCAAATATAATAGCTCATCAGAACTATGAGATAAGTAAGGACTTCTTGGAATGAATCAAGGCATAATGTTAGGAAGACATTGGAAAGAACTATCACACACAAAATTTGAGATGTTCCAGAGAGGATCAGAGGCAAAGAAGTGTAGAAAATAAAGAGAGTAAAGGATTTTCTCCAAATACATGTAGGTATAATGTGTGTTTATATGTGTGTTTGTGTTCACACATGCCTGTATACAGGCCTTGTTACACAAGTAGAAGACAAAAGACAATTTATAGAAGTCAGTTCTCTCAATTGTTTTAGTTTCAAACTCAGGTTATCAGCCTTGACAGCAAGCACCCCAATTCACCAAGCCACCTCACAGCCTTCCTAGGAAATTCTGGTGCTGATTATTTTTACATATTTGTAAAATAAAAACAGAGGGGGCTCAATAAGGATAGAAAATGTGATGAGTCCAAAGAGCTGGGAAATTTTGAAGCCATGTTTGTTAGTAAAATTGGACAGTTATAAGCAAGTAGAAAAGAAGACAAGTCACTTTTAGGGTTATTACAGATGGCTTATTCCTCGTTACAGAATAGAAGGCAAAGTATATGTGTTTGCTGTGTTAGCTGGAAGAAAAACAGAAGTGAGCAGTAGGAGGATGAATGTACAGGTGAGTGCATATAAAACAAGAGTGAATATACAAGAGAGCATGTCAAGTGAGGGTCATCAGCATTTAAGTGTGTTTCTTTCCAGTCATTCATTTACAGGTACAGGGATAGAAAGACAGTATTCATCAGTATTGGAAATTTTATAGGACATTCACGGAAAAGTAAAAAACAAAACCTTTAAGATAGTTTTCACTGGGGGATGGTGGCGCATACCTTTAATTCAAGCACTTGAGGGGCAGAGGCAATCAGATCTCAGAGTCCAAAGCCAGCCTGGTTTACAGAGAGTTCCAGGACAGCAAAGATTACACAGAGAAACCCTGTCTTGAAAAACCCCCACCACCACCACCAAACTATAGTTTTGAAAAACATGACCATGTTGAAGATAATGAAAAGTTCTATCAAACGATTCCATGTTTCAATGACATGGTATTTGATTGAATA
Organism: Mus caroli; assembly: GCF_978045245.1. Lineage (NCBI taxonomy): Eukaryota > Metazoa > Chordata > Mammalia > Rodentia > Muridae > Mus > Mus caroli. The sequence goes on along the minus strand of NW_028227272.1, from coordinate 63,053,507 downwards.
TGAAGTCGGTTGATTTGATGGAAGAAAAGAGTCAAGGGGGGAAATGCTGGAAGTCAAAATTACTGGTGATCAATATATTAACTACTCTAAATTCATGGGAGTAATATTTAAAATGCACACATTTCCCCTCAATTTTATTTCAGGTGGATGACAAGGTCATTTGGCTTTTGTTTGACTGGCAGAACGACAACCAAACTTCTTTCAACTCACTGTAACTCTCCCAGGGTTGTGTATGGTAGCTGTAAAAGGGTGAGTTACTATTCTACAGACCTCCTGGAATTGGGACTGACAAAGATGGTCCCAGCCTGGGGATGCAGATGAGTCGAACATGCTTTTAGGTTTGCACAAAAGGGAAGGGCAGTGCTAGAGATGCACTTAGCCAAACTAAATTCTTGGACACAATTCATTGAGCAAATTTAGCCACTTGGCTTCAGCTAAGTACTAGAGAGAAGAAAACTTTGGGCACAAAAGGACACTTGGTAGTCAGCAAATGTCAGCTAGACACCAGGTACATGAAGATAATTGTGACAAACAGGTGTAGGTAGTTTAGCTTCCTGTTCTGAAGGCAAAGTGAGCCCCTAGCTTGCAAATATCACCTTGGCTTGACCTTGTAAGAGTCCTGTTAGTAAACTAAAAACACATAAAGTTCACTTCACCTTGAAGACAAGAAGTACAGAAAGATTCACAGTGATTCTCCTGAATTTTAAAATGGACTGCAAAATCCTTCACATATGAGACATTTCTTTTTGTTTCTAACCTTTGCTAACTTCTCCACACCTAGTGACATATGTCTGGCTTTATTGCATTGTACTTCAGATGCACTTGCTGGTTTTTGTGTTCACCCAGCCTACCTCCCATCTTAAAATTCAGTGTTGGGTTATTTCTGTTTTATTTTTGTTTGTTTGTTTGTTTTTTAAATCGTTCTCACATAGGCTGGGCTGGTCTCATATTGCAATTGAAAAGTCAATTTGAAAATAACTACAGGAGTTTACCTACATACCCCACTACATGCACTCTAGCTTTTATTGGACTGGTCTCTGTTTGGAATTAGAACCCCAGGATTTTGCCACATTGCTCTCCATTTTTAATGATTCATGTGTGCTTTAACCTCTGAAGGGCACAACCATGAAAACTTGGCTTTGGCAATCAGGCATTAAAAGTTACAAGCACATAGACCATGTAGCTAATAAAGATATCTCGAATGGATGACTCTTTGCTTGTTTTGCTATGTTTAGTTCTTTGGTTTTTCAGACATGCAGATATTTCGTAATCCAACTGTGCTACTTTCTACAGGATCATTGTGAGATGTTGTATCTAATGCTATCTTCTATTCCCCAGCATGACCAATGCTCTGAGCATCCATTTTTCTTTCTGTTAAGGTCTAATATATCTTTGAATAATTAGTATTTAAACCATTAAAGTCTTTCTCTTGGCAAATAACCAAGATAATAATAAAACCACAAAAAATGTCTTTTCTCCTGTGCTTTAATAAAATACAATTAAAATTTAATAAAAGCTCTGAATTCCCATTTATCAAATTCTGCACATCCTGAGGGAGGTAGCAGCAGTGTTACAACTAGACCAATTAAATAGACAGTTGTGGTTAAACTCTTTAATCCGCATAAAGGTGAGCATAATTCTTTGCTTAACATTCCAGAATTGCTCATAGCATTTTGAACAGAATGTCCATTTTTATTCAGTCCTGTCTTCGTTACAAAGAGTTCTTACTTAATTATGTTTGCTAATCTAATAATGATGCTGCTTCTATCCTGCTTCCTAGGTTGCCCATTTTTCTTCCAGATGATTAATAAGTTAAAATACCATCATTTTAAACTCTCTCTCCCCGCACATCATTTAACAACACTGTTGCCATAGAGAAGAAATAAAACATAAAAGAAAAAAATAAAAGAGGAGCATATATTTTTAATTGTGGAAGACAATATTCAAATGTCTAAAATATCCATGAAAGATTTTTTTGTGTGTGTAAAATCATGCAAATATTTCCTGGATATAGTGCTATGCAGATATTAAAATTCATAAATTGTGAAAAATATATTGCTGAAATACAAGTTATCTTGTTTTTGGCATCCCTCCAAAACTAATCACAACTCACTCTTAAAGTTTGTTGAAGGTTGAAAACAAATATCGTGGACTTTTTTGTTAGATACTTTGGGACAGTGTCTTGTGCCATGTAAGTTGCTTTTATTAACAAATTTAATTTGCTTAAGTCTAAATTCTTGCAAGGTTTTAAAATCCTAAACTGTATAAATTGCATCCCAAACTGTAAAGAAACAATTTGAGATCATTTCTTATCCTTTCTGTATTAGCTGGCGGTTCCTGAGGGAAGGCTAAATACATAAGTACATATGCTGTGGTTTGTTTTGATTAACCACTGGGTATACCTTACCACTGCTTAATAAGACATTTAAAATTCCAACATCAAGGATAAGTATTGCATTTCGAGCTCAATAAATCACAGTTACAGTTCTCAATACAGACATTTATCTAGGACTTAGAAAAGACAGCAAAACCTCTACTGCCGATCTCTTTTTATTATTAATTTGTATGTTTTTATGTCCAGAAAACACAAAAGTGATAACTTTGAAATGTGACCTTAATAGAATTATAAAGAAAACAAAACAAGTAGGATTTTAGAGTTTCATAACTGTGTATTTTGAGGACATTTAATGTTTGTTTTTTTGTTTGTTTATTTATTTATTTAGGTATTTCTTGAAAATACAAAAATTATACTTAGCCCCTAACTCTTAAAAATAATTTTTATTGGCTTTTTGGAGGGAGAGTTATTATTGAATTATTGAATCATTGGTTTAGAGAGATGGTTCAGCAGCTAAAAGCATTTGTAGAGGGTGTGGTTCCCAGCACCCACACAATTGCCAAAGACAAATTATAACCCCAGTTCCAGGCAGTTTGATGCTCCCTCCTGACTTCCCAGGCACCAGGCACACATTTGGTACATATACTTACATATAGCTCAAATGATACATATAGAAAGAACAAGATAAATCAAAACTTTAAAATTCACCAAGTTTAATTTTTAATAAGTGAAACCACACCACCTAGGATATATAGTTGGCACAAATACACAGGAAGAAGCACTGAAGATTGTTTTGAAATAAAACATTGTCATTTGTTTAATAGCCAATAAAGTAATTAAAACTGTTTCACTCACTTTTATTTTTTTTTAAATATGCTATTAAAACTTTTAAGGTTTATTCCAGAAAAATGAAAAATATTGTGACACACATGATGCTCTCTTTCCATCTGACTAGAATTATGTTAGATCTAGTTCAACTCTTCCAAATAATTAGCACCCACATCTCTAATCTCTTTCAGCATTTGCAATTAGTCATTAATTCTTAACTATTTATCAATAGATTTAATTATATATACACACATTATGAGTAATATCTCTTTTGTACATATTTATCTGACAAATTAAATTCTACATTACTTACATCCCTAAGTTGTTGCATGAATTTTCTTGAAATCATTGAACTTAAGATTTCTTTAAACATAGAGCTCCTTTTGTAGAGAAGATAATGAACCATCTGTAGCTTCTAAATTATTTTAAAGAATACTTTATTGTATATTGAAATACTATTTTATACTTCTTGCAAAGCACTGGAAAATATAGCTAAGGACTTTCTTGAAATTTTCAAGTGATATAATTTCAAGATTAGACAGATTTTGTTGTTGTTGTTGTTTACTGTTTCGAAGGCTACATAACTTCCTATTTTCCAACGGCAATTATTTTTTAATGCAATCTGGTTGTTCTTGATTTTAACTAGACAGCTTTGCATAAATACAAAAAATAAAATCACAACTGGATATCTTCATGTATAAAGAGAACAAGAATAACTGTGGCATAGATGAAAGGCAGATACCAAATAGTGGAGGAGGGGGTTGAGAGTGGCAGAATGGGTGAGAAGGGTGGGGTGGGGCAGGTAGGGTGAGGTAAGGAAAGGGAGTTGGGGGTGAGAGGGCCAGAGGAGGGGTTGGGAGGGCCAGGGGAGAGGATAAGTGGGCCATGACCTAGAGAATTAAATACACAAAACCTTCCTGATGTGCTGTTCTATATAGCAGTATAGAAATATTCATCTGAGCATTTTCATGAACAATTCTTTATAAATATTTTCAAGTGTACATTGTTGGTTTCCCTAGTAATCGACCCAAAGACACATTCATGTAATAGGACCAGGCCTTGAGGTAGGCAGAATAGGAAAGAGAAGTTAAGTGAAGCTAAGACCAGGTGAATTCTAGCCTTGACCTCGAAAGAATCTGAACTATTCTGCTGTATTTTCTTCACATTAATGGACAGAGCTTTGCCTTGCCTCCCGGATGGCTACTGACTGTGACTTGAGGAAAAGATCAGTAATGGTGGTGACATCACAGGCAGAACCTATGTTTCTGTAGCAATTTTTTCCTCACATAAATATGAATAGGAAAAAAAAATCTCTTGAAAAGAAGAGCTCCTTTTAACTCAAAAATATCCCATGCCAGTGACTGGATGAATAAGCAAGCATGTATAATCTATGGCAATCCTTATTAATCATTGAAGTGTTATGATTTTCAATATCCCTATTCTAATTCATAGGTACAGAAATAGATGTTTTGAATGAGTAGGTAATTTTTTTACAAGAATCTCAGCTAATTGAAGGACTCAGGCTGTCTTATCCAGAAGCTATTGTTCTAAACATGACTCAACAAAATAATAATGAGTCATTATAGAACACAGATTCAGAGACTGAGAAGATAACTTAGTCTGCTGAAAAACCAAAAGGTTCTACTTTACAATATCTAGGACCCACACTAAATTGTGGAAATGGAAGCATGTCCTTACAACATAGTACTGGGGGGTAGACATGGAGATAACATACACAAACACACACACACAAAAACATGCACATACAAACAAACAGATACACTATATATACACAATATACATACACATACACACATGCACATGCACGTATGCACATGTAAACAAGTACATACACACATATATACACACAAGCACATGGAGAAACATACACACAGAGATGTATACACACAAAAACACACATTATCACATATTCACACAGACACAAGCACATATACATATGCACACATGCACACGCGTGCACACACACATACACACACACACACACTGAGAGAGAGAGAGAGAGAGAGAGAGAGAGAGAGAGAGAGAGAGAAAGAGAAACTGATTCTTATAAAGATAGTTACCACATTCCTGTATATATGAACAGTGTTCTAACAATAAAGAATGTATCTCATCAAAATAATTTATCTTAAAGATTTTATACCATAGGTAGACTTTTCTAAAAGGAAGCCATTGGCAACTGTAAACTGTGAGTTGGAAAATAGAGTGGGCAACCAGAGTATAAGGGGTAGAGGACAAGGTTGGAGACATGAATATTTACAAAGGATTAAAACTTTCCTATGAAGAGTACCTAAAGTCACATACAATGCAATGTTGTCCCATTTTAAAGAGGAGAAACACTGAATAATCTCTACAACATGAATGAACTTTGGAGATAATTATGCTAAATGAAGTAAGACAAAGGTAAAAAAGGCCAACAACTCCAATTCTTTGAGGTACTTGAAGCATTCAAAACCATAAAGATAGTATATGTAGTGTAGTAGGAGACTGGAGATGGGGAAAGGGTTTTTAATGGGGACAAAATTTCAGTTAGGGGAGTTGCAAATACTCTGGACACAGAAAATGGAGCTAGTAATAAATGGAGCTAGTAATATACCCCTGGAATGAACTTAATGACCCATAAATGTACATTTAAAAATTTTAATATACCTTTTTGTATAGGTATAAGTCCTACTATAAAAGGTGCTAAATGACAGAATAAACTAACATCTCAATATTTGCTTAAAAAGTAAACCTACCATACAGTTTGATTCTCTTTAATAGCTCTTAGTTTCAATAATGGAATAAGAAATCAGTAATTTAAAGTCAAGGTTTGAACTAAAAGTTCAGGAGACCAAGATTTGTATTCAAGGAAACACAGGGAAGCTGTTCTTCCATAGAAAAAGTGGAATTATCTGATTTTTTTTTTAAAACCCTAACGAAGACACTTGTTTAAATGTGTACTCTATTTACATCATTTCCCTCACTCTTTATTCATCCAATACCCTACTTGCTTCCTCTCCCTCTCAAATTCAAGGCTTTTTTTCCTATTATATTTATGTACACATAAAAATGAACAAATAAATACATTTAAATTCAGCCTGCTGGATCCATTCAGACATTCCTGTACATATATTCTTGTTCTTAGGAAGTAGTGGATAACGACTTAGAGGACTCATCATCAGGGAAGACTCTATTTCTCTCAGTACTGATTTATTGCTAGTAATGCTTCACCGAGGGATGAGACCATGTGAGATTCCCCTCACCACATGCCCATGTATAGTGGTGAAATCTGTGAGAGGCCATATTGTTGACAGGTCATGAAAGTAGCTTCCCTGTCATACATAGAAGACACAAGCTCGTAGTTCAGATCTTCTGCCTCTTAAAACCTTTTTCCACACACCCTTTCACAATGTTCCCTGATCTATAGATACAGGAGTTTGTGTAGGGTTTTTTTTTGTTTTTTGTTTTTGTTTTGTTTTGTTTTGTTTTTTGACAGAGGCTGCCACTGGGCAGTTGTGGTCTAGTTGGAGTTTCCTGAGATGGCATCAGTACATTGGAAAAAGAATTTTCATTGGTGATGGGTGAGACCTACATTTATCTCTGGGTATAAAGATAAATTTAAAGAGTGCAATGAGAGACTGCATTGGTTTAGGGAATTGGCAGTAGTAGGTTTTCCTCTAGGTTCCTCGGCCTCAGCAGTCACTGAGATTGTGATCCTTTTATAGTACTGGGCATACATTTCCTCCTATAGAGAGGTCTGTAAGTATAATAGGACAGTGGTTGATGGCCAATAACATATAAAGGCTACTATTGTACTTTGGGGACTAGCTTGCTGCAACACAGTCATCTCTGTGGTATGTAGTCATCACATCTGAGTAGGATTATTAATTATGCTTTTCCCTTGGCAGATTTCATGGCATCCAGAAGGTACTATATAAAAGCTAGGAATTTAGCGGCATTATCCCACCTTTTCATTCACTGCCTCCTCTTTACTGTTTCAGAAAAGCTTGGAGTGACAACCAATGCTCCAACACAACGTGTGCCTGTGTCCCAGGAAGAAGCCTCCTCTCTCTAGTCTGCATAAATTTTCTTTCCAAATCCAATCCATGAAAGATAACATACAGGTTATGGTCTCTATCTGCATACTGTCACACTAGAGTTTCCTTTTCAAAGTCAAAATTATGGGATTATTACATTCAGACAATTTTTCACTTTCCTAATATTTTTTTAACTTTTCTGCGATCTTTTTTGAGATCATCATATAGTTACATCATTTCCCTCTTCCTTTTCCTCCCATAAACTCTACTATATACCCTTCCCCCTGTGCTCTTGTAAAAAAATATGGTCTCTTTATTTGTTATTTGTGTTATATCCATCCATCCATACATACATACATACATGCACACATTCACACACATAGAACATCGATCATTTATTGTTAATGTTGTGTATTTTCAGAAAAGACCATTTGCCATTAAATAATCAATCAATTAATGATTTTAATGGTTGTACAGCATGTAACAAATGTTGAGTTCAAGACATTTGTTCCACCTATTTAATCACCTAAATTTAGCTCTTAGCTATTATTTTATTAGATTTAAATACTTAACATTTGAACAATTTATTTATGTTAGCTACTATAAATATGTAATCTGTCCGTTCTTTAAAATATTACCATGAAGACCTACAAAGCCTTCCAATTCTAGGAGCCTTAAAAGTGATTTCAGTCTCTGACTTTTGGGGATTGCCATTAATTCTAGACTTTCTAGAAAAGATTGTGAGAGTCAGAGAAACAATGAATTTGTTGTGAGATTTTGTCCACTAGGAATGTCAGAAGCTATACACTAAGTCTCCCCAACATAACTTCCTAAACATGAGCTGAAACAGGACAATAAAAATAAGGATACTAAAATGAAAGGAAAAAGCCCTGGAGTCCTCAACTATAGGCTACTAAAGAAAGCCGAAAACATGAGACAGTCTTATTCAGAAAAGAGCACACCAATTGAGCACCCAGTAGTAGCAAATGGACAGCTCTAAAGTATATAAAATTAAGTGCACTATATAATTAAGATTAAAGTTAAATATCTGGGTTGAACAATATTTAGGTACAAAACAAGACAAGGAATTTAACTCTGTTCAATAATGTCTTCTGTAGGTACACTTACGCATGTCCAAGCAATGATTTCGCAGAAAAGGGACTACCAAGAAACTATATAAGTCTAACTGTGTACATTTGCTATTTAGATGAATAGTAACAGCAAAACAACTATTGTTAGATTTTTGGTAGTAATTTTTCTCATCAGTTTACTTCTCATGATACTTCTAAGTTGAAACAAGAGTCAGAAATGTGTCAGAAATAAAATTACCAGAAACATCTATTATGAAAACAGAATAAAATCTGAATTTTAGCATCAACCTCTCAGTAGATACATGACTTTTTCCAAGTGTAAAACCTACCAGCAAACATAGTGCAAATAACAAGTGAAAGTTGGAGTCATCGGACAGGCTTCCTTGGAGTCGTAAGATTTGACATTTACAGAAGCACCTTAGAAATGAGGAAACCAATTGACTACTCCCTGGCATCCTCTCAACTTCACAACTCTTCTCTTTTCCTCTCTGTTTGCTTCCCTATTGCCTTCCCTTGCTCTTAGTCCATTTGCCCTCTTCTTCCCCTAGAGAGGATGGAAATTTTCCAGAGTGCAGATCTGGAGGAGAATCACTCAGAATGAACCCTTTACCACACAGTGAAATGTAGTAAATCTTCCTTTCCCCTTTGCTACTGGGTCCTCTATGTAAACCATTTCTCCTAGATATTCTTTTACAGAAATCAATAAAACAATTCTTTTTTATTCTTTCTCATCTATTGGCTACTAGCACTTGACCATCAATGTTATTAGTAATATAGCAGCTGTAGCTGGAGGTTAATTATACCGGAAGTCCATTTAATTTATTAGTTTAGTTTCTTAGCCATGCTTCTCTAGGGCTTTGTTTAGATTTGTGTGTTTGTTTTGTTTTAACTTACTAGTTGTTTTGGTCTATGCGTTCTATGGTATTCCAGAAAATACCATAAGTGGGGTAGATTCTAAACAATGGGGATTTGTATTTTAAAGTTTTGAAAAACACAAAGAATGTGAGATCAAGATGTAGATAATTTAGGGGTCTGAGGATGGTGCACAGTACCTCTGTCTTCAGATGATGGAAAAAAGAAGACAGCAAGGGAAACTTCTAGTACCATTATACTATAAAGCAGAGAACTCATGAAATCTTGACTCATATTCCACAGGCCTTTTACTAGAATCACTTTATTGGAGATTCCGCTTCAATATATTCAAGTAATACCAACTTCAGTTAATACTCAGACATTAGCCAAGACTAATGAAATAAATCTTACATAAATACTTTTTGTACAGAGCACTGACCTGTGAAACTTAAATTTTAACCTTACGTTTTAGTTTGATATAAAAATGCCATTCCACCTTCAATGGGGGGGTACTTTTCTAACTGTATTTAAAGGCACAATTTTAACTTTAATATAACAATCTGTCTATATAGACTTAATCATATTCTCACTAGACTATATATGTATGGCTAACCTTTAAAAACATTAAATAGTACCTACCAGTATACCTGAATACAAACCTACATGAAAGCATAGGCATAAGCATAAGTTACATATGTTTAGTATATAAAACATGTATGTGTGTAGTCAGTGAAGCATCACCCAGTTGGAGCTGCAATGCAGCGCATGTTACCCTACGTGCTGCATATGCAAGGACAGCCTGCACACCAAGTTCTAAGGACCACCTCTGCTAAAATCACACCTGTTCAAGGTTACTGCCCTACTTCCAAGTGGCCCATATTGTCTGAAACCTGATAGTTGTAGAGATATAACAGTACAGCCATCATAGCACAGCTGACAGGCATTCCAATGCTCAAATGAATTTATGGCGTCAGCTGACAACATACTAAAACCCATTGTCAAGTGACTTATTACTCTGCTTAATTTTGTTTTCTACCTTTCTTTTTCATGGCTTTTGATCCCCAAGTTGTACCTTAAAAAACATCCTGTCCAGACAAATCCTTCTCAATGTTTGTTTTCTGAGAGTCAGATAAATAATATCCTAATATACTTAGTTTATCATCTTTAAAAATAAATTGAATTTAAAATATTTATATGTAAAATATAAAGAAAATATTGCAGCTAGACTTTAAATTAGATTTCTTTGTTACAATTAATTCTGGGTTCATTATATTATTCATGGTAATTAAAACAGAGATATTTCTTATTTCCTAAGAAAAATAGCCAATCATTTAAAATCTTAAGTATAAATGTGCCTGAGTAATTTCCCTTACATATATAACGTATACAAAAAATATCTGTAAATGAATTCTGTGGAGAAGTCAACGATGAATATGCTATTCAAAAATAAATGTTTCAATTAAAATGAATGGATTCTTTTTTTCCCCCAGTAGCAATTGGAGGCACACATGTCTCCACTCCTTCAAGGGGAACACTAGGTAAGAAGTAAAGATGAAATACGAGCTGAACAAAAGGAAAACAAGTGAGTGGCAGAGAGCAGGAACTTCGTGACCTATGGTCCGTGACCTTCAGCTCTCAAAGGGTAGGATACCTTGACACTCTGAGCATGCCTGGAGCCGGCAGCAGCTGTTTCTACATAACTGCAATTTACTACAACACTGGCAGTAATATAAATTTCTTTTCAACAAACATTTTCAGAACCAAGTAATTAAAATTTTTTATGTTAGTTAGTGGGTCCAGAAATGAAACACAGGTAAGCAAAAACATAAATAAATAAAAAGCATTTCAAGAGTGGGAGATGGGGTGGGGAGGTCCCTCTTCTCTTCAACCTGAAGATAAAATAGATATATTTATTTCCTCTGATAGCTGAACAGGATTTCTGTGGTATTCCATGAGCTAACAAAAGTATTCAAATTGCAAAATCCATAGGCAGCTTTGTTTCACAGCCTCTATCGCCGTTATTAATTTGATTTCAGAATCTAAATGGTTCCTGGGACAATGAGATTTATACAACAAAAGAAAGTCTCAGAAGAAATATAAAGACACTGTAAAGTCCTTCAAGAATCTTTGGCATTTGTAGTCCATATAGCCACTGTCACTGCCCTGGGAATATTGTCATGGGACTGAAAGCAACAGGTGCTTTCAGCTCCTGCACAGCCTTTAGAAGTCGTCATGACAAAGTGCCTGGTATACACAACGTAAGAAGTTTGAAATGCCTATCTAGTAATTTCAGTTCATATTTGTTTAAAACATTTGCAGTTGTAGGTTAATTTCATATGAGTCATTAAAAATCCCTAAGCTAAAACTATACTTAAGCTTTTTCACCACTTAGAAGGCGGTAATTAATGATAGTCTTGACTGGGGATTGACTCTCCACCAATAGAAGCTTTTCAGGAATGTTCAAACCGTAGCTATAACTCAATCCTTGCCTCACAATATAATAAATACATCAGACCCATGGCTCGAAAGCAGCCACTAGGTACAGACAACAGTAAGCATGGCTTTTATCAGTCTCATTTCAAGTTAGATAGATATAGACTATGGTGTATCTTTCTTATATTAATTTCTCCCTATTTAGATGTAAAACAAGATAATTCTCCATACTTTAACAATAACGACAAAGTCAATTTTATTTTCCTTTGTTAAATATTGCTAACTATTAATAGCTTTTGCATAAACCTGTGAGCAAATTCAAATTTGGCTCTACTTCCAGGTCCATCTATATATGAAAAAATGTTTCATATATAATTTTGTTTATAGAAAATTAAATATAATGTATTAACATGTATGAGTATACAAAAAAAGAAGAAAGAGGAAAGCGATTGCACATGCACACATACATACACACACACACACACACACACACATGCACTGAAAGAGAGAAAAGGGAACCAGGATATGCCACAGGAAGCTATGCAAACAATTTTCTAAATCTTGCACTGTGGAGAGGTTGGATTTCATTGAAATTGTTAATATAAAATTTCTACTGCTAATTAGGAGCTTCTCAGGATACTTTTGTTCAATAACCTAACTTGACTGGCAGGAGCCTGGGTGACACAGCAACCATGGAGGGATTCTGCTGAGAGCTTACTCCCTGTGGCTGGCTCAGCTAGTCTTTTTTATACAGCCTGGGCCCATTTTGCTTACAAATGGCACCACTGATGGTAGGTTGAGAGCTCTTAAAATCAGTTAGGAAAGTGTTTCACAGAGGTTCCATAAGCCAACCTGAATAGACGCCATTATCCAGTTGAAAGCTTTGATTCCTAGGTGACCCTTGATTTGTGTGAAGTTGACAACAGAGGGTAATTATGACAAATATAAATTAATACTGAATATTCTCACTATTGCTATGAGTTTTCTTTGTAAAGCAAATATTGGAGTTCAGTGGTCATTAGGAAATTGTTGGAGATGTCTATTTTCTAGATTAACATGTGATGAAATTAATTCCTACTGTTTTGTTAAGTTCAGGCTCTGGAGTATACCCTGGTAGAATGGCTAAAGAGGAAGTGGTTGGAACACAATAAGTTATAGCTGTCATAGTTTCCTTCCCTGACATAAGAAACTAAAAGGGGTAGGAGTGTAATTTTGGCTCACAGTTCTGAGATAGTATCTACCATGGTGGGGAAGCAAAAGCAGCAATGCACTAAACAGCTGGTCAAATGGCATCCACAACAGAAAGGAGAAGGATGAATGAGTGGATGGATGCTACTTAGGACCTAGCTGTGTCTCCAGGATCCTCGGCACAGGGAAAGTTTCTGTCCACATTTAAGATGCCTCTTCCCACACCAACCAATGTCATCAAGATAACTCATCACGGAACTGCCCAAAGGCCCTTTCCTATTCGATTCCAGAACCCGTCAAAATGACAATTAGCATTGTCAAAATGAGAAATTAGGAAACCATGACAATCTTTAGATAATTAACTGACTCAAACTAGTTTAAGCTTAACTAGTTTAAGCTAGTTTGCATACTCAACAAACTCTTGTAATCTGATCTCAACATTAATTACTACAGATGGGGGAAATCTTTAAAATTTTAAAATCCGCATGTTCACTTTTTCATCCTGGTGCCTGATATGGTAATAATAATAATAAATGTTTCTTTAAGTTTATTAAAAATAGATTTAACTGACTAGAGTTAATAAATTTGTCGACGGAGTTTTATTTTAAAAGCTAGAGATTCTTAGGATCAAGGTTTGAATCGATCCATAATTAAATCATTGTCTTACAGTATTAAAAGATGAACTAAAAAAATTCAAGCTTTACTGTCATTTTATCATTTTATAAGATAGAATAATAAGGTGAATAGAGGTATTATCTTAGATTCTCTAAATAGCAGTGAAAAGAACAAGAAAACCAATGTCTTCCGAGCAGTTCTTCAGCTAATGAACCCCAGGCTTCTAGCAGGGACACAGGCACAGGAGACTGACTTCAGTACACAGATACTAAAGTTCAAACAAAGATCCTTTCTTGTTAACTTCATCTGTGTTTGTTTCAGTGACACAAACAAACAAACAAACAAAACATGTTCCCTGGAGCTTTTTAACAAGCCTTTTAAAACTCAACTGCATTGTCCTGAATTTACAAACACAGTGTGGTCTGGACAAACCTCAATCAGCCCATGCAAGGATCCTGAACTGGGAATCTGAGAGCAACTCCATTCCAAGCATGAAACAATTGATGTTCAAAACACACATTCCAGGACTCTCAAGTCTTCTAGAACGCTGAGACCATCCCTGCCTCTCTCTGCAACGCACCCTCCCCCTTTGCTGACTGGCAGATTTTGAAACCCAGCCCTCTATTCTGAGCATATGGCATGAATCTCCACTGGACAAGAAGGAGGAGGGGCAAGTTCTGTGGTCTGCATGACAACAGGCTGACAAGTGCCAGTTTAATCCCTTGATGGTGCAAAAATGTCTTCTAGGAGGGATTCCCACTTAACATGCAAACAGGCAGGCCCTGTCCATGTGGTCCCTTTCCATTTTAATGATATTAATTAGAATGAAACAAAACAGCATTCCTTTGTATTTTCTAAAAAAAAAAAAAAAAAAAAAAACTGGTTAAAGGTACAGAGAATAAATTTTGTTTTGTCAGCTTCTAGATTTACATAGTAAAGTTACACTGGATATTTACAGAAGTCAAAATCTGAGGAACAGATGGTTCTGAAATACTGTAAGATGAATTTTTTTTTAAAGAATCTTAAGGAATTCTTTAACAAAGAACCAGAATGTGTGACAGAAAAAGAGGAGAGTGTACATAGATAGTTATTGTTTTCACTTTTGTGCTCTGAGTGTTTCTTTCTAGAGGCATCCCATGGCTTCCACCAGATGATCCATGCTGTCAAGGTATCGATCTGCTTCATCTTTGTGATTCCGGGCAGAACTCCATTTACTAGAAACTTTCTGTTCCTTCCTCCTACAAAATTATAGCTGTTTGTCCTTTCGTGACATATTCCATGACTCTATTCCCCTCAGTAATGCATTCCAGCATGCCGCTCAAAGCCTTACAAAAAGAGATGCTACTAAATAGAAACCCACAGAGAGAAAGTCAGTGTTCTCTATTTATTGTCCTGGCACCCACTCTGCAACTCCAACAGAATTATTTTCCTTTTTCCTGTGAGCCGTACTGAACACATCTGTCATCTTCAGAATTAGAGCTGACCCTGGGTTGAAATGGATCTAATGGATTTTCTCCTTTCCTTGCTTAGGTAAAAGCTGGAGTACTTGACTGCTTATAGCACCTTCTTTGAGTTTTTGATCTGCTAAATGGAGTTGTAATTATCTCTCAATTAGCCTGTGACATATGAACCAATCTCGGGGCGATTAAAGTCCCAATTGAATTATTGTCAAAATGAACCCTTTTATTACACATCCTATTCTTGCTTCACACTCTCCTCGGCAGCCTGAAAATGGTAACAGCAAACACATCAATTATCTCCCATCACTGGTTATTCTTTTAAGTGCTTTAACAAATATTAATTCACTATGCCAAGTACTCTGAACACCTTCTCAGATTTCGCAGGCCAACCCCTCAGTGGTTAAAAGACTACTCACTGTGAATATACTATGCCCCCTTTGATTTTAGACCCAATCAACTCCTGCAGCAAGCTTTCTTAAGGAAACACCAGGGCTAGAAGGATGATGGAGTTTAAGGAAGCCAGTTGCACCATAAGGTGAAAGTTTATCAAGAAGAAAACTAAAGATGCAGAGTTAAAATATAATTCACTTCTTTCTCATTTCCTTGGCTTCTCCACATTCAAGCTCTTCTGGGTGAGTGCTGAAAATACAGAGGAAGAGAGATGATCCACGCTGTTGATCCACCAGATCTGCCAAGAGAGCTTTGTCTCTGTTGTGGACTCTTGAGAGAATGCACTTCACTGATATAAGCCATATCTTGATATTTTTAGACTCCTTTTGTTATCTCTGTGTTCTTTTACTTTTATTCTTTTTTGGGGGTTGGGGAAGGTACAACACAAGGGTTTCTCTGTATAGCCCTGGCTGTCCTGGGACTCACTCTGTAGACCAGGCTGGCCTTCAACTCAGAAACCAGACCTGCCTCTGCCTCCTTTGATTTTAGACCCAATCAACTGATCTGGGACTCTAATCGCCCCGAGATTGGTTCATATGTCACAGGCTAATTGAGAGATAATTACAACTCCAAAGCAGATCAAGTGCTGGGATTAAAGGTATGGGCCACTGCCCTTCTACTTTTATTCTTATCATCCAGTGTCAGCCCCTTGCTTCTTGTTGCTGTCCTAACACAGGCAGGCAGAAGCAGAAGAGCAATACAGGAGAGGAAGAGCTTACTCTCGCCACAGCTCCAGGCTACACTTCATTACAGAAGGGAACCAAAAGGTGCAAGGACTTTAAGCACTAGGCATATTACATTCACAGTCAAGAGCAGAGGGAATTTGTGCTTGCTTACTTGATACCATGTTGCTTCATTCACCCTTATGCAGTTCAGAATCCTCTGCTGAGAGAATGAAACCATCAACAGTGGGCAGATCTTCCTTCTTCAGTTAAACAAGTTGAAATAGTTCACCCAAGACAAACCTGTAGACAAACCAGATTATAGAAAGTACCCTAGTAAGACTCCCTTACCTTGTGATTTTTAGACCTTGATTATATCAAATCGATGGTTAAATCATACTATCACACCTCTTAAATCTAGATAGTATTTTCTTGTAAAAAAGAAACTGCCATCCCTCTCTATTATTTTGAAAAGTCCAGCCAGGTGTGTATTATGATTTTGCCTTACTGTACATATAAGAAACTACTCAGCTATTAAAAAGAATGAATTTATGAAATTCCTAGGCAAATGGATGGACCTGGAGGGCATCATCCTGAGTGAGGAAACCCAATCAAAAAGGAACTCACACAATATGTACTCACTGATAAGTGGATATTAGCCCAGAAACTTAGGATACCCAAGATATAAGATACAATTTGCTAAACGCATGAAACTCAAGAAGAACGAAGACCAAAGTGTGGACACTTTTCCCCTTCTTAGAATTGGGAACAAAACACCCATAGAAGGAGTTACAGAGACAAAGTTTGGAGCTGTGACGTAAGGATGGGCCATCTAGAGACTGCCATATCCATATCCGGGGATCCATCCCATAATCAGCTTCCAAATGCTGACACC
Organism: Mus caroli; assembly: GCF_978045245.1. Classification (NCBI taxonomy): domain Eukaryota; kingdom Metazoa; phylum Chordata; class Mammalia; order Rodentia; family Muridae; genus Mus; species Mus caroli. Next base: position 63,036,661 of record NW_028227272.1, on the reverse strand, counting down.
ATTGCATACACTAGCAAGATTTTGCTGAAAGGACCCAGATATAGCTGTCTCTTGTGAGACTATGCAGGGGCCTAGCAAACACAGAAGTGGATGCTCACAGTCAGCTATTGGATGGACCACAGGGCCCCCAATGGAGGAGCTAGAGAAAGTACTCAAGGAGCTAAAGGGATCTGCAACCCTATAGATGGAACAACAATATGAACTAACCAGTACCCCCCTGGAGCTCATGTCTCTAGCTGTGAATGAATCAGAAAATGGCCTAGTCGGCCATCAGTGGAAAGAGAGGCCCATTAGTCATGTAAACTTTATATGCCTCAGTACAGGGGAACGACAGGACCAAGAAGTGGGAGTGGGTGGGTGGGGGAGTGGGTGGAGGAGCGTGTGGGGGACTTTTGGGAGAGCATTGGAAATGTAAATGAAATAAATACCCAATTCAAAAAAAAAAAAAAAAGAAACACATTAAGAGATGCAGTCAGGTGTGTATAGTTATTCTACGGCATAGGTTATTTGGATCTCAAGAGCCACGTAGTCTTAAACCCACACTGGATGAAGGTCTGGGTCCCAGAAAATACCACAATGTCACAATTGGTGATGCTATCATTTCCACTAACTGTGCCATGTAATGAGGATATTTTCGTCAAATGGTGTTGCTAGCCCACAGTGTGTGTGTGTGTGTGTGTTTCTGTGAATCCTTGTGGATGTATGCAAGGGCCATAAGAGAACATTAAGTGTTCTGTTCTATCACTGCCTGTCTGAGTTTCTTAATAGTTAGTGTTTCTCAGTGATCCTTGACTAGGCTAGCTGTGGAGCAAGCTCCAGAGATCCTCCTTTCTCTCATACTCACCTCTTCACCTTATACCCTTCTCTACACCCAGTACTTCCCTACACCCAGTACCCACCTCTATGCCAGTAGAGGTTTCAAATGTACACCTAGATACACCTAGCACTTCATGTGGGTAGTGGGAATCCAAGCTCATGTCTTCAGGCTTATTCAGAAAGTACTCCAATCCTTGAGCTATCTCTCTTGCCCTTATGGTCTTCTCAAGAGCTTGTTTGAAGGCTCTCATAGGAGAAGGTAACTACTCCATATATTTGTGACTTTAAAAGGCTCCTCTCATATGAGAGAGCTCTTCCCTCCCATGTAGAGTACAGCTTCAGGAAGGACATACACGGAATGGTAAAAAAGGAAAGCAAAGCTCACTTAGAGAAAAGATCACGCAGATCAATTCTGACAACCAACAGGTGTTAGAAGGGAGCCAGGTCTTCCCAATTCCATCCTTGCTATATTCTTGAGTAATCAGCTGTGACAAATCCTACATCTATCCATTTTGCTGGCTGCTCTTCACGGAATAACTCTAGGTGAAATATGCCTTTATTCCATTATAAATAACTAATCCTTTCATTGTTAGGGTCTGAACATTTACTAATGATTCTTGCCACTGATTCCCAACTGTGTATCTTTCTCCTACTTAAGACTTTTCTTGAAAAATAATCAAATGTAATAAATTCTCGGGTTAAGGTAGCAGTACATTTTGATCCACGAAACTTGAAAAGTAAGTTATTAGAATAAAAGAGGGAACTAGATACTTTCTTGGGACATTACAAAACAATATATTCAGAACATTGTTTAAAATTAAAATGGCAGTGTAAAAAATGTTAAGTGTTAGCATTAAACCCTATTAATATTTCTTTACTTAAATGAAATAATATATATGACAAGCTACCACGATGGATTGTGGTCTGCCACTCAAGTATATCTAAACCATTTATTTCATCCATTCAAAAACATTTCTTCCAAGAAGTTGTGAGTAAATCTTAAAATGTGAATACTGTATCACTGGCCCCAAGTGCCCTATGATCACCACTGTTGACTTGGTCAGGATTATGCCTTAATGTTCAGCTGGCATACCAAGATTTCTAAGTTATTTATAATGCTCCTCTTTTCTCATGTAGAACATCATTCTGCTGATCCTCAAAAGATATTGCTTGCATTTTTCAATAAAGAGCAATAGCTATAAACCATGTAAGCCCATATTTTTTCACAGTGCATAGTGAACAACCTAGATGGCAAACAGGAGAAACACAGTAAATTGGCAAAGATAATTGTGTATGTCAGGATAAATACATAATGGCTTAAAAATATTTTTATGATTTTTTTATTGTTCTCAGGAACAATGGAATGCACACACATACACAAAATCATGTTACAAAAACATTCTCATTTACTGATCTCAAAATTACTTTTTAGAAGAACGATTCTGGTAACTGGCAATAAAGACAAAGAGTTTATTTAGATTCAGACTAGTGGGAAGCTAAATGAGATTAAAGATAGCTACAGTGTACCGATATGCATAAAGTAAATGAAAAATAAGAGTGGCCTTATCTGTTAGAATCTGGATGAGTTTAGGCCAAGCACATGCCTGTTTCTCAAGTTTCTTAAGTATAAAACAACAGGAATTAACTCTCTTCACAGGCATTTCGGGAAATTAAATGTTAATACTTGTAAATAATAATTGGCTGGTAGTGAGTGCTCTTTGTATTTTTTTTTTTTAATTTAGGTAAACAAAGCAAGGGTCTTTTACCTACTGGAAATTACTTTTAAAGAAGTGCAAAGTCAGAGTGACCATTTTAGCTAAATTAAGCTCTGCAAATTCGCTTCTATAACTTTCTTGGTTAAATCAAAACAGTGAATTTGAAGCTACTTGGACACTTTAATTTCTCTAATTGCAAGACCTATTTTATGAGCTAATTATCTCTAAAAGAAAATAATGTTGTATCTGACTTTAAAACACATGAGTGTGAACACAATATGCAGATGTTTAATTTGTTTAGAAAGGAAATAGCAATTTGGGAGAGACAAATGCAGACAGGTGGCATTGCATGCATACAGTGTCTTGTTAATCAGTTTTCATCTCTGGAATGTCATTATGCGGTAAGTTGGTAAATTGGATGTAGACTAAAGTGGAGACTATCTTACAATGTTGGTAAACATTGTATTGTGGTATCTTGTCTCCATTTTACTAATCACTATCTATTGCCTTTAAGGCAGACCATAAATCAGGCCATCCAAATATATTAGTTCTATAAGTTTGCATTATACTTACTTGAAGGACTCTGAGATGGGTATGCAATAATAAAAGTTTTACTTAAGGCAAATTCTTCAGGTAAATTGCATCTATTATTATGCTGTACTAAAAGACCAAAGAAAAAGAACATCCCAAACTCCTTGGGCTTGGATGGGTAGGCACAAGTTGTTTGAGCAAAAGCACTTCTGTGAGTTCATTACATGAGTTGCATTGAGCCCCTGTGTGATCAGCAGAGACGTTGATGTTCGTTTCTAATTGCTGACAGGCTCCCTAGTTCTTGTACACCCTCGAGAGGGTCACCATGACCCAGAGTGAAGCCCTTACAGGGAGGAAGCGCCGCATTTCAACACAAGTCTATCTTCACTTTGCTTAGGTGAGAGCTACGGGGAATGACTCTGTTCTCAGTCATTAGACTCTGTAGAAAGGTTTCACACAGAAATGAGAAAACTAATCGCAAAGAAGATTTTAGATTTGAAGAACTTGGATATATTTCTAATATAAGATGGTAAATAAAGCATATGTGCCTATTAAATGTGAAGTATGGGTGGAATTTTAACGGGTTCCTAGGTGTCACATGTCCAGGGCTTGCAAAACCAGTTTTAATGACAACAAATGGGAATCGTCCTCTCTCGCACCATTGAGGGAAAGTTCATTCACACATTCCACATTGATTTGTAGTGGCATTTCATATTTAATATAATATTAAAAATTAAAATAGCATTAACCCATATATTAAACATATTTATTTATAGTCTTTTTGTCTTATTTTGGGGCATATTATCATTAATGGCATTTTTTTTTGCTCCCCTTTGAAGAAGAACCTCCCAGAGGTACATGTGCTGCGAATTTGGTTCTCAGGTTGGCTCTAGAGAAAACGGTAGTAGCTGTAAAAGGCAGAGACTACATGTCAGGTATTTACATACACAGGCTGTGCCTGCAAGGGGTTGTAAGGAAGAATTCTGACTTTTGCTTTGCTTGCTGACCCCATTAAGTGGTTCTAATTCATCATAGAGTTTCAACTACTACCTTTTGCCCTGACAAGTGACCCAAAGTGATTGTTAGGGCCTTTGGATAAGAGATGTGACATCCAAAAGGGTGAGCTAAGCAGCCATTTCTATGTCAATTACTTCAAATATTTTTTTTTGAATAAAAGAAATCTGACTAATAAACTTGCGCTCATTTACCCTTCATTTGTTGTAAAGGATATCTTTATGCCCCTAAATTGCAGCCTATTTAGTGACAAATTTTATTGATAGTAGTTCATATTTTGCATTGAAGTATACTATTCATTGTGATATAAGTTGTGAACAAAATGAACATATTGACATCATTTAAGGAGTTATCTAATTAATCTTCACTAATTTAAATGACTCATAATACATCTATGTCAGGCACACCTTATTGACCTATTCTATGCTACTTCTAAAGAAATTTTAGTTTAAACCATACTCACTCTGAATAAAGCTAGGTTTCATTTTCATGGAATGTGAATTTTCTTTAAATATTCTCACAGATGTTTGTGTAAATCATTACTTATTAAGATACAAGGAAGAATTTTATGAGGTTTACTGCCTAATATTTGCAGCTTAAGAGGAGTTGAAATTTTCTATATATTTATATTGAAGAATAAAATGTATCTTTCAATTTCTGGCCAGGTATCAGAATTGTATAACTATGTTTTCATTTGTATTTAATAATAGATTTCTAGTTTCTGCTCTCCTCTTTGGTAATATACTAATTCTTTTGCTGATGAGAGAGCTATTGAATATAAGTTTTAAAGCCTCTAACTGAATCCATTAATGTTAAAAAGAGAAATTGTCGGTAGGACCACAGGCCTCATCCAGCTGGATCAGCGCCGGGGTAGCGGGAGCGCAGGGTTGCCTGACACCCGCCAGCTACCCACGACCCCCACCGCAGGATTTTGGGACTGCTGGTGAGTGGAACACAGCTTCTGCTCCAGTCCAATTGCGCGGGACCTGAGACTGCATTAGTTAGGGAAGCAGAAACCGGCCTGAGTAGGGCCGCAGGCCTCATCCGGCCGGATCAGCGCCGGGGTAGCAGGAGTGCAGGGTTGCCTGACACCCGCCAGCTACCCACGACCCCCGCCGCAGGATTTTGGGACTGCTGGTGAGTGGAACACAGCTTCTGCTCCAATCCAATTGCACGCAGGACCAGAGACTGCATTAGTTAGGGAAGCAGAAAAACGGCCTGTGTAGGACCACAGGCCTCTTCCGGCTGGACCAGCACCGGGGTACCCTCAGCTACCCACGACCCCCGCCGCAGGATTTAGAGACTGCTGGTGAGTGGAACACAGCTTCTGCTCCAATCTTTAAACAGTGACAACGATAACAACTAACCCCAGAGATTACCAGATGGCGAAAGGTAAACGTAATAATCTTACTAACAGAAACCAAGACCACTCACCATCATCAGAACCCAGCACCACCACTTCGCCCAGTCCAGGGCACCCCAACACACCGGAAAAGCTAGACACGGATTTAAAAGCATATCTCCTGATGATGATAGAGAACTTCAAGAAGGACTTTAATAACACACTTAAAGAAATGCAGGAGAACACTGCTAAACAGGCAGAAGACAATAAAGAGAAAGCACAAAAATCCCTTAAAGAATTACAGGAGAACACTGCTAAAGAGTTACAAATCCTTAAAGAAAAACACGATAACATAATCAAACAGGTAGAAGTCCTTACAGAAAAACAGGAAAACACATCCAAACAGATGATGGAAATGAACAAAACCATACTAGACCTAAAAAGGGAAGTAGACACAATAAAGAAAACCCAAAATGAGGCAACACTGGAGATAGAAACCCTAGGAAAGAAATCTGGAACCATAGATACGAGCATCAGCAACAGAATACAAGAGATGGAAGAGAGAATCTCAGGTGCAGAAGAATCCATAGAGAACATCTGCACAACAATCAAGGAAAATGTAAAATGCAAAAAGATCCTAACTCAAAACATCCAAGAAATACAGGACGCAATGAGAAGACCAAACCTACGGATAATAGGAGTGGATGAGAATGAAGATTTTCAACTCAAAGGACCAGCAAACATCTTCAACAAAATTATAGAAGAAAACTTCCCAAATCTAAAGAAAGAGATGCCCATGAACATACAAGAAGCCTACAGAACTCCAAATAGACTGGACCAGAAAAGAAATACCTCCAGACACATAATAATCAGAGCAACAAATGCTCTAAATAAAGATAGAATACTAAAAGCAGTAAGAGAAAAAGGCCAAGTAACATATAAAGGCAAGCCTATCAGAATTACACCAGATTTTTCACCAGAGACTATGAAAGCCAGAAGATCCTGGACGGATGTTATACAGACACTAAAAGAACACAAATTCCAGCCCAGGCTACTATACCCAGCCAAACTCTCAATTAACATAGATGGAGAAACCAAAGTATTCCACGACAAAACCAAATTCACACATTATCTCTCCACGAATCCAGCCCTTCAAAGGATAATAACAGAAAAAAACCAATACAAGGACAGGAACCATGCCCTAGAAACAACAAGAAGGTAATCCCTCAACAAACCTAAAAGAAGACAGCCACAAGAACAAAATGCCAACTTTAACAACAAAAATAACAGGAAACAACAATTACTTTTCTTTAATATCTCTTAATATCAATGGACTCAACTCCCCGATAAAAAGACATAGACTAACAAACTGGATACACAAACAAGACCCAACATTTTGCTGCTTACAGGAAACTCATCTCAGAGAAAAGGATAGACACTACCTCAGAATGAAAGGATGGAAAACAATTTTCCAAGCAAATGGCATGAAGAAACAAGCTGGAGTAGCCATTCTAATATCTGATAAGATTGACTTCCAACCCAAAGTCATTAAAAAAGACAGGGAGGGACACTTCATACTCATCAAAGGTAAAATCCTCCAAGAGGAACTATCAATCCTGAATATCTATGCTCCAAATACAAAGGCAGCCACATTCATTAAAGAAACTTTAGTAAAGCTCAAAGCACACATTGCACCTCATACAATAATAGTGGGAGACTTCAACACACCACTTTCACCAATGGACAGATCATGGAAACAGAAACTAAACAGGGACACAGTGAAACTAAGAGAAATTATGAATCAAATGGATCTGGCAGATATCTACAGAACATTCTATCCTAAAACAAAAGGATATACCTTCTTCTCAGCACCTCATGGTACCTTCTCCAAAATTGACCACATAATTGGTCACAAAGCAGGCCTCAGCAGATATAAAAATATTGAAATTGTCCCATGCATCCTATCAGATCACCATGGCCTAAGGCTGATCTTCAATAACAAAATAAATAATAGAAAGCCAACCTTCACGTGGAAACTGAACAACACTCTTCTCAATGATACCTTGGTCAAGGAAGGAATAAAGAAAGAAATTAAGGACTTTTTAGAGTTCAATGAAAATGAAGCCACAACATACCCAAACTTATGGGACGCAATGAAAGCATTTCTAAGAGGAAAACTCATAGCTCTGAGTGCCTCCAAAAGGAAACTAGAGAGAGCACACATTAGCAGCTTGACAACACACCTAAAAGCACTAGAACAAAAGGAAGCAAATTCACCCAAGAGGAGTAGGCGGCAGGAAATAATCAAACTCAGGGGTGAAATCAACCAAGTGGAAACAAGAAAAACTATTCAAAGAATCAACCAATCAAGGAGCTGGTTCTTTGAGAAAATCAACAAGATAGATAAACCCTTAGCCAGACTCACTAGAGGGCACAGGGAAAGCATCCTAATTAACAAAATCAGAAATGAAAAAGGAGACATAACAACAGATCCTGAAGACATCCAAAACACCATCAGATCCTTCTACCAAAGGCTATACTCAACAAAACTGGAGAACCTGGATGAAATGGAGAAGTTCCTAGACAGATACCAGGTACCAAAGTTGAATCAAGATCAGGTTAATGATCTAAACAGCCCTATATCCCCCAAAGAAATAGAAGCAGTCATTAATAGTCTCCCAACTAAAAAAAGCCCAGGACCAGATGGGTTTAGTGCAGAGTTCTATCAGACCTTCAAAGAAGATCTAATCCCAGTTCTTCACAAACTATTCCACAAAATAGAAACAGAAGGTACTCTACCCAACTCATTCTATGAAGCCACAATTACTCTGATACCTAAACCACAAAAAGACCCAACAAAGATAGAAAACTTCAGACCAATATCCCTTATGAATATTGATGCAAAAATCCTCAATAAAGTTCTTGCTAACCGAATCCAAGAACACATCAAAACAATCATCCATCCTGACCAAGTAGGTTTCATCCCAGGGATGCAGGGATGGTTCAATATATGGAAATCCATCAACGTAATCCAGTATATAAACAAACTCAAAGACAAAAACCACATGGTCATCTCGTTAGATGCGGAAAAAGCATTTGACAAGATCCAACACCCATTCATGATAAAAGTCTTGGAAAGATCAGGAATTCAAGGCCCATACCTAAACATGATAAAAGCAATCTACAGCAAACCAGTAGCCAACATCAAAGTAAATGGTGAGAAGCTTGAAGCAATCCCTCTAAAATCAGGGACTAGACAAGGCTGTCCACTTTCTCCATACCTATTCAACATTGTACTTGAAGTCCTAGCCAGAGCAATTCGACAACAAAAGGAGATCAAAGGGATACAAATTGGAAAAGATGAAGTCAAAATATCACTTTTTGCAGATGATATGATAGTATATATAAGTGACCCTAAAAATTCCACCAGAGAACTCCTAAGCCTGATAAACAGCTTCGGTGAAGTAGCTGGATATAAAATTAACTCAAACAAATCAATGGCCTTTCTCTACACAAAGAATAAACAGGCTGAGAAAGAAATTAGGGAAACAACACCCTTCTCAATAGTCACAAGTAATATAAAATATCTTGGCGTGACTCTAACTAAGGAAGTGAAAGATCTGTATAATAAAAACTTCAAGTCTCTGAAGAAAGAAATTATAGAAGATCTCAGAAGATGGAAAGATCTCCCATGCTCATGGATTGGCAGGATCAACATTGTAAAAATGGCTATCTTGCCAAAAGCAATCTACAGATTCAATGCAATCCCCATCAAAATTCCAAATCAATTCTTCAACGAATTAGAAAGTGCAATCTGCAAATTCATCTGGAATAACAAAAAACCTAGGATAGCAAAAACTCTTCTCAAGGATAAAAGAACCTCTGGTGGAATCACCATGCCGGACCTAAAGCTCTACTACAGAGCAATTGTGATAAAAACTGCATGGTACTGGTATAGTGACAGACAAATAGACCAATGGAATAGAATTGAAGACCCAGAAATGAACCCACACACCTATGGTCACTTGATCTTCGACAAGGGAGCTAAAAACATCCAGTGGAAGAAAGACAGCATTTTCAACAAATGGTGCTGGCACAACTGGTTGTTAACATGTAGAAGAATGCGAATCGATCCATTCCTATCTCCTTGTACTAAGGTCAAGTCTAAGTGGATCAAGGAACTTCACATAAAACCAGAGACACTGAAACTTATAGAGGAGAAAGTGGGGAAAAGCCTTGAAGATATGGGCACAGGGGAAAAATTCCTGAATAGAACAGTAATGGCTTGTGCTGTAAGATCGAGAATTGACAAGTGGGACCTCATGAAACTACAAAGCTTCTGCAAGGCTAAAGACACCATCAATAAGACAAAAAAACCACCAACAGATTGGGAAAGGATCTTCACCTATCCTAAATCAGATAAGGGACTAATATCCAATATATATAAAGAACTCAAGAAGGTGGACTCCAGAAAGTCAAATAACCCCATTAAAAAATGGGGCTCAGAACTGAACAAAGAATTCTCACCTGCGGAATACCGAATGGCAGAGAAGCACCTGAAAAAATGTTCAACATCCTTAATCATCAGGGAAATGCAAATCAAAACAACCCTGAGATTCCACCTCACACCAGTCAGAATGGCTAAGATCAAAAATTCAGGTGACAGCAGATGCTGGCGAGGATGTGGAGAAAGAGGAACACTCCTCCATTGTTGGTGGGATTGCAAGCTTGTACAACCACTCTGGAAATCAGTCTGGCGGTTCCTCAGAAAATTGGACATAGTACTACCGGAGGATCCAGCAATACCTCTCCTGGGCATATATCCAGAAGATGTCCCAACCGGTAAAAAGGACACATGCTCCACTATGTTCATAGCAGCCCTATTTATAATAGCCAGAAGCTGGAAAGAACCCAGATGTCCCTCAACAGAGGAATGGATACAGAAATTATGGTACATTTACACAATGGAGTACTACTCAGCTATTAAAAAGAATGAATTTATGAAATTCCTAGCCAAATGGATGGACCTGGAGGGCATCATCTTGAGTGAAGTAACACAATCACAAAAGAACTCACACAATATGTATTCACTGGTAAGTGGATATTAGCCCAAAACTTAGGATACCCAAGATATAAGATACAATTTGATAAACGCATGAAACTCAAGAAGAATGAAGACCAAAGTGTGGACACTGTGCACCTTCTTAGAATTGGGAACAAAACACCCAGGGAAGGAGTTACAGAGACAAAGTTCGTAGCTGTGATGAAAGGATGGACCATTTAGAGACTGCTGTATCCAGGGATCCGTCCCATAATCAGCTTCTAAACGCTGACACCATTGCATACACTAGCAAGATTTTGCTGAAAGGACCCAAATATAGCTGTCTCTTGTGAGACGATGCTGGGGCCTAGCAAACACAGGAGTGGATGTTCACAGTCAGCTATTGGATGTATCACAGGGCTCCCAATGGAGAAGCTAGAGAAAGTACCCAAGGAGCTAAAGGGATCTGCAACCCTATTGTTGGAACAACATGATGTACTAACCAGAACCCTGGAGCTCTTGTCTCTAGCTGCATATGTATCGAAAGATGGCCTAGTCGGCCATCAATGGAAAGAGAGGCCCATTGGACTTGCAAACTTTATATGCCCCAATATAGGGGAATGCCAGGGCCAAAAGAATGGGAATGGGTGGGTAGGGAAGTGGGGGGCGCTATGGGGGACTTTTGGGATAGTATTGGAAATGTAATTGAGGAAAATATGTAATAAAAATATATAAAAAAAAAAAGAGAAATTGTCATAGGATTTAAAATAGTAGTAGTGATATTTCATCTGCATGCAACACCTGGGAACGTATAAAGAAATCACATGATCCTTTGAATATTTTCCAAATTTTTGCAGTTCTTAGAGACACTGAACTCCTTAATTGTAGACAAGTATGTATATCTCAGAGCTTGTGCTTCATCTAATTGTTCCATTACTTCAAAATATATTGAAGATGATTTTAGCTTTATAAATGAAGCATAATCATACCTATTCCACTATACTAATTGCTAGGCATTCATTGTACAATCACGAACTCCTCTGTGTTCAGAGTCTACCTAGCATAGTACCTGCCCCTTTGGCAGCGTTGTTTCCTCAATGCTTCAATTCCTCAATACAAGGTCAGTGGCCTTGTATTGAAATGCACAATTTTGAAGGAGTAAATATCTGTTCCACTCGTCAGAGTGCCTTCTGTAGGAGAAGCAGGCCCTTTGAGTCCCAGTTATTTTGAAAGCCCGGGAAGCCCATATGAAGAATCCAAGGGAGAACTCTCTGTTGGGTTTTCTAGAAAGACATCTTGTATCACCAACATGCTGAGACACAGGTATGAAGCACACTGATGTCTGTGCTGTTCCAAACAGATAATTACAAAGGTTTTTCAATCTCAAGGCTCTTTTGGTTTGCAAACATCTGTTGACTGTCTATGCTGGAAAGACATATTAGGGACAATAGGCATTTATATATACAAAACTGAAAACATGTTTACCTCCGAGTATCATTCATACACTGTCATAAAGGGAAAGTTAAGATGAAAATTAGTAGTTTATCCAAACTGGAAAGATCACAGAGCTGCTTCCTGTTGAAGAATATGAAAACTCCCACTGGGGAAGAAGACTGAGGAAAGTGGAATGAAGTTAACTGTCTCCTGAATTCTCCTGTGGTAAAGGCAATGGAGACAATGACAATGAGGGGAAACTAAAGAAAAAGAGTAGATGATGAGTTGAACACGATGGTGTGGTTCTTAATCAACCACGGAGTTTTCATTCAAATAATCATAAGTATGGCATTTATGTAAGTATAAATATGGAACAACAATGGAAAGGGGTTAACCAAAGTACTTTTAAAACTTCTAACCCCTTACTGTCATGGATGTGAGTTCAAAAGAAAGAATTGTGTCTACCTGAGGAACAGCTAAGTTTCCATTAAGAACAATATCAACCAACCAGATGCCCCAAAGCTCCCAGGGACTAAACCTCCAACCAAAGAGAAGAGGAGGGAAGAGGAGGGGGTTCATGGTAGCAGAGGATGGCCTTTACTACATCAGTGGGAGGGAAGCACCTTGGCCCTGTGGAGGCTTGATGACCCAGGATAGGGAATGTTAGGGTGCTGAGTAAGGAGTGGGTGGGTGGGTTGGGGAGCACCCTCATATAGGCAAGGAGGAGGGAGATGGGGATTGGGGTTTATGGAGGGAAAACTGGGAAGGGGGATAACATTTGAAATGTAAATAAGTAACCAATAAAAAAATGAAAAAATATAAAGAATCTGAGATAATGTTTTTATCAGTTAATTGGTTAATCCTACTTTTCTGTGAAGAAGAATTAAATTTTATAAAGTCCCACTTCTCAAATGTTGGTCTTAATTCTTCAGCAAATGGAATCCTATTCAGAAAGTCTTTCCCTACACTTGACATCCTGTAGGGTGGTACTACCTCTGTTTCTGCACTTTCAGTGTTTCAGATTTTACGCCTAGGATCCATTTGGGGTTAGTCTGTGCACAGTGATAATTCAGGTATAATTTAATTTTTCCACATTTCCTAGTACCATTTATTGAAGATGATATCTTTCCTCCAGTGCATCCTTTTAACATCTTTGTTGGGTATCAGATAGCTGAAGCTATGCACATTCTTGCTGGGTCTGCAATTTTGCTCCATTGATTTACAACATGTGGTTGTCACACTACCATTTAGTTTTCTTACTTTGGTTCTGTTCTAAAACCTTGGCTCAGAATAGTTTCTTTTCTTTCTTTGCTTTAATTTGTTTTGGCTATTGAGAGCATTTTCTGACTCCATATGAGTATTATGATAGTATTTTTTTTTCTGTTTGTGAAGAATTCGGTGGGGAATTTTTAATGGAATTGCAGTATTTGTAAATAGCTTTTGGAAGAATGAACATTTCACAATATTAATTCTCCTTAGTTTCCATCTTAACTGTTCTTGCACATGAATGTATACCAAGTCAGTGAACAGATGACCCAGTTCCGCCTCAGACAGTACTTGCCATGTAGAAAGCCTATTCACCATATCCATATGATCTACATCAGAATGCTAGCTTTTGCAGAAATTGACAAAACCAATCTTGTACTATTCCTTGGGTGCAGAATGCCTTTCAATTTTCTAGTGTCTTTCCCTATTTCTTCCTTTGGAGGTTTAAAATTTTCATCATAGAGATCTTTTATTCCCTTTGTTATGTTAATTCCTACACATTTTGAAATGAAAGTATAAATGAAAGTATTTCTGAAATCATATTCTCTTTATTGTTATTGCTGTTGGCATATATGAAAGAGACTGATTTTTTCACATTGATTCTATATCCTGCCTTGCTGAAGAAGTTGTTAAATATTTCAATCTTTTCTGGTAGAACCATTGAGATCCTTTGTATATAATTAATATATCCTGCAAACAGAGACCATTTGACTTCTCCCTTTCCTAGTTGTATTACATTAATTTCTTTCTTTTGCCTAATTGTCCCAGCTAGTGCTTCAAGCAGAATATTGAAAAGAAGCATAGATTGTGGGACAGCTATGTCTTGTTCCTGACTTTATTGAGATTCTTTCATGATCTTCTCCATTTAGAGTGATATTGGATATGTTTTTCTTAAAAACAGTTTTCACGATGTCAATTATGTTCTCATTAGTCCTAACCTCTCTAGGCCTTTTATCATGATAGTGTATTGCATTTGTCCAAGTTGTTTTTTAATCTCAGAAGACGATCATGTGATTTTTGTCTTTTAGTCCACTTATATGGTATATTGTATTTATCAACATATATATGGGCAAGCACAAGATCTGTGGACTGAGTTGGGCATAGAGGCTGGACATGGATTGCAGTCAGGTGGACATAAGGAGCTGGGCTGATTAGCAGGTTGTGCATCCTGGTGTAAGTCTGGACTTTGGAATAAATCTGGTGTTTAGAGAGGGCATGTATATGGAAGAATCCTGTGACATCACAGGGCCAGACTCTGGAAAAAGATATGGAGGATCTGGCTGAGCAGAGAGGTAAGTAGTAGTTTGTGAGAAGGTAATCAGGTTCCTGGCTAAAGGCTCCAACTAAAGTTGCAACAGTGGCAGCAGAGGTGATTGGTTAAGGCCACTATACTGAGTGTAGAACCTGAGTTATATCTGGGACTTGGAAAGGATAAATGGAAGGATAGATCATGTGAATTCATAAAACTAGAACTTAGTGAAGGTTGTCTAAAACGAAGAGTTTGATGTGACACAAGAAATCATCCTTTCTCCACTTAGGAAAGGTATTCTTTAGCTTGCTGGTTAAAGACGAGGGGTGAAAAACAGTTGTATAGATTAATAGGGGCAATCAAACAATGAATTAATAAAATTGATTGTAAAATGAGTTCAATTGGGTTTTTAAAAATGTACATTTATTAGAGATCAAGGACTAAGATCAGGAAGATCAGATTTCTAAGAATTGCACAATCAGGGCATACAGAAGCCTTTCAAAATTAAAGAAGTACTTCCCACATGCTCTTACACTGTGAATGCTTCTGCTTCTAATTTCCTTCCTTATACTAGAGTATAATGACCTGTAGTGATGTAGATGAAAGCCCACAAGAGTTTGAATAAAATCCTTTACTCACTTGGAATTTCTGAGTTAAGAATAAATACACTCGAATATGCTATATTAACATGAAGACACTCTTTTAGAAGTCTTTACTGAATTAATCTTAAATAATATGCACAACTGTGATTAGTTAAATAACCATTTGGTACAACTGTCCTAAGTAAGAATTGCATACAATTTTCTTAACCAGATATTGTACTCACTACATTTTTGCTTCACTGTAAATTTCTTTGTATTTTTTCTTTGTTAAGATATTGAGCTAGATTTGTCCAATATGTCCCCAAACTCATATTAAAGATAAATGAGAATCCACTGGGCATATCTCATAAAATATATTTAATGAATAATTTCTGATCGATAGGAAACCTTTTTGGTTAGCTTCAAAATTGATTTTCAAAGATTATTTTTCAACTCAAATTCAATTTATCTTATAAAATATGAGTTGGTCATATGCCTCCAATTGCATGAACATATAGAACTTATGTTATCTATCTATAAAATAATAAATGAACTGTAGGTATCTACTATTTATTCCTAGCCAAGTCTAATCAAGCAGAATTTATATTTCCAGACAAATTCTCAATAATCACTAAAGTGTCATATTGCTACCAAATAGCCATGTTAGGAAAAAATAACTATTTGTACTTTGAGACAGATTTTTGTAATATGCTTTTATTGCCCTTTAAATCATGTGTTAAAACAAAACAGTGTAGAAGTTATAACAAAACACCCCAAACAGTATAAATCATCACATTTTATTTTATATTTGGACACTTCTTAATTGATTTACTGTTTCTACAGCTTTATGACTTATATTCAGCAAGATATACTGAAGTTACTGAAAAATCTAAGTATGATTTATTATAATTTGTATTTGAGATTTAACACATTTTGAATGAGAAAAGTTGTTCATATGACTTCTTCTTGTCTAAAGGCAAGCTACTTTCTGATACAACGTCACTGATAGCAGTATTTCACATAAATGGTGATGTTTCTTCCTATCTACTGAATTAGACTTTGTGGGACAGATAATTACAAAGGAAATAGCTACAAAAAAAAGTACAGGGAGAATGCTTACATCAAATAAATATGGAGAAATTTGCTTTCTCGTAAATAAGCGTAGTTGAAAAAGTGCAAAGCAAAGTCTCTTGTTTTGGTTTCGCTAATAGTTTTACAGAGGCTGGAAACTGTACAGCAGCCCCAGGGCAATGAAAGACACTTGTGTTGCTGCTTGTTTTCCACCCTACCCTGCTGAAACTACACATGTCTGGACAAAGTCCCAAAGACAGTGATCTCATATCTATGGTCACTCTCTCAGGCATTAGTGCAATTAGGAGACCAAGAGGCATAACATGATCCACAGGTGTAGGGAGCATGGAATTCATAGCTTCCTCTAGAATAAGCTTGGATTGGCTGGAACTAATGTTTTTCTAAAGGTGTAAAATAACCATGACTTTCCTATTACTGTGAACAACTATTTCTACTATCTCAGCCAGTTCAAGCTTGATGGCTAACTGTTCATAGGACAGCTACCTTGCAGTACACTACATAGACCTAAGTAGAATAAAGAAAAGATAGCTGACTAGTTTTTTTCAAGAATTTATTGCCATTTCATTTTTACTTGGTCTTTGGTACACCACAGCACTTGATATGTTGTGATTAAAATATTAATCAATGAAAAAATTAATATAATTTGATTGTATGAAAGTTTTAATTTTGTTTTGAATTGTATTTCTTATTTTAAAATTTTCTAAGACTTTAAAATTTTTATTTTATTTATAATTTATTTTTTATGCGCCATATTCCATTTACCACCCCTCCATCTACCCTCTGACTGCTCCACATACCACACCTCCTCCTCACCCCACCCTGTCTCTACAAGGATGTCCCCACTCCCCAATGAAGTGCATTCACTTGAGTGGGGATGATGAAATGAATTCATTTCTTTTTCTTCGCAAACATACTGTTCTTCCATTGGAGGAATGACTTACCTTAGTTTCAGGAGATAATTGCACACATGGTTTTGGGATATGAGAAAAGGACCTGTATAGTGAGATGGATCACTAAGTCTACTTGTCTACCCAGCAAACCATTTTGTAATTAGGATTTCAATTACCCATTCTTTACCTTCAACTGAAGTAACCTTATGAAAACTGGAGCATTGCGATTACTTTATGTCTTCTTTTTAGTTTAGGAGCATTTCTGTTGACTTACTTTGTAAATTCAAATGATGAATTTCAGAAATGTTATTATATGCTTTAAGGTTTTAATGATTCCATGTTATGAAAGTACTATTATTATTTTTGTAAAACTCACCTAATTACAAACTACAAAATGTAACAAGTACAAGGAAAGCTGTATTCAGTGTATTAAGATGTCTAGTTTAATATCAAAAAATACTTGTTTTGTTTCATTTTCTTCTGTAGAAGACTTAAGTGAGCAGAGGAATATTTTAAAATATAATAACAAAATACAAAATAGGATATTAGAAAGATTTGATATTGTAATTTCAAAAAACAATATTAAGTTTATGGACCCGAGGTTTCACAATGCCTAATCTCAAGTTATACCACAGAGCTATAATAACAAACCAGCACATGGAACCATTACAATTGAATAGCTGATCTATACATAAACCCACATGGTGAAAGTCACTTTATGTTTCAGAAGTTGTCAAAAAATACCATAGAAAGATAACACTTCAACAGGCAGTGTTAGGAAAGCTGGTCCTCCATATGGAAAGACTATGACTTGCACTGTATTTTTCACCTTCCTAAAAATAACTCAAGAGTAGATCAAAGATCTAATACCTGAAACTACCAGAAGAAAACACCGGGGAAAAAACATTTTAATATGTTAATGTAGGCAATGGTTTTCTGAAAAAAACTCAACATGGGGAACAATCCCACCAAACTTTAAGCAATGTGCCATTACATTACAAAGATTCTGCAAAGCAAGAGAAAATTTAGCAGAATGAATATATATCACACAGAATGAGAGGAAGTATTGGCAACCAGACACTCAACAGGGGCCAAATACCTAGAATCTATAAATAGATAAGATAAACAATAAAAAGACAAACCATGAAACTGATAAAAGTACTAATAAACTGAACAAACAGAGCTCACAGGAAGAAATAAAAATAACTAATAAAGGTTTGAAAGAATGCTCAGTATTCTTAACCAGGAATGAACTGTGAACTAAAAGCCCATTGAGATTTCATGTCAAGGCTGTCAGGGGGCTGTCATCAGGAAAACAAGCTGTAACTGTTAACTGTTAAATAAAATGTGGAGAAAAAGCAAGCTTTGTTATAGACCATACATTTGTGTAGCCATTGTGTAAATCAATATAGAGGATTCTCAAAAAAATTTAAGACAGGGTTGATGGTGCAAGCCATTCTGAATTCAAGGCCAGCCTGATGAATAAAGTGAGTTCCAAGACAGACTGGCCTACACAAAGAAACACTGTCTTAAAAAAAATCAAAAACAAAATTAAACTACTATAAGATTCAGTGGTTCAGTAATAGAACACCTGGGTGACCCATTCAAAGGATTCTAAGTTGACGTACCATAGAGAGGTACTTGCACTTAAACATTATTTCTATATTGTTTACAATAGCCAAAGTATAAAAATAACCTAAAGTCCCATCAACGGTGACTGAATGAAGTAAATGTCAAATTTCTGCACAATCAAAATTTATTCAACTTTAATAAGAATGAAATTGTGGAATTTGATGGAGAGTGGATAGAACTGTATATAATTATTAAACAAAATAAAGCAGTTTTGGAAAGACAAATATATATTCTATCATGAATATAGATTTAAAGTCATATATTTCATTACTTTAGAACCTAAATCTTTAGATAATAATAGACTAATCGAACACAATGTCTTCCATTGTGTCTAGAACTCTTCTCAAATTTGTACATTTATTCTATGGGTTAAACCATGTTCCTTTCAAATTTGTATGTTGGTATTTTATGCTCCAAACCACAGAAGACATCATTTACTAATACCTGCTTTTATTAGTTCTTTGAGACGTTTATACATGTTTGATCATATTTATTTTCCTTCCTTTAGCTTTTCCTAGATTCACACACAGATGACATATTTGTGTCATCATTTTCTCCATCAAGAACAAATATCATGCACAAATAATCTTGAATATATGTTTTTCCACTTGAACATGGTTGTCCTGTAAGGGAATAAATTCTTCCTGGAAATGTATAATTCTTCTCCGACCAACTAAAAGTTGACAATCGCTCTCCTGTGGGAGGGACTTTGTATTCAACTCCCTATCTCTGCTACGATTTGGTCTGTCTTTAGACTTGTACCAGTCTTATGGATGCTGTCAAAACCTCAGTGAATTCCTATGTGCAGCTCTCCTGCTATATGCAGAAAATGTATTTTCTTTATCAACATCCACCATGCTGGCTCTTACATTCTTTCTATTCCCTGTATTACAAGGATGATTCAGATATCAGAGGGAAGGTTATAGTTCTCTTTAAGGCTGAGAATTCTTCGTTCTCTTATTTTCTGCACTTTGGCCAAGTATACATGTATAGCTTGATCATGTACTGTATACATTAGCTTCTGTGATTAGAGTTCAAAGTTACCTTAATCAGAGGTTATAATAAAAGGTAGAGGGTGGTTTAATATTCTGTCCATGAAGCACAGTAATAGGTTTCTCCTAGGGTTTATGATCTATCTAGACAATATTTTGTGGGTCAGTAATGATACCAGGTATGGGTTTCATCTTATGGTGTGAACCTTAAAGTCAATAACAGAGTCATTGTTTTTTAATGCCAC
The DNA here is from genome assembly GCF_978045245.1 of Mus caroli. Classification (NCBI taxonomy): domain Eukaryota; kingdom Metazoa; phylum Chordata; class Mammalia; order Rodentia; family Muridae; genus Mus; species Mus caroli. Next base: position 63,016,821 of record NW_028227272.1, on the reverse strand, counting down.
TATTGCACCAGTGAGCATGCCTTGCCCAGCCAGTCATTGGTGTAGTCACAAGGATCACAGGTATAATTGGTGATAACTTTTGTGTCTTGCTACCATACATAGTACTAAAGCGCCATGAGAGCTAGCCAGCAAAGTTGAAGAATCCAGATCAGCAACCAGATGAGAAGCAGTTTTGTTTTGTCATCTTTTATGCCTCAAAGTTGTAGCATCTTTAGCCATAAAATCTTAAAGTTACATTCTGAAGGATGATTATAGCCTGGAGTGCTTGAGGGTCTGGCCAAAAACTCCAAGAATGTAACCTGTTCCTGACACTGTGAATTTTGTTAGCCTCTGATGTCCAATAGGAGCATTATTGCCTGATTACAGGATAGCTCCACTTTAACCCTTTCGTGTATGTGCATCATTATATTTTGGAAAGATTCTATAATAGGTTTTCATATGGACTTTGTTAAATCTTTTAATGTTATTATCTCTCTCAGTGTCCATATTTTATTCTGTACAAAACCATTTAACTTCATAGGGGTACTATTTACTAATTGTTAGAGAAAATGACTATCTAGATAAAATGCTCTTAAAGATCTGCTTCCATTAAAAGGAGTCAAGTCAGGTTTACTTTCCCCAAATATAACTCATGTTTTCTAAAGAAGAGGAAACACACACAAACACACACACACACACACACACACAAGGCCAATGAGAAATAGTCATCTTCCATTCAAGGAAAGAACTAATCAAAACCCCTTACAATTTGATCATGAAATGTCAACCTCCATCCCCATGTTTCTATTTATTATTGTGGCTCACCATACATTTCCTTTCTTTTACCTTTGTCCATTCCTGAAATGATCTGAAGCTCCCAGGTTCAAATGATTTGTATTTCAGCCTTTCCAGCGTGTGGGCTTCCAGGCCTGTTCTTTGCCTGCCATGATATTTATTTCTATGGTAATCCTAAAAGTGTAATTCAGTGTGATATGCAAAAGTATTAAGTCATCCTATGTTAACAAGTTCACATTACTATAAATTGTAGTTAGGAGTAAGCATCAGGATTTTTTTCTGTAGCATTTGAATGTACTTTTTAAAACAATAGTAATAATGAGTTTTATGCTACATTAGCATCTACATTACAAAGTGAAAATTAAGCAGCTCATGTTACTAGCAGGTCCAAAACCTGAACACAAAAGTAAGAATGTTTTTGCTGTAAAGGTAAATAGTAAACTAAGAATAAGTTAGATTTATATTCATATAATACATATTGTATATCAACAAACAAAAAGCAGGAAGCTGCAAATCTTCATTTAAGAAAAATAAAACACTCACAGATTTTGAAACTAATTTGGGCATATGTGAGTGCACACTATCACATCTATTTTTTTTAAAGAACTTTTCAATTTTCATTTTAATAAGAAACGTGAATGGTGTCCACAATTTTTTTATTTTTATTTTTTTATTACATATTTTCCTCAATTACATTTCCAATGCTATACCAAAAGTCCCCCATATCCCCCCCCCCACTTCCCTACCGACCCACTCCCATTCTTTTGGCCCTGGCATTCCCCTGTATTGGGGCATATAAAGTTTGCAAGTCCAATGGGCCTCTCTTTCCAGTGATGGCCGACTAGGCCATCTTTCGATACATATGCAGCTAGAGACAAGAGCTCCGGGGTACTGGTTAGTTCATCATGTTGTTCCAGCTATAGGGTTGCAGATCCCTTTAGCTCCTTGGGTACTTTCTCTAGCTTCTCCATTGGGAGCCCTGTGATCCATCCAATAGCTGACAGTGAGCATCCACTTCTGTGTTTGTTTGGCCCCTGCATAGTTTCACAAGAGAGAGCTATATCTGGGTCCTTTCAGCAAAATCTTGCTAGTGTATGCAATGGTGTCAGCATTTGGAAGCTGATTATGGGGTGGATCCCTGGATATGGCAGTCTCTAGATGGTCCATCCTTTCATCACAGTTCCAAACTTTGTCTCTGTAACTCCTTCCATGGGTGTTTTGTTCCCAATTCTAAGAAGGGGCACAGTGTCCACACTTTGGTCTTCATTCTTCTTGAGTTTCATGCGTTTAGCAAATTGTATCTTATATCTGGGGTATCCTAAGTTTCTGGGCTAATATCCACTTATCAGTGAGTACATATTGTGTGAGTTCCTTTTTGATTGGGTTTCCTCACTCAGGATGATGCCCTCCAGGTCCATCCATTTGCCTAGGTTTTTCATAAATTCATTCTTTTTAATAGCTGAGTAGTACTCCATTGTGTAAATGTACCTATTTTCTGTATCCATTCCTCTGTTGAGGAGCATCTGGGTTCTTTCCAGCTTCTGGCTATTATAAATAAGGCTGCTATGAACATAGTGGAGCATGTGTCCTTCTTACCGGTTGGGACATCTTCTGGATATATGCCCAGGAGAGGTATTACTGGATCCTCCGGTAGTACTATGTCCAATTTTCTGAGGAACCGCCAGACTGATTTCCAGAGTGGTTGTATAAGCCTGTAATCCCACCAACAATGGAGGAGTGTTCCTCTTTCTCCACATCCTCACCAGCATCTGCTGTCACCTGAATTTTTGATCTTAGCCATTCTGACTAGTGTGAGGTGGAATCTCAGAGTTGTTTTGATTTGCATTTCCCTGATGATTAAGGATGTTGAACTATAACAACTAACTCCAGAGATTACCAGATGGCGAAAGGTAAACGTAAGAATCTTACTAACAGAAACCAAGACCACTCATCATCATCAGAACCCAGCACTCCCACTCTGCCCAGTCCAGGGCACCCCAACACACCCGAAAAGCTAGACCTGGATTTAAAAGCATATCTCATGATGATGGTAGAGGACATCAAGGAGGACTTTAATAACTCACTTAAAGAATTACAGGAGAACATTGCTAAAGAGTTACAAGTCCTTAAAGAAAAACAGGATAACACAATCAAACAGGTAGAAGTCCTTAAAGAAAAACAGGAAAAGACAACCAAACAGGTAGAAGTCCTTAAAGAAAAACAGGAAAACACATCCAAACAGGTGATGGAAATGAACAAAACCATACTAGACCTAAAAAGGGAAGTAGACACAATAAAGAAAACCCAAAATGAGGCAACACTGGAGATAGAAACCCTAGGAAAGAAATCTGGAACCATAGATACCAGCATCAGCAACAGAATACAAGAGATGGAAGAGAGAATCTCAGGTGCAGAAGATTCCATAGAGAACATCTGCACAATTTTTAAACCACGGATGGTTGCATTCAGTACAGCCTTGCTTATAGTATTGAAGTATTGAAGGATAAGGATAGCCTATGTTTGTGCAAGTGTAGCCCATTCACTGGAGCATTGGAAACCTATCAGTGACCATTCTCAAATAATAAAGTAAGATGAGATGAGGTGAGATAATATAAGATAAAATAAAAACCCCTCCCAATCCAGCAGCTCTCAGTCCCCAATAGCATCTAAGGAACACATTATGATGAGATTATTTACCACCCTTTCTTTGCTAGATTTTGGCAAAAAAAAGAAAATAAAAAGTCTTATTTTGATAGATCAAATATAAATGGTTCTCAAAAGCATACTAATAAATTCTAGTTATTTGATTATGCCATTTTACCAATATTCATTATCTTACTTATCTAACCTTATAGAATATATGCTTTAAAGTTTGCAAATAACCACTAGCTCGAAGTATAACAAAAACATGATCACAAAGATAAAATAAAATAAACAAGAATAAAATGATAAATAAACATCATCACTTAAAATCTCTCTACAATCATAGATTGCGAGAACTCAAACACAAAAGCCACCTGCTCTTACTTCCTAAATAAATTCTAAATGATTTAAAATTCTTCCAGTGTCCGTTGCTTTCCTTCTGGCATGTGGGTCATGATTTTAACTGATGGCGAAGTTAGATACAAGTAACTCTTTTAAAATATCCCCAAGCCACGAACTCAAGGAAAGAGTGTTAGAATGCAATTTTTTTCACATTTTGCAGTTTTATGAACAAAAATTTTATTTATAGAAAAACTCATTGTTTTGATGGTATAGCCGCTAAAATTGCCTGGGCTTGGTGGCAAGATTGATGCATTATACTTTAGTTTGCTTTGTGTAACAGGTGTTGCTACTTTTACTAATGTGCCTTTCACTACTACCTCTTAAGCAAGGACTCTGATCCAGATTAACAGAATGTATCAGCCATGAATTCTAACATATATAAATATGTTGATGGAGAGAAACTATGAACCTGGATTCAGACAAGTTAAGTACAATGTGTATTCTCCTATTCAAATAGAAAAGTTGGGCAGAAGTTAAGAATTCGTTGTAAAAACTAAAGTCTGGTCCAGCAATGTAAAATTGGGAATTTGAAGATATTTAAAACCATGGGGGCAAGATAAAGAAGCAAAGATACACTAGTGCAACTTGGAAAGAGGGGAAAACTAGGACTAAGTTTTGAAGTCCTTTAGCATTAAGTATGCATGAGCTCCACACCACTATCTGCACTCCAGAAGCAGAGAAAAATGCTCTGGCCATGTCTCACTCATCCGCCTCACCCCACACCCCACAGCAGCACCTCAGTGTACCCTCCCTGCCTTGAGGGGGGTGAGGGAGTGGTGAGGAGAGCCACATTTCAGTCTGCTTTCTATTCTCCAGTTTTTACAGGAAGTCTGCAGTCAACTATCTCATGCTTGGCATGGAGTTGGAGTACTTGGTGGGGCCTACGACAGGGGTGCCATGGTTGGCAGGGTAGCCTTTGCCTCAGTGTCTCAAAGTATGATGCCCACACAGGCTTGTGACACTGCAGCACCTTTGTGACGTCTTCTATTTTAAGCCACTTTGTCTTTCTTCTAATATTGACTGAGTCTACTCAAGTCTTCCAGCACCTCTGTAACAATAAGCACAAATAAGCACGTATGTGTACATCTGGTGCTTCCTGTCCTCGACCACTGCCACACTAGGCTCCTTCTAGGGCTTCATGCCTCCTCCCAGGACAATCCATCAGTCTGGGTGGCAGCTACTGCCACAAGCTGCAATGTCTGAATCTCCCTGGGTTATTTTGCTTGAGCATTGTGGTATCTTTAGGAGTCATTTCACTCCCTCAGATGCTGCTGGTCCATCATGATTAATGGAGACCTCATGTTTGCTCTGTCTTCCCTCCTCGGCCTCTCTCTGTCTAAATACAAACTCTTTTTTTTTAATTAGGTATTTATTTCATTTACATTTCCAATGCTATCCCAAAAGTCCCCCACACGCTGCCCCACCCACTCCCCCCCCCACCCACTCCCACTTCTTGGCCCTGGCATTCCCCTGTACTGAGGCATATAAAGTTTGCACGACCAATGAGCCTCTCCACTGATGGCCAACTAGGCCATCTTCTGATATATATGCAGCTAGAGACACGAGCTCCGGGGGTACTGGTTAGTTCATATTGTTGTTCCACCTATAGGGTTGCAGATCCCTTTAGCTCCTTGGGTACTTTCTCTAGCTCCTCCATTGGGGGCCCTGTGATCCATCCAATAGTTGACTATGAGCATCCACTTCTGTGTTTGCTAGGCCCCAGCATAGTCTCACAAGAGACAGCTATATCAGGGTCCTTTCAGCAAACACTTGCTAGTGTATGCAATGGTGTCAGCCTTTGGAAGCTGATTATGGGATGGATCCCTGGATATGGCAGTCTCTAGATGGTCCATCCTTTCGTCTCAGCTACAAACTTTGTCTCTGTAACTCTTAACATCAAAACCAAAACCCAAGATCCCATCCAATAAGCAGAGGGATTACAGGATCCTGATGGTACTTTCGTCAAGAAAAGAAGTCTAGTCAAAAACTAAAAGCCACAGTAAACATTTCATTATATAAAATAGATAAAAATTTATATAGAACCAGTATGTGCCCCCTCAAAATTCATTGCTCTGTGGTTGATATTACGTTTCTGAATAATTATTTTTTTCTGAGATTGAAAAACAAAACCTTTAAAAGCATAGTAAGATATAAAAACAAAGGTTGTATTCATTCCAAGTATGGCTTTTCCTCCACATGTGACCTGTAATACTTCATGGTACGAAGTGCTCTAATATATAAGGAGTCCTTAATATTCCATTTTAACAGCCACATCAACTTCTGTCATTCTCTTGCTTATCTGGCTTTTTAAAGGCATAAGAGGAACCATGCTGTCTCCATTGTTGCTGTCTCTAGTGTTTCCCAAAAATCCCATTCCTTCTTCCTTACTAAACAAATTTATTTATTTGTATGGTTCAATAGTGATTTTTATTGCTAACTCTCCTTTAGTGAAGTTGATATTTTATTATAAGAGTTGATAACCAGTCTGTTAGTCTATGCCTAGTCAGCCATCATTGGGAAGAGAGGTCCCTTGGTCTTGCAAACTTTATATGCCTCAGTACAGGGGAATGCCAGGGCCAAGAAGTGGGAGTAGGTGGGTAGGGGAGTGGGGGGGGGAAGGATATGGGGGACTTTTGGGATAGCATTTGAAATGTAAATGAAGAAAATATCTAATTTAAAAAAATCCTCATTAATATACTAAGAAACTTTAAAAACAAGAGTCAATAAGAAATAGTATTTCCTTCAATTTTTGAGGGATACACTAAAATTGTAAATGACCTATCTACATGTAATATTGCAAAAGTCACACCCTTTGATTTCACTATTTACAGGAACCTTGAAAAGGACTATATGTGATGGTTGGTATATGCTCTGCTCACAGAGTGGCACAATTAGGAGGTGTGGCCCTGTTGGAGTAGGTGTGTTCCTGTGGGCATGGGTTTAAGACCCTCATCCTAGCTGCCTGGAAGCCAGTATTCTGCTAGCAGTCTTCAGATGAAGATGTAGAATTCTCGGCTCCTCCTCCACCATGCCTGCCTAGATGCTGCCATGCTCCTGCCTTGATGATAATAGACTGAACTTCTGAACCTGTAAGCCAGCTCCAATTCAATGTTGGCCTTTATAAGACTTGCCTTGGTCATGGTGTCTGTTCACAGCAGTAAAACCCTAACTAAGACACTATTCATAATTCATTTCTACATAACAAATGAATATTTTCTGTGAATTTTATTAATGTAGATACTTTTCATCTTCTTGTTCTTGTTCTTGTTCTTCTTGTTCTTCTTCTTCTTGTTCTTGTTCTTCTTGTTCTTCTTCTTCTTGTTCTTGTTCTTGTTCTTCTTCTTCTTGTTCTTCTTGTTCTTGTTCTTCTTGTTCTTCTTCTTCTTGTTCTTGTTCTTGTTCTTCTTCTTCTTCTTCTTCTTGTTCTTCTTCTTGTTCTTCTTCCTCTTCTTCTTCTTCTTCTTCTTCTTCTTCTTCTTCTTCCTCTTCCTCTTCTTCTTCTTCTTCTTCTTCTTCTTCTTCTTCTTCTTCTTCTTCTTCTTCTTCTTCTTCTTCTTCTTCTTCTTCTTCTTTTCTTCTTTTTAGAACCTCTGCTCTCTCTGGTGGGCTCTGGTAGGCCGGGCTTGCACTGGCCCAAATATTTGTTATTATACATAAGTACGTTGTAGCTGATTTCAGTAGCACCAGAAGAGGGTATCAGATCTCATTACGGGTGGTTGTGAGCCACCATATGGTTTCTGGGATTTGAACTCAGGACCTTCGGAAGAGCTGTTAGTGCTCTTACCCACTGAGCCATCTTACCAGTCCACTTTTTTATATTCTTAATTCAGACTTAAATTTGGCCATGAGCAAACTCAATGTGACTCAGATGTTTCATAGGTAATAAAAATAACTATATTCTATAGGCAAGGCTGTCTAATAGCTAACTATTATCACACGTGACTTCTGTGTTAGAATTTTTTAGCAAGTTTCAGATAGTCAGAGACATATGGAGAAACCTTGCCTAGAAAACAACAACAACAAAAGTAACAACAAAAGTATTTTCTCTTCTTAACTAAATTCAGTTGTTATATTTACTATTAAACTATTATTTTATATTATTTTTTCTTTCTTTTACTTTAGCTATAAATATTTTTGCAATGTTATTATTGAGCAGATTATTTTTCCTCTCAAGTATAGCAAGTTTGTAAATGATTTCCTTTGTGGAAAAATATGAGTTATGTTTATTTTTACTGTATAAAAAGTCACTTAGAAAAGATTATTTTTAAAAACTTTGTGTTATAGAATCAAGAACTGCACTTTTAAAATATTCCTACTGTTTTCTTTAACCAACATCCATGTGAGGAATTCTAATTCTACTCTTAATCTCCTTTTGCATAAATCACATTTTGAAGAATACACACACACACACAGACACACACACACAAATTCATAAGTATAGTGCAACCTCCCTAGTTTGTTTTAGTAAAGCATGTTTTGCAGATTTCCATATTCTTCATTCATTAACGGTTTATACTGCTGCAAGCTATGCATTTTTTTCTAAGCTTTGAAAATACCTTACTTGGAAAATGAAATTTTTCTTTGAAGATATATGACAATAATGTATCTAAACTGTACTGTCTTCCTGGTAAATAGAAAGCATCTTCAGTATGTCAACTATTATTTTTGCTATTGTATTTTTATATGAGTATAATTTAATTCAAACTATAACATGTATTTATTATCCCAAAAGCTCAGAATACCCACAATACAACCCACAAACCATATAGAGCTTAAGAAGAAAGAAGACCAAAGTGTGGATGCTTCAATCCTACATAGTAGGGGGAACAAAATAATCACAGGAGGTAGGGGAAGGGAGGGACCTGAGAAAGAGAGAGAAGAGGGATGAACAAAAGAGGGGGCCAGAATCAGGTATTGAAAGAGAGAGAAGTACAGAGGATCAGGAAATAGAAAAGAAACATGTACCAGTAGGTCATGGGGAACTGGATGTAGCCACTAGAAAGTCCCAGATGCCAGGGAACCAAGAGGCCCCCAGGATCCAACCAGGATGACTTTAGTTGTAATACCCAACAAAGGGGAGATCAACCTGTAGAAACCACCTTCAGTAGATAGGCATGGCCTCCAGTTGAGGAAGGGGACCACTCACCTATCTCAAATTTTTTGACCCAGAAATGTACCTGTCCAAAGGAAATGCTGGGACAAAAAAAAAAAAAAAAAAAAAAAAAAAAAAGAAAGAAAGAAAGAAAAAAAGAAACAGAGACTGAAGGAAAGGCCATCCAGAGACTGCCGAACCTAGGGATCCATTCCATCTGCAGACACCAAACCCAGACACTATTGCTGATGCCAAGAAGCTCTCAGTGACAGGAGCCTGGTATGGCTTTTCCTGGGAGGTTCTACCAGCACCTGAACAAATCAGATGCAGATACAGCCAACCATCACACTGAGCCTAGGGACCCCAATGGAAGAGCTAAGGGAACGATTGAAGGAGATGAGGGAAATTGCAAACACATAAAAACAATATCAACTAACGGGATCACCGAGAATTCAGAGACTAAACCACCAGCCCAAGGGTATACATGGACTCTAGATACATATGTAGAAGAGGATAACCTTATCTGATAATGAGTGAGGAGTTGTTGGTCCTGTGGAGGCTTGACACCCCAGTGTAGGGATGCTAGAGCACGGAGGTCAGGAGTGGGTGAGTGGGTGGAGGAGCACCCTTATATGGACAAGGGGGAGGGGGGACGGAGGATGGGATGGGGGTTTGTTGAGGGGTAAGTGGGGAAGAGGATTATCATTTGAAATGCAAACGAATAAGACAATTAATTAAAAAACAAGTGCATCTCCTTGCTAAAACAAAATACCACAGCTTAATGTAACATGCAACAGTTGCCATAGATACTGTCAACTGGCTCAAAATATTTTAAAATATATAATTTTAAAATTTTATTTGACTGTTGAGGAAAGAACACATTGGTGCCAAGCACTGTATGCATGTGGAAACCAGAGAACAACTTTCAGGAGTTGGCTCTCTGCTTCCACTGTGGGATCCAGGGACTGAACTGAGGTTGTCAGGTAAACACTGTAAATATTCAACCACTGGACCTTCTGTCCAACTCCTAAGACACCATTTTTTTAGTTGACCTTTGTAGAGAAGATGCTATCACTAACATAGATATTCATGACACTTTATTTACATATTTAAAACATTTAGTTGCTATTAACCATGCTGATAGTTGGATTATACAGATATATTTCCAATAACGTTACAATGAGTATATGTTTGCGTTGAACATTGATTTGATTCTATGTGTGTAAGGCTTATAATTGAATACAGTGACTCTCTCAGGTGTAATTGAGTAACAAAATACAATTGTTTCAAAGTCACAAGTTAAAACATACATGAAATGTTTCTTAGCTTAGAAAACATTTCCCTTGGTTGTTGCATAGATAATAACCTTCAGCATGTGGTTGCGAATTAAATGCAAAATAACATCAGGAGCCCTGCTTCAAGAAACAATTAGACCTTCTGCAGCGTCATTCAGTAAAATTACATTATTGTGTTCAACTGAGAGGCGCTGTGCAGAATGTATTTATAAAATATAATTGCTGGGACAGCTGGCCTAAAAAGGAGGAATCTTAATAATATATGTTGCTGAGGTGGTTGGTTGTTTACTCCCATTATAAGAATGGTTGATAAGAAGAACAGTCATTGTTGCATGAGAAAGAGAAATTAATTCCGGAGAATAATGATGTAGCTCTTCATGTCCCTTAAATGAATTTTCAAATGTATTGTTAGTCATGCAAGTAACATTCCTGGAGGATTTCTGCTCCTTGCTCCTACTCCCGAGGCCACCAATCTTCTGCGTAGCTTTGCTCGGTTGGCTTCTTCTTTTATTTCCATAACTTCCCTTCTGTAATGTGAACAGGAGGAAGAGAAAATGGGGGAAGAACAAAAGGTACGCATACAAAATAACTCCACTCCCTCTGCATAGAGGTTGACTGGGGATGGGGTGTCACACTGAGATTTTATGAATAGACCACGAATGGTGTTCTTTTAAACCAAACAGGGGATCCACTGTATGTTTTGCTCTTTTATAATGAATTTTACTTTTACATGAAGGCTTTTCAAGATTTGTAGTTGTTGTTGTTCCTATTCTTTGTCAAATGGCAATTATTTTATCATCAAAGCCTTTCCATTTGCCATTAGAAATCTGCATTTGCTAAAATAAAGGTCTACAAATTCTCCTGATCATCCCATATACAATAACCAAACCCAGACACTATTGTGGATGCCAACAAGAGCTTGCTGACAGGAGCCTGATATAGTTGTCTCCTGAGAGTCTCTGCCAGTGCCTGACAAATACAGAGGTGGATGATCATAGCCATCCATTGAACAGAGCACAGGGTCCCCAATGAAGGAGCTAGAGAAAAGACTCGAGGAGCTGAAGGGGTTTGTAGCCCCATAGGAGGAAGAACATACTCTCTTGTTGCTCTATAAGGATTTTCTGACCTGTCTTGACTGCCTCTCGATTCAAACCGTAACAGAGTCCATATATCAGAACAAACAAGACCAAAACTATCAAACCTACCCACAAAGGGTCAATGGGAGAAAAAAGCATAACTACACAGTGAGGATCTATTGATCACTACACTGAGGTTATCATAGTTCCTTAACTTGTCCCAAAACCTTGAACCTTAACTTGTCCCAAAGCCGGGAACCTTAACTTGTCCCAAAACTGGGAACCTTACCTTTACTTTGTGCCTGCTTCCTGGCAACTTTATATTCGTCTCTATTTTATCCCAGGTCCTTCCCAAACTCCTGGGGTCGCAAGTTTCACTTACCTTGAACTTAACCCTGCCAGCAAACACTGACTGCTGAAAGTTCTGAACTCTTTGGTAGGGGAGTAGGTTCCCCGTACGGGCCACCAATTGTTGCGTCCGCTCTCCACCAGCAAGAACGACATGACCACCAGTCCTTCTAACAGCAGTTTATTCAGCAAACTTCTTTCTCTTCATCTATATCTCCCCCGAACCCTGGGCCTCTCTCTTATATACTCTCAGTCGGAAGAGGAGAAGGGCTTAAAAAGAAAAAAAGAAAAAGAAAGGAGACACAGTGTTATCAGGTGGACAGAAAGGACAAAATAAAAGCCGAGGTGAAGAAGGAAGGTGAATTAGCTTCCGTGCCCCCCTCCCTATGCTTGCTCGGCAGCTGCATATAGACGGACCTTCTGTCCAGAGGATTGGAGAGAGGTTAGATTCTCCTTGCTGGGATGTCCTATTTTCACCGACCAAGCAGGGCAGAGATATCATGAGCCTCTAGATTTCAAAGTAATCAGGAATTTGGCTGAGTCCGTGCGGATGCATGGCTTAATTGCCTCCTATATTGTGGCTCAAGTAGAGGCCTTGAATAGACACTGCATGACGCCGTCCGATTGGGCAGTCTTGGTGAAGGCAAGCCTTTCACCTGGGCAGTATTTAGATTGGAAAGCCTTCCTTATTGAATTTACAAATGAACAGACAGTGGCTAACATTGCTGCAGGAAATCCAGCATGGGATAGGGATATGCTGCTTGGTCAAGGTCGCTTTGCACAACAACAGACAGGATATCCAGTGCAGGTGTTTGTGCAGGTGAATCAGATTGCCATAAGGGTGTGGAAATCATTGCCCACCGGTGTTGAAGGTCTTGCAGAACTCCAGAGAGGCAATGAGGCACTGAATCAGGTAAGAGAGGAGCGCTCTCAATTGGTTTGGGAGAAAGGGTCTGTTTGTGTGTTTCCCCAGGATCATCGACAACAGCTGTGGGTCCCAGAACGGCTGACCAGAGCAATTCAAAACAAGCAGAGCTATGAGAACATGGATGTTCCTGTGGCTGGGAATGCTCCTGCTAGTGAGAACTGAAGAGCTACTTTGGGACTGGGTTCCTGAAACCCATGTCATTGATGCATTCAAGTGTTTCCTCAATTCTTTACATCTAATGCTTCACTACAATTGCCTTTTTTCTATGCTGCTTCAGCTAAAGGGATTGTTATATTTTCAGATGATTCAAAATATTTCACAGATGAGTGATTGTGTTCAGCTGTATCTACTAAAACTAATGCTACCTGGATTCCAGGGGTGTGGCCTGCCAGTATATCCAAGGGCATTGGCACTATACCCTCCCAACCTAGATGGGCCCCCCTTTCCTTTTTGTAGGAGTGTTCCTGATTCCCTTCCACCTTGGGCAGTGCCCCTTATATGTGTGGTTGTTATGTGGGGTGAATGGTAGTTGCACTGATCTTTCCCCCTTACGCATGGTGGCGGGAGGGGCCTGGGGTAATGCAAATTTTAGTGGAATGGTTCTAATGTGTTTGAAACTTCTGTATTTCAATTTGCAGGAGGAAGGAATGTTTCTTTTCAGGCTATGCCTGTTTGTATGTGACCTCTTTTTGTGTTTATTGTTTATAAGATCTCTTGCCTCAGGGCTGATGGGAGCCCTGGGATGTATGCTTGTAATAGTGTGTGTGTTGTGTGTTTGGCGCATGTGTCAGGTGCAGCATGTGCAGGCCCGCACTTTCGCCATGGTAGCGCAGGCTTTTGCCGCAGTAGAGGCGGGACAATCTCCTCAGATTCGGTTTGCCTCTCTAAAGAAATAATGCTGTGTTATGTCATGGGTTGCGAAGCTAAGCACTGCACAGAGGATAGCTTGCTGTTGGCATCCTGTGGAAGGCACATCTGATTGCATGAAGGTTCAGTGTCCTAGTTCCCTTCCCCCAGGAAAAATGACACGGGAGCTGGCCAAGACCTCTCTGGGTGATGAGCCCCAGGGATGGTTTTGTGTAGGGCCCCTATGCTTGCACACTGGGGATCAGACCTCTACCTTCACCCATGAGGCTTGCTTGCAGCAATCAAAATCGGGCCATAGATTAATTAGTGTCCTGGCCTTCTTGGTGCACCTGCAGACAGGACAATCTCCCCGAGTGTGGCTTGGCATGATAGAGAAGTAGTCAGTGACGGATAAGACTCCCTGGGCATGTCACCAACCTAAGACAGGGATCAAACCAATGCTGTTTGTCTCCCAAGGACGGGTAAGGGGCATTGCTGCAGGGGGCAATCTAAGACAGACATTCTCTCTGCCAAAAAAGAAAAAAGGGGAAATGTGAGGAGCAGGTGTGGCAGCAGTCCCAGAAGGCACCAGGGACTGCAGCTAAGTCTTATGACTTGCACCTGACTTCCTCACCTGAATATAAGCCACAACCATCATGTACCAGGATACTGGCGAATCCATTTTGGTGGAGATATGCCCCTGCTGCCCTGATTAGCTGAAGCTGCGTACCTGGTGAGGTGATGTGGCCTGCTGTGAGTGGATGGGAACTGAGAGTATATAAGAGTGAGAGGCCCAGGGTTCGGGGGAGATATAGATGAAGAGAAAGAAGAAGTTTGCTGAATAAACTGCTGTTAGAAGGACTGGTGGTCGTGTCGTTCTTGCTGGTCGAGAGCAGACGCGACAGCCTAAGAAGAAGGAAGACCAAAATGTGGATGCTTCAGTGCTTTTTAGAAGGGTAAAGAAAATACTCACAGGAGGAAATATGGAGACAAAGTGTAGGGCAGAGATGGAAGGGCCATCCAGAGACTGTCCCACCTGGCATCCATCCCATATGCAATCACCAAACCTGGAAGCTATTGTGGATGCTAGGAAGTGCTTGCTGATGGAAGCCTGATATGGCTGTCTCTGGAGAGGCTCTGCCAGAGCATGACATACAGAGGCAGAAGCTCGAAGCCAACCATTGGACTGAGCTTGAGGGTCCCCGATGGAGGAATTGGAGAAGGGACTGTAGGAGCTGAGGGGGTTTGCAGCCCCATGGAGGGAGCAACAGTGTCAACAGGCCAGATTCCCCAGAGCTCCCAAGGACTGGACCACCAACCAAAGAATACACATGGAGAGACCCATGGCGTTGGCCACATATGTGGCAGAGGATGGCCTTATTGGACATTAGTGGGAGGAGAGGCCCTTGATCCTGAGAGTGTTTGATGCTCCAGTGTAGGCGAATGCCAGGGTGGGAGGACAGGAGTGGGTGGGTGGGTGAACACCCTCATAGAGGCGGGGGAGGGGGGTAGAGGCTGGGGGGGTGCAGATGGGATTGGGAGTTTCCAAAGGGGAGACCTGGAAAGGGGAAAACATTTGAAATGTAAATAAGGAAAATTTCCAATCAAAAAAGAAAAATAAAAAGAGAGAGAGAAAGAGAACTTAAATCTGAAATTATAAACTCTTACAAACATATATATCTGTGTAAATAAATGCCTAGAATTGGTTTCCAAATGGCAACAATAATAATAGCACAAACTACAAGTAGAATATAATATTTTCTGAGGTTTATATACTAGAACTCATATATTAAAATCCAGCCAGTAAAAGAATTAGGGTAGTCATCAGAATTTGTAAATTTCAGCAAAAGCTATTATACTGTTTTGATTTTTGTCCTAAAGAATTTTATTATAATATCCTATATTTTTAACCTTCATGGACTTATTCAACATAAAGTTCATAGTTGTGGTGGCTAATCTTGGTTGTCAAGTTGACTATATATAATAACAACAACAATAAGTAAAAAGTTAAAAACAAAAATAAAAACAAAACAAGTATCTAGACATAGCTTTGAAGGATTTCCTAGACTTAAGATCATTTGAAGTGAGAAGACCCATCCTGATTCAGGTGCTATGCTTCTTGGTGGCAGCCTACATTAAAAAGAAAAAAAGAAAAACATGGTTTTGACTGCTTGTCCACACTCTTTGTTTTGTTTTTTGTTTTTAATTGGTTGTTTTATTTATTTACATTACAAATGTTATTCCCTTCCCAGGTCTCTGAAAACCCCCTATCGCACCCCCTTTTACTTGCTTCTATGGGGTTGTGCTCTTCACCCTCCCACCCAGTCCTGCCATCCATCACACATGCAGCCACCAAACCCAGTCACTATTATTGATGCCAAAAAGTGCCTGCAGACAGAGCCTAATATCAGTGTCTCCTGGGAGGCTCTACTAGAGCCTTACCAATATAGATGAAGATGCTTGCAGCCAACCATCAGACTGAGCATGGGACCCCAGTGTAGGAGTTAGGGGAAGGACTGAAGGAGCTGAAGGGGTTTGCCTACACTCCTACTGACAAGTTCATCTGTACTGATCATGAAACATTCCTTCACCGGAATTAGAACCTACCCCAGGATCCCAAACGTCTTGAGAATTCCAACAGACTGAAGACAGACAGCTCTCTGTGTCTTCCCTGGGACTGGGAGTCCAGCACTGGGCTGGGACACCCACTGTTATAGACTGTATGACTACTGAATACTTGGTCTTTGCATCAGGAGACAGCTGTTGTTAGATGACTCAAACTGCAGCTTGTTAAGCACTGTAATAAATCCCAACCTGTTGAGCCGACTGCAGGCTGTGTACTATGCCCAAGATTTTATAGCTTTTGGGAGCTGTCATCCATGATGGGCTGTGCTCTGGTAATGCAGCTGTCTTTGACTCATTCTGTTCCTGTATATAACCCTCACCTATACTCCTAAGTAACTCCAACAAAATTCGTCATTTCATTGGACTTCAGTGGTATGTCATAATATACAGAGATAGAATTTTTCTTCCTCTAAGCTCTGTTTCTTTAGAGAACACTGACTAAAACAGAAATCAATAACAATGCCTTGTGTCTTGCAAAATTGCTAAAGGATTAGGACTATCTGCTTCAGCACACATAAAAGAGAAAAAGTATACAAGTTAATTCATATGCTAAATAGCTAGATGTAGTCCTTCCGTCGTGTAATACATTTCAAAACAGCATGTTATAAATTTTAAGATTCCTTTTGTTTATTTATTTAAGAAGACATCGATTTTTAGCATCGTTAAATTCTTCTAAAATAATTGTTTACAAAATAACTGCTGCACATAAATTTCCATTACTTATAATTTCCCAATGAAGATTATAAATATATAGTATCCAAATCACATCATGGATTATTTTTGTTGCTTATATTGAATTCTAAAACATAAGCATCAACTTGAGAGCCATTCTTGGTGAAGCTATGAACAATCAACCCAGTTAGTGTGGCCTCAGTTTCATTTCCAAGAAAAATAAAAGAATTCTATTAATTTTATAAAGATGAAGTATCTCTTACTGATTTCTATTCACTAGATCTACTCTAACACTCTTCGTAGACACATAAATCCTTAGTTTGTGGGATTGTAAGACTTTATAACAATTGGCATCTAGTGGACCCTCTTATTTAACAGTTGAAATAATTATAATGTCTACATAAAATGCTTTGTCTATGTTGTATAGCCAACATTTTTCTTTGGTATCTTAAATGAAGCATGTTAAATTCCAGCAACAGTTTTATCTGTATTTCATCAGTTGTCTGAACTTTCCAAGTTTCTGGGGTATGTGAACAGAAAAACATGTATTTTACTTAACATAAATTTTAATTTGCTTAACATTTGATAGCAATTTCATATATTCGAATTTGAAATTTGCCCTTGAGACTGTTCAGTTGTATACAGCATGATTCCTTCAGGTGTCTCTCTAACATTGCATGTTGCTGGACTTCATCTCAATCAGACAACAATTCAATACTTAATTTTCCATAATTTATTCTTTTTAGATTTGGTACTGGGAACATATGCATCTGTATAGATCAGTAAACAAAACTCTCCCTTGAGTCTTCACTAATTAAACAAACAGAAGTCAGTCAGACACTAACAACCAATAAAAAGAAACTGCCAGTACATTGAAAAAGAAACTACATATTATGCTCTTTCTGCTGGTCTCAATTACATTATTCACAGTGAAATTACATTATTCACTCTTTGCGTATGCCCGTGCCGTCTGGTCTTGGACAGGAATTAACATAATCACCTGTTCTCTTTGAAATGCTACTTCTGCTGTGGAACTTTCTTATTGACATATATGGTTTCATATTAATTTTACAACTGACCTTAAGTACTTTTCTGAAAAGTGTAACTTAAAACCATCTGCTAGCATCGAGATACCTAGACATATGACCTCCTAGAATAAAACAGCTCACTTAACGCAGGAATATCTGAATCTAGATATTTGAGCATTCTGAAAAATTTAACATATGTATTGCATTTCAAGTACAGTATATTTTTTTTATTTCTGGGCTTGTAGCATTATGGGTGTCCAATTAGAAGTAATTAAATGAGTAAATCACGGGCAAAATTTTCAGTTAAACACTTCCTCAAAAATTATGATAGTACAGTTTGTTTAGATGGACCATTTTTACTTTCTGGAAACTGAGGGGCTTTTCATAGGCATGGAGCATTAAAGAATATAAAAACTAACTTGTAATACTTGTCAAGTCGAAAGTTTGTGTATGCCTCTGTGTGTGTGTGTGTGTGTGTGTGTGCGTGTGTGTGCGTGTGTGTGTGTAAAATTCAACATCTATGGGTACCTTGAGATATTTGAGTTTAGGTATGCATGAGAAACTTTACGGATTTTTAACATACTATCTTGGCAGGACTCCAGGAGAACATTATAAATTCTCTAATGGAGAAACCACATGTTTCTCATCTTGAGTGTAGTACAATTTTTGACACATAGTAGGCTGTTAAAAATATGTGTTGAACGGAAAATGACTAAATGGCTGAATGTTCTTAAGCACCCTGATGTAGGAGTTGGAGGGTATTTTTGGAACTGAGTGTGATGAATATATGCACTGACTACAGCAGCAAAGATTTTTCCTTTGACAAAAGTCCAAGGGTTCTTGACAGGTATGCTCGTTCCCTGTGGTACCAAAAGTTTTTCTTGATGTTTTCTTAAATGTGTGCACCATGGGAAGGTTTGGTTAAATCTCAGAGAAGGACAATTACCTTTCTATTTGCTCCCCTTTAGTCTATGGCATGCTGACTTTTCCATCATTTAACTACTATTTATAGCTTAGATATATGATGCCAATGATTGGAAGCACTTTTCAAAAACAATTGTCACACTATTAAATTCTCATTTAACATTTTTTGATCAGGTATTACCCACAAAACCATAGAATATAGCTGTGGTGTTATTGTTCATGTTAAGTCTAGATTAAAAAAATTATCTAACACAGTTCATTCTATTTTTAACAGGGATAGATTTGAATTGGTCTTGCAAATGTTATATGTCTCAGTACAGGGGAACGCCAGGTCCAAGAAGTAGGAGTGGGTGGGTAGGGGAGTGGGGGGATATGGGGGACTTTTGGGGTAACATTGGAAATGTAAATGAAGAAAATACCTAATTAAAATAAAAAAAGAAAGGAAACTAAATTGTTGACTTTACACCATGGTCTTTGTAAAAAAAACCCATTTGCTGTGATTTTAATACTTGTGCTATAGTATGTCTTTCTGTCTCTCTCTGTCTCTCTGTCTCTCTCCCTCTCCCCCCCCCACTCTGTGTGTGTGTGTGTGTGTGTGTGTGTGTGATTTTTACTACACATTGGACTATTTAGAGTTCTTATTTCTGAAAATTCATTCGTATAAAACTAGAACCAAAAGCACATGGCTAGAATTGTCAATTTTTCTCTATTTTTTATTTAATATATTTCAGTACTTTTAGTATGTAAGGCAGTATGTAAGACTTTCCCTTACTTTTCTGCATTCTTAAGTCTGGATTGTAAAGTCTGAAATACAGACAGATCTTGTTGGTTTCAACACCAAATTTGTCGTTGATACAGTGACTGCTTTGTTCTGATTATGTCTCCCTGCACCCTCAGATGCTAGAATAATCCTAATTGGAGAGCTGGGTATTCTTACTGTTATTCTAGTGTTTTATAGCAAAGGCATGTTTTATTTAATTTTTGTCATACTATTCTTTCATATTGTAAGTCAATATACCACCAAACATTTTATATGAAAGACTAAATTATGGAATAAATCTGAATCCATCACAGTCTACAACTGGGAGAAAACACATGAATTTAGATTACCCCCCACAAGTGCTCACATTAATTCTTCAAATGGTACAATTCAAATAGCAGTAGTAGTGAAGCAGGCTCCCTGAGAGTAGCAATTATATCCCAATTATGTCATTTCGAGGCTCTTAGCTGCTTCTGTATCAAGACCCACATCATAACCATAGAACAGACTGTTTCTGAGGAAAAACAAACACTGCCCTTTTCAGTCCTTTGCATTTTTATTATGTTAACAGGTTTCCTTTTTACAAAGCTAAACATTGACCTGGATAATTGTTGTATCCAAAGCAACAGACATAACCATATTAGCCAAAATTCATTTTGTTATCATTGGAACAGAATAGCCAACTTAGCAAAATCACCAAAAATCTCAATTAATTATCCTCAGCTCCATTCTTTTACCCTGAATACCAATTTTCTTTTGACTGCCTACATATATGAATACACCTACCCTGTAAATCAGTGAAACTTACTGATTTATAAGGCAACAAAACAAAACATTGTGATTAAAAATGTTCCTGAAGTAGATAGCTATAGCAAAACCCTACAGCAATTAATTTGTGTGTTTGTGAAATAAATTAGATAGTAAATGTATAAGCTTAGCCCAGCTCCGCTTGTGTCTGCAATGTCAAACTCATGAGGCTGTCTGGCTCTGGTGGAGAGTCAAAGGTGTTCACATCCATTTATACAACATAAACGCTACCAGAGAAGAATCCTTTTGTTTTATTTCTCACAATCTCATATTTTACAATATATTTTAAAATTCTATGGAAATACCAGAATGGAGCATTTCTATTGGGAAAGATTGCAAGAAGGAAAGACAATAATGATCGAGCAATACTGACATCTCTTAGGACATGTTTTTAAAATCAGATATTTTCATTCAAAGATTTTTTAAAGCATATAAGTAAATGAACAACAATCTTGTTCTAAAGAAATCAGAATCGAAGTTACATTTATTTTTATTAATTTATCATGATTCAGAATAAAAAATTAGGAGCGTGGATCAAAACGATGATGCACTAAATGCCTATGGTGCACCTCAACAATAGGTTGTAATGTTCCATCCATTTCATGAGATGGAGCTAAGCATTCTACATAGACCATATAAATTAATTTGCAGTGCAAAAGTCAGTGTGATTGTCTGGTTTAGCCATTCATTCTGAGGCAACAAGAAAAGGAACCCTATTCGGCAGCAGATACCTAACAACACTCTTGATTTTGGTGTCTAATAATTTTCCTCCCTTTTCTTCAGAAAAATTTCAGTAAGGCTGATTGAAAGAAGCAGAAACACCACAGCTATGGATCCATCTTTGGGGCTATCAGATTTGCGGTGCTCTGTGACCCAAAACAAAATACCTTATCCATTGGCCTGGTTTGTTCGTTCCCATTTTTCTTTTCTTTCCACTTTTACTCAATTGGCTCTGCTAGGTAGGGTAGATCGGGAGCCCTTTGTTGAAATGATCTCTTAGTTGACCAAAGAATATAGCTCACTGCTCCCACAGACAAAGGCTATTCGATGTAAGAGGGTAACCCGAAGTTCCTTGCCATTACCTAGGGATCAGACTCTGTTTCAATAAAATTATATCTATTGATGCAGCCTGCAGGGAGAAAGACAGACCAGCATATACATTCTGGTTTTTCTTGGAAGCCACAGAAAACCACATTATTTGTGTGTTGGTGTCCCTCTAATAATACAAACGGAGGCTGGAGGAAAGAAGACATCCTATTATCACCACCATCAGACTTCTGTTCATATATCTGCTTTGATCCTTCATGTGAGTTCTTTGGGGTTTTCAACATCTGTTTCTGAGTCTGTAGATGTAGAGCCCCCATAACCCTAAGGAGAACAGAATTCGAATGAACACACCAACAGTCACAATTGTATTGCCACTTTCCTGCTCATGACCAGCATGATACAGCTCCCACAAGCTCGAATCTCAGTGCTGGCATCTCTCCCTAACATAGCCAATAGCACAACTTCATGCATAGCTGCATGCTTCTTCAATGTGCATGCACACACCATATGAAGGAGGTAACCATTGTGCAAAGGGGCCAGTCTGGGTAACTACTTCTCACCAAACTGTACTCCACTGTTACTTACATTGTCCAATGGTGTCATGTCTTCACTTAGATCAATGCTATTGCCAGTTAGAATCTGAAAATCAATCAAAGCAAGACATAGTTCCCAATCTGAGATTTCATAAAACCTTTAAAACAAACATTTAGAAATTCTGAAGCATCATTGGCAGTCCATTTTTATGTAAGCTGAGATCTGTACCTGTTTTGCCAGTAGATGGACCACAAACAATTATGTGGGAATGTTACTTCAGACATACCATTTTTTTTTTTTACCAATTTATTGTTCACACTTATTACCAATAGTATATACTAATTCAGGAACCATAGGTGATCTCCAAACCCAAGTACAACAAATGGGTGACCAACATTGTTTTAGGCAAGTGTTTGGCATATAGACCCAACCCTTTTGGCAATTCCAAAAAGAGATTGCTTGGTGTCATGTCAATAAAAATGTATGTTAAATAGTCAATTATTATTTCACTGTGCCTCAAAAGATCATACCTAACAATCACGGTTCCAAAGAACATTCAATCTAAACATATTTTCCAGGACCCAACCAAAATAATCTTTCTGCTGGAATATGGTCTTCTTGATAATTATTTAATAATGATTTTTAATTAAATCACTCCCTCTAATGAGAGACTGTTCCACTGTCCATCCAGTAGACTCACTACCCGATGGAGTCCACAGCCACACGTTCAAGCCCTGTGGTCCTCAACTGTCCTAGTGCTGCAACCCATTACTAATAATTTGGATTTACCAAGAGGTACGATTCAGATTGTGTGATGGAACAAAGCAAGAAGATAATACATGTATATGTATACATATATGTTTATTTCTTCTTGCCTTGAACTCTGATTATTTTACTTCATGTGAAGCTAGAGAACTATGAATAATATGATTTTGTGAATCAGATTACAGCTCGGTCATAGGAGGTCATATTTGTGATATATACAGGTCACATACTCCAAGTCAGGTTTTTGATCTCTAACAGAGTCCAGGAACATAACTGGAAGCTCATTTTCAAAATGTCAAGCAATCAGTTGTGTAATGGCCAAGTGTGTAATGAAAGTCTAGTTGTAATAAGATAAAATACAAACTCAAAAGGCTTCCAGAATTCTGCCCGTTGATTCACACTTCTCTTTTGAGTTCCCAAATGGCTCATCAGTTATCCTCTCTGTTGTTGACAATGACAACATTGTTGGATCTGTTGAGTCTTTAGGCCCAAGAATGAAAATGCTCTACTTATGCCATACATTCCTACACTAGCTTCAAAAAACACCATGTTCCAGTATTTATTTTCTCCTACTGTGTAATAATAAGTGTGTGAAGACATAAAATTAAAATTATTAAAATAAATTCTATATTTTTAAAGCATGAGAAGACCTTTTCTGAGCTAAAATGAAGTTGGTTTTAGATGTACAATGTCTTCTAAAAAAGCTTTGTTTGAGAGTCTATTTTCTCATTTGTGTTAGTTAAGACACTTCCTTTCTTGTGTAAACTCTTGGTTTTCCTGTCTTCAATTCCAGCCATGTTGTATCTCTCTGATTCTTTTTTTTTTTTTTTTTTTTTTTGTGAATACATCTTCTCTTGAAATCAGAGACAGATTCTGTATTCACCAGTCTATAGACTAGATTAAACCTATCTGTATAATCCTGATGAATACCCCAACTTGACATTCTTACTTGCATATGAAAAATACATATTGACATGTAATGCCAATTTATATTCATAGATTCCAGAAAGTGTGGGACTCTGAATGGCCATTATCATGTTTGGTGTCAAAAATCTCTGTTAGATGACCTACTGCATTCTCCATAAGGCTCATTGCCTTTAGGTCTGAAGTTGCACCTTAAACGCTGTATGATAAAGACAAAAGGCAATGTGCCTTTAATACTTCAGCATTTCTGGAGCCTTCTGAAAATATAGCTCTGAAGTTTTATGTACATACCATATCTACATGCTGAAATAAACCCCTCCTCCTGCTTAGCAGGTCTTATTAATTTGAGGCCAAAGAATATTCACATGATATAACATTCCAACCATAAAATCATTTAGCTCCTCCTTCAAAAGTATAATTTCCTACTTTGATGGATTGTAATATAAATATCTGATATGCAGGGTATCTGTATACAATTTCTAATGGGGTTGAGGCCCACAGGTTGAGAATTTTTGCTAGTCACAAGGAATTATATGTATTCGCTCTCTCCATCCATTCCAAGGCTACTTGGGATATATATCCTGAAGGTACATGGATCTTTTGATACATGTCATACCCAGGAAACTGGTCTGAGAGCATGACAGAAATCCTGCATCCACTATTAGCAAGTGATGAACAATCATTACATGCTTTTCCATCTGTCTCAAGCCTTTGGGATAGAAACACAGGGGACCATCTGATGTCAGAACACAGCCGTGGTTGCATTCAGCTGCATTTTTTGGACAGGAAATGAATTCATAGCATGATTTTCCATCAAGAAGCATAACAAATCATGCTGGACATGTGCAGTAATAGGATCCTAACGTGTTTTCACACCCAAGACTAAAGTCACGATTCTGAGAAGCACATTAATTGACATTGTCACAGTATTCTTGCTGCTGTATAGCCCTCAGTGTGTGTGTGTGTGTGTGTTGCACTTTTTCCTTCTCAGCCCTTCTGGATTTAGCCTAAAGTTCTTTTGCATTTTTTAATTAATGACATTTGTGGATTGTGTGACTTGAAGATGACGGATTTATGTGTTAGAGGCTTAGATGGTAGTTGGCTCTGTCATATAATGCTGTGTGAATTGATGTCATTTATTTAAGCATTTTTAGTCCCAGTTTTTTTTTTAACAGGAGATTGTTGCAACAATCCCTGATTTATTTACTGTATGGAAACCATGAAAGCATATGGTATTCTTTGAGAAGAGAACAAAATCCATGTAGCAAATTATAATAGATTTTCCTTATGAAGAGAAACAAATTATTTTGTGTCTTCCGTATTTACATGGAAATTTTGACATGGTAGCTTGCTCATTTTTGGAATGTTTAGAATTTTCTTTATATATCTGAAGAATAGCAAGAGGAAATTTTCCTTGAAAGGTTTAGAGATACTACAGATGAAGAAGGTGTGCACCTGTCACCCCACAAGATAGACTGAAGCAACCCTTCCTATTTTATCATCAATTCATCTACCTCAAGTGATATTGATAGCCTTGTGCATTTATTCCTGTGTGCCAATTTGTGCTTGTTGGTGTCTTTGATGTTATAATAAATGTTTTTTGTACATTTGCTAAACATGTAAATCTTCAACATATGAATAATATTTCACACAGAAATTTTCTGGTGCAGCAGTGTACAGAACTGCAGTTCCGGAAAGCACAATATAAGCAGAAACAAACAGCCTCCAAACACCAGTTGTTAAAGAGACACACGTGTTATGTTATCTGGTTGGACTGATCCTCTCTGTGTAGGATATCAAATGGCAGTAGAGGAAATCACATCTAATAACAACAGTACCAGGACCAATTAGACCTAACTGGAACAGCAATGCTTTAATGGATGAAAAACACCTGTTGTTACAACCCCACATGCACCAATGAATTTGTGGATTACATGGGAAAGAATCAGGGATTTTGCCACATTAGGACTCTCTTAAATGTGTATTTCAGCTACACCAATAGCATAAATTTCTATTCAAAGCACAAGGTGCTGCTTTGCCAACTTCCACGTAACATTAAGCAACTCTCCTGAGGTTTAAGAAAGAAACAATTGTTCCAGGAAAATTACTTTTCAGGATATGCACTACTTCTTAAACTGCTAAAGAGAAAGTTTTTTTCTTTAAAAATAACAGGTTTGGGTGGGGGTGGAGGCGAGAGGAGAAACAGTCACCATATACTAAATCATGATCTTCATATAAGTGGGATTTTTAAAAATCTGTTAAGAGTTGATGAAACATGATGTGTATACACCAGCCAGCTCCAGCAGTTGTGATGATGTTTGTATCACCAGCCTTCTAGCTGTATTTCACTGGGGTAGAAGTTGGTCCTGATTCTTCCTCCCAACCCCATGCTCTCAGAAATAAGACTCAGACTCAAAATATATTTACAAATATCTTGGCCATATAACTAGGTTTTTCTCTGATTAGATCCTCATGTATTAAAACCTAGTTACTCTAATCTACATTCTGTCGTGTCCCTGGTTACCTGTACTCACTTACCATGTATCTGTATTGTCACATCTTCCCAGCAAATCTTCTCTGCCTGGTTCTATCCCAAAATTGTTTCTGCATCCCAGATGTCCCACCTTCTATTCTACCTTTTCCTATAGGATATAGGTTTTTTCTTTTTTAATTTACAGATGATGTATTTATACAACACACAAGATATTCTCTCTACTGTTCCTCTTTTTAGTCCAATAAAAGGCTCTTTTTTCAAATATAAGTTGAATACAATTATGAAACTATAAGATATGATATTTACAATGTCCAGTCCATAGTATTTGGCAATTAAGGAAAAATTTACATATTATATATCCTATCTCTGTGTATTCAAAGTTTTGTACCAAACTCTAATTTTATCCTAACTTGCATTCCAACCTAGAAATATCTTTTAGACCTAAGTCATCTTCTTAAATCCTAAATAATTCAAGCTTAATTGGGAGACGGTAACTATCTGTTCTTCAACCCCATCAGAGACTTGTGAAGGAAATAAATATTATCTGAGTATAAAGGAAGTGAAAGCAAGCACTTCCAAAATTATAGAAATGCCAGATAGTTGGCTGCCTGGAAAGTCAGTATTCTAAAATATTTGAGCATCATTTCAGCCTTCTAGCAAGAATATCTGAAAGTCTTCTGTTTTTTTTAACATTTCAATTTTTTTTGTCATTAAAAGGAGTTGTGTACAGGGAGGTTAAATGCTTTATAGAAAAGAAAAAAAATACTCTGCTAGAACGTATTCATTTTCTTGGTCTTCCTCTTCTTCCTCCTCTTCCTCATCCTCTTCATCCTCCTCCTCATCTTCCTCTTCCTTCTTTTACTTGCTCTTTTCAGCTTTGACCACACCCTTTTTCACTGCATCAGGATTTCCTTTAGCTCTGTTGGCACCAGTGTTCTTCTCGTACTTCTTCAGCTTGGCAGCCTTCTTCTCATAGGGCTGCTTGTCATCAGTGTAGTTCCATATCTCTCCCAGTTTCTTTGCAACATCACCAATGGATAAGCCAGGATGCTTGCCTTTGATTTTGGGGCGGTACCCAGAACAGAACAAGAAGGCTGAAGGAGGCCTCTTGGGTGCATTGGGGTCCTTGAACTTCTTTTTGGTCTCCCCTTTCGGGGGTGGGGATGTAGGTTTTCATTTCTCTTTCATAACGAGCCTTGTCAGCCTTTGGCATATCTTCAGATTTCCCCTTTTCTTTAGCGGACACGGTCTTCCACCTGTCTGAGCACTTCTTGGAGAACTCTGAGAAGTTGACAAAAGCATTCAGGTGCTTCTTCTTGTGCTCCTCCCGGAAGGTTTGCACAAAGAATGCATATGAAGACATTTTTGTCTCTCGGCTTCTTAGGATCTCCTTTGCCCATGTTTAGTTGATTTTCCCCCTCAAGGCACAGAGTTGCCCAGTGACCATCAGGCTCTCACTTGCCCTGGCTCTGTCTCTATGAAGTTCAATGTACTGCAGTGGCTGTGAGAGCGGGAGCCAGACACCCTGAAAGACATTTTTGTGAAGCAGGAATTATGAACTAGTTGCTTACCGTGTTACTGACAGAGTCTAGCAGTAGACGTTCCTGTGTTTAACTTTGTCCACTCTGGACATCATTATGTCTGTAGATGAAGTTAGGGCATATTTGGGGGAAAGTGGTAGCAAGTTTGCTACAAATAAAGCCATCTCCAAATGGAGGTCCTTTGATGCTCATCATCTTCTTTCAAGTGGAATGTGATGCTGACAGGAGCTGATAGGACTCAGTGCAAAAAAAAAGCCATAAATTAATAATAATGACAGCAGTAATAATAATAATCTCCTCGAGTGCCATATTCTCTAAGTATATGAGATTTATGAAAAACATCTATGTATTTACAGCATATCTGAACAAGCAAACATTGTCTGGTTTTAGATATTTATTATCTGTTTAAGCTAGGATGCATATTTCTGTGATAATATAGACTAATATCTGACAAGACTGTGAGTTTGACTGACTATTAAGTTGTATTTCCTAAACAACTTATGGTTAATAGTTTGCAATAGTAGCTGTTAAAAGGACTTGGATTAAACCTTGCATTTTTAAATGAGCTGCATAGGCATAATGTCTATGCCAGAGTTGAAACATATATATATATATATATATATATATATATATATATATATATATATATATACATATCACATATACATATATATACATATATATGTATGTATATATATACATATATATCATATATATATAAAATGTTGTAACTAAATTCACCTTAAATTTTGTATCAATACACAAAGATTTATACCAATGAAAATATTAAACTTGTATCAATGTAAAATTATCCATATCAATGTAAACAAAAATAATCTTGACAATACCAATAGCTCTATGTTGAAGAGTAGATTCAATAATCTATCCTCTTATCCTATTACTTATGTGTATATTCCCCTCCTTTTCTTCTTAGCCTCTTCCCTTTGTCTATGAAAGAAAGGAGGATAGAGAAAAGAAAAGATAGAAACCTCTGAGTTTAAGAACCTGATTTTGTTCCCTACCTGTCTAAGACCATAATTATTTGTCATCACCCTCTAAAATGACAACATATCAAAAATTCATAAACTGACCAAAACCAACTACAACAATTTAAGGGACTGGGAAAATATGTCATGATTTATAGACATTTTCTCATTTACATTTCAAATACTATCCTGAAAGTCTCCTATACACCCCCTGCCCTGCTCCCCAACCCACCCACTCCGGCTTCCCGGCCCTGGCATTCCCCTGTATTGGGGCATATGATCTTTGCAAGACCAAGGGTCTCTCTTCCCATTGATGACCGACTAGGCCATCTTCTGCTACATATGCAGCTAGAGACATGATCTCTGAGGGTACTGGTTAGTTCATATTGTTGTTCATCCTATAGGGTTGCAGGCCCCTTCAGCTTCTTGGTACTTTCTCTAGCTCCTCCATTGGGGGCCTTGTGGTACATCCAATAGATGACTGTGAGCATCCACTTATGTATTTGCCAGGCACTGGCACAGCCTCACAAGAGACAGCTATATTAGAGTCCTGTCAGCAAAATCTTGACATGTGCAATAGTGTCTGTGTTTGGTGGTTTTTTATGGGATGGATCCCCATGTGGGGTAGTCTCTGGATGGTCCTTCCTTCTGTCTCAGATCAACACTTCATCTCTGTAACTCCTTCCATGGGTATTTTATTCCCCATTCTAAGGAGCAATGAAGTATCCACACTTTGGTCTTCCTTCTTCTTGAGTTTCATGTGTTTTGGAAATTATATCTTGGGTACTCTAAGTTTCTGGGCTAATATCCACTTACCAGTGAGTGTATATCATGTGTGTTCTTTTGTGATTGGTTTACCTCACTCAGGATGATATCCTCCAGATCCATCCGTTTGCCTAAGGATTTTATAAATTCATAGTTTTTAATAGCTGAGTAGTACTCCATTGTGTAAATGTACCACATTTTCTGTATCCATTTCTCTGTTGAGGAACATCTGGGTACTTTCCAGCTTCTGGCTATTATAAATAAGGCTGCTATGAACATAGTGGAGCATATGTCCTTATTTCAAGTTGTAACATCTTCTGGGTATATGCCCAGGAGAGGTATTGCTGGATCCTCTGATAGAACTATGTCCAATTTTCTGAGGAACCACCCGACTGATTTCCAGAGTGGTTGCACAAGCTTGCAATCCCACTAGCAATGGAGGGGTGTTCCTCTTTCACCACATCCTTGCCAGCATCTGCTGTCATTTTTGATTTTAGAAAGTACCTCTATCTTGTCAAAGGAGGGTCTCACCCCAACTTCTCTGTGTAAAGAATTTAAAGAAACCTGCCTATCTCTGTCTCCTGTGTGCTGGGATTAAAGGCATGCACCACCACTGCCTTTCTCAAATGTTTTAACTCATTTTTAAACCACTGTAATTATTTAATTTAGAAAACAACAAATTCAGAGTATAGTAACATTCTGAATTTAGTTAAAATCTTTAAAAATCTTCCATATTTTAGTACTGCCAAACAATAAAATATCCTTTCTACTTAGAGTAATTAGGGAAAAATAAACATATTTAAAGAAAAATCAAACATAGAAAAAAGAAAATTCTAAGTTTGGGAACAAGAAGGATCTCAGTCAGGGTAAAAGTTTTGCAATTCATTATTGCCATGGCCAAGATATTATATATAGAGATAATATAGATATAATATAGATATATAATATAATATAGATATAATATAATAATAATATATATATAAAACTCAGATGAAATATATCACCTGAGATATATTTCATCTGAGTTTGGAAAAGAAAATAACATAGCCTATTTTTTTAAATTCTTTTTTCTATAAACTGATTTTAGATTGATTTGTTGTTATTATACATAGCTATTCATCTATTCATAGATTTGTAAATACATAACTACTTATGATCAATATGTAGGTAGATAGATAGATAGATAGATAGATAGATAGATAGATAGATAGAGCAAGCAAGCTAGAACTCTAATCAGTACATTTCGCACATTTAGCACTAAGGAATTCTTTTTTTTTTTTTTTTTTTTTTTTTTTTTTAGTCATAATGTCTAATGTAAATAATGTGGACCAAAGAGACAGTATATGATTTAAAATTAATTCATACACTGAGTAAATTCAAATCCTATAATCTCTGTTTCCACATTATATATGCTTTCCTACAACTATGAATGGTTGAAAGACTATAATAAATCATATATATATATATATATATATATATATATATATGTATTTACTTCTCTAACTCCTTAACTATGCTTCTCAGTGCAGAATCAGTAAAGGCATTCGATGTGATCCTCCTAGAAAGATCATTTTCTTAGCATGATTTCAAGTTTCTCCACAAAGCGTATGTTATTAAGCAAAGAAAAAGCCAAATATAATGGTATAGGCAATGCTATTCATGTCCCATTTTGGACGACTTGATCTCAGGATGGAGGCCCAGGGTTAATGAAGTAAAAAGAAGTATTTCTTTTTTCAGGTAACAAAGGTTAACATATATGCCTAGACTTCAGTGACCACTTGGAATAACACATAGCACCTGTGTCTACCTCAGCCCTCTCCCCCTGCTCCCTCACGACACACATGTGCCTTCTTTCTACTTGCCTGGATTTTGAGGCTATTTTGGGTAGCAGATTAAAATCTAAAGATTTGGAGCTAGGATCGACATAAGAGAGAACATAAGCCATAATTTCTCAGCTCTAGTTTTCTAGATGTAAATAAAATAATACTTTTCTATCTGTTATAGATAAAATTAAGCCAAGCCGGTATTAGTTTGTGAGGTTCTTGGCAAAGCATGTACAAATAGTGTGATACTTATAAATAAGGTGATTATTATTAATACTCATGTTAACCCCTGCTCTTCCTCCTCCTTCTCCTCCTCTTGATGCTGCTCCTCCTGTTGCTGCTGCTCCTTCTCTTGCTCCTCCTCCTCCTGCTTCTTCTCCTTCTCCTCCTCCTGTTCCTCCTGCCCCCTCTTCCCCTTCATTTTTCTCCTCTTCCTCCTGCTGCATCATAACATTAGCTTTTATCAGCAAATGAATAATTTTTAAAAGACTTGATAATCAGAAACAATGTGTCTACAACATTTTAATTATATATTTTATTTATTTCTACATGTGTGCCATGGAGGACTTCTTGGAGCAAGGACAACTTTCAGGAGCAGATTCTCACTTTCCACCATGTGGGTTTCTGGTGGCTGCAATCACCTTTACCCACAGAGCCTCCAGCAGTATTTTTAAAATACCAACTATTGTATGATGCTCACTATATTCAAAAATATCTATACCGTGCATTACAACAAAAAAATTATTTTGACTTGGCTTCTAAACTGATTAATTTCATGGCTCATTGATTAAGATGAAATAGGAATCAATAGCAAGCATATTCTTCATTGAAATATTTCATTTGCATTAACATATCAGTTGCAACTCAGACATCTTCTTTTTCAAATGGACCAAAGTAGTGCACATGCTGACAGTTGAGGTCAGTTTGATCCTTTATCCACTTCTGTGCTGATGCTTTTAAATCCATCATTTTCCACATCCAGAATCCCAATACTGTCTGCTGTGCTTTAACATTATTATGTAAACTGCAATCCTGAAACTGCTATTCCAACAAGCAATGCCACGATGGCTAATCTTGATAGGGAACTTGACTGAATTTACCATACAGGGGCTTTAAGTAACTAAGCTGTGAAGCCCAGAGTTTAATAGATTTAGAATCCCCTCTGTGTCAACACACTTCTGTACTTGTCTATGAAGGTGGTCTCAGGCCAGTTACATTTGAAGAAGAATGACCCACCATGTATGACTGAGGTCTTTAAACAAAATCATAATTAGAGAATACAGAGAACACTAGCATTCATCTTCCTCTGCTGCGTGTATGTAAATGCTCTGTTACCACATCCTCATACTCACGATGCTCCAACTGCATTTGGTCTTGCTGCCTTGTCTTACCCTCACAGTGAGTCACGTGATTAAGTGCCGAGCTAAAATAAGTAGGTATTTATTTTCTCAGGTATTTTGTCAAACCAATGGAAAAGCTTTCAGGCATGCCAATGATCAGTAATAAATTTCCTGACTAAAACCTAAACCATAGCTCCAAATAGGATATGTGTCATGTTGAATATGCAATCATACACACCATCTGAGAAGAGTTTCTTACAGAAAAATCTTTTGTATTATCACTGTCCAGAGCACAGCTGCAGGACGACAGGACTTTGTTGATATGTCAAGTGTGCACAGCCAAAGAAGACAGGAGTTAAGGTGTATGCACAGACATTGTACATTATTACATTGGTATTACATTATTACATTATTACTTGGTATTGAGGCAGCAATACAAAACAGTTCATGGTGGGCATCCATTTTTAAATCATTTCACCAGTCACACTGTTTTCCCAATCAAATTGAGCAAGCCAAAGAGTAACCTAAATCGTTACTTCCTAAATATGGAATAAAAACAACAAAAACAATTAAAATCTGAGTATAGGTATTATGGTGTTTAATTATATGACTGTAAGTAAATGGAGTAATTGTCTGGGGTATAGTTCTCTGAAACATAAGTTCAAGTGGATGGGATAAAGAGGCTCAAATGCTCTTTCATCTCAGAAATCTCAAAATCATATGTTCACTGATAAAAGGAGATAAAATATGAGGAGAAAACACTCACAGGTGTTGACAAAGAGGAGCTATAGGGTGAAATTTACATTTAGATAACAAACTGCATTATTTCAGAAATACTGTCTGAGTTTCACTTAATTCATCTTTTACACGATAATAATTCTTAGTTTTTAGGAAACAGAAAGTTGAAAGTCAATAAGATCCAGTATAAATACTTTCTTAAAATTATGCATGAAAAATGTCTCCCACGGAATAATAATAAAAAAAGAACAGAATACATAAACAGAAGAAAAAATTAAGCCACTTCCAACTCATATCTCCCATTTCAATCCTACAAACTTAAAATCTACGGTGATGTTACTTTAAGAAGAAAGACAATATATAAAAAGATGGAAGAAAAAGAGGAAAAGAGCAGCCATGAAAAAAGTTGTACTTTAAATTCTGGAAAAGAAATATCTTTTCTTAATACAAAATGACTATATTCAATCATGGTCCTAGAAGAATATATAGAACATATGGAAAGCTACATACTATAAAAATTAAATTGTCAACAGCTGAATATGAAAAGTATGACCACAGAGGAACAACCATAAGCAGTACAAAAGTATCCAATAGGTATCTGTACTGGAACATGAGCACATTAAAGGATAGGATCAATCATTAAGATGTCAAATTCACAAGAGCTGTTAAAAGATGAAAAGTATTGTATTATTTCCAGAGATGTTGATGAAAGTGCAGCCATGGAGGCTCAAACCAAATTCCTTTTGAATCTTGAATCCAATACTGAACTTGCATAATATGACTTTGGTGTATATATATTTTTTATTTTCTGTCAAATGAATTCCATTGTTTATCAAGGATAGGCTATATTACCTACCTCCCTCTTGAATACATTCCCAGTCAGAAAACCACATAAATAAAACTCATTTTAATATTTAAGCCTAGGTCTGATCTTTGTCTAAGGGATGTGCCTTATGATAGGAGAATGAATTTATACTACTTGCACATAGCATTCATTCAATAAGTAGTAGGTTTATTTTATATTACAGCATCATCATAAAATAGGTCAATAGAAACAGTGACCTGAATATACAACCAGACTCATCAGAGAGTCCATCTTATGAAAATGAAAAGCCATTGAAAGGGGAGAGCTTGACATCACAATGCTCTTGAAGTTTTTCTAATAAAAAACAACTGTGTGGGAAAATGTGTTGTCAAATTCAACCAACAGGGTTCACAGAGGTCACTGCAGCTGTGATATGAGGAACCAGGCCGCATCTGGCCATTCCTTCCATTCCTACTCCACTTTTGTGATCTCTTCTGAACAGATGCCAAGTCTACACTGCAATGCTTGTCTCTCTTCTTGGTCTTCGCAGTGTTGCAATGTGTTCATCTGTGGATTTCAAAACAAAGTTAACCGAAAGTATTGTTTGTCTTTTCACTCTGTTTTCAACCTCTAGAACAAAGAGAACTGTCCTATTAATTAGTGGTAGTATGTCTCTTTTATAAATAAACAATATTGATAATTGGCAGTTCCCACTCAATTCATCCCTTGTGTTTTGATGTGGAGTGTGTTTTTAAGACATGACATAAAATATTTTAAGAGTTAAGATTAAACTAATTATAATTTATAACATAAAGTACTTTTAAAGGGACAGGATTATAATCTATTTTATCTGGAGTTTTACTGTATTTTTTTTTTCATTAAGAAACAAGGTAGGAAAAGTGATATAACTAACTCAGTAAATTTTAGCACCCAATAAGCCACAACTTCTGAGGTCATACATTGTAGGGATTGCACATGACACCATAATAAGAAACATTCTCATCAGTTCTTCTCTGCAAGATGCTTGATACACTCATGTTCCACAGCACACCCTTTTATGGTTATTTAAGAATAACTACAGACAGCCGGGCGTGGTAGTGCATGCCTTTAATCCCAGCACTCAGGAGGCAGAGGCAGGAAGATTTCTGAGGGAGGCAGAGGCAGGCAGATTTCTAAGTTCGAGGCCAGCCTGGTCTACAAAGTGAGTTTGAGTTCCAGGACAGCCAGGGCTATACAGAGAAACCCTGTCTCAAAAAAAAAAAAAAAAAAAAAAAAAAAAAAAAAAGAATAACTACAGACATTTAACTATGCATCATTAACATAATTAAGAAGCTGAAGTAGTATAGTAAACATATATATGGTTTGAGCATAACTGTTTTACTTAATAAATACACGTACTAGAAAAGCCTGTGTTTAAATTGAAATTATAGAGGTGAGCCGTCAAAGATTTGAATCAAGGAAGGTAAAATAGGTCAGAGAAATGAACACTACAAAGTCCTGAAAGAAAGGGATGTGAACACAAAACTTAGAACATTTGAAAACTCATGGAAAACAGCAAGCTGTTTTGAAATTCTTTCTGAGCCTGACAATACCTCTGAAAAATAAAAAGGGTAGTGCATTGCAAATCTTCTGTGTCGACCTCTACTCTAGTCTCACAACAAGTTAGTCCAGTGCCATTGTTAAGAAATATGCTATGAAATGTACACATTCTTATGCTATCACTAATGTAATCACTGAATTTACAACACTTACAAAATAGTAAACAATAACTCAAGCTGTTGAGGTCCTTGGTAATGATGTATTATTATTATTATTATTAATTATTATTATTTTGCTAATTGATTAATGGACATGGGACTAAAGGAAAAATATATTTTAGATTCTGTTCTTTTCATAACAGAAAATCAAAACACCTGGGTATTTAAAATGGGTTGTACCAAAAGCATGCTATTATTTTTATACTAAAATGCTTCAAAGAAAATAAAGAATTTCCATAGCCTCTTTAGTCACCAAGTTGCTCTTACACAAGAGGAATGTGATGAGTTAAGTGTAAATGCATAAGAGACATGTGGAATGAATTTTCTTTAAAAATACACAAGGGTTTAAAAATTAAGGAGAAAAAGTGTTTGGCACAATGCATTTTTGGTGAAGCCAAACCCAAAGCATTCGAGACAGTTTCAGATTGTAGTATGACCTTCAGCTCTTCTGGTTTCTGGGTAATAATTCTTTCTAAAAGTGAATGCTATCTTTAGGAGAACTCAAATACTAAACCCTGCTTCAGGTGAGGATCTGAATGAAGATCATTTCAAGGGTCTGTACTGAGTTTCTCGCTCTCTTTTTAAAAGTAATCTCTCCTCCTAAACTTTGAACAAATGCCCTCCACATGTGTCATGCTCTGTGTCTGTTTCATTATTTCTTCATGATGTTTCTATTTTACGTAGTAGAAGAGACAACATCTGAATGTGTGTAAGAAAAATGTCAATCCTCCCTTAGTGGTAGGATTAATTTAACCACAACTTGTACCCTCACATTGATCCAAACGAATTCTGAACTTGAATTATATTTCTTAAATACTTTTTGGCCTTGCTTAATTCTGACTTCTCTTTATATATTAGTCAGAATAATATTGTCTGAGAATGACATTTTCTTCCTATACATTGGTGAGGATTGTTAAGATACTTGGAAGTCCGTTTTTTTGTTGTTGTTGTCTGTTTGTTTGTTTGTTTGTTTGTTTGAAACTGACTAGATGATAGGGTAAGATGGAGGGTGTGCTGGGAAGGCAGCTTCTCTTCTCACAGCCTTCAAATGGATAGAAAACACATGAATGTCCAATGCTTTTTCTTTTGCTTTTTGCATCTGACTCACCTGGTACCTTTACTCAAACATTTCCTCTTAAGCACTTGAAGCCATTGCCTTTTTATCTCAACAGAGTGTGACATTAACCAACATGCTGCCCCTTAGGTTCTCCCAGTCATCTTGTGCCACGCCCACCTCTTCTGTCACATATGTATACAACATTGGAAGCCTAAAAAGTGTTCTATTCCAGCCACTAAGCTGCAGAGATATAAAAGAGAAGCCATCCATTTCTCTCCTCCCTTTAATATACTCTCCTATCTGGGTTGAGAGAAATTTAAAACAGTGGCTGGGTGGAGCTCAAAAATAGTATGTTGCTTCTATGCAGAAGTCTCTCAGTTCTATGCCCCGTGGAAAGTTGCTGCTTTTCAAGTCTATCACCTTTAGTAATCACCTACTGATCAAAAGCTCAAGTGCTAGCTAGAATTTTCTAAAGCAATATTAACTCAATAAATATTTGCTGAAGAAAAAAATGAATTCCTTATATTCATGGTACTTAAAACATAGCCACACCTTTTTCCATTCTACAGCCCCTACTTCTTGAAGTACCTAAAGGAATGATGGCCTTTTAAATACATCCATATGCTTATCCTTGAAAATTGTTAATGTGCTTCATATAATTTTTACAGATGCAGCTAAGGGTACACATAGTAAAAAGAGAGTATATATTATCTAGATGGGAGTAAATCTAACTTACCAAAGGCTTTGAGAGCGTTAACCTAGTAGACACACACACACACACACACACACACACACACACACACACACCAAGTGATAGCAGATGATGAATCACATACCTGACAAAAGTGAAAGTCAGAGTAACTCCAGGTAGATTTTTCATGGCCTCGCTGGCTCTGTGCTAGATTGCCCTGCACACAAAGCCCTTCAGAAGCCACTGGGAGTTAAGGACAACTTTGAGCAGCAGACAAACATCAAACTAACAAGACACCTCAATGACACAAATGAGCCAGGATTCAAAGTGAGTTTTGAGGGGTAGACGTCCCAGGCCCTCCAGTATGCTCATTTTAGCCATTTGCAAAGACTGAAATATATAGAGAAATCCCCAAGTTAGTCATGAGATTAAATCAGTTTGCGGCATTGAGTTTCAACAGTACTAGGAAATGAATGATGCTATTATTCCTTCACCTCAGATTACCTCACTGTTTACCAATGACTATAGCACAGAATCCATTTCACAGGTGTGACTTGAAAATACTTCCAAATATCATTCTCTGCAAAATATCCTTAACTGAGTTCTGAAAAATGAAACACTTACAAAACTCCATTTGGATTTGGCTGGGAAGAACAGCCCACTTGGATCTCTAGATAACATGCATGAGATAATCTGGTTATTTAACAATATTTTAAGGAAACCATTTTAAATCCTGCATATGGAGAACCCAAATCTGTCTGCATAGCACCTAGAAATCTTATTACACAACAGACTATGATTCAGTAGATGGAGGATGAAGCTAAAATTTCTTCATTCCTGCTGAGTTTTGCTTATTCATTATTTTGACCATGAGCAAATTTCTTCAGCTCTTAAATTGTCTCCTTTATAAAACAGATGAGTGTAAGTTAGAATGAGGAGATACCAGAAAAATTTTCCCCTATTCCCACATTCCCTTGGCTCAAATCCCACCATGTTCTTCACAGAGTACATCACATTCTACATGAAATGCCAACCACGCATTTCTTCTCTTTAGTTGCTGAAACTCAGAGGAAACCATCAAAGCAACAAAGAAAGGGAATTAAATCACAGGGAAGGACTGATAACAGAAATCACAAATCTTCATTCCCCCTTCAAGACCTTCAGGGAGAGCCAGGCTCACCCCAGTACTGAATTCCAGTTGTTCTTTCTCTGTCCCATGTCACTCTCCCCTTGTCATTTTTGTTGCCTGAGATCACCTTTTCTGTAAACCAGCTTTTCATTAACCCTTCTTTCAAACTCTGCTTTCAGAATTACTGATTCATTAGCATGTTTTGCAATAGCATACAGAGAGGAAACGTTTGGCTTGTATCGTAGTTCTTAATGCTAAACTATATGGAGAAAACAGTAACTTTGGAGGCTGTTGAATGAGCTGACATCTTTCTTGGTGGCTCTGTTTACAGATCCTAATATATGTAACTGTAACTGTCTTTTCCAATAGACATGCTGTAATACTGCTTTTGTTCTGTTCCTTGCTGGATGAATTGTATCCCTGGGGGAAGCTGTTGAGGTCTCAAAAGTCCTTGGCCACTTCAAGTTCATTCTCCTTGCTTCCTGTTAGTGGTTCCAGAAGTGAGCCCTCAGCAGCCATTCCCACTGCCATTGCTCATGCTTGCTACCATGCTTCCCAGCATATGATGGTAATAAACTCATATCCCTCTTCATCTATAAGCCTCAAATAGACCCTCCTTCTATTAGTGGCCTTGGCCATGGCATGTTATACTATCAGCAGACAAATAACCAATAACCCCTCCTTTGAAGAATTAATAAAGCTTTGCATGGAATGAATATCTCCTGAGGGGTGGAAAGGCATTCTTCTGCACAAAATGCATTTTCTCTGTGTGAAAGTCTCCAGACCAGATTGCAGTTTGTGAAAAGCCTCTGTACCCTCCTGTAACATCTCAGCTCAATGGTGATTCTTGACTTTTGTCACACTAGGTCACGGGCATAATTCATGAAGCTTGCACACTCTATAAATGGCAGCATAGGGATGTGGTGTTATTACTGTAAGATGCTTCATTATTAGGCAGGCGGATTTCTGAGCTCGAGGCCAGCCTAGTCTACAAAGTGAGTTCCAGGACAGCCAGGGCTACACAGAGAAACCCTGTCTCGAACCACCCCCACCCCTGACAAAAAAAATGCTTCATTATTATAGGCTAATATTCTGAATTCAAAGTTAAGCATAAAATCTTAAAAATATACATATTGTGGATAAAATCTACCTAAAATATAATACAGCTGCCCATTGGTATCAAACCCCAAATTTAAATAAAGTAAATGCCACATCTTATTTAAGATTATACCTGGTTTTGGTGGTGTCTTACCTCTTTTTTTTTTTTAATTATGGGAATAGAACGGAGTGTTTAAAGCATTCTGTACAAGCGTTCTTCCAATGAAAATAATAGTGTGATCCTTTCTTCGAAGTAGATAAACAGACAAATCTCAAAAAAAAAATAACCAGAATTAAATTCAATCACCAAACCCCTGGTGAAGCTGAGGTTCTTGGCTTCCAACCGCAGATTAGTGAAAACCCAATGTAGAATCAAGGAGGGGTTTAAAACTTTTTGAAGGCCCGTTGAGTAACCAGTAGATAGGTTATATCCACTTCCTTTCAGATGTCTATGAGAAGTGCTCCACCCTGATGTTACAACACCATCACGTAAACATTTGCTTGCATAGTTACCAATGAAAAGGGAAAACATGGTAAAAAGTTCTGCCACCAACCCCAGAGAGCCAAACTAAACTTTTTACATAATAAATTACTGAAAAAAATATTTTAGGAACTTTTGATAAAAAAAAAAAAAACATGTACAAATAAGTTTATTACATGCTTGGGTGAGTCACATGGTTATACTGCAGATCCATAGATACTCAGCTATTCAAAGAGAAGTAACTTTTTCCCATCGACTTTCTCTTTTTCAGAACAGTCATATAGTACGTGACAATTTTTGTAGCCCTTTCCCTTATTCTTTCATATGACAATCAGTACACTTTTATCCTCCCAAACCTTTCAGTTGAGGGATTACTTAAGTAGTGTTCATATACCTTTCCCAGTATTGATGGCTTTGCTCTTGGTTTAGCTTTGATTAGTTGTCAGGGACTTTTCAAAGTTGTCATTAGCTAGTGTGGGACAGAGGATATCATTTCCATAATTGCCTTTCCTCTCCATGTATGTAAAATAATCCGACTGCAAGCAGACATCTTGCTCAGCCACAGTATCTCCATCCCTGCAATGGCTGAATTCAGAAACACAATGTGTCCTTTCATTTCAAGAATACTGAAGCTTGATAAAGCTCTGTAGGAAATATCTCTTCATTGGTACATCCTACGATCT
Source organism: Mus caroli (assembly GCF_978045245.1). Classification (NCBI taxonomy): domain Eukaryota; kingdom Metazoa; phylum Chordata; class Mammalia; order Rodentia; family Muridae; genus Mus; species Mus caroli. Next base: position 62,975,943 of record NW_028227272.1, on the reverse strand, counting down.
TCCCCAGAGCATCTCCCTCAAGATCTAAGATCTGAAATAAAACTTTTATTTGAGGAAGAAGCAGAACTTCAGCTTTGTGAACTGTCAAATTCCATATGCAAGGTGACTCCTATCTAATTGATTCCATTTAGAACAGAACCACTTATCTCAGGGAAATGAACTTGAATGAAATTGTAAGTAGGTGAGAGGATGAATAGGCATGCTATGGCTAATTGATGTGAAACATAATCATTTTATCAGACAAGGAATGCACAGTGAATAAATATGAATCGTTAGCATCTTTCATAACAATTTTAGGCATTTTTACATGTTTCATCTGTATATATTATATCTAAAGGTTTTGAGAAAAATCCTAGAATCACAAAATGTCAGAAGAGGAATGACCTCAAAGAACATCCAATTCCATGTTTTGTCACACTCCTTCTTTTTGTACAGGGAAAGCTAGGTAACATTGAACTTTCAGTCAGCATCTGAAGCACTGCAACCTTGTGCCTGCTTCTAGGTATAGGCTCCCTCTCTTACCTTCTCATGAATGCAGTGAATATGATAATAGTATACAATGGCCAGGCCATTAGATAAGTAGGGGTGTGTGTGTGTGTGTGTGTGTGTGTCTGTCTGTCTGTCTGTCTGTCTGTCTGTCTTTCTGTCTGTCTCTCTCTGTCTGTCTGTGTGATCTTAGAATTTTTCACATACTGAAAGTATAATATTTTATTATTTATCTACAGTTCATCCAGAATATAATCTATACCATCACTGACTGACAATGGAAATGTAAAGATAACTGTCATGTTTCCTGGCCTCAAGACACTAAGAAGCCTGAGAGGATGCAGGAATACTTCAGACTCCACTGAAGGATGAATGACCATACCTTTCCGAGCAACCAGTGGATGAACTAACATAACCAAAGGGTAGGCACCAAAGTACACTAAGTGAAATTTACAGAGATTTCTTTCCTCAGCAAACCAAAGCTACGGAACACATTTAAGAAAGAGGTAGAAGCCATTGTTATGATTTTATGTATGATCATGGACTTGAGGAAATTAGCAGACCCATTAGGAACAGACACATTAATCACTGGTATAAAAGAATGACTAGACTGTGATCAAGGGAGGATCTTTTTATTTTTCAAAGTTTTATCACTGTGACAAAATGTCAGACATAAGCAACTTAAAAATAAATTTATTTTAACTAATGGTTTCAAAGGCTTAAGTCTGTGGTCATCAAGTCCCATCACTGTCTACACAAGATGAGGCAGAACATCATGCAAGCAGGAGAGGAGTGGAGCTCTTCACCCCCTGGCAGGCAGAGTGCAGAAAAGATGGTTATATTAATAGACTTTTTTTTTTATTTCCAATGTAATGTTGCTTAGATAATTTTGTCTAGAACAAACACCCAGAGATGTGTTTGATTCATTTCCTCCTCAGGAGCTGCTTAATCTAATGAAATGGATGATAAAAATGAACCAGAACACAAAGAAACATGGAAGAAACTCAAACTCAACACTATGCTTCAAGTTATAAAGGAACCTTTCAAAAAAGAAAAAGAAAAAGAAATCTGAGAAAACTTAAACTTAGGACTGTTTCCAAGGTTACAAGTCATTAAACCATCAAATTGCTACTTTGACTTCATTACTTGATGGTTTGTCACAGCATGCTTCTCATTAAAATGGGTCTGTATCTATCAGAAAAAAACTTAAAGTCAGTACTGCTGACAATGATTCTGAGATATTTTTATTCATTTATTTTGAGAGTGAGTCTCAATACCCCAGGCTGATCCCAAATTCAAATTCCTGCCTCTGCTACAAAGTTCTGGGATTATGGATGTATTCTGTATACCGGGTCCAGATAAAGGGACACATCTGCTATTTAGTCATGCAATCACTGACCTCATGAGTGATCATTCTTTAAAGTATTGTGTAGGGATCAACAATGTTAACTATTCAGGTCAAAACAGTGACCAAAGCTGCCATGCAAATTAGAATAAGAATCTGAGTACATATGTTATTGTTGTTGTTTTGTTTCTTTTTTTTTTTTAGTCTCACCTCATTTTCACTTGACTAAGTTCAAAATGGATTTTAGCAGCTTGGGGTTCAATTTTAAGTTCATTTTTCTCTGCAAAGCAGGTTTGGATAACTCAGATATGGTCTTTGTGGGTGCAACATTCCCAAACAGGAGTTTTGCTACTAAAACAAAAGGAATTAAAGACATCTATGAGAAGAGAAAAGACAGTGGTTATTTTTTTAAATAAAGGTAACTCTTGTAAGCTATTCATCAGATTAATATCTGAGGATAAAGTTTGATAGGAAATCTTTTGAGAGAGATGAAATAGAAAGCCACATATGATAATGCTGCTGTAGTCAGGAAGATCCTTCCTGGTGGAACATAAGACTCAAAGAAGAATAGACAGAATAACATAAAACAATACTCATGTTTCACACAGTATTCCAACATTAGTCTCTTATTTATGTAGCTCAGACAGGGTCATTAGTAAATAAATAGTATCGTGTTTATGTTCTTATATTAGAGAGGATAAAACCAACGACCATATTGATTAACTATTTTCCCAGAATTACTACATTAACACGTAGGTGTTAAAGATTAGGTTGAATCTTTTAGAAACTAATGGAGCAAATTTAAATATAACTGGAAATGGGGACAAAGGCCTTAATGTAATGATGAAGTTAAAGCGAAGCTCTGTAGCTTGTTCTTAATATAACAGCCCCCTCCACCGTGTGTTTGTGTGTGGGGTATGGGTGTGTGTGTGGGGGTGTATCTGCTTACATTGACAAACTCAAGTGTGAAAACAATTATAAAAATTAAAAGGTAATAAACCTATGAGTATTGCATAATAGTTAGGAGCCTTTCAAGCATTGACATTGCAGGAAAGGGCAAGGGAAGATAACACACACAGTCACTGCATATACACATGCACACACCACATATACTCATATACACACACCACACTCTCACCGCATATCATACACACACTCCCTACATACCACACACACAAACACACATACACTACACACACATACACACACACACAGAGGAATATACACATAATAAACACACATGCCACAAACACATACAAATACATACATATACCACACCACAAATGCATACCACACACAGAGAGAGAGAGAGAGAGAGAGAGAGAGAGAGACTGCTACAGTGGACCTCTGGCTAACTACTAGCATGAAGGAAAAGAATCCTGAACCTGGGACAACACCCAAGAGCATCTTAGTCATCCCCAGAGAACCACAGCAGAGACTATCCTGACCAAAGAGCTGAGAGAAGGAAAATACCACCAGGGTTTGTTTGAAGAAAACAGTTTCCTTGTAGGTTATTGAATAATGAAAGATTATTCCTTGTCTGATGAAAAGTATTTCATTAAATATAAATTCACATTTCAGAAATTCAGAAGAGGGATTGAAGACAGAAACAAACAAACAAAAAAAAGTCCAAAGAATTCATCATGATAATATGACAAGGAAATGATCATACCAAGGTGGTAGGTATCTTTACTTAATCTTTTACATAAACAACTAAAAATAATAGCTGAATGTTTGATACTATAAGGCTATGAATATCTTCAATGTTTTTCAGAGTTGATGGCACTTTTGATTTTGTAATACATAATACTAAGAGTGCCAGTCACTCCATACAAATTCATAGTACCAAGTGGCAGAAGTATGCTTAGGGACATTTCAAAAATTATTGGAAATTCTGTTCTAATTTCAAACAAAAATTCACTTAATAGTTTTTAATGAAACTTAAGTCAACAACTCAAATGGAGAAATCTAAATCAAATGTATTAATCCAATACAGTCGAAAATATCCCACCTTGCTACTTACTAGTTTAAAACTAGTTTAAAACTAGTAAGTTCTTTACTAGTTCTTTACTAGTAAAGAAACATGGATAGCCTTTGTTTTCCTTAATTATGTAGCTACAGTAAAGTTGTTGCAATTCGTATCACCCCAGACTCTCCAATCAGAGCTACACTGTTTCAGACAGTGCTGCTGCCACATGCAGGGAGGTACAAGCAGTGCAGAAGCACAGGGTTATAGGTTCAGATCCCAGGCTGCAGTGACGCCACTCAGCCCAGTGGGTGAGCACTGAAAAATCATCTTGCTTTCATTACACGTTTGATTTGGAATTAATTTAATTAATTTTGGACCTTCACATCAAGAAAAACCTTACCACTGCCAAAGGTTCCAGAACCCTCACACAGCTGCGAGTCCTGGCATGTGGGTGGCACCGACGTTTCAGAGGCTGCATGCTAAGGAAGTCTCCTCTGCACTTATGCTGTTTTCTGTGAAATACACCCAGGGATTGCAAATACGACTACTTCTTCCAAAGGCCTCAACTGTAAGAAAAATTTAAAAAAAATAATATGATCATTCATAGCTACAGATGTTAGAACTGTGTAATCAAAGCCAGTGGGGCTTACCTTCAAACTCTGAGCAGTATGCTGTAGGAACAAGTTTGGGAAAGAATTTAAAAAGTTTTTTCTTCTTCCCTAAGCAACCATTCACTTAACTACTCTAGGAAACACACTCTTACCTGAGACTCCCTGCTTCTCCTATCTGAGTCATCCTCTAACCAGTGTTACTTAGGGGTTGGAATTCTGACACTAAGTGGAGGCACATTCATAAAACAGGAGCTGCTTCTTTTTTTTTTTTTAATTAGGTATTTTCCTCAATTACATTTCCAATGCTATCCAAAAAGTCCCCAATACACTCACCTCCCATTCCCCCACCCACCCACCCCCAGCCCTTGGCCCTGGCATTCCCCTGTACTGGGGCATATAAAGTTGGCAAGTCCAATGGGCCTCTCTTTCCAGTGATGGCCTACTAGGCCATCTTTTGATACAAATACAGCTAGAGTCAAGAGCTCTGGGGTACTGGTTAGTTCATAATAATGTTCCACCTATGGGGTTGCAGTTCCCTTTAGCTCCTTGGGTACTTTCTCTAGCTCCTCCATTGGGGGCCCTGTGATCCATCCAATAGCTGACTGTGAGCATCCACTTCTGTGTTTGCTAGGCCCCGGCATTGTCTCACAAGAGACAGCTATATCTGGATCCTTTCAGCAAAATCTTGCTAGTGTATGCAATGGTGTCAGCGTTTGGAAGCTGATTATGGGATGGATCCCTGGATATGGCAGTCTTTAGATGGTCCATCCTTTCTTCACAGCTCCAAACTTTATCTCTGTAACTCTATCCATGGGTGTTTTGTTCCCAATTCCAAGAAGGGGCACAGTGTCCACACTTTGGTCTTCGTTCTTCTTGAGTTTCATGCGTTTAACAAATTGTATCTTATATCTTGGGTAGGGAAAAGCCTCGAAGATATGGGTACAGGGGAAAAATTCCTGAATAGAACAGCAAAGGCTTGTGCTGTAAGATCGAGAAGCATAAAGTTGCAAAGCTTCTGCAAGGCAAAAGACACCGTCAATAAGACAAAAAGACTACCAACAGATTGGGAAAGGATCTTTACCTATCCTAAATCTGATAGGGGACTAATATCCAATATATATAAAGAACTCAAGAAGGTGGACTCCAGAAAATCAAATAACCCCATTAAAAAATGGGGCTCAGAACTGAACAAAGAATTCTCACCTGAGGAATACCGAATGGCAGAGAAGCACCTGAAAAAATGTTCAACATCCTTAATCATCAGGGAAATGCAACTCAAAACAACCCTGAGGAGCTGCTTCTTAAAAGAAACTTGTAGGAGTATAATGCCATCCCTGATGGATACATCTACAACACAACGCCTGTACCTAAGGTTCAGGAAATACTAGTAAGAGGAGACAAAAAGGTTGTAAGAACCAGAGGACTAGGAAGACTGCTTGAGGCTGCGTCTCCTGGAAATGACAGGAAGGCTAAACTGTGACCCTGCAATGATTTGGTTACCTAAACAAGACCTGGATAAAGTCAACACCAATAGAGTTGTTAACAGGGAAAGGGGAAATATCATGGGATCCACCTATAGACAAAGGACTACAGGCAACTAATGATTGCTGAGAGCAGAGAGGGAGCACTAATTGATTATTCAATACCAAATGCTCAGCCTCAAAAGTTGTGTGTGTGTGTGTGTGTGTGTGTGTGTGTATTTGCTCTGCACTTAATTTTTTCTATATGTCACTGATTCTAGAGTACTTACCTTTTTCTTGAGTTTGGTTTACTCAAATATATTATTTATTTAAATTTGACTATCTTGGTTTCACTTCTACAGTGTTCACTTCTACTGTATACAGTTTTATTTTCTTTAGTTTCATAATTCTGAAATTAGCTCTTTTTCCTTTTACTCTGATCCATGGTTTATTTTGCTTTGCTAGAATATAGTCTTATATATTTCTTTAAAGAAAAGTTAATAGCTTGATATCAAAGTTTTTGAATTTTTCAGAACAATTTTTCATCTCATTTTTGATTAATGGCCTGACTCAATATCAGTATCCACTTCTAAAATCATATATTTTATCAGTTTAAAACCATGTGTTATCATTTAGCATCCTATGATGCTTGTGAGAAGTAGCATGCCAACCTTGAAGTTGATCCTTGATAACATGAGTTGCTTTTCAACTGGAACTCTTGTTTGGAACCCTTCTGTCAGCAGATTTAAAGGCTATTTCATACTCCTTGCCTAACAGAATCAAGGAATAGATCAGGCTAGCCCCTAGTTGAAGAGAGTGACTGGGAAATAAAGCATTCAGCATTTAGTAATGCAGGGGAATAAATTCAGGATGCTACATCAAGGTGGTTAGCTAATGACAGTGTATTATTCCATATGAGAAATCCAAAGACTGGATTTTTCATACTCTGATTATAAAAATAACAGATGTTTAAAGTCACCCGTATGTTAATTAGCTCAATATATCATTCCAATGTTAGCAAATAAATCCCATAGCAAATACATCATGTTGTATTCCAAAACTATACACATACAATTTTTGTCACTTTATGTTCATTTTAAAATGATCTCAGTCTAGCTTTCCTGACTATATGTAAATATACATATATTTATTTTATATATTTTCTAATGTGTATTTATATATATATTTGTGTGTTTGTGCATATATATGTATATATGTTCTTTGTCATTGAATGTATTTTTTATATTTCATAGATACATTTCATCATGAATATACTGGTTTGCAATAGTTTTATGTTTACCATTAAGAAAGTCCTATTAATTTTTATCTTGATTATTTCATTTTCTCCATATTAATTTTCCATTTATGATGTAACAAATTTGAAAGGTAAAACAATATGAGATTGCTATCACTATTAAAGAGATCAGAAATTCTAAAGATTAAATGTCAAAAGGGCTGCAATTGCTCTGTGACTTGAAGAATTCCCCTTCTTTGTCTTTCATGACTTTCTGTCTTCCTTGGCTCTAGACCGCTTTTCTGCCTTCTTCTGATTTCTGCCTCTGTTGTCACCCCTGTATCCTGACTAATCATCATAAAAGGATTATTGTAATCATTCTAGGGTCACTGGATGCTTAGGAATAATCTTCTAAGCCTTAGAACCATTTCTTTTCCTTTGTGTGTGTGTGTGTTTGTGTGTGTGTGTGTGTGTATTTTATTTATTTACATTTCAAATGTTATCTACTTTCCTGGTTCCCACTCCTCACATGCCCTTATTCTTTTTTTTTTTTTTTCAAGAGAGGGTTTCTCTGTATCACCCTGGCTGTCCTGGAACTCACTCTGTACACCAGGTGAGCCTCGAACTCAGAAATCCACCTGCCTTGGCCTCCCAAGTGCTGGGATTAAAGGCGTGTGCCACCACGCCCTGCTTACATGCCCTTATTCTACCCCCTTCTCCCCGCTTCCCCCCCCACCCCAACCCCTTCACTCCCAGCTCACTGACCTGGCATTCCCCTACACTGGGTTATCTAGGCTTCACAGGGCCAAGGGTCTCTCCTAACACCGATGCCAGATAAGGCCATCCTCTGCTACAGATGCAGCTAGAGCCGTGGGTCCCTCCATGTGTGCACTTTGGTTGGTGTTTTAGTCCCTGGGACCTCTGGGGGGGTCTGTTTGGTTGATACTGTTGTTCTTCCTATGGAGTTGCAAACTCCTTCAGCTCCTTCAGTCCTTCCCCATGCTCAGTCCAGTGGTTGGCTGAGAGCATCTGCCTCTGTATTTGTCAGGCTCTGACAGAGCCTCTCAGAAGTCAGCTATATCAGGCTCCTGTCATCAAACACTTCTTGGCATCTACAGTAGTGTGGTGTCTGTATATGGGATGGACCCCCAGGTAGGGCAGTCTCTGGATGGCCTTTCCTTCAGTCTCTGCCCCATACTTTATCCCTGTACTTCCTCCTGTGAGTATTTTGTTCCCCTTCTAAGAATGACTGTAGCATCCATACTTTGGTCTTCTTTCTTGAGCTTCATATGGTCTGTGTATTATGTTGTGGATATACTGAGCTTTTGGGCTAATATCAACTCATCAGTGAGTACATACCATGTGTGTTCTTTTATGACTGGGTTACCTAACTCAGGATAATATTTTCTAGTTCTATCCATTTGCATGCGATTTAATGAAGTCATTTTTTTTAGTAGCTGAGTAGTATTCCATTGTGTAAATATACCATATTTTCTGTATTCATTCCTCTTTTGTGGAATATGTGGGTTCTTTCCAGCTTCTGGTTATTATAAATAAGGCTGTTGTGAACACAGTGGAGAATGTGTCTTTGTTATATGTTGGAGTATATTTTGGGTATATGCCCAGGAGTGGTATTCTGAAGAACCACCAGACTGATTTCCAGAGTGGTTGGTTGTACAAGCTTGCAATGCCACCAACAAGGGAGGAGTGTTCCTCTTTCTCCACATCCTTGCCAGCATATGATTATATCATTTCCTCTTCCCTTTCCTCCTTCCATATTCCCCTCTCTGCCCTTCTTCAAAGTCATGGCCTTTCCATAGATTGCTGTTACATACATATATGCTTATATACAATCATAATATAATCTGCATGTTACTTGTCTGTATGTTTTCAGGGCTGGCAATTTGCACTGGATAAACAATGGGTGTGCTCATTTCTGCAGAATACTATTCCTCTCCCCATCAACATCCTTCCCCCCATCCACTTTGGCATATCTACATTATTTTCAGTTTTTGTTTAGGCAATCATTATGGTAGAAGATCTGCAGCTAAGACATCTTTGAGAAATACTCTGTTTACTCCACCTTCCAATTTCTCTGTTCTGGCTTTTTCAGTTACCATTTTCACAAACTCTGGGTATCTCATAATAACTGTATATACCTTCTATATATATCTTCCTGTTTTCTAAAATTATTATACTCTGGCAATCTCGTAGTCTCTTGCTTCAGATATTTTTTAACATTTCATGTTGGAATTTCATGTATTGCTCTTTCATATATTATAGTAATTTTTAATGAAAATTTTGTCTGTGATGACTATAAACTGGATAGCAGACAGATGATTCATGGTCCAGTAACTGCACTACATTGAAATCATTCAGGAATAAATGAATGTTCTAATGATAGCTTCTTTTTTTGCACATCAGAAAACACATTATCATCCTGACAGGTGGTATTTCCATTTTCCCAAGCTTTCTTTAAAGAAATGAAATAAATATGTATCCCCTTGAGCATCTTTGATTGAAAATGTCATAAGCATAAACTTTAATGTACATTTTCCTTACAATTCATAAAAACCAATTATTTAATGAGATTCTTTTTTTTTTTTTTTGGTCTGCAATAACAGAATGCCTAAATAAGGATGGTTTATAAACAACAGAGATATTTTCCCTTATTGTGTACATTTGTAAATCTAGAATGAAGCACTGGTGGATCTAATATGTGGTTAGTACGCAATTACTTGTTAATAGATCCATTTACCATTCAAGAGGCTTCTCTTCTTAATAGCATTAAATTGGAAGGGAGGACTTAAGCATACAGACTTATGGGGTAAACAAACATTAAAATCATAAGAGATATATGCAAAACATTGTAAGATATGAAGCTATGGGATCTAAGGATATCCTTGATGGAATTTAGGCTTGCTTTGTGAAACAGTTCTATTCTTTCCTTTGATGATGGAAATATTTTTACATTGTGACACGGACACTAGATTTTTGGGGACCAGAGATGGGGTTTCATAGTCGAGGCAGATACAGTTAGATGTCAAATTGACAACAGAATGAGTTGTTCTGGTTACTCTAGATGACTGTTAATTTGAATAGATTGGGATATTTCTAGCTGACTATGGAAGCTCCCCTCCTGATAAACTAGGGATGATTAAGTAAGCAAGGAAATTCTCCTCAGTAAGTGAGTAGTACCATTCTTTAGACTGGACATCTGGATGCAGTGACAAAGGAAAAGACTAATTCTAAGGGTTATCTCTCTCTCTCTTCTTACTAAATGTATTCTCTCTGTCATGTTGGACTGAAGCTTTGAGCTGTGATAAATGCAGTCTCCTTGGCATTCTTGGGGATTAAGTCATACTGACAAGCAGCTGATGAACACCTCGTTATTTTCAGAAATCAGTAAATTTTTAACTAATCACTGAATCTCTGGGTTGATATGGATAATGGTCATATTAATAACAACACTTGCTCTTGTTTAAGCAATCCAGGAAGCTCACTGGCACTCAGTGAACTTCCATTATGCCCTTAGGCAGCCAGGGGCATCAACAACTCACTCTCAAATCCCAAGTGACCCCAGACTCTGATATAGAAATACATTTGTACCCTGTGTTCAGATAGCATATTTCCTATTTACCAACACTTTATATTTATCTCCTTTGTCTTTCCATTTGCTTTACCTTTAATGATCTTTTCATTTCAGCTTGCTAAGGGTTAAATCGCGCTCTCATTTTTTGTTTTGTTTTTTTTCTTCCCCTGAGAGCTATATTGCATTCCACCCTCTTGCTTGAAAGAATATCTGCTCTTACATAAAAGACAATACTGAATACTACTTAGTAATGATAAATAGAGTAACCTAAGCCCACAGGATTTTTTTTTATCTTTGAGCGTGTTTTCACTCTGACATCTTGAAAATATTTTGTGATGCAATTATCTCCCCAAGTATTTTTAAGCTGTTTTTTTTTTCCATTCCAAATGTAACATTCCAAATGGAACTTCAAATTATTACCCTGATAATCATTCCAGGAAACCCTTTTCTATGTAAGAGACTTTAAAGTTACCATAAATACTAAGATATATCAAAGAAACTTAATCACTAAGTTATGAAATTATGAAAAGTTGTGCAAGCACAGAAATATTATGCTCTCAGGCACCAATTTTTTCCCACAGCATTTATAAGTACAAAAGGCAGCAAATAGTGTTTGTAAAGTATAAAATGGTTCTGAGGAATTTTAAAAGATGAATATATTGTAACAAGTAAAAACATCTATTGTAGCATCCTCAATAGAGAATGCTCTAGTAAGTACACAGTACTGGGGGAAGTACGCAATTTGCAAAATGCAACAGTGGCCAGCTAAGCCATAAGAAACTTGAAGATGGAATTATTTTCAATATTCTCAAAAGTTACAGTGGGGTTTTGTTTAAGGAAAGAGAACAAGAGCATCAACAAAAGCTATATAAATGTTGGCTGCTTCATGAATATGTTTGTAAATATTCTTGTGTTTTCTAGTCTAACATTGACCTAATGAAATTCAAAAAAAATCTGTCACACCTGAGTCAGTTGCATGATATCCTGCTTGTCCTATCAGAATAACACTTAATGGGAGTTGTACAAAGCAAAATAAAATACATAAATAATTCTTCCAAATACTCACTTGAAGAAATCAGACCTGATGAGTCTTTGTGGAGTACCCACATGAAATACGGAAGATAGATTTTTGTATCTCCAGACAGCTTCTGCCTCTACTCAGCATTATTGAATTTCACAAAATGCTTAAGCCCTCCTCTTGGATGCTTTAGATTATGTCCTTCTCGACTACATACATTAAAACTATCAGAAGAGTTGGCTGGAGATCACAGTGGAACAAATGTGAGAAGATGTGTACACTAGAGTGTCCAGCACCTGAGTTATTTCTCCCTCACATACCTGAGCCCTATAAAGGAGTAGCAACAGTTTTGAGCAGGGTCTGCATTCAGGCCTAGAAGAACATAGTTTTGTAATTATGAATTTGGCCATCATTACCCACATTTGTATAAATAAGCAGCCACGAGAAGGCCATACTTCTGAATGTCCATGCGGGCCCCATTTCTTTCCCTTAGGATGCAGTGTTGCCTGTTGCTAATGAGCCATTAGGACTGTCTCAAACACACCCTGACAGCTGCAGAGTTTTGGGTAACAGCTCTCATTCTCCTCTCCCTTCCATCTGTCTACAGATGGCTTAAATTTGACCCCTCCAGAAACAAAACAACAACAAAAAATTTTACCAAAAGGCAATTACTGTGCTTGTAGAGTTAGGAGTTTTTTAAAAATGACAAGATTAAGATTTGCAGGAGAGTCTGGTAATTGTGGATCATGTTGAGAGTTTGACATTCATTCTGGGTGTGGAGGTTTGACACTATTTTAGGCTTGATTGCTAATATTACATTTAGATTTATTCAATCTGTCAATCATAATTCCAAGGATAATAGTTACAAATGCCAGCCATAATTGCCAGAGGAAGTCGGTACTCTCAAAACTCTTAGATTCATTTATTTTTCTTTTAAAAACTATTTTTCAACTGAGACAGGGTGCTACAGCAACAGCATGTTTCTGTTTATTATGTGCATCTGGGCTTTCTTAATTAATTAAATAATTTCCAAGTAAGATCTTTCATCTGAGATTGGCAAAGCATTTGAAAGATATCATATAATTACTCATTATACTTCAAAGAAGTTATCTCCGTATGCAAAACAGGACCAAGCTCATTTAGGAAAAATAAAATGTTGCTAGTGTCTTAGAATATTTCAAGGAAGAACAACCTTAGACCTTTCCAAACCTAAAGTTTAGGTCCCTATCTCCTTTGTTAGATTCATCAATAACTGGTATGCATCAAAACATTGACTGTATCACTATCTTCATTTTGCTTCTTGTTGCCGAAGTAAAGCACTTGATGAAAGTGACCTAGTGGAGATAAAGGGTTATGCGGCTTACAGTTTCACTTTACAATCCATCACTGCAAGGAAATCAAGGTGGCAGAACTTGAAGTAGGTGGTAGTCATTCATATTCAGTCAAAGCAGAGAGCAATGAATTAGTGTCAGTACTAGGGTTCCGTTACCTATTCTACTTAGTAGACCAGGAACTCTTGCCTAGGGTTTGTTGTTTTGCACAGGCAGGACTTCCCACTTCAGTGAATGTAATCAAGATGATCTGTCAAACACTCCCTACAGACTAAGCTAACATAGATAAGCCTTCATTAATATCCCCTTATGAGAGCTTCCAGATTTTGTCTAGTTGATGATTATCTTGTAAAATTTTATATAGCTGCTGAGTCAGGTGAAGGGAGCGCAGGAGAATGAAACTTTGACACAAAACTTACATGTAAGTCATCATTCTTTGGTAAGCCAATGTGTTTCTTTCTTTTTAATTTGGTTTTGGTGTGATGGTTGTTTTTTGTTGTCATTATTTTTGTATGTATATTGTTTTTTGAATGTAGGTGGTTGTGTGTTAATGTATCATTTCCAACTATTTCCAAAACAAAACAAAAATATTCTCTGATAGAAAACGAAATTTATTTTTAGCTTGTCAAAACAACACTTAGAGCACTTGGTTTTTTCACAGTCTTAAAGATCCAACAAAGAGTGAAAAATCCCAGGCCTCCTACATTTGTAGCAGGCGACTGGCATCAGTGGGAGATCCAGGCACTTGTTCCTGGGGAGGATTGATGCACCAGAGAAGGAGGATGCTAAAGGGGTGAAGCAGGAGTGGGTGGGTGGGGAGCACTCTCTTAAAGGCAAAGGGGAGGAAGAGGGGTGGGGGTGGGGAGGTTCATGGAGAGAAGATCAGAACATTTGAAATGTAAACAAGCAAAATACTTATTAAATAAAAAATAAAATAATGGAGTACAGAGCAAAACAGAATTCTCAACAGAGTTTAATCTCTAATGATCAAGAAACACTTAAAGAAATGTTCGATGTCTTAGTCACCAGGGAAATGCAAATAAAAATGTTTCTGAGATTCCACCTTACACCAATCAGAATGTCCAAAATCAAAATACTCAAGCAACAACACATGATGTGGAGCAAGAGGAACATTCCTCCATTGCTACTCGGAGTGCAAATTTATACAATGACTCCAGAAATCAATCTGGTGGTTTCTCAGAAAATTGGGAATAGTTCGACCTCAAGACTCAGCTACACTACTCCTAGCAATATGACCAACGGATGCACCACCATATCACAAGAATATTTTCTCCACTATTTTCATAGAAGCTCTATTTATAATAGCCAGAAACTGGAAACAATCCAGGTGTCTCTCAGCTGGAGAATAGATACGGAAAATGTGGTTCATTTACACAATGGAATACTACCCAGGTATTAAAAACAAGGACATCATGAAATTTGCAGACAAATGAATGGAACTAGAAAATATCATCCTGAGTGAGGTAACCCAGACCCAAAAGGATCTGTCTGGTGTTTACTCACTTATAAGTGGATATTAGCTATAAAGTACAGGATAACCAGACTGCAATACACAAAGCCAAGGAACCTAAATAACAAGGAGGGTTTAAGAGAAGATGTTTGAATCTCACTCAGAAGTGGAAATGAAATAATCATGGGAAGTGGATAGAGAGATGGAACTGAATGGGATAGGGATAGGAAGGGGAATAGAATAGGGGGGGTTGATAGGTGTAGGGAGAACATGAGAGAGAATGTCAGGAGAGTGAATGAAATTGTTGTTGGGTGGTGAAGGGGGTGTATCTAGAACATACCAGAGAACTAGAATTAGAGAGGATCCAGGGAGTCTATGAGAATGACTCAAGCTGAGACTCCTAGCAATGGGGTACATGGAGCCTGAAGTGGCCACCTCCTATAGTCCGGCAGGACTCCCAGTTGAGGGATAAGTATACCAATCCACTCATAAGCCTTCCACCCAATATTTGTCCTGCCTACAAGAAGTGCTGAGACAAAAATGGAACAGAGTCTGAGGGAATGGCCAACCAATGACTGGCCCAACTTATGGGCAAGAACCAATCTCTGACATGATTAATAATACTCTGATGTGCTCATAGACAGGAGCCTAGCATGGCTATCCTCTAAGAGAATCCACTAGCAGCTGACTGAAACATGCAGAGACCAACAGCCAAACATTAGACAGAGCTAGGGAGTCTTGTGGAAGATCTGTGGGAAGGATTGAGGGACCTGGAAGGGATAGGAACTTCAGAGAAATACCTACCGAGTCAATTAACTTGGACCTCTGGGGCTCTATAGAGGCTAAACCACAAACCAAATAACATTCATGGGCTGGATCTAGCCCCACCCAACTCCCTGCACATATGTACTAGATATGCAGGTTGTTCTTCAAGCAGGTCACCCCAAAACTAGAGCTAGGGTTGTCCTGACTCTTTTTGCCTGCCTGTGGATCTTCTTCCCCTAACTGAGGGCCCTTGTCTGGCCTCAGTGGGAGAAGATGTACCAGGCTTGGAGTGATGTGATATATCAGCATGAGTTATACTCAGGGATAGTCTCTCCCTTCTTAGAGGAGAGGGGAGAGATAGAAGGGTTATATGAGGGGGAGATTCGAGGGAAGCAGGAGGGGGGTAAGATCAGGATGTAAAGTGAAAAAATAATTAATGAAAAAGAATATTCTAATAGTTCATTTTCATTATTATGATGAAGTAATGAGTCAGAATAAGTTTATAAAGAAATGAGTTTTCTCAGTTTTAAGAGATGAATATTTCAGTAGCATTTTGCAGTTTCTGTTAAGGATATCCTTAATTGAGTCACTTAATGGCATATGACAATGACAGAAGTATTTGTGGGAGTTAAAGATCTCATCTTAAAAAATGAAGGAATACGTAAATTCCACAATATGTTGTGGGGATTCTGACCTCCTACACAGGCTCAACCTTTTAAAACTTCTGTAATCTTGGTGCCTTCATCTAAAGGGCACCAAAATCCTAATATATGAACCTTTGGGAGACACTGTAAATTATGTCCAAACTGTAGCAAGCACTATACTACAGTTAGTGAGTGTCTTAGTTAGGATTTTACTGCTGGGAACAGACACCATGACTAAAGCAAATCTTATAAAGATAACATTTAATTGGGGCTGGCTTACAGGTTAAGAAGTTCAGCCCATTATCATCAAGGTGGGAACATGGCAGCATCTAGGAAGGCATGGTGTAGAAACTGAGAGTTCTACATCTTCATCTGGAGTGCTGCTACTCACTCCCAGACAGCTAGGTTGAGAGGTTTAAGCCCATCCCCACTGTGACACACCCACTCTAACAAGGCCACACCTCTTAATAGTGCCACTCCCTGGGACAAGCATATACAAACCACCACAGTGAGCTTTATTAAATATAAACCACATATTAGTCTAACAAAAGTAATTCACACACAGAAAATCACTTTCATATAAAGGTTAGGACCACATTTTGTGTTCTGCTCCCTTTCCCTGGGGAGACTTAAACAAATCTCTACTCTCCCCAGATTGGGCACTCGTGACAGTTCAAAGCAGCAGTTATTCTGAAGTCAAACGTAGTGGAAGCAGTGCATTTATTTATGTTGCTTGCAAGTGTGTGAGAGAGAGATTTCTCACAGAAGTATGGATGATGAGGCAGCTGAAAAGCCCATCCAAGTCTGAGTGACGATTCACTCAAGGTGCAATTGTAGAGCTTTCTGTACAACTTTCTGTATGACTTTCAGGCAGTTCCAGACATCAGGTGGATTGATGGCTAGGGAATCTCTCTTGTTCAGTCATTTTCTGTGCTTAGACCCTTTGGGAGGAGCCATGTAGCCTTGTAGCCTGGAAAACCTAAAGATTGTTAGAGGTTTATTTTCTGTCTGTGAGGAATCTATCCTCTCTTTAGACAGATGGTTCCATTCAGAAGAAATTAATACACAACAAGTAGAGCAAAAGAATAGTTTTAAAAATCGATCAATTCCTCATACTTTTTAGAAATTCCGATGTTTATATGCATATGTGTCTGTGTTTCTAATAAGAATTACTCACTGTTTTTAAAAAAATAATTCATTCAAAGTAATTTATCAACCCTGGTTTGCATGATCCAATGAAACACCACAGCCACTCACTTTCAGCCAAGATAAGTTATGCATATTAATAATGTTTGAAATGAGGTTCTAATCACATACAATCAAAAACTCTTAACCTCACCTTAATAAAAAAATCCATGTAAGGGCTGGTGAGATGGCTCAGTGGGTAAGAGCACCCGACTGCTCTTCCGAAGGTCCAGAGTTCAAATCCCAGCAACCACATGGTGGCTCACAACCATCCGTAACGAGATCTGGCACCCTCTTCTGGAGTGTCTGAAGACAGCTACAGTGTACTTACATATAATAAATAAATAAATCTTTAAAAAAAAATCCATGTAAGTACTATAGTAATAGGGTTAACTAGTTAACTAGTTAATACAGTCCTGTCTTTCATATTTCCTAACAACAATATGTTAACATAAAATAAAAAATAAGCAAGTTGTCTACCTCAAATTTTATATTTATATTCATAAGGACTAGGTTATTATGGCCTCAATTCAAGCTGAGAATTGATTTTAAAAAGAGGAAATATGGTGTTGAAATCCTGGTCACAATGCAAGAAGATAAAACAAAATAGAGGGGGCACTCTAAGTCTGCATGAAATGAAACAAATACTAAGAGACATGGCTGAATCCTTATTCAGAAACAAAATGTTGTCTTACCCAAAGAAAATTTCATATATGTCAACATAATCATTGAGACAGAATAGAAAGCTCAGTAGCTCTTTCGATGTCTAAAATAATCATGGGCAAAATGGGTTTTCATCTTGGCTGGAGGTATGAAGATCTCTAGGCCTTTGAGTCCATAGTGAAGAGCAAAAGCAGCTGTTTTAGAATCTGTGCTGAAATGACCACACTGACCCTTTGCTGTAAATCGGAATGATAAGAGCCAACAAATTGAATATGGTTTCCTATGTTGTAAGTATTCAGCCCTTGTGAGATGAACTTATGTCCAAATCATTTCTCACTTTTAAAAAGCTGGTCTCAAGGACCAACACACAGCAAGAGTAACTGTGGAACTGCACATTGACACACACTATTCACAGGGAGTGAGAGTGAGACCTTGATGTTCAGGCTATTTTATTTAATTTTTATAATTAAGACCTCAGATGGCCAGGTGCATTATCTTCTGAGATAAGCTAACCAACATTTCTGAGGTTTCTCTTTCCCTGGGCCTTTGTTAGATTTATAAAGTTTTCCATTGATCTTTACTATGAAATATGGAAGTAATAAAATACATTCTTAGAAATCCCTTGGATTCTGTACATATTTCTTCTTACTCTCATTGGCAGTAATGTATTTCCCCCTTTGGATGTGTAACCCCCTCCAACTCTGCAGGAACAGTGATACAAGTTTAAGATAAACAGGTGACAACCTCTACTCCCAATCTTTAGTGTAAAAATTTCTATATCTGCTAGTGAACCCATCCCCCTTTTAAGAAATGGAGACCATTGAGAAATCAGCATTCAGTTTGGTAGAGACAGGAAATGAAACTTCGAGAATTGGGATAATGTTAAAAAAACAAAAAACAAAAACCAAACAAACAAAAAAAAAGTCACAAAAAACATCATGAACACATGTGTTCATAGTAAGTATTGAGGAACATTTATAGGAGAAGCATTCATATATATGGTACTGGAGAGTTTTCAAACTAGAGAAATGGTATAGTGTGTACCGTCTATGAAGCCTGTGATTTTATTGGGTAGTCAGGGTCTACATAGTTTAATGTACTATGGAAACATAGGACTTCTGAAAATAGAGGCTTAAAGACTGAGAATATGTCAAGATGCCAATGAGCCCTGAGACCATAATTTTAGCTTGTGTGGGACTAGAAGACAGCAGTTTTTCCTAAGTAAATGAGGAGCTTCACAGTGTATCTCTGCTGGACCGAGGTAAGAACAGAGAATGGACAGAAAGTTGCAGAAAACATACAAGAGTCAAATCACATCTTTCTGTGTATTATCTCTCTGTCCAGCTGTGCCAGCTTTTTTTTTTTAGAACAATCCAACAGGGAGGAAAAATTAGCTTTGTCATTGGTGTTCAAGGTTGTAACAGAGGGGTAACTTGCACATTATTTGTTTTTCAATTTCTGTAATTAATTAGATAACACACAATGGGCAATTTGTAAAAAGCATTTTTTTCAGAACTTTATTGTTCTGAAGTGTAGGACCTGTAATAGGACTATGTTAAGATATGCCCAGCCCAAAGACAGGAGATGTGGCCAGATGGTCATGAGAAGGAATAAATAGAAATCTGTAGCTGGCATGGTTGAGGGAGTGGGGGACATCTCGAGGACATGTCAGAGACCTGGGACAGGGGAGGCTACTCTGGTGATGATCTTAGCTGAGATTCACAGCAGTGTGGATATGGACCCTGAAGTAACAGTCTCCTGTAGCTAGTTAGGGACTCCAACCCACACACAAAGCTTTCAACCCAAAATTTATCCTGTCTACAAAAATTGCACAGAAGAAACCGGGCAGTGGTGGTGCACACCTTTAATCCCAGCACTTGGGAGTCAGAGGCAGGTGGATTTCTGAGTTCAAGGCCAGCCTGGTCTACAAGTGAGTTCCAGGACAGCCAGGGCTATACAGAGAAACCCTGTCTCAAAAAAAAAAAATTGCACAGACAAGGGATAAAGCAGTGACTGTTAGACTGGTCAACCAATAACAGGTCCAACTTGATTCTCATCTCATAGGCAAGCACCAATTACTGACACTATTAATGATATTCTTTTATGATTACAGACAGAAGTCTAGCATGACTGTTCTCTGATAGGTACCACCCAACAGCTGACTAAGATAGATGCAGAGAACCACAGCCAAACACTGGATGGAGCTTGGGGGCCTTTATGGAAGAGTTAGGGGAAGGATTGAGGGCCAAAGGGATAAAAACTCCACAGGAAGAATCAACTAACCTGGACCCATGTGTGCTCTCAGAGATTGAACTACCAACCAAAGAACATACATGCTGGACCTAGGCCCCCTGCACATATGTAGCAAATATGCAGGTCAGTCTTCATGTGGATCCCAAACAACTGGAGTGGGGGCTGCCCTTAAGCTGTTGGCTGTCTGTGGAGTATGCTCTTCTAGCAGGACTGCCTTGTCTGGCTCTCAGTGGGAGTAGATGTGCCTAGCCCTCTGTAGACTTGATGTTCCAGAGTGGAGGTATATTCAGGGGAGCCTTCACCCTCTCAAAGGGGAAGGGGAAGAGGTGGAAGAAGAAACAGTGGAAGGAGGAGACTGGGAGCAGGGGCAGCAATTAGGGTGTAAAATGAATTTAAAATAAAAAAGAATACCAAAAATAATAAAATAAAATACAATACAATAAAAAATAAAATAAAATAAAATAAAATAAAATAAAATAAAATAAAAATCTCCCAGCAACTGTGCAGACCTTCTAATGTGGTAGACAGTATCTATCACCTAACAATACAATTCATAAAGAGCTTTTTTTTTTTATAACCAAACCATTCTAACCTTTTAAGCCATTAATATATGAAAGAGTTCATAGAAATTCATTCTTTAAAAATACAAAATATATAAAAAAATACAGGAATATAATGTGCAGTTTTAGACCTCACTCTCTCATTATGTCTGTCAGTGTGTATGAGCAGAGTGCATACAATTATATACACCTGTGTCAGGAAGTGGCAAATATCTCCCTTTGCGTATTCTTATGAAGTCAGAGGTCAGCAATTGACTTCAAGTATTTTAGTGTACTGCTCTCTACTCTACTTTTATGAGACAAGGTCTGTCACTCAGACAAGGTTTCATTTTATAGGCTAGATTAGCTTCCCATAATTCCTTAGGATCCGCCTGTCCCCCTGATCTCTCAGCAGTGGAATTGCACGTGCATGGCCTTCAATCTGTTCCCCACATCAACACTGAGGTTGCCCTGCTCCCACTTTACCCACACTGCCAACCCACAAGTCAGAGGAAGCAAGGTGTTAGTATCTCAAAACAATATTTAAGGGTCAACAAGAAATGTAGAGGTGTCCACCAATTCCACTACTTTCCTGACTTCATTCTGGGATTGTAGTATGACTACAGGAGATAAAGGCGATGTGATAGAAATGGCTCACCAGGGTGCAGTGCTTGCCATGAAAGGTCAGATCTTCAGAACATCTGTAAAAGTTAGACATGTGATGAATATCTGTAATCTCAGTGAGACAGGAAATGGTAAGAAGAACCCCCAGAAGCTAGTATACAAATGGGGGGGGGGTGGAAGCAAGAAAGACCCTGCTCAAACAAGAAAGGATAGGGCCAATTCCTCAGGTTGTCCTCTGACTTCTACCCCTGTACTGTGGCATGCATACACACATACACACCACACATCCAGACACACACACATCCATACATACACACACAGCTATGCACACACACAAAAAAGATGTTTTAAGAGAAAGAAAAGAATAATGAAACTGCGTAATCCTCACTGTTTTTTTTTCTTTCTTTCTTTAGTGCATTTGTTGTTCTTATTATTACATGTTGGGAGGAATTTCTTTTCTGATCCAGTCTATTTGGCATTCTGTAGGCTTCTTGTAAGTTCATTGGCATCTCTTTCTTTATGTTACAGAAGCTTTCTTGTATAATTTTGTTGAAGATATTTACTGCCCCTTTAAATTGAAAATCTTCATTCTCATCTATACCTATTATCCTTAGGTTTGGTCTTCTCATTGTGTCCTGGATTTCCTGGATGTTTTTTTTCCAATTTTTTATTAGGTATTTTCTTCATTGACATTTCAAATGCTATCCTGAAAGTCCCCTATACCCTCCCCCCACACTGCTCCCCCACCCACCCACTCCCACTTCTTGGCCCTGGTGTTCCCCTGTACTGGGGTATATAAAGTTTGCAAGACCAAGGGACCTCTCTTCCCAATGATGGCCGACTAGGCCATCTTCTTCTACATATGCAGCTAGAGTCACGAGCTCTGGGGGATACTGGTTAGTTCATATTGTTGTTCCACCTATAGGGTTGCAGACCCCTGCAGCTCCTTGGGTACTTTCTCTATCTCTTCCATTTGGGGTCTTGTGCTCCATCCAATAGATGACTGTGAGCATCCATTTCTGTGTTTGCCAGGCACTGGCATAGCTTCACAAGAGACAGCTATATCAGGGTCCTTTCAGAAAAATCTTGCTGGCATATGCAATAGTATCTGTGTTTGTTGGCTTATTATAGGATGGATCCCCAGGTGGGGCAGTCTCTGGATGATCCAACCTTTCGTCTCAGCTCCAAACTTTGTCTCTGTAACTCCTTCCATGGGTATTTTGTTCCCTATTCTAAGGAGGGATGAAGTATCTACACTTTGGTCTTCCTTCTTCTTGAATTTCATGCGTTTTGCAAATTGTATCTTGGGTATTCTAAGTTTCTGAGCTAATATCCACTTATCAGTGAGTGATTATCATGTTAGTTCTTTTGTGATTGGATTACCTCACTCAGGATAATACCCTCCAGATCCATCCATTTGCCTAGGAATTTCATAAATTCATTGTTTTAAATAGCTAAGTAGTACTCTATTGTATTAGATATTTTCTTCATTTACATTTCAAATGCTATCCCCAAAGTCCCCTAAACCCTTCCCCTGTCCTGCTCCCCAACCCACCCACTCCTGCTTCCTGGCCCTGGCATTCCCCTCTAATGGGGCATATGATCTTCTCAATACCAAGGGCCTCTCCTCCCATTGATGGCCAACTAGGCCATCCTCTGCTACATATGCAACTAGAGACACAGCTCTGGGGAGTAATAGTTAGTTCTCTGTTTTAAAACAACTTCTGCATGTTGTTGTCAGCAACTCCAAGTTTGGAAGGTGTGGTCTCCTAAGTTATCCTAAAGCTGAATCTTCAGCCATTCCACTATTCTGACAAATCACTTAGAATATTGATATGGACTTATTGCCACTTTTCTTCCGTTCTCAGGACATTTTGGAATTGAAAGACATGAGGATGCAATGCTATGCTTTTGCATGTATGGAAGTTCTGGAAGAAGTAAGATGCACAGAGAAAGCAAATTCTGAGATATGTACCCAATTTTTGTAAAAGCAAGGTTTCTTTGTACCAAATATTGTCTCTCCTTTCAGAATCTACATGTGCAATCCACAGCAACTGGTCTTGGCCTTACTCCTAATCATCATTAGGAAGTCCACTGAAATGGACACAGCTTAGTAGTTAAGCAATGTTACCCATTCTTGTTATATGTAGTTCACCAGATTCAATTAGCATTAATATTCCAGAATGGTGGGATGTGCTACATGAAGGCCCTAAGAACTCTAGCATGATAGAGCACAGGGGAGTTGAGGGGACCCTAAAGAAATATGCATACCTTTTAGAACATGCTTCCATCCACAGTACTTTAATGAATATAAAAATGGAAAATGCACTATTGGTTTCCTCTTTCAAATGGTATAGAGAAAATGAATTATTTTTTCTAATATGGTACTATGCTGTGCACTGAGCACCAAAGACTGCCCTGGTTTATTTAACTCAGGGAATATGTCTGGAACTGAAGTTACAATTAGAATCACTATAAGAGTTAAACACAACCCACAGTCATTCTCTCTGACCTATGACCCCCATCTGCCTTCTCATAGAGCATTTGTGGAGGATCTGTGAATTTCTATTTCTCTATCATTTAATGCTTAGAGAGAAAACCTTCCACGTGCAGATTCTTCTAAGCTGAGCCTCTGCTTATTTGTTATTTAAACAAGAATGGCATATTCATATTCAGGAGCTAACACTTGGCCTAATGTGAAGATGAATGTGAGAATTCTGCCTCAGAAAATGACCAGTGATTGCCTTTATGGGACCCATAGATACACTCTGAGAGAGGCTTGGCTCAACATTGCATTCATCAGTCATTTTCCAAAAGTCATAGTTAATTATAACACTGTTTCATGTCCTCAGAGTGTGATGTCAACAGTGAGACACTGCCTGAACAATTCTATTTCTCTAGTGTAGAATCAGAACCCAAATGGACATATTCCTCCAGGTTATTGGTGCAGGGAGAGCTATAGTTAGGACACACAACCGTGTTGCTTCTTCGATAGTACTTAGTGTCTATTCCCGTCAAAGAAATCTGAGGGATGCTCTTACTTGACCAGATGAATTGTGTGAGCATTGCATGAAATTTCAAGTCCCTAGGCTACATGGTGTTAAGACTCTGTAATTAACTGTTGAAGGCCCAGCTTTCTCTAGGTTAGAGAACTGAATAGCATTGTTCATTTCCAGTTGCAGTAATTGAATCCTTTTTATCTCTGTCACTTTGGGTCCCCATATTAGTGGTAAAACTGCATATGATACTTTGAAGTAGTAATTCTCACCACCGTCTCCAGACTTCTAGTAAGCACCAATTTCTTTAGAAAGATGTTAGTTTCCACCTAAAGCATTTAGCAAGGCCCTGTGGATGGGAGAGCATTCTACAATCATTCTACCACATGTGTTTTCAGAGGGAAAGAAACAAATTGTACATAATATTGTCTTTTTTTAACATTGCCAAATTTCTAAGTCTGTTGTATTTATTCTTCTAAGTAATTAGAGGGAAACTTTAGCATTTAGCCTCATTAACAATAGTTCTTAGAACCACTGCTTTGGTCAGTTAACCAAGCAAGCTGTTACGGACATTTCCAGCAAATCCAATTAGTAGATTCAACAATGCTGTCAGTAGAGAAACACAACCTAATGTTATATTTCATTTATTAGTCTAAAATATATTTAAGAATCATATGTGTAGATAACCTTTAACTTCCACTAACACACACACACACACAAAATGGATCTGGGGTGTGTGTCTATGTGTGTCATTGTGTTTGTGTGTCTGTGTGTCTGTGTGCTCCTGTAATTCTTGTGGGATATATGTTGTCTTCTCCCAAAATAACTAGAAATCTCTTCATGATG
The DNA here is from genome assembly GCF_978045245.1 of Mus caroli. NCBI lineage: Eukaryota > Metazoa > Chordata > Mammalia > Rodentia > Muridae > Mus > Mus caroli. Next base: position 62,950,911 of record NW_028227272.1, on the reverse strand, counting down.
TTGCTGGAATGTATCTTGAGATTCAGGTCTATCTAGATTGGTAAGGAAATGTGGTTTAGAAGGGGATGGGGAAGAAACAGATAACAAATACTTCCAAATGGAAGATGAATTTTTGGAATTAGTTTTAAGCCTTAGTTCCTTATAAGTATTCAGTATTGCTCTAGTATTTCTCTGTCTAAATGAATCCTTGTACTCTCACGAATTCTCTAATATTAATAGAAGAAATTTACCAAAGAATAACTGAAATTTTTCGAAATTCTCCAAATTGAACCATAAAACTTTAGACTCCAGCTGATCTTCAGACTTATCTCCCCGTATCTATAGGACATTTAAAGATTCATGTACCAATGTCATGAAATTCTTTGATGTTTTACCTGTGATTTGAACTGAAATTTTAAAAACTTGACTTGAGTTTTTCCATTTCTGAAGACTTTTAGTGCTGTATCCCTAGCGTTTCTGAATTCTAGCAAATGTGTAATCATTAGCACTATTTGGTAAATAGAGTAGAGCAGAACACTGGGGTTCCTCAAGCCTGGCTAACCTAGGAAGCTGCACTGCTACTCCATGCCATGAATTAGTAAAATTCCTTCTCTTCCTATAAGCAGGCATTCTTACTCATGATGCAACATGCGAACAACTCTATGCCATAATCCTTTATTGAGACTGTCTCCTGGGATAGGGGCATATAGACAAAAATTATGTATATAAACTAGAATCTTATGAACAAATACACTCGAAATGGTGTGAATGTAAGATATAGGACAGAACAATCTAAGATAGTAAAGGCAATCAGAGATTAGTAACCTGAGAAGGGTCCTAGCACTGGAAGAGCAAATTCCAGCAATCCCAAAGCAAGAAGCAGATTCTACCAATCCAAAATCCTGGGTACCAGGTAAAAATTGGGAGTGTGGCTATGTGACAGAAGACTAGAACAAAGATCTTTGGGGTCTGAGACCCAGACCCAGCATCTACAAAATATGGTACCCAAAGGAAGACAGGAGAAGATACTGTCATTGGCAACCAATTTCAAACACAAGCTGGGTGTTAGCTTCTAATTTTTTATGTTGTCCTGATACTGCCTGCATCATTTCAGGGTAGATTTGAAAAGAATCTACCCTAAAGAAGTAGCCCTTAAGCCTGCACAGAGCAGGGCATGTGATTGTGTTTCCCATAGCTGAGTGACTGATCCAAGAAGAGAAACTATTCCTCCCTCTGCTTCAGATAGAATTGTTTGGTTACTCTGTGTTACCTCCCTTCCTCAGCAAAGAGAACAATCAAGCTGAACATGTTATGTGCATATGACACATGAGAAGAATGAAACTCATTGGAATAAAAAAAAAGATTACGGGTATAACAGGACAGGTGACAATGACTTGAGAGGAAATGGACATCTATTCATAAAAAGTGAAACCAAATATGAAAAATTGCTAAATGTATTGATGAATGGGAATGTGCTAGAGATTCAAATATGTAGAAGAGCAGACCAGGTTGATTAAGGGTTCCTTTAGGGCACCATAGTTATATCCACTAACTTTTATCCAGATGATATCTTAAAGAGGTATCAAATCCTTTTGGATTACTGAAAAAAAATATCTTTCTGATGACCATGAGGAGATGAGATTTGAGGAAGTTAAGCAGTTAGCAAATGCAGAGAAAGTATATTAAAATTTATTCCACTTGAGGTGCCAGCAGAAACTATGGAAGTCAATGCCAAGTACAGATTATTAAAATTAAGATAGAGGAAAATCACAAGGCTTTGACTCTCTCAAATAAGGGAAAGTTAAATGAATGGGAAATGAGGCTAGATAACCTGCTATGTCTTCAGTGACATATCTGTAATGTCTACTGTGTTGTGCATAATTAGTAATACAGTTGCTGTAAATGTTTCTTACCCTCCCCCCCCCCATTTCTCTTTTCCATTCTGAGTAATTCAAACCAGCATGTGGGATGAGAAAAACTTCTAAATTACACACAGGTTTGCATATTGGCTCCTTGTAGGATAAACTGTGTTAAAAATACAAGTTCCAGGATGTCAAATCCCTAAGGGAATCATGTCTCTCTTATGTTTCATTTTTTCCCTTTTCAGATTACATAAATACCAATGGCATTTGTTGCAGTGATTCTTTGGAATTTTTTTTTTGTTCCACTCTGCACATTGTCTTTTTTCAACTGTTTTAGCCTGGACTCCCATTAGCATCTAAAGAAGTTGTCAAATATTTTTTCCGATTACACTATTCTTTCCTAACTATTCTAGCTCCAGGAAAAAAAAATAGTAATTCTGGTGCCTAAATAGGCTTTAGTTTTATATTGAAAAAAAAATAGACATGCGATCACTGAACTCTCAAAGGGGAAGAAGCCTAGAATGTATAATTTTAGTTTCCCAAATTAATAAATGAGGAAACACAAGAAGGACATTTAGAAATTTGTTTTCCAGGAGTGCACGGGTTGTTAGCAACACAAGTAGGTTAGGAATTTTTTTCTTCATATAATCTAGAGCACATTCTTTCTGTACTAATTCAATATTAAAAGACATTAGTACTTGATGAGTATTATAATTGTCCTTACTCACATGGTCATACACTTCCTTGTATGTTTTACCTAAGAAACAAACACAGGACTGCTTCACCCAGAAGATAGCCCACGCCTCTCTCTGTTCAGATTCAAGATATTTGCACACAAATTCTTCGTTCAGTGTCATCTTCACAAATGTTCTCCCTGTCTCTGTAAATTCTTTCCAAAACATTTTAGCATTTCCTTCTGTCTCTTTCTTTCCAAAGGAAGCCTTTAAAAATGTTATCCAGAATATAGTCCTTTTATCTTATGCAAATTCACAGCTGAATGGGCTGCAACAGATAGGAAACATAAAGATGCAAAGCCACAATTTAAAGTACTGAAGTAGCAATTGCCTCTCTCTCCCTCTCCTCCCTCTCCCTCTCCCTCTTCCCTCTTTCCTCTCCCCTATCCCCTCTCCCCTCCTCCCTCTCCCTCCCCCTCTCCCTCTCTTCCTCTCTCTCCTGTCTCTCTGTCACTCTGTCTCTGTCTCTCTTGCTCTCACTCTCTGTTTGTGTGTGTGTGTGTGTGTGTGTGTGTGTGTAGTGGGGCTGTAATTCAGACTAAGCTCCCCAAATCTTGAAGAAGAGTTTTGGTGTACTGCTCTGTTCCTCTCTGTCTTATTCCTAAGACATTTAACGCTTCAAGAACTGGTATGCCTTTATTGTTCAGTTGCCATACGAATCTTTGCTGTATCATTCATAGTTTAGTATATTTACTTCCAAACTGAGGTGATGAATTGCTTTTTCATAGAGGAGGTATATTTAAGGGATTAGAGACAAAGGCATATTCATTATGATTCTATAAAGGGCAAGGTTACAGGATTCCTTGTTTCACCAGGAACCTTCTAGACCTTGGGAAGAATGAATATCCATACTATACATTAGACAGTTGTGTTTTTAAAATTAATCTACATCTAGCTTATCTGCATTTAAGAACATCATATGTAATTCATCGCATCTATTTTTAAGAATGTTTCCATTCTCTTTCATGCAGACATTTTTATTATGTATTTCAAAAATGTAGAAGCCTCCATCAGCCTCGTGGTATGAGACAGATAATCTAAAGAAGGGTCAAATTAGTAGCTAGGTATAGTTTAGGGTAGAGGCAATGCTTAAACCATTTCCAACCACATTCATGTAGAATGCATTCACCTACACCTTAATACAAAGACAGCTCCTCAAGATACTTAAAGACAAATAGAAAGCAGTCAGAATGAGTTTTGTAAATGAAAAGACAACTTGATATAATAAGGAGGAGGCAAATGTAGAAATCATTTGGCCTGGGGAAATATTCAGTGCTAACTCAGGGGTTACACAAATCACTTAAGATCTCCCTATACCTCAATTTTATTGCTTAAAATAGGAGTACAAGAACTGGCCCTGGGAGTATTGCTGCGACTCGATGTGGCTTTCAAAGTTCCCAACTATTATAAAGTCTAAGATTCATAAGAAGTCCACTATCAAGCAAATTTTATGCATTGTCTTATTAAATCTATATAGTCAGCCTGTAATGAAGGTGTTGCCTTTAGATTTAAATGATGGGAAAGTGTACTTTTTCCCATGACAAACAACTGGTGTAAAAAAGACAGTATTGAAACCAAGTTATTTTGCACCCTTTATACTTTTGAAGAAGAAAAAAAAAACCTATGAAATAAGATAGTTTTATATCTTTTTAATTATTTGTTTTAGCATATCATCTTGCCCTAGTGCATATTCACAGTGTGAGAAATGAGGGCTCTTCAAAAATATTAATATAGAAATCAGAATTAAAATGCACTTTAAAATATTTATCTTTACGTGTGTTTTGTCTGTATATATGTAGTAGGTACACCACATGCTTTCCCATGCCAGAGGAGGCCAGAAGCATGTGTTAGATCCTCTGGGACTAGAGATACAAGGAATTGAGAGCCATCACACTGTGTCAAGGAGAAAAGGCCTCCTCTACAGAGAGGAAAGCCTTCTAACTGCATTTCTCCAGCCTTTCTCTTGTGTTTTTTATTTTAAAAACAAGATCTTAGATCTTATTCACCAATTAAAGAGATTAGAGATTGATAATTTCAGATTAAAAATAAGATTTCAACAACAACAACAATAACAAAAGAATGTTGCACTTCTTGTAACCCATTACTATTTAATAACATTTGAAATTTGCCTCTTAAGGGAATAAAAAAAGACCCTAATCCTTCAAACCAGAATGTTAAAGGCATTGGTTCTGCATCCCCCAAACTGGAAATAATGTCCTACATTTCCAAAGACTGTTATAAATCTAACTGGTTCACAAAAGCCACATTGGTCTTTCTCAATCTCCCAAAACACCCTGTTCCTGACCTTTCTATGAATGTATTCTGACAGTGAAGATGTTCAGCTTTGACCAGAGCAGGAACCAGAGGAAGCCGCATGAAGCTCTGCAGTGATGGCGTGCTCACTCTTGGGTTGAACCCAGGTTGTCGCTTGCACTTGAGTGGCCTTAGCAGTGACTTAACTGAGGATTCCCACAACTATTAGGTTCAGCTGGAAAGAGAGAGAAACCACTATGTACTGGGTGATGATACAATCACAGGATCTTAATTTGTTAATCTTTATAATCTCCAAATGGTGACACTGAATACCACATTCATTTTTCAGATGACCACATTAAGAAACAAGGGTATTATCCAAGAATATGCAGCTTCTAAGTTACATTGCCTAAATTCAGACTCCTGTTTTATTTTGCTAAAACTCAATGTAAATCTGTGAAGATTTGGCAAGTGTGGGTGGTAACTGTTTACAGAGAAAAATGTTGGGTTATTTTATAGTTATCTCCTCTTTGTATTTGTCAGTAATTTTAGTTTCTCCCAACCAATTTAGATTTTTTCCACTGATTCTGAATGATAAACTGAGGAAATCGGGCGTTAAATGACAAAAACGAGTTGCTGTGAACCCTCTTTCTATAGTCAAGGCAATCCTCTTCACATTCTTAGCCCTTTTTGCTACAGTCTTTCAACAAAACGTTTAATAACAGACTCACATTTTACAGCTTCTCTGAGGTCCCCTCTTCCTCCTTGGGTTCTCAAGAGACAGGCACATGTTTACTTTCACAAACGGGTTAGGGCCTGGTGTTACAGAATGTGATGACACTTAAAATGGTTATTTTGCGATAGAAAGTTTGGACCATCACCCCCAGAAGGCCACTCACAACAGGACTTTCTCACCCACCCTTGCCATGACAAGCCTTAATGGAATCTGCCTGCGGAGTGTCTGTGTTCTGTGTGAGGCTGGTGTCAAAGCAAGTCCAAGCAAGTTCCCCAAAGTTCAGCCTTTACAACATCTCTAGACTCATTCCTTCAAGGCACCACCCACCTTTTCCAATGGGAATCTGAGGAAATAATCCTCTTGGAATTAGCATGTAAGTGGGAGAGTTTGTTAGATTTGTGCTTTCAGAAGATTCATGGGGGAAGGGCAAAGCCAAGATAGGAAAATGAATATCATTACCACCAAAATCTTCTTCTCCAGGATGAGGGAGTACACCCTGCAGCTGTTTAACATGGCTGCACTGCTCAACATATTTTGCATATTTACATACACCAAGTATTTCCAAACAGGCTTGTGTTTGTTTAAAATCCCCCACAGAGATGTCTGGTAAAACTGTCAGTGTAGAAAGCTATTTGCTTAGTGCAGTTTACAAAACTGTTTTCAAAATCATGCATGAGCACGTGCATACTCACGCACACTCACATGCCTGTGTGTTCATGTATATCTGTATGAGCAAAATAGTCACTGTAATTAGCAACTTTGTAGAAAAATCTGGATGAATCTACTTATCACACTAATTTTTAGAAGTAAAATAAGACATAGTCTAAAACAAAAGAAATGGAGAAAATACATTAGTTGAAGCTAATTACTTTAGTTAAAATTGTATACACAACAAAATATTAATTAATATATTTCAGTAATCTTTGCTTAGTTCTAAACTGTCAAAAAGGAGTTTTCTTACTTGCTATTATCATTAATCTTTGACTTTTAAGTACTTGCACTCCAACTTTGCTCAGGTCTAATTGACAAAACAAAAACTGTATAAATTCAATGTATACAAGGTAGGTTAATGCAGACATACACACACACACATACATACACACTTACATATTGTATGATAATTACTACCATCAAAATCATTAACATATCTGTCATTAAAACTGCTTTGTGTTTTGCAAGAAAACCCAGCACAAGACAGATTTTTCATGTAAGTGATTTCTTTTGGAAACTCAAAACACCACAAAAACCACACATAACTCATTCTAAAACAGTCTGGGGAACTTTCAACAGAAGGGATTGGGTAGTTTAAAGCTATATTTTCCTTTTAGCAAGATCCACAAGAAAAGGATAGAGTATCATGCTTAAGGGGGAACAGATTTTGTAGTTTTTGGCAAGATATTAAATCCTCTGTTGCTATATTTGGCTCTCTGTAAATAGCGGCTCACACAAGTGCAAGGCAAGGATCAATGCTGGGTGTTCTTCATTCAGCCACAGCCAAACTTGGTATGGAAAGTAAGGCCCTTGTGTTTGGATGTTGTTTCCAGCAGCCTCGAAGCTGATTTATTGATCAACAGCATTCCACAATATGGATTCCTACTTTGCACATTAAATCTCTCAAAGCCTGCTTGCTTTTCTGTAACACTTTACCACCGCTTAACTGATAGCAGCTGGAGTGATTCAATCTGGATGGAAGTGTCCAAGACTTTACTATGTCAATGTGCTTATCCATTGCTATTTAGTCCAATGAGACACTTGGAGAATTGGCACATCACAGGATGGACATAAGCCCCACCCCTGAGCAACACAATTAAATGGTTGGTTGATGATTGTCCCCAGAGAAAGCAATTCAGTGAGAATGAACCTATCAAGGACTACTCTCTACCAATCTATCTAGGACTGTTCTCTAACCCTTTTGAGTTCTGGCTGTGACCAAAGGGTCCCAGATACTTCATAAAGTATTTGAAGAAACAGCAGAAATTTTCTTGATGAACAATTATCTAACAGAAAGACATTCCACATAAACACAGAAGCAAAGAATATATTCTACTATTTCTGATAGAATAGTAAGCTCTTCCTGCTTATAACCTGATTTAAAACAAAAGCACTAAGGGCCATAAATAATTGTGGTAGAATAATATGTGTTCATATTCTTTCCCCCTAAATTTGTTTGTATCCCATACAGAAATAGGGACCTTGCAGATAAGGGTCATGAAACACAAGCACTATCTGGAATTCCATAAGGAGAATCAATTTATAACCACAGAAAGGCATTATCTATACAAGGAGAAGGCAGATGAGAATGTACAAATATGGGCAGATCAGCCAGAATGCGGCTGGTTTTGGGTAGGGATGAAGGGGCCAATACCTGGAGGACCGCTGAAACTGGAAGCAGGAAGAACATAGATGTTCTTTGGAGTGTGAGAACAATATGTAATCTTTGCTTTGTAGCCTAAGACAAAACACTGTGCTAGAAGCCCAATAGGTACAGAACTGTAAACTAATCTGTTTGCACTGTGTCAAGTCATTCTATTTCTAGTAATTTCTTACAGCACCCATGAACCTCTAATATGCTACCCCAGACTATTTCACACTGTTAGGAAGATGTGTCAAATTATTTCACCTGCAGTGCTAGAGGATATTCCTATTTAAGAGTACTTTCCAAAAGCACATTTTTCTATTAAAGAACATTTAATAAGATAAAAGTAGGGAAGGGCCATGTAGTGAGCATGTGCATCTTCCTTCACAACAGAGAATCTTAGAAACCTCTCTTCAGGAGCACTTCCTTAATGTCAGCCATTGGCAGAAAAGCTCTGTTGCTGTTGTTGTTGTCATCAATTTATCTTTTCATATTGCTTATAGAATGTTCTGTGCTGACGAATGTGGAAACAAAATCATCAGGGCATGTTTCCCAAGGGGTCAAGCAAATAACTTAGCAGCATCATACTGAAAAACTTCTCAAGTCTCCTGCTGTTATGTCATTAATCAATTTCACTTGCTCTTCCACCATAAACATGTTTCCTAATCCACTCCAAACTGTAACAAATAAATGCCACGGCTCTAGAAATTAAACCCATAATTTATAAAAATCTAACATGAGATAATTAAATGATATCTACAAGTTGTTTACACACAAAGGAAACAGAGATTTAGTTACTAGAAGTGCAAACCCAATCATTAAAGTCACATTAAATTATTTATTGAACAAGTTAAAGAAAATGACATCTGTTCTTCTCACAAAGTCATCCATGATTGTATATCAATGACACAATTAGACGTCCTGCATTTGAAGAATGAAAACAAAAAATAATCATATGATTTTACAATTATAAAGTCAAAAGATTTAGCAATTATCCATTATCTATTAGGTAACAATGACAGCATAACCACGATTGCTTGATTTCCTTTTCTGGAAATAGGAAATCAAGATGGCGTGATTTCTCTCAGAACTAACAAATCTGGAATCATACTGTATGTCGATTGCTGTAAGATATGACTTCTACTATTAGTTTTCAGTTTACCTTATCAAGTGATAAATATAAAGATATCATATTGTGCATTTTCTCTTTACAAAACCATTTCACCTTACCTAGGTGTACGCAATGAAAACAAAAGGAGTCAGCATTTTCCTTTAAATATATGCACTTTAAAATGATACAAAGAACACACATGGGGTTTTCCCTACATTGTACATCTTGAAAAATACCTAAATGGAATAGCATTTGTAAATCAGATAGGAAGTTCACAAGTGTACATATCCTACACATTGAACCAAGTATGTAGATTCATTACATTCTGTTTTGTGACTCTAGCCACAAAACAGAAGGGAAAAAATGTCTACCTCTATCAGTATAAAGAGAAAAGTTCACATCTTAGGTAAAAAGAAAGAAAGTCTCACTAGGAATTTCATTTTTGAAAAGAAGCCATATTAGCCTAAAATTTAGTAGTCAGAAATCATTAGAAAAAGAAATTAATTGGTGATGTTGTGCCCCTTTCTAAATGACTGTATGGCCTTGTTTATTTACACGGCACAACAGAATTGGAAAACAACATTAAAAACCTATTAGAATTCCCTGCAATTTAAAAAGAGTTTTCGAAAATGTCCTTGGATCAATATAAGGTGGTCAAAAATTTCAAAACTATTTCCTTGACTAATCACTTGACATCACAAAATGCTTCAAGCAAACAAAAGCTCACAAGAAAAATGTGAAAGGCAAGACATTTAACTATAATGACTAATTTTACAGTTTAAAAATTCCCAGAAAGCGCGAAGAGAAAAAATACTATGCAATATTCTACAAGTCTGATCTGTGACCTAATCCCATGACCACATAACCATGGCAATTAACATTGTGAAGCTATTGAAGTTGAGGTTCCCTTGCTGGCTCCGTTCATCCCCCAAAAGCCAAAGCTACCCTTCCTTCAAAATGTTTATTTGTGATCAGCTACATTTTGAAACACAAATATCAGCCTAATTTTCTGAAGTAAATTTAATCGAAGTTTTCATGATGTCATGGTAGATATAAAGGATTCCTCAAATTGTAGTATTTTTAAGATGCTTGATTTTAACTTGTCTTTCCAGCCTTAATATTATATGAAAGATATATATTATGTATCCTGCAGGGAAAAAAATGCAGCAAGCAAGCTTCGTCCTTGGTGTTTCTTGTACGTTGAAATCACAGGCTGACTTCATTTTGGGTCTCATACTGTTTCTGCTGTCCTCCCCCAGCTGGGAAGGTGACCCATCACAGGGACCTTGACTGCCATCAATACCCCTTTGTAACTGCAACGACAGAGTGAACTCTTTCCATCTTCAATAACCGACACAGTGTCAACATCTGCTTCCAATAAAGTTGTTTCATTTTTTTTTCTCAAGTATAGTAAATCTGCTGACTTAGATCGTAAAGGGAATGCTCCCCCTCCCTTTCTATGAGGGAGACTTCTTTTTTTCCACACCATATTGTGCAACTTTTCCTCCGAGGCAAGGAAAAACAAAAGGGGCAGAGAAGAAGAGCATTCCTAGGTCAGTGCCACAGAAACACAATGTATATCTGACAAATGCATAGGTCGGGGGCTTGGTGACACTGCCCTCATAATTTTGGAGGGAACAATATATAGAGTTGTGGGTGAATATGATTCAGACTCTGGCTACATACAACTAGATGTTTAATTAACATTTCTTCAGGAACACCACATTAAAAACTCGGAGTTCATTAAGAAGTTAACATTTTATCTTCCATAAGAAAAAGAAAGAAAAAAAGATTTCCCTTTCAATGACTCTTTACAGCGAAGCAGTCATTCGTCTATTTAGGTTCTGAATAATAAATGGGCAACATTAAGGGACAGGATATATAAGAGCTCAGTTTTATAACCAACTTGCTGAACTGATGGTCAACTGAGGAGGCTGGTAGTTGTTTGAACATCTACACTGTAAGTTGGGTGCATCTGTATATGTTTACCAACTTTCACAGCCATCCTGATAGGTAGTATTATCCCATTTTTATCATGAGGTCAATGAAGTTCTGAAACAATCAACTACAGCTGAGTCACAATTCATCGAGCAACTGAGGTCACACTAACTCACCCTGCTGACCCACTCTTTCTTAGTCAAAACAGTGAAGTATGTCCTTGCCTTGTCCATCACTTACTGCCATTCCTACTGACTAATTCAACAAATGCTACTTCATACAGGCATGCTTCTCATGAGGGACAGCATGCAATTTATGAAAGTACAGTCTCTATAACTTGAAATTACAACACCCAGTCAGATAATGATTTTAAGGCTACTACCTGTCCCATGTTCTGCAATCTTATGAACAGGCAAATACTATTGATAGAATAAATGATGCCCTCCTCTAGAACATTTTATTTTAAGGCCACAACTTTGGAAAATGTGTTCCTCAGTATTTTTGCAATCCACTCATTCTCATTTTATAAATTTGAGGATAATATTTCCATTTTGGGGAGTTAGCATTCAAATCTCAATAAGGGATTCAAAATAGAAAAGTTGGAAGAGTTAAAAGAATAGGTAACCTTTGAAAGATAATATATCAACTTGGTTTATACAAATGTTTAGATTATAAACTTCAGAGGTTCTTTAGAAATTAACAAGGAAAGATCAAATATCCTGCAGGGACTCTAATAGCCAACATTCTGTGGTTTCTTACTGTAGAGAGTTCACTGGTGAAATAGTAGATTGCATATGAAATAATAAGGTTTTCTGGTGTCAAGTGTACAGGCTTTCAAATAGACTGAAAGAAATTTAAGTTGTGAAACAGTCAAAGGTAGAATGGGTCTAATGAATTCAGAGGGGTAGAAGGCAATCACCTTCAGTATGGCAGCCGTACTTTAAAGTGAGAAACCCAGATCCAGAGGGTAATAGCACTTTATATGCAAATAAATTCAGATTACTTATTTTGCTATGGTATAGCTCCCTTATTACTTCTGCTTGTTACAATAGTGTCAAAACACTGAGGGATGCTGGACATGTTCTTTTTCCTTTTATTAGATTTTGGTCTCTTCCTTTGGTGACAATGTGCCACTGATAACTATGCCTATTCTTAAAGGGAGAGCCTTTGTTGCATGCAATAGAATTCAGATTCTTTCCTTTGGTCTTGAACCAAATCATGTTTTGGCCATAGTTATAAGGATATCAGAGCAAAACCACGAAATTACCTACTTTCCTTTTCAATCCAGAATGATGATAAAGAAACAAGATAAGGAAACAAGTTAGTCCTCTTATCCTCCCTTATCTGGAAAAATTTAATGGAGCGAGCTTCAGTGATTTGAAGTGTGGTACTGTTCTAAGAGACATGGCAATGTAAGTTAATATAACCCAAGGAAGGATGTGACAACAGCCAGTGTGTTTCCCTCATGAGAGTTGCTAAGTGCTCAGTTCTTACAACTCAAGAGGACTCAAGACGTCATGAATTTGATAGATCCATTCAACTCTATGGTTCACATATTTATGTAGATAGAAATAACAAATAAAACAATTTTTATTTGTTATCAAAATCCAGATAAATATGCACAGAATTTAATGAGGTCCATTGTCTGGATTGTAAAGTTCCTAAACTGGTGAGTAGAAGCTTCCTTACGTCTAGATTATATTGATAAAACCGTGAACACTGTGCTAAAGAAAAATCAAGATGAAAAAACTGATGGAAGTCTGTGAATGCAAGAGATGAAGTGAGTTTGTAATTCAAAACACAGCAGGAAGAGAAACGGATGTCTAAGATACAGCCAAGTGAAACGTTTGGAAACGAGTTGTGAGAATTCTGTGTAGCTGCTTGCTTGTTGTGTTGTTAATGTGTAAAGTATTCTCACCCATGAAGTTCACAATTAAAAACAGAACATAGCACGTGACTGAACCTTCTGTTTTGTGTGGCCTGAGAGGAATGGAAGAATTTGAGAAACATTATTAAATAAAAGCATCTATACTACATGAATGTCCTGTGTGGGTGGGAGCAACTGAAAGGAAAAAATAGACTGTGTCTTTGATTTGCTACTCATTGATACCTTCATAATCCCAACCTTTGCCCCATTTTCTCTTAAAGTTAATTCCAACTTCATTTCTTTTAATCTTGTGGGCCATGTTAAGTTCATTTCTCAAGCTTTGAGTCTTTCAACCAGTTTGTGCAATTGAAGCATAAACTTAAATCCATTACCACTTTTATTTTTGCTCTAATTTTTGAGAAACTAATTACACTTAAAAGCAAATGAAAATCTTGCAAAAATGATCAAATGAAAACATTGCATAAAGAATACATCACTTATCAGTTTACAAAGATGAGGGACAGTCAGCATTTTGACACGTGTCTCCTTCCTTTCCTGATACTACTCATTTGTATTCAGAAAACAAAGTCATACAAAGTCATCCGTGAATGAATGGTTAGAAATTAGGAAAATTTGTCAGTGATGTCCACAGTTATCATAGATAAATGCATTGATTTTTCCTATTTTGAAGCCATGTGTAAACTCTCCTCCTAATTGTTAAGATAGGCTGGACTATATAGAGAAGTATTGTTCATTAACCAAATTTTTCTTGTTAGTCAACCTCCAAGAACTATTTGCAAGAAGTCCCCTTTCCTTTGTGTCCCTTTAAAAGAAAATACCCCTTTCAAGCTGCACAGACATATATAACGGCAAACTAAGAGAGCTATCATTGAATTAAGTCTTCACTGAGTTTCAACATAAACACAATGTTGAAGGGTTTGTCTATGGTAGTGCCAATGTTGGAGGAAGGATGAAACCCTTGAGGTACCCTCGGAAGCACAGACACAGCGCATCACAGACTCTAAAGATGGATCAGCGCTTAAACATTTTGGCCAGTGCTTTTCTGAGAGCAAGTTCTTTAAACAGAACTCCACGATTGTTACAACATTAAAAAAAAATTACATCTTCAAAAATATCCCCTCCATGCTAAACCAACCATTTTGTATTTCTATAAAAATAGATGAAGATGGAGTTAATGGTTTTTCCTGAAGGAATGAGCAATTTCATTTGGTAGATCATCTTCTTACAAGGTTACTGGTTCAAAAAGAAAAATAAAAAGGCATACAAAAGCTAGCCCAGGTACTGGTACAAGGCAAGTAAAACAAGACGTTGCACGGGTGACAAAGGCTCAGATGAGGGAAAAAAAAAACCCAAATGCTCTTCTTTGAGGACTAGGAGAGCCCTCTATGTTTTCTCCAGTAAAGGTTCAAATCTAAAGACAATGGCCTTCTATGTTCTCTTCTCACTCCACGTTTCCTGTGTCCCATTTCTGGATGGGATATCCCAATGGCATTTTCCCAGTGGGCCCTTGGATTCATGCTGCCATATGACCTGCTGATACCATGCTTCAGTACCAAGTTGATTCTTTGCTCTTGTCCTGATGCTGAAGACCTAAAATGATGAAAATGGAAAAAGAATGAAGAATAAGTATACATATAGCATGCATTAATATTCATGACCTGCAAGTCACTGATTAAAAAAATTAAACCCGGGCAACATGAGACAGGTCCTAAAGCTGACCTATCCTCTAAAAAGGCCAGGGAACACTTTGTGTAAAAAAGAACTCTATACTAGAATAATGCTGTTCATACTGTATACACTCTGTGCTGTTTCTTTCTTATTTTTTCTGGATTAGGAGTAAATGATAAGTTCAATAAACTTAAAAATTGTGCCTTAACTTTAAGGTGATATAATAATGGAAGAAAAGAGAGACATAACCAAGTTGAGAAACATTGAACAACTCTTTAGTTAAAATTTTCAGCTGTTAGACTTGTGGAAGTAGTACGTTCGGTTGTTTTAAATTTTATTTTATTTAGAGTAGCATCATTAAAATCAGAGACAGTGGTTAAGTATGAATAAAACATGAAAGTTAGAACCATTGGTATGCTGGTAGGTCATAGTAAATAGGACTGGATTCTAGTTATTCATTTACGTCTTTTAACATCTTTTCCTATGATGAATTTAAAGTGTCTCAGAAGGGTCTAAGGAACATTGCAAGCAAGTGAGGTTAAATAAGTTTAAAACAGATACATGAACACATTTGAACCCTAACTGATAGGTCAAATAGAAAGTTTATTAAAGAGGAAGTATAGAAAATATGAAATTTACTTGTGTCTATTATAGTCACTTAACCAATTTCTGAAACAGGCAATCCAAACCTCCCTGAAATATTTTAATTTTGTGTATATTTTTTTGTTTTGCTTTATTTTTGAGATATAACTGACAAACATACATATTTGATGTATGTATTAAAATATTTTGATGGACATATACATTGAAATCATTGTCGCAATTAA
Organism: Mus caroli; assembly: GCF_978045245.1. Taxonomy (NCBI): domain Eukaryota; kingdom Metazoa; phylum Chordata; class Mammalia; order Rodentia; family Muridae; genus Mus; species Mus caroli. Next base: position 62,935,559 of record NW_028227272.1, on the reverse strand, counting down.
TTCATTTTCATGCCTATTGTGTCTTTAGTTCCCTTTATTTTTCTATTTGAAGCATATAATTTGGAAGAGTGAGTTCTCTGAATAAACTCTTTTTTGTTTGTTTGTTTGTTTCTTTCAAGATAGGGTTTCTATGTGTATCCATGGCTCTCCTGGAACTCACTCTGTAGACCAGGTTGCCCTTGAACTCAGAAGTCTGCCTGCCTCTGCCCTTCAAGTGCTGGAAGTCATTCAGAATCAAAACTCAAAATGTGAAATGAAGCCTCCAAAATGTGGGCAGAAAGAGATGAGTATTGTTATGTTGGTGCCAGGATCTCAAACTATTCTTTTAACTGTGTTTAAAAGTGTTATCCATCTGGGGTATTTGACATAAAAAAAACAAAAAACACAAAAACAAACAAAACAAAAAATAACCCCAGATAGTTTTATATTTTGATTGTTAGTATAGTAGCATCTCTTGTTCCTCCATCAACTATTTTTTTTTTTACTAAGTAACGATATAATTATAAGCAGTGTCACTGGATGCCAATATTAAGACAACATTCAAAGACAGCAACATAAAAAGACAGAGAATAAATGAAAGAACATAAAAAGCACATCAGATTGTAGGAGTGAGATGAATCAAGGACACCACAAGAAAACCCACAAAATCAACTAACCTGGACTCATAGGAGCTCACAGAAACTGATCCCATAATTGGGAGCCTACATGGGTCTGATCTAGGCCCTCTGCATATATGTTATGATTATGTAGCTTGGTCTTCTGGTGGGACTCCTAACTCTTTTGGCTACTTTTGGAATTCATTTCACCTTACTGTGTAGCTTCCTCTGACCTTAATTTGCAGTTATGTGCATAGTCTTTCTGCAGCTTGATATGCCATGTTTGGCTGATATCTCTGGAAAGTCTTATCTTTTCTGAAGAAAAATGGAGGAAGAATGGATCTGGAGGAGATGGGATGGGTGAAGACTTGGAGGAGAGGAGAGTAAGTGTAGCTAAGAGCCAGTGTAAACTGGGTGTGGTGGCACACGCCTATAATCCCAGTACTCAGAAGGTTGAGGAAGGCAGATTTCTGTGTTCAAAGCCAGCCTGGTCTACAAAGTGAGTTCCAGGACAGCCAGGGCTACACAGAAAAACCCTGTCTCGAAAAAAACAAAACAAAACAAAAAAAAAAAGAGCCAGTGTAAAAAAAAAAAAATGAGAGGGGGAAGGGGGAGGGAGAAGGGAAAGAGAGAGTGTAAATTAATATTCTTTCTTAAAATAAGCACATCAGACTATGGAGGCATAGTCTGCGCAGTACAAAGCATTTTCTAAAAGTATTTTCTAAAGGCTATAAGTCCTGGGTGTCAAAAGAATGGTCTAGCTATTATTCTCTAAGAATCCTGGCATTTCACTTGGTATAGAACTTTTGCTCTTGTTTCAAAGAGGATGTGGTTAAAAGAGAAGACCGAAAAGGAAAAGAAAATATCAGAGATGTATCAGGACACTCAAGTTTGCTTTACTTATTTGCAAATAAATTTGTCGGTTGAATAATTTGCAACCTGACATAGTCTCTGTGGGGTGACTTGCATAATCTAAGCCACCTTTACCAACAATTTGCTGACTACATAAATATTTTTTTCATTATTAATATTTCTCATCCTCTAGATGACGCAATATTCCAGGGCTGAAGACTACATCAATCTATAGATTGTCAACACTGCAAGTCATGAATACTGCTGCAATCAACAGTGGTTTGGATTTTTTTTTTAAATAAAGGCAATCCCTAGTTTGATGTGCAAAGATATATGACTCCCTCAGATCATGTAAATGTTTGCTGTAGTCAAGTATGGAACTACTTAAGATGGACCCCAACTTTTCAACCAGAATAGCAGAAATCATTCTCATTATAAATGCATCTCTTCAGTGTTTGGTTCCGTGGCTCTGTGTCACTCTAGAGTAGAGTTTAACAAATCCAAGCCACATGACAATTCATCTATAAACTCACAGGTATTAAATTATTATTGAATACTGATTGCTTAGTTTCTTCTAGGTGGAAGACAAAAATCATATCTTTGCTTTAATTTCTGGCATCATTTTTTTTGTAAATTTCAAAATAAATATAGCTAATTTGAAAAAGAACAATGACAATAGACCCTACTGATGTGTTGCGCCATGAAAGAAAATTGCTAATAGTGATTCTGGATACTTAAGAGCTAGCTGGTTGTTTTTTTGCCCAACAAAATGAAAGAAGCCAAAAGTGTTCATCATGATCCTTGCATAGTCTACATACGTGGCAATTTTTCAAAAACTCCTTGCGAGAAGAGACTATCCTCTGCCATAAGCAGTGCTCCTATTTGGACTCCTTTGCTGCTCCAATGCCAACCAAATCTTTATGAAATGAGGGTCTAACACACTCTTTGATTTCCACTGGCTGACAGAAATCACCAGACTTGCTTTCTTTATTTTGTAACTCCATGTTGGTCTCATTCTTCGGCCCATAAGATATTTTAGTAGAAAGTAAAAGTGAAGGAGGAGGGCAAGGCTAGCTCACATCCTTGATTTGTATATGACAAGGCTTCCCTTTCCAGAAAGTGCTGGGAACTTTACACGGAATCATTCACTGAATCTCCTAAACCATGCTTGAAATAATACGGGCTACTCAACAAGAGGGCAGAAATTAGGGGAAGCGATGGCAGAGGCAGGATTATAAACAGAAGATCTGATGGCAGAGACAGTGATCTTAATGATAGCATATATGTACACTTTATGGAACCTGTGTTGTTGGAAAGTTAGGGCAGGAGGACACTAGTCACACTTGACTAATCCCCACATAAACAGCCTCTCACAAAATTAATTCACAAAACTACAAATCAATTTCTATATTCCCTTTTCAACTCTTTTTTTTTTTAAAGATTTATTTATTTATTATATGTAAGTACACTGTAGCTGTCTTCAGACACTCCAGAAGAGGGCGCCAGATCTCGTTACGGATGGTTGTGAGCCACCATGTGGTTGCTGGGATTTGAACTCTGGACCTTCGGAAGAGCAGTCGGGTGCTCTTACCCACTGAGCCATCTCACCAGCCCCCCTTTTCAACTCTTTAAATATGTGTGTGTGTGTGTGTATTCTGAGCTGATAGCAAGAATAATAAGATGAGTCACTTGATAGTTTCTAACAACTACATTAACTTGAAATGTATTTATGAAATACAATAAATTATTTCTGAGATATAATAAAGACTGACAATGCTTTAAACCATTGCATTAGTGTGATATAATTGTGCTAGACTCAATCACTTTCCTAAAGTGAACTATATTAAAATGGAGAACATTTGACTCAAGGCTTTTGCTATAGTTTATTTTCTATCTTTATTATTTGCTTCTTGCTTATTATAAATCAGAAGTAAGCCATATATTACAGTATTATCTTCAGAGTTTGAATGAGAGATGCACTTAGAATAGAGCCTGAAAGAAACTAAAGGCTCAGAGACACACTTCTTCACTTCAGTTCCAATACCAACACCACCTGATCACAACAGAAGAGAAGAAACAATATCTGTACCCAAGCAAACAAACTTGAAGTAATTAGGAATGTGAGAGAAATCTGGTCACGTAAGAAGATCACAGTTTGCTTTCATTTCAAAAATCTGTGAGTCTGGCAGTCACTCTGTTCAGGATGTTAAAACAAATGCTGCAAACTGGGCAGCTGATTAACAGCAGAGATTCCTCCAACACCATTGGAGAGGCTCAGATCTAAGATCAAGACAACAGAAGATTTGGTGTTTGATGAAAGCTTGCTTACTGGTTCATAGAGGTTCCTTTTACTGTTTCCTAAAACAGAAAGGTAGGTGTGTGTGTGTGTGTGTGTGTGTGTGTGTGTGTGTGTGTAAGTGTGTGTGTTTTCTAAAGCCCTTTAGAAGAGAATAAATTCCCATTTCTGAAGACTCAGATCCTGTCACTTATCCATACTCCAAAGGCCTCACTAGAACCAACATTTAAGAGTTAGAATTGCAACACAAACTTTCAGGAGGACACCAACATCCAGACCACAGCACTGACAGAATCTTACAAAGATGCAACTTCCCCACTCGTGGGCACAATCATGCTCTAAATTTCAAGAGGCACAATTTTAAAAGTTTGGTGTCAGGTTAAGATTATGGATATAAGAATCAGAACAGAAGCAATATGTATGTAAGCATAAAAAGGCTAAAGTCCCCCCCCAACTTCCTTCAACCCCAAGGCATTTGTGACAACATCCCTAAGTTCCCCAAAACTCCCAGGAAAGACACAGGTGTTGGCTCAGAGTGGATTCTTTTGAATCTACTAGAGCTCCTATACCCTGTACTGGAAAAGATGGCATGGGCAGCTCTAGATGGGCATCTTGTAGGGATCACAATAAAATGGTAAGCTTGCTGCCAAGTATAGTAGATAATGATGCATAGATAGAGAATGCATAAAGGAAGATGTGGGGGAGGGGAAGGTTTGAAAGCAGGGGCGGAATAGGAATGCTATGACATATATAAACGACACTAACAGGCTGATTGCAACCTACTAATTAGATGTTTGCATAACTTTATAGAACCAATCATTAAGTGCCATGCGGAGGATGAAGGAAATAAATTTTGAAAATACATTTTGACTGTATATGGGATTTTTGTTTTAAAGTGGGAACAACAACATGATTAGCTAAAGATTAGCTAGACTTTCCAGCATGGAGGGTAGAAGTAGGCACAAAATTTCACCCCTAGCTGATCTCCCTACTGGAGATCAATAGCTGCCTGGAGAGAGTACATTTCACTAATGGTGTATCTCCTGATAGATCTAAGCGTAGAGCAATACACCTTAGAGTATAAAGGTATCATTAGTAGAACTTGAATACTTGAAAGAATTTTAAATAATCAGAACAAAGTTGGGAGAGTACTAAATGAAGTGTGGATCTTGAAGATGGAGGAAGAAAATGAATATGATCAAAATAAGATATGTAAAACCATCCGATATTTAAAAGGGCATCAAGACTAAGGTATCATTGTTTTAATATTAGGAAGAAGTCATAGGTGATAAAATGAAGTGAAATTTGTGTTCTATGGCAGAACTGGATTCTGGGAACACCCAGTTTATCAGTCATAACCCACTACAAAAGCATGTTCTACTTCTGAGGGCCCATGATAATGTGAAAATGACATCAGCACACCTCTTTAAATCAAATATGCACCCATTTTTTTGTATTCTTAGAGATAAAAGAAGGAACTGTATAGTGAGAGACATAGTGGTGAAAAGAGAGAAAGGAGATATAAAACCTGAGTGTCAGTAAAACATGTTTTGACTTTAAAGGAAAGAAAGTACTTAATAAGTACAAACTGTTCTTTTCACAGATATTAAGAGTTTACATGCAAGTCATTTACCCAGGAACACTTGTTATTAGATTAACAAACTGGCATCTTATTCCTGTATTTAAAAATAAATACTCTGCTCTACTACAAGAAATGCAAATAGTACTTCTTTCCAACTTAAATATATACAGCATTCTATGGTGGCAAATACCCAACCTTCCCCATCTGACAGAATGGCAGGTGACCACAGGAATGTTCATGAGACAGTCATATGAATTTCTTTGCCTTCATAGAATTAACACTGCAAATGATAATACAATTACATCTGTTTGTTGGAGGCTTGCAAAATCAGGTTAAATACAAGTTGGGGCTTTCTATATGATCCATGTGAACAGAGCATCATACTATTAACTTAGAGGAGGAATGAAGAATCGAAGCAATAGCTACCCATTTGGGCAACAGTAATGTAATGAGCATCAAAACAGATCATGTGTAATCACCATACGTCTTTTACAACATCTAAAACAAATTATTTTAATCTCAAAACATGAGACTTCTTATTTTAAATCCATTACCAAAAGTACTTGGAGAGCAAAGGCTCTAAGTAATATTCTTTTCCACCGGTGTTCTCAATTTAAAGTATATTTTAGATCTGTGAGCAATCATCACTGAACTGTGGGGCAGATTACTGCAGGAGCAGCAATATCATTGGAAACAACATACATATCTTTATTCTTTTGGGAGAGATCTCGTAGCAATTATTCTACAGTATGACAATACTCAACAGATGTACATAATGTGCCTACATATGGACATACATATACATATGCATAAACATATACATACAAACTTGTTTTGCAAACATATTTGTATTATTGCTGAAGGCACACATATAGTCAATTACAGTTGCGTAAGTAACTATGATGCCAAAATATGCTCAAGATGACTCTGACACTCAGTTTTTTTAAAATATAAAATCAATAATTAATAAATGAGTCCTCATGAAATTGAAAAGCTTCTGTAAGGCAAAGGACATAGTCAATAAGACAAATCGACAACCTACAGAATGGGGAAAAATCTTCACTAACACCACATCTGATATAGAGCTAATATCCAAAATATATAAAGGAATCAAAAAGCTAACCTCAAAAAATAACCAAATAACTGAATCCAAAAATGGGGTATAAAGTTAAACAAAGAATTCGCAACAGAGGACTCTCAAATGGCCAAGAAGCACTTAAAGAAATGTTCAAAGTCCTTAGTGATCAGGGAAATGCAAATCAAAACAACACTGAGATTCAACCTCACACCAGTCAGAATGGCTAAGATCAAATTTTCAGGTGACAGCATATGTTGGCGAGAATGTAGAAAAAAGTGGAACCCTCTTCCATTGCTGTTGGGATTGCAAACTGGTTCAACCACTTCAGAAATCAATCTGGAGGTTCCTCAGAAAATTCGAAATAGATCTACCTGAAGGCCCAGCTATACCATTCTTGGACATATACCCAAAAGATGACCCACCATACCACAGGAACACATGCTCAACAATGTTCATAGTAGCCTTATCTGTAGTAGTCAGATGCTGAAAACAACCCAGATGTCCCATGATGGATAAAGAAACTGTGATTCATTTACACAATGGAATACTATTCAGCTATTAAGAATGGAACTAGATAATATCACCCTGAGTGGGGTAACTCAGATCCAAAAGGACATGCATGGATATGTACTCTCTAATAAGTGGACATTAGGCAAAATGTACAGAATACCTAGGATAAAATCCACAGAACTCAAAAAGGTTAACAAGCAGAAAGGCCCAAGGCCCAAGTAGGGATGCTTCCCACTTGGGAGAGAGAAGATAACAATCACAGAGGTAGAGGGAGGGAGGGATCTGGGTGAGAGAGGACACAGAGGGGAATTGTAAACATAACTGAAGCTCTGAGGGCCAGCAGAAAGAATGGAAGCAGGCAAGTTTGGAAGGTAGGAGGTGGCAGACCCTCTAGAATATATCAGAAACCTGGGAGGTGAGAGACACTCAAAACTCAAAGGGAGGGACCTCAGATGAAATGTCCAACAGTAAGGAGAGGGAACTCATAGAGTCTACCTCCAGTAGAAAGATAGGACATCAAGTGAAGGGATGGTGTTGCCATCCACAGTCAAAAACTGATCCAGAATTGTTCCTGTCTACAAGAACCACAGAAAAAATGGAGAAGACACTGAGGGAAAGGAGGTCCAATGACCAGCTCAACTTGGGATACATCTCAAGAAAAGGCTCCAAGGCCTGACACTATTACTGATGTTATGGTGTGCTTACAGAGAGGAGCTTAGCATAGCGGTCCTCTGACAGGCCCAACAGGCAGCTGACAGAGGCAGACTCAGATACTTATATCCAATCATTAGACTGAAGTCAGGGACCCAGGTGTTTGAATTAGGGAAAGGCTTGGAAGAAGCTGAAGAGGAGGAGGGGGACCCCATAGGAAAACTAGCAGTCTCAACTAACTTGGACCCCTGAGATCTCTCAGACACTGAGCCACCAACCAAGCAGCATACAGGAGCTGATTCGAGGGCCCCAACACATACACAGAAGATGACTTCCTGGCCTGGCCTCAGTTGGAGAAGAAGCAACTAACGCTCGAGAGACTTGAGGCCCCAGGGAATGGGAAGGCCTGGAGAAGGGGAAGGGGCATCCTCTTGGAGACAGAGGGGAGAAGGAGGAATGGGATGAGGAATTGTGGGAGGGTGAACTTGAAGTGGGGAAAAGACTGGACTATAAATAAATAAATGTATTAAAATTTTTTTAATTAAAAAATAAAATATTTATTATGGTCATTATAGATTTAACGTATCTAATTGTTTGATTTGCATTGTCTCATTATTAATGAATATGGACATGGTATGATTATGACTTTCTCTTTATGTTATCTTTGATAAGATTTTTTTGTTTTATCATTGACCAAATTCAATGATTAATGTTCTCCTTGATTTCTCTGTACCTTTTGTGCATTAGATATGAGTATGTTTTCTTATGTGTTATAAAAATTTTTGACTATTTGGTGATTTGACCTCATTCTTAATACGTAAATGATTAACAATGTTTTAAAGTTGTTAAAAATAAGATGCCTTCTTCTAAAACCAAATATAGCGTTAAATTAATTCCTTATGACATTTCGGTAACAGTTAACAGCTCCTGATTACAACCTTTGCACATTAATAATGGATGATATCTCACTCAGGAAGTAGAGGACTTAGTAGCAAAAGAAGACCTTTCTACTTACAGAGATATGTTCTGGAGGCACATTTAGAATATCCTTCAAATCTCCACAGAAACAGTACTGTCAGAAACGATAAGGTGAAAACTGCCCGAACTTGCCCAGAAAGTCTTTAAGTTCTGATTCAAAGGAAGAGTACAAATGTAAAGCCCACCAAACCTGATTTGCTTGTAGACCATAATTTACTGTGTTAAGGTAAGAAGGGCAACACCTGCATACCTGAGGCAAACACTGTGGGTGACAAGCTGTCTACTGGCAGGTGTCTGCCATTGAGACAACAAGCCACAGTAGTCAATCTTAAAACCTTCCTTTCTTCAAAACCACCAACTGCCGTGCAGGACCCTCTAGTTTCTGCCTTTAACATCTTCTCCAGTGTCCAGCTGGCCAAGTAGCCATCAGGTAATGAAAGCATCACACATGTGAGACCATCAGTACACAAATGAACTTATGACAAATATGAATTATACATCGAAGTGACTGGCAGTTTTCTTTTTTATCATAATGCCCACTTACTGAGTACTAAACTTGAACATCAATGGAATTGATCATCTCCTGGGAGACAAAATCTTGGGATCATGATTCGAAAAGTAGACACTGCTTACCAATCTAGCAAACTCATTTCAAAAGCAGATATAAAGACATCTTAAACATAGGGATAAAACTAACAAAAGAACCAAGAATGAGATGAAATATTCTTCTGTAAATTCTCTACAAACTACAGACTTTCTCCCAGAACTGAGAAAAGCAAGACCAAAGGGAGCAAAAAAAGTTTGGATCACTTATTATAACTAAAACCACACGTTACAATGCTCTCAAGAGATTCTAGCTATCCAGACATCTGTTGGTTAGCACATGCACATGCAGCCAAATATGCATCTTTAAAGAGATTTCTAGGTTTTACCATGACAGTTTTACGATTCAGAAAATAGATAATCCAACTACAAGAAGAGCTAATCTGAGAGCCCTGATTGGGGCCTCTACTGCCCCAAAAGAGAAAGTTTGGAATCTGGGAGTATAAATTATTTTTTAAAAATTCCAAATTTAAAAAATAACTTTGGAACTGCTGAAATACAAGCATACTTTAATATGAATTTGGGCTAAGCCATCAATCTCTCTATTGAAGCGAAATATGTTGGACAATGGGATGGACTACATGTGTGTCAATTCCTGTAATGATATCAACAGGATTTTCTATCTTCTTTTGACCTGGATGCAAACTTGCCCTCTGACATAGTCCAGAAGAGTCTATTCCATCTTAGCAAATATAAACAGGGCTTCAGGGATACTGAAGATACTAGGGCCACTCAATATGGCACAGGCAAAACCAGCAGGAAGTAAGCCTTAGAACACATGCTTGTGGTTTTAAAGAATGAACTCAAATCTCCCATATATCAGGTTGTTCCCACAAGAAAAAAAAAGTGGCACATTTTGCCTCTCATCAGTCCTTTGCAAGATACTTTTGGTGTGTCATCTTTTCACTAAAGAATTCAAAACATATTGGCTGCAGACAACTGTTTGTGAAACCTTATATTGTTGATAAATAGCTGAAAGGGAATCAAGATAGCTGTAAATTCCTCAGGCCACAGAAAATGCCTTTCCATAATGTTTGTAGCCTACTTGAAAGCTGATGCAGAATTGGCTGAGAATGGACTGTGAAACAGATTTCGCCATTTGAGCCATCCCTTTAGATGTTTCCCTGTGTGAGCTGTGAGCCACAGCAGAGCTACAGTGAAAAAACCTGACTCGTGAGACATACACCAGATTGTGCATTGTTCTCCATTGAAACTCATGCAAGGATTATCTGGCTTTTTGTTTGTTAGTTTTTATTTCTAACCTACAAATTTCTGTCACCCAAAGCACATATGATTCTTTCAGGGAAGAAATCATAACATGATTTGAAATCTTCCCAAACTTCCAGCCGCTGTCAGAGGAAAACAAGACCTTACAAAATCATTTGAAGAGTTTCTATACATACAGAATTGAAACATTAATTTCACGTTTGATTAGTACCTGTCACTTGCCTGTGGGAATATCACATTGTACTCTTAGATATAATTATTTAAACAAGCAGGAGTTTTTTTGTAAAATAAATAAATTAAATTAATAATTGTGAAAAGATGATGGTGAATAATTTTGTCTGTAGTTTTAAGAAGAGGTTTTCAGAAGGAAGAGGGTGCCATGCAACTTGTACAGCAATCCCAAGGATTTTAAAGCTCAGTTGAAACAAAGTTGGAAAATGGACTAGCAAACGCAAAGATACCGTTTTCAAAGAACAGTGTTAACTAGCACAATGATCTTGAGCCTAATTCATAGCCTCACTTTCTTGCTATGCATACAATTCACTGAGTTCTATAAAGGTATATCCTCATTGTCTGTAAGTATATAACAATGAAGCCAGTGTGTTCATTTCTATTTCCTCACATTGGACCTGTAGAATATCTTAGAAAAAGAAAGCTATGACTTAAACATTTCCTAAGGTGTATCTGTCCCTAACCTTTCATCAAATTCTTGTTTCTTTTTCCCTTTCTTTGTCACACCATTGTCATTTTTTGCCTAAACACTCCCGTGTGTGTGTGTGTGTGTGTGTGTGTGTGTCAGTGATTTCAAAATACCACTCTTAGGGAAATTGGCTAACAAAAATCACAGCTATTTTTCTGGAATAGAACTAGATTAATTTAGAGAGTCACAACATGATAGAGGATTTCCAAGCTTGCATCAGTTTCTCAAGATGCTTCACACATTCGGTGTGAATTTTTCAGCTTGATGTGGTCCATCTTTATTACAGGTCACAGCAGAGTTCATTTCTTATCACAATGGCCATCTGGAAACACAGCCATATTCCCTGAGTCGTTGACTTCCATAGTTGGGTCAGGTCAGAAAAATGAAGAAGTGAGAGGTTACAGGTCGGACTCACCTAGCCCAACGCAATGAAGTGGTAAGAGGAGTCTTAGAATTGATTTCATTAGCCAGGCGTGGTGGCGCACGCCTTTAATCCCAGCACTCGGGAGGCAGAGGCAGGCAGATTTCTGAGTTTGAGGCCAGCTTGGTCTACAAAGTGAGCGCCAGGACAGCCAGAGCTATAAAGAGAAACCCTGTCTTGAAAAACCAAAAAAAAAAAAAAAAAGAATTGATTTCATAGTCTGTTCTATTTAAATTCTACTCTAGACTTATATCCTACACCTCTTTTGAAGTTTAAAATGGTCCTCATGTGTTGAGTACACCTTTTTTATGGGCCCCAAGTGATTAGGGAAGAGGCTTACTAATAAAAGCAATCTTTTATCTTCTTACTTACTGACTTTTCTTCTGGGTAGAAGTTGTTACAGGATCTTGTTTCAATTCTTTGTACCACTAACATATACATAATTGTATCTGTGTACATAAACATGCTATATGTGTGTGTACATATTTTTTGGCCTTTTCTCTTACACCCATATGTATGTATATAAACTATTTTTTTCTAAACTTATATTTTTCTCTTATCACTAATTTCATAATAGAGACTTCATTGCTTATAGCTCTGAAGTAGAACATAACTTAGTAGACTGGTTTTCTTTGGTTTTAATAAGTCTGTTTACTTGTATGCAGCACATGGAGACACATATAAGTCATAGACAAGTTTTGTTTTTGAAGGATGTATGCATTGTTTTCTGCAGTTTTTTATTCAAGCATAGCACATCAAGCCTAATTTACTAATAGATCCCAATTGATGGCAGTGCTTGAATAAATATCAAAAATATTTTCTTAAGCTGGGTGCCTTTAGTCCCAGCACTTCTGAGTTCGAGGCCAGCCTGGTCTACAAAGTGAGTTCCAGGACAGCCAGGGCTATAAAGAGAAACCCTGTCTCAAAACACAAAAACAAACATACAAACAACAACAACAAAAAAAAAACAAAAAGAAGAAAAGAAAGAAAAGAAAAAATATTTTCTTAATATTGTGTGTGCTTTTAATTTTATTTATGCATGGTAGAGTCAGGATTCTGAGACAGGGCTAAAGTACTTTAATGTTAACTTACTTTCCAGGATAGCTTTTTAAAAGACTAAAACTCTTTAATTTTCTACCAGCTATATATTTGAGGAGCAAAACTTTCCCTTAATCAAGCTGGCTTTTGCAAGGCTTCAAACTTATAAATACATGCTTACCCTATTATATGCAAATCGTTTTTCTCTAATGATTACAGTTTTCCCTGAAGATTTCATCACACATCAAACATATGTGATGGAAGAGGAAGAATGTCTGAAGTGAGTTCTGCATTTTGAACATGTGAGTGTGAATCCTTCTGGAGCAAAAGGCCTAGGAAAGACTACGAGTGCAGTGTCTACTTCTGTAGGATAAGTGGGAAGTTTTAATAAGGGCTTACGGAATTCCGGCTTGGGTTTGTGAAGCCTACAAGATTGTGCAACTCATTGGTTCTCTCTGGTTCACCATCTTGTGTGTTTTCATGCAGACTTCATTATTTGGCTAAATTTAGCATGCATCCTAGTATTTCACATACATCAGAGATGGTTTCCATTGCCCTTCTGGTCATGAAATTGTGACACTGTACTTGAGCCTAACATAACCACACCACTCAAGAGGATGAAAATACTCTTTAACTTATCTGTAATAATTTTCCCCCTACAGTGGAAAGGAAGGTTAACAGTAAATGCCAAAAGGAAGAAAATAGCTTTGTAGAAATGTGAGGAGTTGTTGATGACTAATCTCTTTACTGTTACTAAATAATAATAAATTTCATAATAACAAAGAGTCCAGATGCACCATCCCCTATATTGTATTTGAAAGCTTTCTGCCCAGTGTAATTAATAAACTGCATGCATTTTCATGACATTTAGTTCAGGTTGACTTCTGTATCAAAATTTACTCATTCTCTATGGTGAGAGGAAGCATTTAGGAATACTTCCTATTTTTCATATGATAGAAGACAATCTCATAATTTCCTACTAATCATGGGTAACAAAATTACCACAACTGTTAATACAATCGTCAGTGTATTCCTAATCATTGAGAATCCAGATGGTTAATATAGGTTCCCTGGGAAGAGACGAAGTGGAGGGAATGGATGTTTTAAAAGAAGCATCTATATTATTTGTCTCCTTGGTGTTTTCTATGCTCTGAGGTGAAATTATCCCAGCTCCTCTGTGTTTTAATTGAGATATAAGGCTGACTCTTGTGGCTCCTTGACAATTCCTCTCCAAACTTGCCACATCCCTCTTTTACTGTAAGGCCTTGAATAAAACACTGCAGTATCAACTGATACTCAAGGGTCTTAGATGAGTTATGCTTGGTTTTCTCTAGACATTTTTTTATAAATTGAGTGTTTTTAGGTTATTAAATATAAATTGCAGCTAATTTATAATTAGATTACAGTTAATATTTTAATGTAGTTAGAAGAAATCACTAGTTATTTCAGAGGCATTTATCCAATCTTAGGTTTTCAGCAGGTGACTACCAATTGCCAATAAATAAACATAGGTTTCAAGATGTAATCTACAGATACAAAATTTACAGAATGGATTGGAATCAGAAACTGCTACCTGATTCCCTCATTTCTTCAATAGACAGAGGTTTTCTCATTTGCTCTTATAAACTGTTTTATCCTAGCTCACATTCTGTCTTTTATGAAAACAAAAAATATGCTTAACTAATTCATTGCATGGCAAGGTAGCCCTTAATTCTGACGACCATAATCTTAATCAGGTACATACTTTAACCTATTTAAAAGGAACACTATAGGCTATATAACAATTCAGCAGGAATGGAGTACTGAGATGATGCTAGCCTAGCCTTTAAACACACTCATCAGACAATCTGTTAATGAGTCCCTCCCCTATCCCAGCATATAACAATTTTGAGCAACAGTAATTCCAAAGTAAATTACAATAAAAGAGCTACTTGTAATTTATGGACAAGAACTACTTTCATAAAATATTCAGATTATGAAATTCATCTTAAATCAGAATTTTGTAGTCAAACTTCATAAAAACTAGTGTCTGTGACTTTATCAGCTTTAGTTGCTCAGAAGAGAAATAAATAAAAACATTTGTTTACTATTTTCCAAAAATGTATGCACTCCAAGAAATTATTTCCAGGTTTTCTTTTAAAATAAAAAACAAAAATCTAATTTATTTTGAGATGGGGCTCATTTTGTGGCCCTGGATGACCTGAAACTCCCTATAAAGATGAAGCTAGTTTCAAACTGACAGCGATCCACCAGCTTTGCCTCCTGAGTGCTGGAATTAAACACATGCACCTGTCATATTTCTTTTTTTAATGAATGTACATATATGATTGCATGGGGGTTATTGCATGTGAGGACAGTGCCCATGGTGACTAAAAGAGAACAGCAGAAAAAGCATGGCAGATGTGGAGGCCAATGGACTTTGGGAACTGGGATCAGTCAGTCTTTCTGTCATGTTGGTCATGGGGAGCAAAGTAGATCATCAGATTTAGGCAACATGCCTTTACTCAAATAACCATCACATTGATGGCACGATAGTTCCTTTAGAGATAGTCCAGTTTATGCCTCAATATATTAACGCAGGATTGGAAATAGTTTCCTGTGTTTATGGAAACCTTCAGAGCCTTAATTTCACAAGAAACCTGTGTCTCTAATATTTAGAATGATTTTGTTTCACTACCCAGCAACAACTTAATATCATGTGATCCATAATCTTGATTTGAAATCTGAAGATATCTTGGTTAGTGAGAGATGAAGTAAATTTTAGCAATCACAATAGTTTGGAGAAGGCTCATCTAAAGATTCTCTTACTGAATCCAAATGTTTAGTAGTGGCTTATATAAATTTATGCCTGCCTCTAGATGTATTTCTTAAGAAGTCAGAATAACATCAACATGTTTTCATTACTTTTCATACATATCAGATTTTATGAGCATATCATATGGTATAGTACAGAAAGTTGTATTATTTTCCTTTGAATTTTAATTTTAGGTCACCCGTCTCTTTCTCTCTCTCTCTCTCTCTCTCTCTCTCTCTCTCTCTCTCTCTCTCTCTCTCTCTCTCTCTCTCTCATAGAAAGCATTTGACATTCATCGTAGTAAAAAACAAAATCATAACAAGCTTGTAGCAGAAATAACATGAGGTCTTGTAAGAGAAATAAATCTGGGGATCTTCAGAGGAGCCCAAGCTGAAGCCAGGAACAGCTTGTGTTTATAGAGAGGCTACATCACAAAGCAAAACTCCTTTTACTTCTGGTAAGTTCAAATGTAATGAACTATGAGACAGCTACCAATGAAGTTAGCATTGTATTTCAGTAAAAAAAGGTCTCATTAGCAAAGCTTTACTTGAAGGAAAAAAAAAATTAGACTGTGGTTTAGAAGATTGTACATCTTACACTGGGTAAATTATGAGTAAAAACTGTAAGTTAGAATGCCAGAATTCCACAGACATATGATAATCATTATGACTAGTGGAAGGTGAGCAGATCGTGTGATCCAATAGATGCCTGATAATATAATGCACACAGTTGCAATCACCTTGAGCATTAATATGATGTGTGTGAGAGTACAAACGCAAACATTCCCGCATTCACCTCCTCCTTGCACACAGAAACCCAGCTCAATACTCTGATCTTGCTTAACATTCATCTCCCTTTCCTCTCACGATTCACACATTCTATATTATCCTCGGCCTACCTACTCTTCTTACCCTATACTCTCTGACAATTATTCATGCAAACTGAAAATTTCTGACATTTCTTATGGGGAAAGAATTATAGTGACTTTTTCACAGCATATTCTGGGAAATGTATGCTTTAAACTCAGCGTGGTCCTAAAAGAGCAGAATGTACAAATCACCTCCTGTACAAAGCTTACCACGTGCATTTACTGAAGAACAGATAAAAGCTTTCCAAATGTTGAAATTAATGGTGATCTCTAAGAGCATTACAGAATACTCTATGTCACAAAGCACGTTTGACCATAGATCTTGCTTCTACCAAACCCACATTTCAATAGTACAGTTCCCATAGGACTTGCAGAACCCATTTCTTAAACTGCCAATAAAAGGGGGAAAGGCTAATGTAAGATTCCTAACAGTCTTTGGGATCTTTGTAAGGAGGGCAGATGCAGGTGACTTGTGATTGTATCAGTATGTATGTATGTAAAACCTGTTCAACAGAGAGAAGAGCAGGGCAAGAGTAAGCCAAGTGTGACAGCAGCACGAACTTTCAGGACACATGAATGTGCACAATTCTAGCAATGCAAACTTTAACGTGCACACAGGACTCTCCTCGAACGAATTCATCCCTTCAGAAAATAAGGGAATTCATTTCATTCTTAGGGAAGAATTATGCCTACCACTCTCAGAACTCTATTATGATATGTGATTGCTAATTTAAATCCTGAAAATACCTTAAAACAAAATTATTACAAATATAATAAATTAGTATGTGAGCACCACATATACAGAAGCACATAAAAAATTTAAATGAGATTATTGCAACATCACAAGATATATTTACGAGAAGTTTAAAAATATAGTAAGATATCTTTACATGATAGCTTATAGCAATAGCTATCATACTCAATTTAATTTATTTAACACTATTTATCATTTAATTATATTAAATCAAATATTGGAACATATCAAATAGCCACCAACTAATGAATAGGCAATTAAAAATATGCTGTTTGCATGCAATAAAATAAAATTCACCCCTAAAAATACCCATGCACACATAAAGTGAATGACCCTTGACAACACCATATTTAGTGAAAGAAGGCATGAGTAGGATTCTATTTTCCTTCAGTGAAGAGAATGGGTAACTTTGTAGAGGCAACAGGTAAATAAATAGCTACCAAGAATGGCGAGTGGGAGTAAGTAGGGGGTGAACTGTAACAAGTAAACAGCTTCGTACTGAGGGGTTAGAATGTTCTGGAATTAGACATTAAGGATTATTACACAAGACGGTGAATAACTAAGAATGACTAAATCATATTTACTAAAATGGAGCATATGCTTTTCTGAACTATAACTAAGCAATAACTTTTAAGGTTAAAAAACAAGTTTGGTTTTAGATAAATAGAAATGAGAGTACCCTCCCGGGTTTGCCCCTGTGTAGTGGCTTTACTGAGCTGTCTTGTTTCATATTTTATAGATGAGGAAGATGAAGCACCTCGCTCAAGGTCCATATTGTTTTGTTTTATGGACCAAGCTGAGTTAGAAAGGTGGGCACTCTTGACTCCAAACTCAGGTTATCCACTAACTTGCAGAGGTAATACCCTTGAATAACTTGGAGCTACCCAAGTTTCCAGAAAGTTCTGAGGGATGGCGTCCTCATTTAGGTTTTTCTCCATGGTTGTTTTACTATTACCAAAGGAAAGCTAAGAAGCAATGAGAGGATAAAAAAAAACAGACAACTATAAAGTGTTCCTATCTGTCCCTAAACAGAAAAACTGTATTAAACCTTCAATTATACCGTGTACAAAACTTTGACCTTTGTCACATACTGAGTTCTGTTCTCATCCTTAGAGCCCCTTGATTTCTTTAAATTCTTCAAAATAACATTGCAGCCAAAATTATCATTTCACTTGCATTAACTGGAATGTTTATGTTCTCCCCCAGATTAATATAGTGAAATTCAAATCCCCAAAGTAATAGTATTAGGAGATGAATCATTACGCCCAGAGAAAGGGTCCCTTGTGAGTGGATTGGGCGCCTTACAAAAGAAACTACAAGGCTAATTTGACCCTACAACCAATTGACATTATACTAGAAAGATGACCAGTTGTGAACAATAAAGCAGGCTTTACTGTGACTTGAAAATGGCCAACATCTTGACCTGGGTCTCAGCAGTCTTCAGAATTGTGAGAACCTTACTGTTTAGGTTCTCATTTGTGACAGGAATCCCAAGTCCCTTCCCTTATAGGTGAAGCTACTATATCTTTTCTTTACCAAAATATTCTTGAAGTAGTTGATTTCATTTACTTCTCATCTAGTGAAAGATGAAAATTATCCATATTTTGTTGGCTCAGATACCTGGATTTGGGGAAATGTTCTGACTACGTCATTTGACAGAAGTCACTTCTTGCTTTGGAATTTACCTGGAAACATCTGTTATTACAATCCATTTGAACAACAGAAGGGTAGTTACTGCCCTCTTATTGGTCCCATAAAGTGAATGTTGCACCACTCCATCCCTTTCCCTCAGTGGTGAAATCATCCATTTTCCTCTTGTTACCTCAAGGCAAGGCTCTCTCAGAAACTGTTCTCTCTGGTAATTAGCTTCAAATGAACAAAGACACCCTATCCAGTGTCATGTCCCTTTTCCCAGAGTCAAGCACTTGTAAAGGCTGAAATATGAAAGCCAACCCCTTGGCTCGAGGATCTTTCTCACACCAAAAATATGATCCCCTAGAACATCATCCCAAAACTGGCCCAAAGGCGGTTTCCTGTATAAATTAATACTTGTCGTGCTCATGCAGTTGGGATTTAAATGTGGTATTTGATAGTATGTCTGAACTTTGGACTAGAAAACGACTGCTAAGACTCAGTGTCTTCTCCTGTCTCATCACTGGCCCATGCAAGAGGTGCTGGCTCTTGCTTTACATTTTTTTCAGGATAAACACACCATGCTATGCCTTCAGTCACTCATGTCAGAGGCACCTATAGCAAGCATCAGTTCTTTTTAATAGTCATGGCACTCTGAAATATGACAAAAATGACTATGGGAAGATTCTCTGGATTCCAATCCCTGCTGCTGCATATACATTTAGTTCAAGATAATAAAAAGTTCATTGTGGAGATTAGTCTAAGCAGAGACTTCCAATGATTATGCCAATGATTTATCTTAATCCGTGTGGGTGCTTTGTCTTTCCGGTTGGGTACAAACATAGACTAGTCATGAATCATAATTATTATCAATTACTAAGTTTACACTGTGTAGCCTTTTGTGCATCCAATAGGGAAACTTCCGTTCCACACTACTAAGCATTGTAACATTATCATTTACCACCTTGCTTGCTAACACCACTGTTACTCTGACTGCATGCAGAACCACAGAGTGTCTAACGCAGAATTCTTTTGGAGCAAGTACAACAATAAGTTTGGGAAATTTGAAATACTACATAGAAATTTGAGAATTGTATATATATATATACATATATATATATACACAAATTATGTATAATGTACAGAATGCTAATATGCTGACATATATGTATAATGGGAATACAAAATTTTCTGTTAATACTTGACAACTGACAAAGGCTAGTCCATGATGCTTAGGCCCATAGCACACTCTTCACCAAGACAGAAAACCCAGTCTCCACCATACACTCAACCAGAAGCTAAAATGGGTTGAGGGACAACAATAACACCTGAAAGTGCCAACACCATAATCTTCAGGACCAGTGAACTACAGAGATATATGTGTTCTATAATATATACTATATATTACTCTATAATATATAATATATGTATAATATATATGTATATAAATTCATTACTACTTCTAAGTATTTTGAATATTATCTTTACAGTACTCATTGATGTCCTCTGTTACTTAAACCAGAGAATGTAGGAAGAGGAAGGAAGGGAAAAGAAAACAAAGACAGGACAAAGAAAAAAGAGAGAGTAGAAAAAAAAAAGTCTACTCTTAAAATATGGTCCCTATTTATTTTTCAAAAGTCTGGACTGTAGACCACATTCCAAAAACAATCTGTTTTACAATGCATAACTGAAGCATACCACTACGTTTGAAATCTACTGGGCAGAACACATGGTATAGAGTGCAGAGTCATGGGAGATTTACAGAGGGGGTGAGCTATTTGTAAACATAAGGTATGAGACGATCATGTTCAAAGGAACAGATTCCTCACAAAGGAGATGAGAGAAAAGTGCTGAGACTTTTCTCAGGCTAAGCTTTCACGAACTAGTCATTCTCCTTTCCACAGGAATGCAGGGATTATTGCAAAACGGCTCTGTTCTACAAGCATATTAGTTTCTAGAGAAAACTATTACCAGAACTGATGCCTCAACATTTTCTTCTTTCTCTAGAAAGAAGGAAAATCTGTCTGCTCACCTGTATCGAAGCCCACACTTGGCACGATGTCCACTGTCCCATGAAAGGCACCGGCCCATGCTGAGGTAGCAGTGGTGACTGTAGTCAGATCTGTCTTGGTGATGTCGCACTGGGGAGCAGGAATCCTGGCAGCTCGCACTGATGGCATTAGCAGGTGGCCATAGGCGGGATCCAAGGCAGAGCCAGCAGTTGGGTGGTGGTGGTGGTGGTGGTGGCGGTGGTGCACGTGAGCATGAGGGTGATGATGGCGCAGGTACATGTCATGCATGTGGCTGTAGGAAGGGCTCACTTGAGAGGCCAGAGGATAGTGCCAAGACTCAGACGCAGTGGGGGGTGGGGCGGGGCCAGTCTGATGCAGGCCATGTCCTGGCCAAGAGTTGGGGTCTGCTGTAGTAAAGGTGCCATGGGGTGCAGTGACTTGGAAGTCAGGATGGACTCCCCCCAAACAAGGCGCGGGTGGGGGCTGATAAGAGCTGGTCCAAAAGGAAGTTGGAAAATTACTCCGCTGGCTCGAAAGAGCTGAGCTGTCTGAGAAGACAGAAAACACATTATTGACATAAGATACGGTTCTGGGTTGGACTTGCCTTTGCTTGTCCAGTGATTTTTTTTTTTTTTACAAGCAAGTGGATTATGATATTATATACTTTTTCTCTTTCCAAAGACAAATGACCTGATACTGGGATAAACTCTGGGGTCCCAAGTCAGGGCAATGGGAAAAGCTTTAAAGTCCTGAGGAAGCCCTCTGCATTTGCTTTGTGAGCTTCTGCTATCCCAGTCTGAGCTGTGGTTTTCACTTCAATTTAATAGCTATAAAGCTTCATTTCCTCTTGGGCTCCTTGTGGCTCTTAGCTCTAAACAGAGGTCACTGGTATCCATTTCTCTGGTTAACATATGTGCCATTGGTGAGGTGTGTGCAGGTTAAAAATATTTTCACTTCTTTTAAATACCAGACCATTTTTTATTTACACAGAACATTCCGAAGTCAGAAGTAAGAAACTGTAGTAAGATCATATACAATTGTCCTCATCAAATCAATGATCATTTAAAAGCATATCTTTTATGTTCTCACTTTTGAGGAAACCTACCAGTTGTGTGATCTTGGAAATAACAATGGTTAACATGTAATGAGAGTAGCCAAATGTGCAACATCTCTTCAAGGTTGCTCATGAGCTCATCTGACTCTCACTCCAGTCCCATGCGAAAATGTCGACAGGCAAAAGTCTAAGATTTGGCATGCATGGACATACTCTTCAAAACCACATAGCATGCCTCAATGGTCAAAGGGCAGTAGACTTTGCAATGGCCACAAAAGGGAACAATTATGAGCACAACCTGATCACCTTGATTTGGAGAGTCTCTAGAAATGATAACCAACATAGGTTCAGATTGAGTTATACTTTTCAGTATCCATAGATCTTATAGAAAACTATAGTGCACACTTTGAGACAAGAAAGAAAGGAGAATCCGCCTCTCCTCCATCAGTCCCCTCAATTCAATGTCTCTATCATCTCAACACCATGGGTCAGACATAGAGAAGTCTAATAGACACACATAACTGTCACTGTTGATCACCATCAGGAGGAACACAAGGAAGGAACATGACATGTGAAGATGCTTTCAAGAGCAAGCCCACAAAAAGAGCCGAAAAAGTGCTAACTATCGTGAATTGGAATGGCTGAATAGGAGTTAGGTCTATGAAGAGGTTAGATAGAATTCTGAGGTGATGGAATATAAGGCAAAATACGAACATATGTACACAATCTACACAGAGGCACCAAAGCACAATAATAGTACCACCAGCATCAGTAGCATTTAAGTGATAAAATTAGATAAGCAAAATTTGTCTGAGAGAAGAGAAAGGGATGGAGGAGAGGAGTGGTGAGAAATAAGATACAGACAGACAAACTGATTGACTATAAAGATACTAAGGACTCAGAGGAGTGTGGGCTTCCTGCCCAGAGAATTGAAGTGAATTATCATAAGGTATATCCCAGGGATCATAGAAAGTTTGTAATCTAAAGAATGACCAAGTCAGACCTGTGCTTTAAAAGGCCTCTCTGTCCAAGGTAAGCACAGGTCCATCCCATAGATGGCTTCTTATAACAATGTGTATCTATAGAATCTTTGTTTTGTGAAATATTCACGTTCATTGCAGACTTGTCAAATCTCTAGAGCCATAAAGAGACTTCTTAATCTCTTGGTCATTTTCTTCTGTTAAAATAGAAATAACTTGCTTGAATTTATCTACTTGCAATCATCTTCCCCAGTATTTTTCATTCTGGCAAATATTCTACTGATTCTTTATGTTAAAGTTGGACATAAGATTGCAAGAGGCATTACCTGTGCATATGCACTGTTTATGGTTTTATGCCAGGTTCAGCAGCATAAAAGAATATAGATTTTTCCTTTGAACAAAGGATTTCCTAAGAGGTGTTCTTTGATAGAAATATTTAATCTAGCACGCTTATCACTTCGTATGCTTCCAGGACATGAACATTTTTTTCTTATTTCAATATAAATTTCTTGAATAACCTGTCACATGTATCATGGAGTTAACCAAATCAGTTCATCTCTGTCGTAACCTGACATGTTGTCTAAGTTCTGTAATGATGGCATAAACATCCATTCTTTCTCTGTCAGATCTGCACCCCTTCTTTCTGTGACCAGGGACCCACAGTTTCAAATTCATCTCTTCATCATCACCATGGATCTCAGAACCCTTGAAGAAATATATGAAACAATGCTCTTCAAGAAAAAAAGGGGGAGAAATGTTGCTGAAGCCTTCAGTCATTCCTATAAAGTTCTTAAATGAATGACTGTTTGGGGACAATCACCACTGGTTAAAACAGTACTTAGGAATCAGCCCTAAGGTCATTATAGGGCAGCTTGCCAGGCACCAATCTTCTACTTTGCTGACACATCTCCCATCTTTAGTATGAAATCCTTCATTACTTTGTATCTCCTGGCACAACCATAACCTAAATATGAAAACTGACAACCCCTGATACACAAAGATGTGCCAGGAATACAAGTTCCTCTTATTGAACCTCTCGAGGAAAATGTCCTAAGCACAGAGATAATATCCCATTTATCTAGATATCTTTCTCTTGATTTGTATCAAGATGAAACTATTTTTATCCTATTACTCTATAAGCATTGTAGATATGCACACACAAATTCACATATTGAATACATTCCCTACAAAAAATATTATTGTCTTATTTATGAAGTCATCTATTATGACAAGTGAAAATATTATCATTGAAAGAAGAAATCTACTTTTTAAAAGCCACTCTCTAAAAAAATGAACCACTCTTTAAAATTCCCCCAGGAAAAATAAAATTAAAAGCAACTTAATATTTTCCCTATTGGCAAAGGGGTCTCCTGAGATTAATAGAAAGTTTGTAGGGATCTACATAGTCCTTTCCAACAAACAATACTGAATTTTACAAGTAAGTGATACAATATTGAATGGAAAATATGTTCATGAAAAAAATCTATGATTCAGGATCACTATGTGATATTTGCTTATTTAAAGAAAAAAAATGTGACACAAAGAAACAGACACTGCACTGTGCTTTGTGTTGGAGAACCAGCATGCTTATTTCATATGTTTGTAAATTTTTTTTTATTACGTGACTTTTCACTTATGAGTACTTAATCATAGCCACATTTGGTGGAGAAGAAAGCAGATGAAAAGCTGCAGGAGCTATTCCCATGCAACGTTACCTTCAAGGTTAGTGGAAATGATTCAGAACTGGATAATATTAAGACCGACTCAACTGGGATTCCAGAGTCCTCATTGTTCAACACTCATACAATATTGGCATTTGGATGACAATACTGAGAGTCTTATACATACAAAATGTCCTAAATATGATTTTGTTGAGTTCAGTTTTAGGAATACATACGCATTTATTTATAAAAATGGAAAATATGGTGAAAGAGATACATTTTCCAATACAGTGTCACCATCTTACTTTCGGGGAAATTTTTGGTTTCATAGAGAAACAGAGGAGTTTGACCATAGACGCCAAATGTTCTTTTAGATTATTTTAGATCTAAATTCTTTTTAGAATTGCACAATATTAGAGTACTTTTTATAGCAACCCTACATACCAGAGAGAGAGAGAGAGGAGAGAGAGAGAGAGAGAGAGAGAGAGAGAGAGAGAGAGAGAGAGAGAGAGAGAGAGAAAGAGCAAAAACTGTGAAACAAATTAGGAAAGATTTGAGTCTGTAAATATTAAAAATAATATTAAATGGAAAATATCATAAAGAAATGCTATCATTAAGTAATCTGTAATAATCTCCTGCTGACATATCCTTAGAGCAAACACAGATAAAAAAAATATTAGTATCTAATATAACATTTTCCCTTAAAAATCACACTAAAGAAAACATTTACAGAATTGGGGTGCATGCCTCTGAATTCAGCACTCAGGAAGAGGAGGCAGAGTGTCCTCCAGGTGAGCGGAGCTAGAAGCAAGACCCTGCTTCTGTAAGGAAGAGGGGGGGAGGAGAGGAAAAGAAAAAAAGAAAGCAAGAACACTATTTAAACTCAGTTCTTTTTTTTTTTAATTTTTAATATTTTTATTACATATTTTCCTCAATTACATTTCCAATGCTATCCCAAAAGAGCCATCCCATGACTCCTCTGCTTCCTATACAAAGCCAGGTCAGAAAGGGAGTGAAATGTGTTCCATTCTTTCCTGTCATTCAGAAATTGTGCAAAGGTTGCCCTCCAGGGACTTTGTTGCAGCATTTGCTCAAAATCAGCCTCATGACTGCAATTGGAGCTAACCCTCAGGGCACTATCATGAGGTGAGTCAGGCCTCACTCTCCTCTCCCTTGCTGTTCTAACTTCCTGGAAGCAGCAGCCTCCAGGGCCTCCATGAAGAGTCTACTAGGAAACTTTATTCCCAACCAACCGATTCAGGATATCTCTCTTCTTTCCTTTTCTCCTTGGTTCTGCTTAGCCTGAGCTATTCATTTGGAGAGGCCTTCCCACATGGCTGAGTTGCCCAAGTAGATCTCAGCTGCATCAGCTAACCGACAGGTAAATTTATGTTTAAAGTATAAGAAAAGTAAATAAATGGCAGAAATTCCCATCAAGTGTGTTTTTTAATTGAGATAACTGCTCTGCTATGGCTTATGTGACCAAACCCCTTCTTGATACACATATACAGTCTCTGTCTCTCTGTCTCTGTCTCAGTCTCTGTCGCTCTCTCTCTCTCTCTCTCTCTCTCTCTCTCACACACACACACACACACACACACACACACACACACACACACCCCTTCCATAAAAACCAAAGCATGAACGTACTTGAAACTGATGTTTCAGTATAGATGTTCCATGGGGATAAAGAGACAATCATGTTTATTTTGATTTCAGTCCTGAAATTCACTGTGAGGTTTGATAGAGCTCCCAAAATGTTGTACCAAAATAAGGTACAAAAATGTCATCCCCTTCACTGTTTTCCTAAACTGCACATCTCAAAAGACATTTCCTAGCCCTATGGAGAGTAAATGAATTTGACTGTAACTACTGTTCTCTTAGCATATATGCACTCTTTATCTAAAGATTTACTCTGGAAATAGATTATTCAAACATAGTTCAGGTGTAAATTCATATGTCACACACACCAGTAGATTATAATAAATCCATACTACAAGCCAGAGTGTTTAATGCAGGTGCAGGCAGCTTCTTTCAAAGCTATCCCTAAATGGTGTCATTAGCATTATCAATAGCCTTGAGGCCTTACTATATCCTGGACATTGCTTTGTGCTGGAAATATGAGCTTCTAGACAACAGAGTTTCTAGATTAAAAACAACATTAGTTTTCCATCGGCCAAGTAATTGGGATATCTACAGAAAAGAGAAGGCATCTGCCTTAGTGACTATGTTTCTTCTAGTTCTGCATGTAACACTTCATGTATGCTTCCACACCTTACTTATAAAAATCCTCGACTGTGAGTAGCAGTGAGCACACGTTGGGGCTGGAACAGTCTGCCCCAAAGAGATTTTTTTTTATTTTATCTTTAGCTCTTTTTTATTTTAGTTTTAAACTTCAGAATCACATACATGACTACACTGTATTTACCACATTTTCTTATCTGCCTTGGCCTGGCCAACTCTTCCCATACCTACTCATCTGTCTCTCAAATTCTTTGCCCTCTTTGTATAGCCCACCAAATCCAATTAGTGTTCATGTGGAGCAAGGGAGGTCCTGAGTGGATGTCTATTCTTGATATAAGCTCAGCCATGTAAAAGACTAGAGTGCCTTGAATCTCTGGAAATGTCAGAGCCTTCCCTGGGTGGGGCTTGAAGAGATGGCAAGCTGTTCTCTACTACGTGTGCAGATGCTGACGTATGTGTAGAAAATGTGCACTGTAACATTCTCCTTCCTTGATGGTTATAGCCTGAAGACCGACTTTTCCCCTACTGAGACTAGCTAACCCTATCTTCTTGTGCAGCTGTGTGCAGTAACACCACCTCCCTTATCAACTGTGGAAAGAAAATAGACCAAGCTTCCCGGATGCTGTGGCTTCTCCATCTGAGAACTTAGACCCTCAAACCCCCAGTTTTTCTGTACATGTATCTGTCTTTTCTTCATTTCTTCTCTGCCCCATGGGTCCAACCCCTAGAATCATGTAAGAGACCACCAAGGGCTGTCCATGTATGTATGTGTATGAGGCCATCCACTGGAGCATTCTAAACCTACCAGGGATAAAGACGGAGCAGAGATTGAGAAGACACCAACCAAGGACTGGGCCAACTCGAGACCTATTCCCTGGGACAGAGATAACCTTTGACACTATTAATGACACTCTGCTATGCTTGTAAATACTCTGCTATGCCTAGCATAACTGTCCTCTGAGAGGCTTCTTCCACCAACTGATGGAGATAGATGCAGAGACCCACAACCAAATATTAGGCAGAGCTTGGGAAGTGTTGTGGAAGAATTCAAGGAAACATTGAGGAAACTGGTTGGGTCAAGGAAACAAGAATATCTACATAGGTGACTAACCTGGACTCATGGGAGCTCAGAGACAGAATCACCAACCAAAGAACATTTGTGGACTGACCTAGTCCTACTACATGTATCTAACAGATGGGCAGCAGTGTCTCCGTGGGGGTCCCCTATCAAATGAAGTGGAGGCTGACTGACTCTGTAGCTTCCTCCCATTGGATCCCTTTTTCCTAGGTAGGATGCTTTGTCTGGCTTCAGTGGGACAGAATACACTTAGTCCTTCTTTGACTTAAGGTAAGGGATGGTACCCATGTGGGACTTCCCTTCACAGAGGAGAAGGGGAAGAGGGAATGGGGTAAGGGGGTATGAAGGTGAGACTTGGAGAAGATGATGAAGCAAGGGCTGAGATTGGGATGTAGAGTGAATAAGTCAATTAAGTGGAAAAAGACAACTGCCATTTTCCACTAAAGACACCATGTTCACACAAGCTGTTAAATTAATTGTTTCACATTCAAAATATACGTGATACTATAGTCTCCAACAGAGATCAATCGGGCAGAGAAGTAGCCCATCCTGGGAAATAATTTTTGAAAGAACACATAACAGACCAGAGGTCATCCTAATTTTATTGTCTGACCAGGGTAAGTGTATAAGAGAATATAAAGAAATCATTTCCATTTCTAAAATTGAAAGACCAATACATGAACTCTAGGAGATATTCCATTGTAGTTAAAAAGTGCACTTCCAAGTAAGAAAGACAACTGGGAACATAACTTTGGCTAGTCATGGGGAAGATATAAACTTCATCTGCCTAGAGACTGTAGTTCACTGCAGACAATAAGATGCCTGAACTAGTCAAGGAGCTGAAAAGACACTAAATACTCAGTCTTAAGTGGGATATCCTTATCAACCTCTTACCCTACAAAGGATAAAGAAATATCCCAGAAGAGGGAAGAGAAAGTATGTCAGAGGCTGGTGATGGATAGATATGCTTTGAAATACTGCCTTCAGGGCATAGATATAGCTATTGTGCACATGAACCCACATTAACTGTGGCTACCTGTACAAGACCTGTATATGATCAAACCAGCCAGTTCAGATGGGGAGAGAATCTCCACACCCCATTCCTCAGAGAGATTTTAAGTTGTTGCTCTAACACTACATTGTATATATCAAGGAATAAGATGAAGAGCAAAATCCACAAGGAATAGAACCTGGAGACAGAATCATCTAATTAGATGAAACTTTTTCAATTAATATTGATTTATGACCAAATCACTTCACTGGATATGTGAATCTCAATCATTATACCTCCTCTTTAAAAAAGTTTCTATATCTTTAAATTTTCCCATCAATTCCAGTCAAGTTTTGAAAGATATTTGTAACTAGAAGCAACAATGGCTACATTCAGTTTATAAATAGAAAATAGACAATGCACTCAGCATTCTCCAACTTTGCAGATTTACTTATACCAGCAATTACTTGGTCCTGTGAATTAATTGTAAATAAAACTACAAACAACATGTACACCTATAACATTAGCATTGTAATGCAAAGAGAAAGATTGCTGGGGCTTGCTGGCTTCCAGCCCATCTCCAGATTTAGACAGTAGCCCTGTCATAAGGGAATAAGACAGAACTTGATAAAACAGGACACCCAAATTTGATGTCTGACCTCTACATGTAGATACACATGTTCAGGCACCAGCAGACATATATAAACATTTGCCAGAAAAGCATAAAACATACAGTAGAAAACTGTAGGAAGAAAGAAAGGAAGTGACAGAGGAAGGGAGGGAGGGAGGGAGGGAGGGAGGGAGGGAGGGAGGGAGGGAGGGAGGGAGGGATAGAAACTGCACTCAAAGACTTCATACAACTGATTAATTCTTTAAATGCTCCTTTGAAGACTAAAAAAATATTTGATACATGGAAGGAAATTCATTCACATATTTCCATCTCTTAGAATTATATTTCTCTTTGAAGAAAAATGCTACTTTGAGTATTGAGGGAATCCACATAAGATAAACAGATATAGTATTTATAGATTTTTCAGGGCAGGAGACAAAAAGACATGAAACACTGTGTGGACATACTACTCCACATATCTGAGCAACGTCCTACTCATTGCAGATTCTAAGTTTCACTCATCTTTAAGAAGTTTTCACTGACTATTCCTTCTGTATAGATCATTTTCCCAGAAACAGCCACATGTTGAAAGCCCTCATTACCTTCAGGCCTGTGTTCACATGCAACTGTCTTTGAGAAGGCTTTCAGTATCACTTTCAGTAAAGTAAGATCTTGCATGTCACTTCTTACATCCTTGTTTATTCCCTGTCTCTATTAGCAACGCCATGAATGTAGAGCAAAGTGCCTCGAAATTTACATAGCATATAGCAGACCCTTAGGAAACATTTGTGGCCAAGTCAACTGATGAGTCAGCGGGTAGACTAGAGGGCCAGATTTAAGATGATACCAAGACAATGCTTACAATGGCTATTAAAACATGACCTCCATTCCTACTTATTGTGTAAAAATCAGAGAGCCAATCAATGCTTTCCTCTGGTTGTTCTAATTTCTACATAGAACAGTTGAATTGTTTTACAGTCATTATCCTCATACTAAATTTGTTCTGGCTTTGGTACTATAGATGCCTGGCTGCTCCGGATAATTTGTGACCCTACTTTCTCCTTTCCAGACTAGGTCATGACAGGATTACATAAGACAATATGCTGAAAAAGAAACCCTTGTACTTCTTACTCTCCTGGAACTAATTTATATGGATGTGATTAATTATTTGGTACATAACTGATTACCTAAAACCATCTGACTCATGGAATTTTTCTCGTTTTCTTCAAATTATTCACATTCTTTCTCATGAGTTATCAAATAAGATATTGGCTCCTTCTATAAGCCTTGAGCTCTCAAGGCCTCTCTCTTCCTGTACAAAGGTCATGGGACATACTCATCAATGAAGCAGGAGTCACGTGGGTGACTTCTCACAAGCCTCTATCTGAGCTGATATTCTCTTACCGCTCCCTCTTACAATGCCTCCTTTGGCAGCAGAGGGAGTAGATGAAGGAAAGAAATAGAAGGAGGAAGGTGCAGTAAGAAGGCAGGCAGAAGTGAGTTAATGACAAAATGAAGCATGAGCAGGAAGACGAAGAGTTTATCTGTAGATAAAGGCCAGCGGTGTCAGCTGAGGTCCTCTTGTGCAACAGCACAGCCGTGCCTGTTACAATGATGTGAGCCATTAGTCACAGATCACAAGACCCTTCTGCAGGTGGACAGCCTTTCCTTGTCACAGGTACCACCCAGGACAGCTGTGACTGGCGATTCCGGCCCACCTTCCTGATGCTATAGATGTTTCACAAGCAAAGACGACATGTCACTGACTCCCGAGCTTGAACTTCATTCTGTTAACCTGGCCAGCAGTAAGTATCACAAATTAACCCCCACCAATTTCTCAGACCCCATAGGGCTAGGATGAGGAACCAGAACATTGCTTTCTAAAAGGTCCTCTCTTGAGACCCACAGTTGTAAACAATTTTCCTGGCTACTTCCTGGAACCAGGTGAGCTTGGAACAACGTATTTACATATAACACATTTCTCTGAAGTTTTCCTTAAGAGGCTGTGCATTTTTTTTTCCTCTCCAGCCTTGTCAACCACCAAGTCTAACATGTCACTCACCCACTGACTTTTTAAAACTAGAACACAGACGCACGCAAGTCTCTGTGCTCATCGCAAAGAAGGAAATAAAGAATTCTTCAGCCCGGAGCTTTTGGGGTTTGTTTACTGAGGTACAAACACTAGCATTAAGTCACGGAGATACTACCTATGAGAGGTGTGGACCCTGTAAACGGCTCACAGAAACGGAGTAGTGAGAAAGCCAGTGAGAGAACACCGACGGCTTTCAAAGTCTGTGTTCTTGGGTCAGATTCAGAACTCAGCTATGTCACCGCTGTAACACACCTAGTGCAGTGAGCAAGAATACGCTTTTAGAATATGTGTTTTAGAGGCTTACTCGGGCACGCCTATTATTTCGAGATCCACACTGGGTCACAGGGGCTTTAGGAATGAAGCTTCGAGCTCAGTCTGGCCACGATAAACTGGGGCCACTTGTATCACTGCTTTTTTTTTTCCATGAGGAATTTAAGGGGTGTGACTGCATCCTTTCCAACCCTGCATTCCACATGTGACAAAACTGATCCAGCTGTTTGTCTGAAAGAAATTCCTTGCTGTCCTTAAAAATTAAAAAGCAAGTGGATATCCGTTCTCCAGGGGCAAGCTTCCAGCTGGAGCCTGGTAGAGGCAGTTGCGAAATGGCGTGCTCCAAAGGGCATCTGCTTTCTCTAATTCTTACCTCGCCATAGGGGGGTTAGCCCCATCTTGCTTTTTGAAATGGCAGATTCGGGATGCAAGGTGTTGGCTTGGCCCAAAGCTCTTGAGAAGTGTTCATCCACTACTGACCCAATGTCTCCCTGGAAATAAGTGAAAAGGACACAGCGAGAGTTAAGGTACTCCATCTCGGCAGGCTGGTCTTTCTCCTCCTCCTCCTCATCCTCCTCCTCCTCCTCCTCCTCCTCTTGTTTGCTGGGAAGCGTGACTTCCAGAGAGTCCTGCATCTTGCTGTATACCGCTAACTTCTTCTGGGATAGAATAAACAAAACATAGTATCAAAGACAGTTTGTGGCAAAGCATTAACTAGTTAACTTTTCATTTAAAAAACAGAATCTAAATATTAACATATGTTTGCAAACTGATTCTCCTTCATCTGTTTTATTCCATCTTTTCCTTTCCCAAACCAGTTGCTTCCCTCCCACACTAAGAAAAGTCTGTTATTCCAAATTTGGCCAAGAGAGAGGGCTGTTATCAAGTTGTATAATTTCAGGGTGTCAGAGTTTTTGTTTGTTTGTTTGTTTGTTTTAAAAACCCAACTATACTAAATGAATAACTTTTTAAAAATGTGACGGATTCCCTTTGGGTTTTTTAAGGCTCATTTATATGTACTTTAAACGATTTAATGTACAGTAACATTCTACTTTAGGACAGTGGGGGAGACCTGAAAACTAACTGTCCAGGGAAGGGTGGAGAGGGAAAAAAGCTTTTCATAAATGAAATAAACTAAAATAAAAACAGGAATGCACCCTCTTAAAAAAGGATTTGGCAGATGTGCTGAACTCATTTCTCAAACATCAAACTGAAATGACAGAGTAAGTCTGTGTGAAGATCCATTTTGCACGGACCATGTTTTTCTTATGTTCCACTCACTACTATTATCATAGAGGGGGAGAAAGAGTTTATTGTGGCTTACTGAAAATACTAACAAGGATTAGCTCTTCAAATAAAAATGGGAAGAGTGCGATATCTTAAAGTATCTCAATATACAGTCATGCCTACAGTAATCATTAATATATATTATCCAAGAAACTGTCCTAAAACCTCACATATATGACTTGAGTTGATTTTTATATCTATAACTTGGTTATTATTGCTGTATATAGCTAAAAGACAAAGAAACTAATGTATAGAGAAGTTAAGTAAGCTGCCAGCAGTCACAAAGTACATGTCTGGTGAAGGCAGAATGCAAAGAAAGTAAACACCTGTAGACACATATTGTACAACCATGTTGGGAAACAAGGTAGAAATTTCTAGTATGGGGGGATAGTCTACAAATAACCATGATCAACCTTGTTTTACTGAATGGAAATTTGGCAGCTAATTGCTATGTTATTACATCAGCTTTTCATGTTTTCCAATGTTTTCACTGAATGTGTGTGACTTCAAGATTAACAACAACTTCACTGTGAATGATACATAAGAAAACACTCTGGGTTACCTGATAAACATTCCCTATCAATAGCATAACAACAAAATCCAAGTTCTTAATTTAATATCTTTCCATATCATTTATTAATAATAAAATTATATATTTCTACAGAAATTATACATGCTGGAAAAATAAGCCTGAATAGTGAAACCACATAATTGCAGAATTCTCAGTAGTTTTGCATGTATTAGCACTACACATACTCCCATTTAATGTTTCTTATGTAATTACTAGTTTTAGAACCAATAACCACAAATCATAAGTTTATCTTTAATTAATCTATCATTTTCTTTTGGCAACAAATATATTGTTCTTTTTCCAGTTGGTGCCAGAAATGGACACATGATATAGACTGATGAATATGAGGGAGATGTTATTTAAAAATATATTTGCTATTTTTTATTTAAAGTTTGTGTCAATGTGGTTTTCTTACAAATAGATAATTTATTCCATGTGAATGAATGTGTCTTATTGATGAACAGGTAGTTATAAAGCTGTCTGGTTATATTTCTTCTGATCTACTTTTGTTCAAATTTGAATTTGAAAACAAAATACCACCTTAAAATATGTTAAAAAACTGCAGGAACTGAGCTAAATAACTTTTAGATTTTAATTTCATTTATAAAATTAAACAAACTGTTAATCTACTGGTCTAGTAACTGTGCTGTTTTTCTGGATGCGTGAATATGTACTAAAAACCAGCATAGATAAATAACTCTGTCCTACCTATTCTGGCTTATTCGAAAGATCACTTTTATACTGAAATGAACTTAAAGCTGACCCACAGAGTAGTTTCTGCGTTCAGAGTGTTCATCATCGCCCACAAGACTGATGAGGGTGTGTTTGCCCATACCTCTTCTATACCTTTATTTTATCTTTGTTTTTTAACATTTATGTTAACTACCCAGATAACAAAAAGGATTCGTTTCACTGCCAATGGACAACAATTACATCTTAAGTAAATTACAAAGTACATACAAAATATTTTTTAATTGAAACTGTAAAACCTAACATAAATACAAAATAGCTCTGTGATAAGTGATAAGTACCACAAGCCATCTCAAGACTAGTTGCTGGCAGTTGTATTTAAACTATAGATTTTCATTTTACGGTTGCACAGCTTTGTAAACTCTGCATAATTCAGGGGGACTTTTTCTACCAACCCTGGAATGGCTGACTACACATAAATGCATATGTAAACATAGCATCCTTATCCACAGGGAGTGAGGTAAGGAGTAAGCTGTCTAACTCTGAAGAATTGAGTTGTCTTATAGGAAAATAACTATCATTTGTCTAATATGCAAAAATTTGTCCTTTGTTGCTGCATTCACTGAGGCTCTGAACTCTTATATTTCATACATAGACAACATATCTCTACTTGTACAACTATACATGACAAAACATCCCCTGTTCATACTGTGGATACCTGTAATTTGGTCAAAAATGATCCTATGATCCACTAACAACAGCACACACAAATGCTTATAATTCTACTCATGCTTTCCCCATATTTTGCTCTAATTTTCATAAACTATAGTGAAACTACTTGAATATTTACATTTCCCACATATATTTAGCCTTGAAATATCACTGGTTGAAGTAAGAATTCTTAAAGTATCCAAATGGCCTGATCATTACAGAGACTGCTAAGTTTGAATACGCATAAGTGGTGTAAGGGTCAGCGGGAACAAGATGGGAAAGAAACAGAAACACATCCTTTAAGCTGTTTCACGTGGCTTATATGGTGACAACACACAATCTAACTTCTCAGACTTGAACACTAACCACTGCAGGACACCAGTGTTCTCTGCCTTTTCTTTGAACATATTCCTCTTTAGCTACGTTCTATATGCTCTTGGCCTTCGATTCTTTCATTCTACCCCCCATAGGGTTGCATGTTTTTGTTGGGAAATATAAATAAATCTAAAAGTTGAGATTAAGTCTCCAAGTGTCAGAACATAGATGTGCAGAATCGAGACAAAAATGTCACCTCCTTCGTACATTTTCAAAATGTAATCACTTTCTAAAGTATATCCAAATATCAGTTTAGTATCTATACTCTTCTTACAAGATTGTGAAGAATTGTGGTTTTTTAAAGCAAAACAAACAAAAGAGTCAATGAAAGAGCTCTTAAGAACTGTGAGTTGGGGCTACAGTCGTGGCTCAGAGAGGAAAGCACTTGGCAAGCTGAGTTTGGGTTCCCAGTACCCATGTAAATCCTGCATAAGCTTAGGAACCAGCCTATAATCCAAGCACTGGGAAAGCAGTAACAGAAATCCCAGCTGAATACCAAATACATGAGCTCTGGGTCCAGTAATATACCCTACCTCACTATTTAAGGTGAGAAGTGACGGAGCAAGACAGTCAAACTCAACCTCTTGGCCTCCACACATGCCCATGCACACAACCAAGCATCCCCTTATACATATGTATATAAACAATCATGTGAACACACATGTACAGCCATGTTTGTATAGCACACACATTCGAACAGGCGTGTACACACACACACACACACATCGCAGAGACAGGTTGGTTTGAGTAATACACACTGCTCAATTGAAGCCATTTTCCCCACACAATAAGATATCAGTTTAGTGAAACAAGAAAGGAGTTAATAGGCTGTGTTAAGGCCGGCTCACAAACATGAAGGGTAGAAGAGAGAAGGAAAGTTGGCTCAGGCAATGCAAACCCTAGTGATCACCTCAGAGCTTGCCATCAGGCCCAGCAGAAACAAACTTCAACAGGAATGTACAGGCGGAAAGGATTTTGTCTGACAGGAGAAAGACTTCCAGGTCAGGAGCCAAATACCACTAACTCCCAAAGGCTTAAGCCGCCAAATACCAAGGGCTTATTGTGCATGGGTGGAAAGTTTCGTCCTAAGGAAACAAAACTATTTTAATGAATCACTGAAATCACTGGATATTTAGAAAAATGATCTGAAAAATACAAGTTCTAGTGACTATCTCCTTTAAATGAAGGAACTGTTTTGTGTTAAACAGAAAGAAAATAAGAAAGAAAGAGAGAGAGAGAGAGAGAGAGAGAGAGGAAGGGAGAGACGGAGGGAGGGAGGGAGGGAGGGAGGGAGGGAGGGAGGGAGGGAGGGAAGGAGGGAAGGAGGGAAGGAGGGAAGGAGGGAAGGAGGGAAGGAGGGAAGGAGGGAGGAAAGAAGGAAGGAAGGAAGGAAGGAAGGAAGGAAGGAAGGAAGGAAGGAAGGAAGGAAGGAAGGGGAGGAGGGAGAAAGGAAGAAAGGGAGAGGGGGAGGGAGTGGGAGAGAGAGGAAAGGTTTGAATGACTAGTCTGTTTCAAAAGCATTAAGTCCATAAAACCAACCCATTGATCTTTTATCATGGTTTTAGAATTTACTTATAGAATATATACTTTAGAATACCTCAGAGATCTCTGAGCATATCAGAAAACATGTAGTTCAATTGACTTAAGGAATATATGCCACAGACCATCTTTCATTTTATAAAATTTTCAAACAACATTTATTCATTTGTGTGTGTCTAAGTATGTGTGCATGTGTTTGTCTGTGTTTATATGTGTGTCTGTGTGTGAATGTGTGTGTAGTTGTGTATGTGTGTATATGTGTGCATGTGTGTATTTTCAAGAATGTGTGCCATAGGTTATACATGGACAGCCTCTGACCTCCTGAAGGAGCTGGTGGAAGGACAAGAATGGAATTTAGGTCATGAAGCTTAAAGGTAAGTACTGTCTCTTGAGAACAATAGTTTTTGTTTCACTTAATTTTCTCTTCTATGCAAATACTTCCCAGAATGATTTCTATCAATTTGCATATGCAAAACTTCTTTCCTTAGCTAGGATCAATTGACTACTAACAGTTATGGATTAGAACCTGTTTCTGTCTACAAAGCACATGCTGAGAAGTCATGCCAGTGTGCTGGATTTGCTAGAAGATGATTATTTTGACTGAAGAAACAAATTGAAGCCAAAAACATGGCATTGCATGATGAGAAGAATAGTCTACAGGTACTTACAACCTTAAGAACCTAGAAATAGGAATATGGGTTAGCTGGAGATGTAACTAGAGCCCTTGTCTGGCATGCACAAGGCTCTGGATTTGATCCCTAGTACTTCAAAGGAAAAATAACTTTAGCTTAAAAATGACATCTTAGATATAGCAACTAAGTAATACCTTAAAAATGTATATATTCCTAGATGACAATGAACTGCTATGTCTAAGTAGACTGTCACTGGCTAGATATATACTGCACTTGTTTCCAATTTTTCTGTAAGTCCTGTTTTGGAAATGTGAACAGTCAGTTTCTAAAGAACTGTCGGTCATACTACAGGATGCTGTGTTTGTTATATTTGCTTATTTTCTTTATCAATTATTTTCTTAATAGCAGAAAAGAGCAATCAAAAATGCATTACTCAATATGATAGAGTTGGAACACATAGCTTCCAAATAAATCTATTGATTATAAAAAATCTAACCTACCTCCCTTAAGAATGAAAATTTTCTAGTTTTTACAATGGCCAAAAAAAAAAATGTGCCACAGGCCGAGAAGCAATTTCAAAATTTGCATTCCCAAAATGTTTTAAACTATGATCACATCATTAGGGAATGTGTTATTTCTCAAAGCAACTACTTTGAATGAAACAAGTTTCCCTCATATAAATTTTGGTATATTTGTATAATCTCTTAGACAGATTTAAGATACAACCTCTATTACAATTATTTATCATGCATTCATTCATTCATTCATTCATACACTGTGTTTGTAACTTTGCAAATACTTGGATATGCAGAATGAAACGTCCAGCCAGGGCCAGGGCTGCATCTGTTCACATACTTGGCAACGTCTTGCTAGGGAAGAAATAGAGACTGCCCCTGTGGATTATGTCTTTTATAAACTATATTATTTTTCTGAGTTTCTAGTATTCCAAGGTTTGTAAGTAAGACAAGGCAATGATATTAGGCTAGCTCGGAATTGTTTTCAACTTTCTATGGAGGTTCATTTAGTAAAACAATGTTAGAAACCAAAGTGACAAAGATAACTTGACCAAAACTAATTCTATGAATCTCAGCAGCAAGTAACGGAACCCGGTAGCCCTTGGCTTCCACTTCTAAAGGTAGGGAATGCTGAATATAGATACCTATAACTGCAATGTGTAACCTTTATATCAGCAGAATGCTGTATCTTAAGATGCATTCCCATTTGATTTGGTTTCCTGTATTGGCCACCTCTTCTGATTTTACAGGGTACTAGCCAAAACACCAAATCTACAGAGCACAGAAGTCTGACACATTTCCATCTAGCTCAGCACCTAGGAATTATATATGGTGCTTCTTCTATCTATCTTCACATAAACAAGAAAAGATGAATACATCTTTGCAGACCTCACTCAGCCCTCAAGGAATGATACAGATGGAAGAAGACTAGACACCTGTTGGGTTCATCTTCTCTTTATTCATCTTTGGAGATTGAGTTAAAAAAAAAGTTAACTTTCCCTAGTTCAAATTCCACTTGTAAATTACTGGCATAAATCTGGAATCCACTGAACTATCTACAAATATGGCATTTATGAGTTGTTCTAACAACAGCTGTGGAGGGCTAATGGTTCAAGGCACTTTCTGGGTCAGCCCAAATAAGTCGTCAAAGCATAAAACCAGCTGCTCAAAGAGGTGCATTTTAAAAAGCTTAGAGCAGGCAGAGCTTTGCCCTGAATGGCTGCCTTCACAGTCCATCAGAGCTGAATCTCATCTACTACAGAGTGCTAGGTTATCAAATGGAAATATTGGAACCTTCTGGAGACAATACTTTTTTTTCCCTCTCTGCTGCTGGGTGTATACATTCTGAGATTTTAAAATGAAGAAGTTCACTGGAAACAGGAGTGGTGGGGAGGAGATCCAATTCAGGAACATGTTTTAAATGACAGTCCTCTACCTGATGGTTTTACTTTGGGACATGCCCTAGTATTATGTCCATTTTGTCTCTTGGAAAACTCTGCGGATGGTCCAGTGAAGTTAGTTTAGTGTCTCACCTGCGGTAGTGAGAAGAGATCTTAAAGCAAAACAGTAGGCTACTGCTCCACACCATTTCCCTTGATGTGTACCCTCTCCGCATCATGTCAAGCTGTGGGGAGGGTCTACCAAATATTAGGGGAAATGGGTGCTTTTCGCATATCAGTCAAATCCATTTTCTTAAATTTCTGGTGGTACTGACTCCTGCTGGCCTGATTTCTTGGGGGAATACATGCTCACTCTGTGAAACTCTGAACATTTCAATCCCACCCTCTCTAGCATCATTGTGATCTCCATGGTAAATCACTGCTCTGTCAATAGGTTGCTTACTTTAAAACTTAACCATTTCTATCCTGGTCTTCTTTTTGCTGAGAAATCACTAGGACTATGAGACTGTGGACAACCTAAGCTTTCAAGTCTTTGCTGTCAAGTTAATTTGTGTAACATGGAATTAGAGAGGCTGCTCTTTTTCAGAGAAGTTCTGTATAAATCCTTACAAATACACTTAAGTCCTTGCTTACAGTTGTAAGGCAATTAAATCCTCTGCCTTAAATAATTTGACTGTGCGGTGAAACTAGTTAGGTTAAAACTGAGATCTTACCTCTGAATAAATCTAGTCTTATGTTTGAATAGTAATGAAATCTAAGATGCATACATGTTACTGTTAAGGCCATTGGCTGCATTTAATTTTAAATAAATCAGTGTTCATTTGCTAAGTAGATACACAACTACTTTAAGAATAAATGGAGAGCAAAAGTCACTAGCATAATGCAACAGCTTGCAAAGAGACGTTGGAATAGTAAGCTTACAGAAAAAAAAAAAAAAAGGACACTACCCAAGGCTTGGAAAGAATATCAAGCTCCAAGGCCAAAGAATCTACTGCATACTAATCTTCCTTATCAAAAAACAAAAACAAACAAACAAACAAAAAACCAAGCTGATTGGGATGCAAAGACAAGAAAATAACCTGGTGTGTAATGAGGAGAAAGAAAACGGTCTGGGAAACTGCATGCCTTGGTACAACGATGCTACCCCAGGAAAGGAAATCTGCTGGTCCTTATTCTGTTACCAACCAGCACAGAAATTTTAGCCAGGAATTCCAACCCCATGGATCTGGATTTTCCCATTTATATTATGTTTCCTGTCCCCTAGGGTTTTCCCATTTCAGAAACAGCATCTCAGAGTCATTTTAAAACTTAACCAAGGTAACAGAGAAGAGACAGTGAATTTGAAAACCCTTCACAAGCATCACTGGGAGCTTGCCTATCAAACTTTGTTTTTCACCCAGCTGATCCCCTTAAAGGAGATAGAGTAAACACGTTCTAACTTACAGGAAGCAGACGGTGACCATTAAAATCTATATAGACAAGGAAACTCAGCTACTGTTCTCCCTTTGCCATGTCTTCTAAAACCCTGTGAGTCTGAAAGCTTGACTTTAAGTGACCTCCCGAGTTTAACATTCTTAATATGGGAGAGGATTTAGACAACAGACCGTCTGCCTTTCAGATGAGAAGTCTACTGGTATGAAGGGAATCTTATGATTTCATATTGTTGCCCTCAATTTTTCCTGACACGTCGTATTTCGAAACACTGTGCTGTTTCCTACTGTCACTAGCAGACTACAAGCACATTCCTTTCTGTTCACGTTCTGCAGTGTCATCAGCCTCAGAGCATGTACTGAGACTGAGTCAAAACTTCTCCCAGGGAGCTCTGGAGGAGGGCTGTCCAGAGGCTATGGAGAGACGGTGAGGTCGAGGACTAAGCTGCTCAGAATCTCTCAGTAAATTCTGCCTCTGTCACTAATGCTCCCTGTAAGATTTAAGCCCAGCACACAACCTCTAGGAATTCACCCCAAGGATTATAAATGTACTCTTCAGACCCTGGCAGATGAGCTTGATTGGTTGAACTGGGGTGGCACACTATCGTGTGGCATTTATATGCAGCTTACTGGTGTTTTTAAACATTTATCCTGCTTGCACATACAATAGGTTCAATAAAAAAGAAGAAAGAAAGAAAAACTATGCTTCAAACTTTCAGATTCAGCAGAAAAGCCGATTGAACATATGGCTAGAAAATAAATTCTAAAATTTCTAAAAAAGAAAAATATTCAGGAATGAAAAGTGAACCCCGTGCTTAAGATCAATCGTAATGTGCTATTTCATAAACATCTAAGCACTTCAGAGCGAGGAGTGTGTAGTTTACTAGTAGACTGAGTACCTAGCACATGTGAGAGCCCCCATTCCATCCCCTTGCCTTCCAGAGAAAAAGTAAAAACAAACATACAAGAACAGAAGACCCCCACTTTTGAGGAGAGAATACAGCTAAGGGATACATTCCTACAATTGAATGCAGAAACCCCAGCCCAGAATGTCAATGTCCTGGCATCCTTATCTCATGAATGACCACAATGTTTTTTTGCATCACTGTCCTTTTTAATGTTTCTTTTTCCCCCCTCCTCAACAAATCCAGTTGTTTTTATTTTTGTGGTGGTTGTTTGTTAATGCAGGAAGAGATATCTCCCTCACTTTTGTCTCCCAAACAAAATATTATTAGGGATTACATCCCATGTACAGAGAAAACAACCTTCACGGATAATAATGATCAAACCTTACGGAATGCAAAAACAACAAAAATATGTATTCTCAGATGACTGCAGCATTAGGGCCAAGTCAATAGTAAGCCCACTTCACCCACGCACTGCATAGTCTAAAAATGCTGTCAGGCTGATAAGAATTTCCTGACTTACTCTTTTTTCCAATAGAAAATATAGGTCATCAAAACAAGCTCTGACAGTAAAGGAACAGCAATGACGCTGTCAAGTCTCTTTAGCCCAATAACAGGCGAATAGTATATGAACTAGAGGAAAATTTAAATATCAAAGAAACCAATTTAATGAGAGAAGTGTGCAAGTGTGCACATCTCAAGCAAACCCTTACAGTAGACTCAGGCACTACTTAACAGACGTCTATAGAAGCTCTGAATAGAGCAGAAGCTGAGCATTTATGTAACTGCCCAACACAGACAGATTAGACTCTTTTTGTGCTTTATTTTTATTTTCTTTGTCAGTTTGTTCATAGTTTTTAAGCAAAAGAATGGAATTTGGGGTTCAAATTTAGGTCTATTGCAAAATGAGATAAAGTACTCAGAGACAGTTTGAATTGAAAACTAACTTTCATGATTAATGATTTTTCATTTGTCTAATTCGGCCTTTGATTTTTCTTGCTGAAGAAGAGTAACAATGCTGACCTCTCCCTATGCACTCATATTTCAATGGGATTAATTTCATAATTCCATAGAAGACAACCATGTTCACAACATCTCTGATTCCTTACTTTTTCAGGAGAGAACGTTATTTCTCTGTATACTTAAAAACATCTAAGTCTCCTGCTCATCCACATTCCAACTGTTAATTGAAGGCCTCTACAGCATGAGAGATGGACCAATACCCAAGGTCTCTGCCTGGATTGAACCTACGA
Organism: Mus caroli; assembly: GCF_978045245.1. Lineage (NCBI taxonomy): Eukaryota > Metazoa > Chordata > Mammalia > Rodentia > Muridae > Mus > Mus caroli. The sequence goes on along the minus strand of NW_028227272.1, from coordinate 62,892,679 downwards.
CGCTACTATTTTGTGTCAAAGAAAACATGATGAGTCAAAATGTTTTTGTTTGCCATTCTTGACCACAAAATTCAAAAAACTGCTTCTCCTATCTCTCCCATCAAAGGTAATTTTGTTTTAAAATAGTAAAGCTTTCTAATTTTAAAGTAAGTAATAATTACTAGCAAGGAAGTGGGGTCTTCTGTCTCATTTGGTCTTCATTAAGATGGGATTGTTTAACGGTGACTCCTGGACTTGTACCCTTTCAAAGTTAGCTGAATCTGACAGCCACTGAGTCTCATATGGAGTTATAGTCTCTTTCCCAAAGAGTAGCCCTATACTTCTAGAAAAGGGACAGGGGCAAAGGGAAAATAGAAATTCAAAGATCAGATTGCTCCAAGGGTCAAACCCTGAAGGCCAGAATAAAACATACAGTTCCTAAGAAATGAAAAACAAGTCGAAAATCCTGTTAATCATTATTTTCTAACTATATCTAGCTGTATTTTTAAGTTTCAATGAATTTAGCCTACTCTAATCCCTGATTCAGTATAGCCCCTTGTCACAGGCACGTTTTACTGTTTTTAACATTGTTCTAACTAAATTTTGTTGCACTTGCTATGTGGCCACAGAGTAATCTCAAGAATTCCTAGTGGCAAGTTCTTCCAGTGTCTACCCTTATCATCTAGTTTCCAGGTCCCTTTTACCAACATTTTCAGTCTCTTGGCTGGGTGGGGCCCAGGCATGCAGATACTCCTGGCTACCTTGGGCTAAGAAACGCAAGTCCACTGACAAACACCAGAAGGCTCTGTGTTTTGTTAGGAATAGAAAGTGAATGAAGAGCCTTTTGAGAATCCCTGTCTAAATCACAGCCGCGGGGAGAAAGGCTATGGATAAATTCTAGGAACACCGAATGTGTCTTACATCCGACCTGTGTTCCCACCCTAAAAGTCCCAGTACAGTCAGTCACTCTGTGAGCTCCCTTCTCTGGTAACCTCTGCTACCTCACATACTTCTGCCACTTACTCCAGAAAACGCTGAAATACTCTACTTGCCCAAGGAAACAAAGTATTTGAGTTAAAAGTTTACTCACACAGTCCTAAGACAGATGCCTTTCGTGAGCTTCAGGGAACTGAGTCCTAAGGACCAGCGAAGCTGGGAGCAACAGTCTCTGAGTTCAGGTGACACAGCTCAAATAAGCCCCCGGCCAGGTAAAGCCTTTCCCAGGATCCCAGCCCTGCCATGCTCAGTTCTGCCCTTCCGGGAGTGTCTTTTTCTTCCTATGGTTCCCAGCAAGTCCTAAAGCATCTTTCACGCCTCGGGACCCGGCGGGGCACGGCATGAGCCTGACACCGATACCCGGTGCCCCTCGTCCCCGCCCCCGGAAGGCTGCCGGGCTGGTGACTCACCTGCTGGCCAGGTTGGGGAGCCGGATGATAGCAGGCTGTAGGGCAGGTTGCAGCTGCCACAGGGTTGGGCAGATACTGGGGCGCTCCATACGGCTGGGGGTGATACATCACCTCCGCACAACTCATGGCAGCGGGGCCAGCGGCGGCCCCGGAGTCGCCGCCGCCGCTCTAAGCGCTGGCGCGAGGGGCGCCACCGCCACTGCCGCCGCAGCTGCTGTCCGCGTCGCTGAACCAGCTGCTACTGCGGCTAAGGCGGGTCCTCGGCGGCCTCGGGCTCCGCTCCGGGAGCGAGCTCGGGAGGGGTTGGCAATCAGCGGCGGCCCATGCGCGGGCACCTTCATTTTCAGCCCCTCCGGGTGCCCCCTCTGCTCGCGCTTATATAGCGACGGGACGACGCTGCAGCCCGCCCCGCGGCAGGAGCATGACAGCGCTGGGCTCAGGCTCAGGCATCCGCATCCGAGACAGGAGCGTACTCCGCAGTGCCCGCAGCAGCTGCTACCCGGTCCCGGCTAGGGCCGCTCCAGGAGCTCAGCAGTGCTTTTGCATACACACAATGCACGCCCGGGACTCGTCCTATCACCAGCGCGGGCGGCTGGGCGAGGACCGGGAGGCGGGGGCAGGGTAGCCGGAATGTGGGGAGGCGGGGAGCTTGCCTCCCCAGCTCTCAGGAGCAGTTTATCAGAAAAGTTCCATCAACTCAGGTCCACAGCGGGCGGGTCGCCCAGCAGGGGGACCCTGGGGAGGGCGGCTGCGGATTGGAGCGAAGTTTGGAGCCCTCTCCGCCTCCGGGCCCAGAGATGCTGGTGGGAGGAGATTGGTATGCGAGAGGCTCCGCGCCCTCAAAACTCCACGGTTCCCCACCCAGTCTCAGTCACCTGGCGGCCTGGACAGAGTTGCCCAAGTTCTGGGAGTTTTTGCAAAGAGCATCAACTCCGATGGTGCTAGAACCCGATTAAAGGAAGGCCAGGTGTAAATAAAGAGAGTTGTTATAAAACAGGTCGGGGGTAAGATATGGGCTTAGTTCCTCCATTAAAAATAAACCAAAGTGAAAGTTAACAGTGCTTTGAAGTGCCCACAGGCTAACAATAGTTGTTTCCTTGCAACATCTTCACTTAAAAGGCACATCTTGGTGGATTGGCATCCTGGCCATGTATGTTTACCTTTTCTGGCCTTTACAAGCTGGCTTGAATACAGCAAGAGAAAATAATTGGCTACCATTTCAATGTGTTGTTTATATGCATATAGCTTAAAACCTTCTACAAATTGAAATAAAAATTTATTTTTAAAAATATAGTTATACTCCAGTGAAATCATCAACTGTAACTCAATCAACCTTTATCTCTCTGACAAACAGAAAAGTTTCAATAAGGACCAAAAGGCTTAGTCTTTTTCAAAAGAAATGTCTTTGTTTGTCGAATGCATTAATGTTACATAGAGTAAATCACACACACGTGCGCGCGCGCACACACACACACACACACACACACACCAAAGATCATACTTTGAAGCCATTATGCCCTCCCACCAGGACCGCCTCTGTTTTGGGGAACAGTTCATGTGTACGCATGTCTATATCTCCCTTAACACTCACACCAAGATTGTGTTTGGTATTTTGTTATGCCATAATGGAATTTCTTCACACATTCATTATTTTATCAATCAAGTCTTAAAATATGACTATTAAGAGTTTATGTAGGCCGACCAAGAGAGAGAGAGAGAGAGAGAGAGAGAGAGAGAGAGAGAGAGAGTTTATGTAGTTCACATTTTAAGCTGTACTCTTTCTGGAGGAAGGCCATTCCTATCAAGGACATATGGAAGAACTTACTTTATATGATTATAACCCCTTTGTCCCAAGTTGATATAGCCTGGTTAGACCCTTTTCCGGTGATCTACTCTCATCGGTTACAGCTTCTCTCCAGGCAGTTCTGTGAGGTACACAGTTATAACAACAGCCACCACCCACATTCCAATCTGAACTTTGTCTAATGGTGTCTGTCACAGATAATAAAACCCCACCTCCCAGCTGAACTGGGAATACCTGGGAAGTTCCCAACCTTCCCTCTTTTCACAGTGCCTGCATCTGGTCTTAGCCTTCAGTAAGTATATCCTAAACTCTACACTTCTTCTGCTTACATCTCTGACTGTAAGCCCTAGTTTGTCCAGCTAGCTCATTCAGACTCTTGAATGACGCTTATTACTACTTCTCCAGCCCCATAACCAAACATCTTCTAATCCATTCTTCAGGACACCTATTCCAATAAAGATCTAGCCTCAGTAAGCCAAACAGAGCCTTGATGCTTTGACTTTTTTTTTGTTTTCTTATAAAGGACAACTCACTAATACTAAAAGTTACTAACTTGAAGTAACTTTTAAGCCCTATTTGTACAGAAATCTAACAGAAGACCTCTTCTTTGTAATGTATTTAGTTTTTCACGGGTTTGCATGAGTGAAGATATCTGAATATGTGAAGTCATCTGTAATGTACACAGACATATAAATTATACACATTTGTTTATTTAAGTACCTCTCTGTAGGATGAACTGGGAAGTAGTTGAACCAAGCACTCACAGTTTTAGGCTTCTTCCTCTCTCAGTTCTGTCCCCAATCTCCTAGGAGACCTCCCTCGGGGAGGTCATTTGCTTGTCTATCTGTGAAACAAACTGTTTTAAACTGATGACTTTTTTTTTTTCTAAGACAGGGTTTCTCTGTGTAGCCCTGGCTGTCCTGGAACTCACTCTGTAGACCAGGTTGGCCTTGAACTCAGAAATCCGCCTGCCTCTGCCTCCGGAGTGCTGGGATTAAAGGTGTGCACCACCACGCCTGGCTAAACTGATGACTCTTAATACTCTTCAGCATGAATCCCCCTAATTTTGATTAACAAACCAGTGAAGACTGTAGCTCTAGCTGCTATTTTTCTTTCTCATTTCTTGTTCCACACTTTGTCTAGAATCTAATTCTGGACAGAACTTCACTAGGTCTGGATTGATCATGGAAGGACAGTTTGACGTGGTTTCTTGACCCTAGAACAGAGCCAGCAGGGAAAGAGACTTCACAAGTGTTGGTTGTTGCTGTAGATATAAGGCTTGTTTGTGTAATAGTATAAGTATTTCCCCATTCCTCCTTCAAAGAATGCCCTCTCCGCTAAGGTTAATGACTTCATGATAATCAGAGATAGCATGAGTTCTAGCGAAGCAGGTGTGTCTCAAAATTACAATAGAATGCTGTGATCTTCAGGACAGCCCATAAGGCTGTGGGAAAGAACTCTGAAAGCATGAGTTCGAAATTATATTTCTTAACTATGCGAAATATTAAGATGCAATATAAATTGTATATTCAGAGATCTAAAGGAACAGAGGCAGCTGCACTATGAGCTACTTTGTCAGAAAGATAATAAGGAAGGAAATAAAGAGATTTAGGGAGTTGTGACCACAAGGCAAGATCCCACTAGCTAATTTGTGTGTTTGTTTGTGTATGCTTACAATGTCAGGTAGATTCCTGAGTTCAAGAGCCACACATGCACACACATACACACACACGAACACACATACACACACAAACACACAGAGAGAGAGAGAGAGAGAGAGAGAGAGAGAGAGAGAGAGAGAGAGAGAGAGAGAGAGAGAGAGAGAACAGACAGACAGGGAAAGTTTTACAGGAACAGTTTTACTGAGACAGGTTGCAGGTGAAGCCAGAAGAAGCTAGAAATTTAGAACATATTTCCTTAGTTAGAGGCCAAGCAGAGCAAATCAATCCAAAGCTGAGACAACCCAGTTTAAATTAATCAGCTTTTAAAGGATTTTAAGTCAGAACAGCTGAGTTGATCCAGCTAGTCAGCGTTCAGAAAGAACTGGAAAGGGTGAGCTTATTCAGCAATAAGTCTCTAAGATGACACTTATATCTCCTGAATCAAAGTTACATTTAAAACTGGCAAGGCTAGAAGTTTCCAGGTCTAGGAATAGTTAGAACAGAGAAGGAAACACTCTGGGCTCAGACCAAGCCATGTATTCACACGCCTTGGGTTTTACTCTCATCTTATCCCTTTATCAGAGGAAATAAATGCTACATTTACATCTGGTACCCAAAGTGATTGGAGAAGTAGAAAGCCTTCCAGTGTTGCAGAAAGCAGAGGACATCTCACAGAAACATCACAGAGGACAGGAGACATCTGACAGAAAGCTGCAGAGGAGAATTCTCCTGGGATCATCTCCAGAGGAAGCATCAATTATCCGAGTTCATCTGGATGCCCAGAGGAGCTCAGGAGACTCAGAAGTGTCAGAAGCACAGAACCCAGAGCAAGGGAGCCTCCTCTGGGACAGCAAATCACAGTAATTCAAAGCAACGGACAACTTTAATTAGATAGACAGGCTTTTCCTGCATTTAAAAAAAAAATGGGAAATCCCATTTCAGACCCCTTACCAGAATGGATAGGAGTTGATGGGACAGAAACATTACTTGAAAAGGTTAACACAGTACTTATTACAACTGTGGCCATTGGAGTAAATCCCTGCCTACTTTCAATTGCAGTCTTTATATACTTCTCAAAAAGGGTTGAAAACAATAATTGTACAATAAGAAAATTTGGTTATGATAGTACAGAGGCTTGGTCTTAAAAAAACACAAAATAAGGAGAACGGGAAGTGTTTAGTAGTGAACCAATGGTACCTAATGAAGTTAAAGATCAAAGAGACACAGCCCATGGAATCTATAGTGCCATCTCTTAATGAAGTTGAGGAAAGGCAGCCACCCCTACTGCCTTTGCTATTTACCCATGAACAAATGCCAGAAAATGATAAGAATTCACAAAATGAACAATTAGTCTAGAACCCTGTTAAAATACAGGATTTTAAACATTTTAAATAATAAATAGTAACTTATGGAATCATCTTATGTGATACAGGTATTAAATATCTGGGCTACTCAATACAGGATTATGCCACCCACCCCCCAAACTGAAAAGATTTAATACTGGGAAGCTAGCGCTTAATTACAACGACTGACATGATTGCCAGAAGTGGCAAAAGGCCTAAGCTTTAAAATAGTAAGCCTCTGTGTCATTCATATAGGGTCAGAGAAAGTTCCAATAGAGTGATGGCTGTGCATAGGCACAATAAGAAAAAGCTAGTAAGGAGAAGTCTGAAGCTGAGAGATACTGCCGCTCCCTTGTCCAAGAGTGGTGAAATTGCCAAAATGACAGAGACAAAAATTCAAATGTAGAGCAGTTAGGCCACTCCATTATCCTTCATATCATATGTCTCAAGTGACCTTTACAATGCCTAGCAACTAACACACTTTCATTGCTTTCTGTCCTTGTGCAAGGATTGCCTCTTCTTCTTCACCTTCCTCTTATCCATCAAATTCGGTTTTCTTCACTTTCACCCTTTCCCTTTATTTTTTGACACCATTTCACTAGCAAATGTGTAATGTGCACAATAAAGGACATGTAGACAAACACAAAGTTTACTGTTTGAACCCCATCTAAATGGATATTTCACAAATATTCATGTCAAGGCATAACCTCTCTTTAAGGTTATCTTCCACTGATATACTTCCATGACATTTCTCGATTTATTCTGTTTCTGTCATGTTTAATAGTCTTCCTCAGTTTCCAAGACATTTTTCATGTATTTAAGCTTTAAACATAGAGTATTTAGTGTTTGGTCTTCTCTTATCTTACTCTATATTCTTAAGAGATTTCTGTCATCTTCAAACTACTTTTCCACTCAATAACTTAGATAATGCCTCAAGTCCAGTATGTTCCTAATGCTTGATGACTTGTAAAAAATGCATTTTACATGGTCTCGGAAATTAATAAATAAATGAAGTCATAAAGTAATACATATTCTAAATTACAATTTTAATTTCTTTTGCAAATCACTATTTTATTTTGGGGGCTTATTGTGCATTTAAGTCAACACTGATACCTTTCTCACTTTCTGAAAAAGAACTGAATGAAGTAACGTCTAATATTGAAAAGAATGCCTTGTTGGCTTGGTTACCAGATGAAATATCTGTTTACAGTTAGGAAATATATGTTAATTAAATGTGCAAATTACAAAATGACACCATATTTACATGATCGAGACATAATGTAAGAAGGCAAAGGGGAATCCAGACTACAGAATGATAGATTCACTTTCCTCACTTCATTTCACTCTCTTTGATAGCTACCAATCTGTAGATTTTAATCCTATTAAATACAGTATTTATTGTCATATCTGTCACAGTAAAACTAATATACAATGTCAACAAAACTCACAGAGTGGGATCCAACTGAGTTTGAACATCAAAATATTAGAGTATTTCCCTATCACCAGTCTACCTTACAAAGTTTTTGAACTAAGACTAAGATCTATTCAAGGGCAGCTGATTTTAAAGGTAATTTTCAATTCCTTTAAAGAGATCTGAGTTGAAAATCCATAAGCTGAACACACAGAGCAGTGATTTGAAGGACATCCCAGGGTGTAGAATAAAGAATAATAATGGCCCATATCTGCTCTGCAGCTATCCTCTGCATTATTCTGGTCTCTCCTTCCTAGTAAGATTTAATATTTCAACCTGTAATATATTTCATCCTTTTTTAATTTTTAATATTTTTTATTGCATATTTTCCTCAATTACATTTCCAATGCTATCCCAAAAGTCCCCCATAGCACCCCCCACTTCCCTACCCACCCATTCCCATTTTTTTGGCCCTGGCATTCCCCTATATTGGGGCAATATATTTCATCCTTAATGCTAGTGACTCTGAGATAGTGTTTCTTTAAAAGATCAGATTTGTACCCTGTACACTTGTATCCTCTTATATTTTGCCTGATGATCTCAATACATGGAAATTCCTTCTTCTTAGAGACTGCTCTTGACGTGCTCCAACATTGCAGTACAGGTAACGGCTCCTACTTGAGGTCCCATGGTAAAGTTGAATTTCATGTTGATTAAATAATAAAAATGTTTTTAATCTTTATTGTTAAATTTAATCATTGAAAAGTTAGACTTTAAATATCTCTGGCTGTTCCAGAAAAGGCACAAAGCAATTACCAACACTTCACCCATCACGGATTCATCGGATGCTCTGCCAAGGCTTACTTCCATCCTTCCTTAGTACCTCTGTATTACTGAAGTATTTCATAAAACACAAATTATCATTTCTCTTAAATGTAGATATATTTATGTTATTATTAAACTTCTGTTATTAAGTCTCCTATTTAATAACAAAAGATTCTATTATGTAAGGTAAAAGAATATTAAGACACTACTAAGGCAAGCAAAGAATAAGAGAATGACTGTATGGATTAACCTGGTTGAATAATTCCACAATTAAAATACAATTATGTTATGGTGTGCGGGTTGAAATGGTGTCCCGTGTTTGGCCTGCCACAGGGCTAGGGCTGCTCCTGTAGGCGAACGCCAGAAGTTTGATTGCATACAAGGGTGGGGAGGCACAGGCTGAGGTCCCTGCAGACTGCTGGAGTTGGCTCAGACTCTCAGGCAGCACAGACGCCTCTGGGTGCAGAGGAAGAGCTGGTTCTGGGGTCCCTGGCTTCATGGAGGTCAGTGATGGCAGGTTCTAGCTCTAGGGCACTGTAGACATCGATGGATGTCGAGAAAGAGCGGAGAACAGAGTGGGGGACCCATGGGGCTGGCTCTGGCCTGAGGCCAAAGGGAAAAGGGTGAGAGGAGGACAGAGCTCCAGCTGTTCCCCTCCTTGGTACCCTATCAGTTTCTAAAGCAGCAGATGAGTAGCATTATAAAAATCACTACCAATCAGGTCTTGGTTCAGTATCAAACTGTTCCCAACATAGGAGACAGTTACTCTGATGACACCTCTCCCTTATAAAAAAAAAGGGGGGGGGGGTAGTTGTGGGGCGGTGAGCTGTGCAGAGGCAGCCTGATCCCCGATTGAGCTCAGGCTTAGAACACCAAACACCCTGAAGGTGACTTTTGCCTGCAAGGGACCGCAGGTGTCTGACCATGCCCTGTGGGCCCCTGGATCCTGTCACAGCTACAGCCTCCTTCAGCCCCTCCTCCTTCTGCCAAGAGATTTGTGGCCATCAGTCACATAGGAGCACCACCACCACGACCCACATGCAAACAAGGTTTCCCCAAGCTCTGCGACCAAGCCAAGGAGATGTATCCGCTGTCAAACCCTGACCTACCCCACAAATGTATATAAGAATCCTATCCAGAGGGATTAAAGGGGTACAAGAACTACTATGTCACCAGAGAGCTTCTGTTATAAGAGCTGTAACACTTGGGAAAAGGTCCGCTCTCCCGAAGTGCCACCTGAAGCTCCACCGCACCCCTCACTAGCTAGTCGGCCTCTTGTTGGCCCAGATCAACGAGACTTAGTGCAGAGTGGCAAGTAGCGGTGGAATAACTGAGATGGCACTGAAGAGACAGAGGTGGAGCCAACTGCAGCAGGGGAAGTGGCAGGAAACAACTTCCTCTTCCTGTTCCCACTTGCTCTCCTTTGCATGAATTCTTCAACCGGGCCAGGCCAGAGATCTCCGTGTTAAGCCTCTGGTACTGAGGCCCACAATGGTGTATTAGTCAGGGTTCTCTAGAGAAACAGAACTTATGGATAGTATCTATACAGTACAGTACAGGAATTTGTTATGATGACAAATTACAGTCTGTAGTCCAACTCCCCAACAATGGTCAGCTGTGAATGGGACATCCAAGGATCTAGTTGGTGGTCAGGATCACAAGGCTAGTAGATCCAACAGATGTGCTGACAAGTAAATGCAAGCAGGCAAAGAAGAGTGCATCTTCCTTCTTCCAACGTTCTTATGTAGGTTTCCAGCAGAAAGTGTGGCCCAGATTTATGGTGTGTACTAACCAGGACTGGATCTGGGACTTGTTTTATCCCAGGCTGACCTTGAGCTCAGAGATCGCCTTGTCTTAGCCACTATGCCTCAAGATCTCCATGCCAAGATCCAGGTCAGAAACTTGAATCTACCAGCCTGAAGATCTAAATCACAGGTGAGCCTTTCAATTCTGGATTGTAATTCATTCCAGATATAGTCAAGTTGACAACCAGGAATAGCCATTACATTTGGTAAATATTAAGCGAAAGAGTTTTTTTTCCTACCTTCGATAATTCAGTTTCCAAATAGTTATATTTACAATAAGCCTTAGAGCACAAAGGCTGGGCATATATCAATACTTTATGCTATTTTGTCTACTCTCCTGTCAATAACACACTGATATAACTTGATACATTCTGCTTGGGCCACTCTTACTCCAACTGCCCAGCCCTTGTGGCCATGTTGTCAATATTCATCTACCCCAAGGCATCTTCTTTTCTTTTCACCTCTGCTCTACTCCCCTGGCAAACGAAGCCCCACCTACCTCTCTTCTGTCCAGCTAGAGGCTGTTGGCTTCTTTATTTAACCAATAGTTTTAAATTAAGGAGCAAATCTACATAACCTCATTTGCTGTATGTGAGGATTTCATCATACCTGAGGCAACTAGATCTTGGGGGACAGTATTTGGCATCGCAATATATAGATAGCAACAGACCAAACCTTAACACATTTAAAATCTCAACTCCATCTAATGAACTTTTGGATGTCTTCATTTTTTCCATGTTCAGTCAAAAAAACTTACATGTGAATAAAACTTAGCTGTGAGTAAAAAAAAAAAAAAAACAAATTAATTTTTAGCTTTGCAATAAATTTTAGTTACATGTGCACCTTTAGTTTGTTGCTTGTTCCTTTAAAGATTAGTAAAGACAAATCTTGGCTAATTCACTGACAATCTTGATGTCTGCCTCTGACAAGTGGAATGTGTCCAGATGAAACTTGGGCTGGGTCTGAACCTGGTTCTGCCTGTGGAAAGGAACAAGGCTAAGTAAGCCAGGGAGGATTAAACCCTTGATCTTGGCATCATTAGCACTGTGTTTTAACCCACTGGGCTAACTAGCCACAGACAAAGACCAATTGAACTAATAAATCACAGCAGCCAGAGGGACCTGGTTTGAATTTCTTTCTCATTTTTAATACATTAGTCTTATAATTTGATTTAAATATTTTAGAATAAATGAAGCCAAAGGTCTGGGCTGCTGTCGTTCGAAGAGAAAAAGCAGAGAGGAACACTACCCACAAAGATTGTCATCAACCCGATGGACAAGGTGACTCTGAGCCCTAGGCTCTAACTGTACACAAAAGGTGTCAGCAGAGAAGAGAGAAAATCATAATTCTTATAAAAATTTAAACAGCTTAAAACAACCCAAAGTTTTCAGACCAACTAAGGAAATGGAGCAAAAGTGGATCTGTGGGAGAGAAGACTTGGCATAGGTAGGGGAGAGGAATGAAAGAAATGGAGGAAGGAAACTACAGTTGGGATGTATTGAGAAAAACAAACAAAAATAATGAACAAAATATTAGGTATATTAAATGCTCTAAAAAGCAAAGAAAAATATATTTGATAAGCACAAAAATACTTTGTATTTAGAGAAAACTTCTTAAAACGATTGAAATCCAATAACTTTTGGGAAAAAATATAAATTTTCTAGCTATTTCAAATGTTTGTTTGTTTTATAAAATGAAGGGGGCATGCATCTTTAAATCCTAAAGCTTAATTACATCCCAGCTACCCACTTCATTCTCACTATAAAAGTAGGACAGAGGAAAAGGAGAGTTTAATACTACTGTCCCCTGCCTTTAGGTACCTGGTAGGTGTTCAACACCCTACCTACTTCCAATGACCCATTTAAAGCTTGACCTTCTAGCAGTGAATCTCAATATTGGAAAATAGACTTCCTCTACATAATCACATGCTCTATTGCTGGCACCTTATATTTAGACACTTAATTGTATGCAATTAGTGTTATTGCTCTTTATGTTGTTCTGATCATTTCAATTATGATAATTGCCTCCCTTATGAAAAGATAAATTCCAAGAGGAAAAAGGCAGAGTTAAATACTTTGTTAGTGATTCACACAGCACCAAAGGTAGGTAAAGAGTGTAAACCTGCCAAGTTTAATTTGAATTTAACTATGATGTCTAATTGGTGAAGGCTGTGGAATATTTAGTCCGTACATGTATATAATGCTTTAGCTTTGGTCCCTTTCAGCCAAATAAGAACATGGATGGTAAGTATTTTTTATGTCAACTTCATATGTGATATTATATTCTGGCTAATTTCGTCTTTGGTGAGGAAATTTTATAAGACACTAGACACACATTTTTTTTGAATAATGTCAACATTATTGTGTTTGGCATAATGGTTCTTAATTTTTAATCACCTGTAGCATTTATGACAGTAACCTCTTTAATATAATGCACTTCCCAGCACAACTTGAAGAAACTTAAAGAAAATATACATGAATGAGAGTAGTTCATCATTCAGAGGTTAGCATCTTGTTCCTTGCAAACTGAAGTTCATGCTGGTGGTGCAATAAAGGGCAAACTTGCTGAGATTATCCTACCATCATATTATCTTGAGCAAGACAAGCTCAAGCAAGAGAGCATTAACAACAATGTTTTAAAAGAATCATAATTAAGCTTCAAAGTGCCTACAATATTCTAGGTAAGCCTCACATGCTTTGCACAGTTGAACTCATCTCCTCTTCACAGCATCTCATTAGATGAAAGCAATAATTATCACCACTATACAGATTAGAAAATAGAGGTCCTATGTAATTTTTCACCATTATCCACTCACGAAACGATTTGTTCACCATTCTCCATTTGGGAAATCTGTTTGCACAGCACAGCTCTTAACCAGTGTGCATATTTCTTTTAAGAAAGAAGCAAATAAAACTGACATAGGATTTAGGGTGATTCAGGTCATTTTGTCTATTGTACAATAAGAACCCTCAAGTTCTTGTCTATAACTTTGTTTTTCCTTCTCAGACAAATCTATCTCTAAAGCCTGCAGTGATGTTCCACACTCTAGATGAGAATGGGCTTTCCCAGAGGAAATTGGCAGTACCCTGCAATACCACATCTTGAAATCCCAGAGACATAAAGGAACTGCACATAAGGAAAAATCATACTCCTATTGCTCCAACATTTGCCAGTTCATTTACATGTAGTATCCAAATATAAATTTTATTCTTTCTTAAAAATAAATAACCGAAATAATAGCATCTGAGCTGCCAACTCTGTGAAAAAAAAGTTTTATAAATTCTAAAAGGCTGAACTGTGTGTGTATGTGTGGCTTTTTTCCTGGAAGCACACTATGTACTGTATGGATAATAACCAATACATTTTTCAAAACCTAAAAGCAATTTCAGATATCTGATAATCAGGTCATAACATCATCAACTGAGGCTGAGAATGTGAGAAACTTGATGTGAACAGATGGGAGAGAAGAAATGGGGAAGCTGTTTTTTGAGCAATGTGAAATGTGATATTAAATAATAATTGTTAATTAAAATATTTCTGCTTAAAGTGTGGTCTGTGGTTCTAGAGTATTGTTATCCTATAGTTTAGAAGTTGATAACCTCAAGACTGGAGAAATGGCTCATCTGTTTAGAGCACTGGCTATTCCTCTAAAGGAAACTGCTTCCATTTCTAGCACCACTTGGCATTTCACCACTGTCTATAACTACCTCCAAAGAATCTAATACTCACACAGACGTGCATACAGGGAAAACACCAATTGGTACAATGTACAAATAAATAAATCATTGTTAAGAGGAAGCAGTAGATAATCTCAGACCAAATTTGGCAAGTATTCATTTTCATTTGAGAATTTTTTTCTAGATAATTCTTATGCACATCAAAAATTGAGAATCATTGGACTGCAATGTCTCTTATTTACATTTAGGATCACAATGCAATATCAAATCTTATGCATTCTCTTTTGTGCTAAAGCTTTGGGTCATGCCACTTGAAAATGAATTCAAATAAAATGGTGATTTAGTGTACATATTTAGATTAATGTCTTTATATTCATGGATAAATAATTTCCAGTTAGTGTCAGAATATTGTTGTTTATCTGTGTCCTCAAAACAAGAAGAAATTGATGTAATCTTTAATTATTCTCTATTATAAAATCTGTACTCCCTGAAGGCATAAAGTATTAACTAACTCAGTCAACTCCAAGTTAATTCAATTTCCTTGGGTAAACTTAAAAGATTTAAGGTCAACCTAGACCTTATAGGTTTTCCTTGCTCCTAGATCTTCCTAGACTTCTACTACAAAGCAGCCAGGGCAAAGAGGTGCAAAGGTTGTATCCTATCAAATTTCTTCTAGAAGAGCTTATAAAGCCCCACTCAGATGTGAGGAAGTGACTCCTCACAGGGAATCCTAGGAGGAGACTATTTCCTAAGTCTTCTTTAGCACCAGGAATCTACTTCCCTTCCAACTCTCTCCCGTATCTTCAAGCCCCAGAGAATTCTTATCTCTTTAAGGCAAAGAAAAACCTGATTTTCAAGTAACCTTCTACATTTTTTTAAAGCTTAAAAGCCAGGAATCTGGTGTTTTTATTCTCCAGCTTCCAGCTGCCACTTTGCCCTGGGCTAAGGCCTACCTGAAGCCTAGAAGGTCCTAAGTGGAGGAAAGGTAACAGGGTGAGAGAGAATGAACAAAGGTTATCGTGGGCCAATACGGCAAGTTCCTTGCTGGTGACTTGGAATTCTCATTAGATAATATGAAGGTCCAGAGGAATTGGACTCTCTCTCTAACATTTAAATCATGAGAAAATAGGCCACATTAGCTTCTTCAGATGACATAATGTGAGGTGCCAAATTCCATGCCACTAAAAACTGACAGGAAGCTAAGAAGAAAAGGAACAACATGGTGTGGCTACACTCATGGTTTAATGAGGTATTCATATCTTAAATAAGGGAAATGCATACATAACTATTTGGAAGGAAAGAGTCAATTTTCATTGAGGGCATGGTTGCTGCTGATTCATTAACCATGCTCCAGTGGAAATCCATTCATCCAAGAACATATGGATAGTCCAGACTGGACTTAATGGGTTTACAAAACAAAACAAAAAGACACAAGGATGGATGGGTAGGGAATTATGGTTGGACCTAGAGGCTGTTGGGGAAAAGTGATGATTATGAACCAGATACCTTGTATATAATTCTCAAAGAACTAAGTAATATTTTCTATTAAAATACTATTTATAAACATGTACTAAACCATGTAGAAACATGAGTGCTATGGGAAAGAAAGGGTTAATGTTAAGGAAAAAAAAAAGGGAATCAAACTTTAGTCCAGTAATTAAAGTGGATATAACATTACCATTTCATTCTCTAGAGTGAAATATAATAAAAGTAGCCAGATTTCTGATCTGAGCCATCTCTGGAAGGGAAGAAAAGACATGAGAGATGAGTGTCCTAGGATATCAAACAGTCATTCACTGACATTTTATGGTTTTTACTTTTTTTAGAGCTTATTCTTACTTTTAAATTTCATATTAAATACAATTTTCCTTAAAAAAATTGCTCAGTCAATGATTGGGTTTTTCATGTAGAAGTACATAATTTCCTTTAGGAAATGTCAAACAACAGAATACATTTGTTACATGTATTGAAAAGCTTCCTTTCATATGTGTTCAAGCCTATGTAGACATGGGTTTTGTACTGGTTAGTTTTGTGTCAACTTGACACAGATGGAGTTATCACAGAGAAAGGACTTTCAGTTGAGGAAATGCCTCCATGAGATCCAACTGTAAGGCATTTTCTCAATTAGTGAGCAAGACGGAAAGGCCCCTTGTGGGTGAGACCATCTCTGGGCTGGTAGTCTTGGGTTCTATAAGAGAGCAGGCTGAGCAAGCCAGGGGAAGCAAACCAGTAAAGAACATCCCTCCATGGCCTCTGCAACAGCTCCTGCTTTCTGACCTGCTTGAGTTCCAGTCCTGACTTCCTTTGGTGATGTATGGAAGTGTAAGCCGAATAAACCCTTTCCTCCCCAACTTGCTTCTTGGTCATGATGTTTGTGCAGGAATAGAAACCCTGACTAAGACAGGTGTATATTCCTGGATTAGGTACTGTGTGCTAGTCACTCTACTATGTACAGGGGCAAAGGTGATAGGAAATGTTACTATCACCTCCTACCAGAGCTTCACAACATGTAAGATTAGGCAATTCCCATTTGATTTTCATTTTAAACAGTTAGAATGAATGCAATCATTTACTATAATATCCCCATCCCTACTTTTTCTGTACAATGAGTCACCTAAAGCATACTATTTTTCCTATAAGCATCAGTACGTTTACATGCACACAGACACCCACATACACAGAGAGAGACAAGCACACACACAAACACACAGAGAGAGATAAGCACACACACAAACACACACAGAGAGACACACACAGAGAAACACACACACACACACATTTCATACAGACATGCTTTACATTTCATTTATCTGATTAGCACACCAAGAAGTGGGCCTTCCCAAATATCACCGGCACTAGCAAGAGAAAACTAATCTCTATTCAAGACAAAAACAAAGCATTATGTATCTACAGATACATCAGTATCCAAAAATATCAGCATTTGCACTAGCTGACTGAGTTTCATTCTCTACAAAGGAATGTGATGATGGGTAACATCTGCTCAGGCTGCATTGTAGGACAAGAGTCCCAAATTTAGGAAACCACAGTCCATTAAATGGGCTTCAAGCAAGCCTGCACACATACTCTTCATGAGCAAGACTCTACTGTCATGTGTGTGTGTGTGTGTGTGTGTGTGTAAGCAAACCCATACACTGTACTAAAGGGAGACACTATCTTCTAATATTATTCTCTACCCAGACCTCACTGTTGTCTGAAAAAGCTAAACTATTCCTGTCAGTGCAACTGCTCAGGGGGCATGCAGAAATGCAGGTAATCCACACAAAACTGGCTTAAGCTAATTCTATGATGAACTAAGTCCTACCTTTTTCATCACCACACATTCACTTCCTGGTCCATAGCCCAATCAGTTAAAGAAGCTTAATACTTATTGAGGTTGTATCTTATGCCAAAACTTTAAAACACTCCATGTGTTAATTTACCTAGTTCTAGCAGCTATTTTGAGACAGTTGGAGACATTGCTTGCATTTTAGATTACTTTATATATAAGGACATTGAAATAAAAAAAAACAATTTAGAAAATCATCCAAGATAGTAGAATTAATATGTGATGGAATCCAAATATGAATTTCTTGAGCACATAATTGAGTGAATTAGTTCTTGGATTATTATAACCATAAAGACACATCTGGGATTGTAAATATATAAGGCTGAAATTAAGAGTGAGTAAGGGCTGGAGAATTGATTCAGTGGTTGGTAGCATTTATTTTTATTCTTGCAGATGACCTAGGTTTGATTCCTAGCATCCATATGACAGCTTATAACTGTCTGTAACTCTAGTCCAAGCAGATCTGATACTCTTCTTCTGACCCTTATGGCTAATAGAAATATACATGGCACATATGCATACATGCAGATAAAGCAGTCACATGCATAAAAATATAAATAAATCTAAAAATAAAATGTTAAAGAGTTTGACTGCAGTGCACACCATCTACAGACTTCTAAAAGCAGACTGAGATCTGAGGTCAACTTACATATAGTATCTAATGATGTCCTGTATATGTGTGTGTGTGTGTGTGTGTGTGTGTGTGTGCATTCCTGTTGTCATATATGTTGCTGCATGTGTATGTACGTGTATGTTGAGGTCTGAGGTTGATGTCAGTTGTCTTCTTCAATTGCTCTCTTGACCTTTATTTAAAGACAGGATCTTTGAGTCAACCTCAGAGTTCATCCATTTGGCAGTCTAACTTTCTATATGGTTGGGATCCCCTGTATCAGTTTCCTTTACTATCAGGTCACTATACCCACTGAGCATTTACATTGGTACTGGGAATACAAACTCAGGTCCTCTTCACCCCTGACCTATGTATTGATTTCTGAAATAACAAGAAGTTTTCTCAGAGACATCTATGTTACTTCATACCAAACTGAAGCTTTCCAGTGTAAGCTTAATTGGCCTAACTTGGATAAACTTCATGGCAAAAACTAGTTCTCTGTGAAAAAGAATTATTTCATACTTGTTTTTAGCAGTATGTTCATTGGCAGGACATTAAAAAAAAGTGGATCTGCTCTGTTTTATTAGTTGTGGAATAAATGTACAATGGAAAAACTAGCTCACGACTAAAACAGAAAGAAGTCATTCCTGGGCTCTGTTGCTGTCCCTGGACAGAGATAGGACCATAGCTGCACAAAATGCATGCTGCCTTATGTCTTAAATTTTTGTTTCACTAAGTGAAGTCTGGTTTCTTGTATGTATAATCTCCATATTCATCAAATGATCCATTTTGCCAGTTTTCCAAAAATAAGCTGGCATACACTTAGGTAAGAATGAGACAAAAATGAATGTTGCTGCATATTAACGTAAAAATATATAAAGAGAGGTGAGATAGGAAGGAAAAATTCAAAAACTAAAAACAAATGCATGTACTTATAATTGTACTGCCTAATTCTACAAAGAGCACTGAGTCATGGAACAGCACTCTTCAGTTTGTATATTTTAGTTTAATGTTTATGTTGTGTGATTAATCAATATATCATACATATGTTTTGAGGGCTTGTTAGACAAGTTTGTAAAGGGCAAGGTATAAGGCAGTGCCCAGGCTGAGGTAAATACTTGTGTACAATAGCTTAGACGTGCCTTTTTAGTCAATAAAGATCACAGAGTAAGTCTTTACATGTGTAGCCACTTCCTAAGTTACTCTTGGCTTTTCAAATATTACTTTGAAGGAGTATTTAAGCTGCTCTTACAATGTTACTATACTTGCTACCAATTATCTTTCTTTTCTATCTTTTATCCCCTCCCTCCCATATTCCATTCTCTTCTTCCTCCCCTCCTTCCTTATTCCTTCCTCTCTCCTTCCTCTCCTCCTTCCTTCCTTCTTTCCTTCCTTCTCTTTCCAAAAACACTAATGTAGAACATCTTGAGAGATTAAATTTTCTTGTGACGAAAGTGTGATTCAGCTCATATTTCCTCTGGACTTGTGCAGATAGCCTGGGGACACACTTTTGCTCTGACATTGGGAAGAGTCACATAACAGAATCTGAATGTTAATGCTGAATTTTTCTGCCAATTTAATTTCTTTTGAATAATTTCAGAAGTGCCTTTCAGTGATTTTTTTCCAGAATCTAAATCTTCAGATTAGATTCAAAATTTGAAAGTTAGAATTCAATCTTGGCTCTCTTTTGAAATGTATATGCCATTACAGTACTCGAGTTACATTGTTACATCACCTCTACCTTCATAAGAACCAAAAGGACTTCACACATGATTAAGGGATATGAGAAAAGCAGCAGACAATTAGTACACATGTGTTTGATTCATAAAGGTGAGCCAAATTCATTTTACAGATAGATAGATGAATGATAGATACGCTCTTTTGGCTGGGTAATGAAGGCTGTATGAATCTCATTGTTATAAAACTGTAACTGTCTGGAAGCAATAAACAAGAGTGATTTTTACATATTGTTAGAATGTCATAGTGATAAAGTGTAACAAAACACTGAGGCCTGGGTTAGTTCATAAGCTGTTAGCACTATATGCTCTAATAATAAATGTACTTGATTTTCAAATGAAGAAGCTGAAGACTAAAGAAACAGACCCGACTATCTCTTAAAATAGGATCCTCAGTATCCTTTCATCTAAAGACTGTTGCTCCTATAGACTTAGACATTTTAGAGTGGCATTTGAAAAATTCTAAGTTCTTAACATTTTTGGGAGAGGACAAATGTAGATAATCTTTAGTATTTTCTTTCCCATTGATATTTCCTTAAAATTATATTACTTCTTCCCATTTTCTTCTCCGTATAACCCCACCCATTTTGACCAATTTCTCTCTGAAACTGGTGGTCTTTTTCTTTCATTATTATTGCTACATATATATGTATATCCACACACAATTTGCTAAATCTGTTTAGTGTTGATTATATATATTATATATTGCTAATTATATAGCATATTATAATATGTATTATATTACATATCTTATATATTGTATGTTGTTACATATGATATAGCTATTATGTACAATACACATATTTAACATGTGTGTATTATATATATGCTATATATAAGTGATATATATTTTTAACACACATACATGTTGCATAGAAATAGATATAAATATAGAGGTAGATAGAAATATAACATTTATTTGTTTTAGGGGGATGACTACTGGGTATTGGATGATCAACTGAGAGGTGTCTTCACTGGAAAAGACTATTTCTTCTTTTCTCAGCACTTATTAACCACCTGAAGCCTTCATCAAAGGTTGAGACCTCCTGAGATTTACCCTTCCCACATTGGCATGTCTATTGGTGCTGTACTTGATCAGATCTTCTTGTTTAGGCAGCCATGATGTTGCAGTGTCATAGGGGTAGCTTTTTTGTCTGATCTGGAAAACACAATTTCATATCAGAACTTGTGGTCTTCTAGCTCTTACAATGTTTCTACCTCCTCCTCTGTAATATTCCCCAAATCATGACTACAGGACTTATTTGTAGATCAGTTGGGCTAGGCACCCTGTGGTCAGTTGTTCTCTACATTTTGACCAGTTGTGACTTTCTGTAATGGTCTAACTGCTGCAAAAGGATGATTATTCATGAGAAGCAAGAACTACACCTATCTATGAATACAAGGATATGTATTTAGAATGCAGATAGAAATTATATTCATTTCAGAAATTAACAGCATTAGGTTTTCCTGTAAGATCTCATGTTCTCACTGGTAATGGTAATCGCATGACAGGGTTTACAGTACCGGGCTGTTTTTTTTTCCTCCTGTTAAATGGGCTTCAAGTTTAATTAGACACAAAAATATGCATGTCATTATTACACCTTAAGAATATCTTGCTATGATGGTTATTGTAGTCCACAGGCATCACAGGTCCTTGTTCTATGGATAGCTCCTGTAGCATTTTCAAGTACTATGAAAACTAGTCTTTGTTGCAAGATATTTAAATGACATCTTGAAGCCCAATATTGTGTTGTTTACTAGAAAAACCTGCTTTGAGTTGTGGTGTGGCTTAGCACATACTTTAAATCTAAGAGTGTTCTGTTTACTGCAAACAGGATTAAATAAAATCAACCATAGGTTAAGAGGTAGTAAAAGCAACCAATTTACAGGGACTGAAGATAAGAAAAACCATAGAGAGTAACATGAAGTCAGGAGGATGGGTAGCCACACAGGAAGTAAAAGGGAAGGGCACTCCAGTTCATGGCACAATGACATAGACAAAGACAAACAGAACCCATTGCAGAGAAGTTTAGACAAGGACCTATTGTGTTCCTGAAGGATAAAACTTAAGAAGTGCGGCCCAAAGTTGTTAGAAAAAAACAACCTTAGTTTATCCAATTACTATGCAAGACTTACCAAGAGAGGATAATCACACCCAAGGTTATGAATAAATTAAATTGAATCCTGTGGACATATTAGGTTTGAAGAGATCCAAGGAAGCGACCATTTCATACGGTTCACATTCACCCAAGGTGAAGCCGATATTGAATACATGGGCAACTCAGAGCAGAATTATCCCCCTAAACTGAAAATATTTGGCAACAGCAATATTGGAAGTTAATCCTCAGTTACCATGGTGAACGTGGTGAAAAGAGGAAGCTACAGTCATAGAATAGCAAAATAGGACTAGAGGTATTAATATTTTCCAAGTTCAGTTGCTAGGTTCTGAAGATCAATAAGCTAAGTTACAAAGGCAACTTGAGTTGCATAATCACACCTTGGTGCTATGTCATTTAGCAGCTGTAAATACTGGGGACATGGTCGAAAAATCAGAAAAGAGGTCTGAGTCATTTTCTAAAATTATGCAAGGCCAAACATAAGCCTTCACCGTTTTTTTTTTTTTTTTCAGAGATTGACTTCAGCTCTAGATGCAATCAAGAACAGCTCCAGTAAATAAAAACATCAGGAGAGATGAGAAAACAAGTATTTTGACAAAGTGCCATAAATCCAAGTTGACCATAAGCAGGATACAACAGCTCTGGAGAGACATTGAATAGTAGAAAAAAAAATCAGTCTGTATAGTTTAAATATGTGTTGACCTTAGAATGGAAACCAGGACATGTGTTATGTTGGAGAAGAGGTTTTGTTTTTGTTTTCAGAGAAGAAGAAAAGCTACGGATACTGTGAAAACTGATTATATTTGAACAGAGAGATCTCCTGAATAACAAGAGGTGACAACTTGGTCATGTAGTTGAAACTAACTTCTAAAAACTAACAAATGCCTTTGACTTGATCAGTGGTAAATACTACTACTACTACTACTACTACTACTACTACTACTACTACTACTACTAATAATAATAATAATAATAATAATAGTTTCCAAATGATGATTCAGCAACGGTGCACTCATCTTACTGGCATGAAATGAAAGATGGGTTTTGTTTTGGTTTTTTTTGTTTGTTTGTTTTTGTTCTTTTTTGTTTTTCTTTTTTGTGGATACTTTTTGCACATTTTATTGGTTTAGGGCACATAAGACCCTAGGCTGAGAGATGGAGGGTGGCTGGAGTTCTCTGGTGGTCACTTGTAATAGAATCATGGGTTCTGGCTGTGTTGTATGACAGGGAGTCGGGGGCCAGGATGGCTGGTGGTGGCAAACCCTGACTTCCCTGCTGCTTGTATCTGTATGGGGAGCTGGGGGGAAGTCAGGAGTCCAGGGGCTAGATGCAGAACTTGTGGGTGCATGGGCCACAGAGAAGATGAGTCAGTGAAGCTGGTCTGCTGGTTGGCATGCTCCATCTGTTTTTGCAAAGAGAGGGCACTGCCGGGTTGGCGGAACCCTGGCTGAGTGGGCTGAAAGTAGCCATGCACTGCATAGGGTTGTGGCTGTGGCTGAGACAGGTATTGCACCGCAGGAAATGTTGAAGGGCTCTGAGCTGCTGGCTAGGACTATAGGCTGGTTGTATTGGCCCATAATGAGGTGGGGGCTGAGCAGCCCAATAAGCACCCACTGGACTGCCTTGGAATTGTCCATGTTCTGGGGTTCCTGCAAAGCAGCTGCTGATCCCACAAGTGCCGGGTCGTAAGCACTTGTGGTCCAAACATCTGCTTGGCTCTGTCAGCTGCCATGAGAGTACCTGGGCCATTGTGTCCTCCAGGATGCCCCTCTATGCTGAGAAAGTAAGTTCCTGTATGAATCTTCAGGCTCTGCTGGTATGCAGCTGACGTCAGAGCGGTTAAGTCACTCTGTTCTTTTCACCTCCGTTTTTCTTCCTCATGCAAAACTTTCTTGAGCTGCAAGAAAAGCTGGCTTTTCTCCTCCTGTAGAGCTGAAAACTTCTCCTGCAGCTTCAGAATTTGTTCCTTGGTATCTTCTTGTGACATTTTCTCTTCCATTTCCTTTTCTTTCTTCTCTCCTGCTCTTCTTTCATCTTCTGTTCCAACATCTTGTCCACCTCTTCTTCCTCCTGCCGTTTGTGCTCCGGTTCCATCATGATGTGCCTGTGCTGTGCCCTGGCCATGGTGGTGGAAAGCTTGGGGCGATTCAGGAGTCCTTGCATGATGCTGTTGGTGGCGCTTGGGCAGTGGGAAACAGACTCTGTCACTGACTGCCAGACCACAGGCTGGGCCTGCCTTGTCAGAGAAAGTGCTTTTTCCGTGGCCTCCGGCGCACCTTGACCCCTATGTCATATTCGGTGGTCAGGATAAATCCTGAAAACGAGTTTTCTTAAACCGTGTGTCTTAATTCCGTGTTATACTGTTAGACTGTAGATTAATTACCATGTGACCCACAGCATCTTGGACATCAGCTTTTGAGTTCTCTTAAATGAGAAAAGATACTCTTTTATTGTTTTGTATTAGAAACACAGTTAAAAGATTTGAAATGTTTTAAGTAAATTCGAGGGGTTTCTACTGTTCTAACTTTTTTTTTTTAATCTCTAAGAGTTAGAGTGATTTGGAACTAAGATATCATATTTGAACAGGGTGGAGGTATCCTGCCTTTAATCCCAGCAGAGGCAGGTGAATCTCTATAAATTAGTTCTTTTCTAAATTCTAGAGGTACAACTAGCATAGTGGAGGTGGTACATGCCTTTGATCCCACCACCCAGGGACAAAAACTCTGATACAGCTCCTAATTAGTATGTTTGCACACTAGAGAAATCACATACCATTTATAGTTATTATAAAAACTTTCTAGAGGACTTGTAGAAAGGCACCTAATTTTCAATGGGTACAGGAACAAAAAGAGCTTTTGTGACTTCCAGTAATCTCATTTGCATGCATTGCAACCCTGATCTAATTGAACCAGATGATACCCTAACTATGGGTATCATATGTATTGGTGAATTGATAACTGGAGATTCTTCTTAAAACAAAAAGGAGTCTACCAACCTTTACCTGTTGGCTTCTATTAGAAATAATTTCCAGAAATGAAGAATAAATATTCTGGACATTTTACAAGGCATGGAGAACCTTATACTCAGTCACTGACTACCACTGTAGGCCATAATGGTACCACTTATAAGGATGAATTGGATACATGCAATGGCAGTGTCGTTTGCAGGCTTAGTCATAGAAGGAAAGATAGTATAATGAAACTAGTACCTGTCTGAATTCCTTTGTGACAAGGTTGTGGTAGCAAAAAGTCTGTGCCTTCCCCAGCTGAGGAAATAGCTCAGTGGATTATAATTCCCATCCATAAACCTCTCCCACAAAAGAGGCATATATTGAACTTTGGCTAATGCACAGTTTACCGACAGTTCACAAATCACTGATGGAAACAAAACTCATGGAAAACAGCAGCCTATAGACCAGGGGCATGGAATGGCCAATACAGAAGGAAAGTACCAAAAATCCTCAAAGCACTATTGACTATAAGACAACTAGGGGGAAAAGAAAAGGAAAATATTTCTCTTCTCTATCTCCATTCATACTACATATACAATGGTGTAGCTATGAAATTATCAAAATGGAAAACCACTAACTGGCAGATCTGGTCATAGAGGCATGAATGGAAAAGGCAAAACCTAGCAAAACTTAGCAAAGACATCAAATTTTATGTAGCTCATACAGGCAAGATCGACAAACCATCTGAAGATAATGAAATAGTGAACAATTTGCTATCATGTTTAAGTAAGACTAGAATATTAAAATTTGCCAGTGAGCAAATTCTGAGCTAATCAGAAAGAATATAGATTACACATTTGAAAAACTTGAAAGTTTATCCCTACCACTAAAAAATAAGGGTAATGGAGAATGAAATTAAACTAGGATAACCCTTTGAGAATAACTATTGTCATGAACCCATAGCCAGGCAGTGGTTCAGGCCTTTAATCCCAGCATTTGGGAGGCACATGCCTTTAATTTCAACACTTGGGAGGCAGAGGCAGGCACATAAGAATTACAGTGATTTAAATTTAAAAGCTACTTGCAAAAGGCAGGCTGGAATTCAAAGTGAATGTTCTTTGTGATCTACAAATAAATACACTTAAGCCTTGAATGTATAAGGAGAAAGGAGGAATATAGGTATATTTATACACACACACTAAGGTATATTTAGTTTCAAATTTTCAAAGGAATTTTTTTTTAAATTTTCAATTGAAAGTTAAGACTTTTTCTGTTGCCAAAAGACATTTTGCCCTAGGAAAGACATAACTTGCCAAAATACGCAACCCCCAGAGATTGGGTTGGGGCAAGATTTTGCTTTTATCTTTCCAGGAGAATCAAAGCATCTGACAAAGGAATCCTGTGAGCGCTGGACAAGTGAAATATTTTTGAAGGAAAAGGACAGATTATCAAGAGAAAATGTCCTAAGAACAGGAGTCAGTTGGCCAACTGGTATTCCCCATTTCAGGCTTGTCTATGCTGCCCTCTGCAGTCATAAGTGGCAAATGGTCTTTATGTGGTCCCCATTCAATTAAAAATTAAAGCTGGCCTTGACATTGGAGTGTAGCTCTCTTCTTCTCTAAACCTACACATGCTTGTTAAGAAAAACCAAAATCTCTTTCTCATATCAGAAGAGCCACCTGGTATGGGACGGAGGAAAACAAAAAAATAAGGGACTTTTCTATTGGTACTAATCTCATAATCTTTTACTTTTCATTTGACTCTCTAAAATTTTTCTTAAGGTATAAATGTTATCTTAAAATCTATAAGATTATTATGCATATATTAACTTCTGTCGTGATACTAGTCATACAAAGTACTAACAAATTTTCAAAATAAACTTCATCCTCCTGTAGTGTTTTGTGGTTTGAGTCTCAAGCAAGTAATTAGTAACAAAGTTTGTGTACCTCAGATATACCTGTGATCCTCAAAGCTTTCTCAGATTTGTGGACTATGGCATTTAAAATGTTTAAGTTTTCTACCATTCCTAACAGTACTCTACCATATTAGCAACGAACAATCCACCTGGATTTTGGTAACGGTACCACTGGGGGAAACTGCACCATGCCTTCTTTCTGCCACAGGTTCTGCGCAGTGGATACCTTTGGGTTTACTGCTGTGCTCTACCTAGTCAGGATTGCCACTAAGCTAACAAACTCCCCCGAAAGATGAACTTCACCCTAAAAACTGCTCAGGACATTCAAATTGCTGAGTCCATAGGAGACTGACACAAACATTTTACAGAACTTTGACTTCAAGCATTCTTAATCCTAAAACTGTCAAATGCAACCAAGCTGGACCTTTTGGAAAGCTTACCAGAAATAGCTTCATTATTGTAAAGAGTTTTACTATGTTAGAGTTAAAATCTTCTCTTTCTATTTAGACAAAAGGGGTGAAAATGTTGCAAGACATTTGATCACTCTGTAAACCCCAAGATTTTGTTGTTTACTGGAAAAACCTGTTCCAAGTTGTGGTGTGACTCAGCCCTAGCACACCATTTGATACAAGAGCTTTTTATCTATTCTAAACAGGATTACATAAAGTCAACTATAGGTCAAGAGACAGAGCAAGCAACCAGTTAAGAGGGAGTGAACATAGAAAGAAACAGAGAGAGGCATCTTGGTTCCCAGATTCCACCAAGACTAGTTTGCACAGGTGAGAGTGTGGACTAAAGAAGCTAACAACTTCTGGGACAGGCGGGAGCCACAGAGCTTCTGAGGGAGACCCCTTCTCTGGCTCCAGACATCTGGGAACCTTCCCTGCCAGAGGAGAGGTGTCTGACCTGCCCAGGAGGTCTTTGCCAGAGCACCCGAGGGAGCCATTTTGGTTCCTAAGACTAGTCTGCACAGGTGAGAGTGTGAACTACAGAAGCTAACAGTTTCCTGGACAGGCACTGTTTGGGGCCTTCATCTCCTACCAGGAGGCAAGTCCAAACACAAGATATCTGTGCACCTTACCTGAAACAGGAGAGGTTGCCTGCAGAGAGTGTTCTGGCCACTGAAAGTCAGGAGAGAGCTAGTCTTCCAGGTCTGCTGGTAGAGAATAAGAGAATCACAAGAGGAACAAGCTCTAACCAGAAATAAATATAACAACTAACTCCAGAGATTACCAGATGGCTAAAGGCAGACTTAAGAATCTTACTAACAGAAACCAAGACCACTCACCACCATCAGAACCCAGCACTACCACCTCAGCCAGTCCTGGGCACCCCAACACACCTGAAAACCTAGACCCGGATTTAAAGGCATATATCACAATGATGGTAGAAGACACCAAGAAGGACTTTAATAACTCACTTAAAGAAACACGGGAGAACACTTCTAAAGAGTTACAAGTCCTTAAAGAAAAACAGAAAAACAAAACAAAAGAGGTGATGAAATGAACAAAACCATATTAGACCTAAAAAGGGAAGTAGACACAATAGGGAAAAACCCAAAGTGAGGCAATGCTGGAGATAGAAACCCTAGGAAAGAAATCTGGAACCAAAGATGCAAGCATCAGCAACAGAATACAAGAGATGGAAGAGAGAATCTCAGGTGCAAGAAATTCCATAGAAAACATCAGCACAACAATCAAAGACAATGCAAAATGCAAAAAGATCCTAAGTCAAAACATCCAGGAAATCCAGGACACAATGAGAAGACCAAACCTATGGATAATAGGAGTAGATGAGAATGAAGATTTTCAACTTAAAGAGCCAGCAAATATCTTCAACAAAATTATAGAAGAAAATTTCCCAAACCTAAAGAAAGAGATGCCCATGAACATACAAGAAGCCTACAGAACTCCAAATAGACTGGACCAGAAAAGAAATTCCTCCCAACACATAATAATTAGAACAACAAATGCACTAAATAAAGATAGAATATTAAAAGCAGTAAGGGAAAAAGGTCAAGTAACATATAAAGGCAGGCCTATCAGAATTACACCAGACTTTTCACCAGAGACTATGAAAGCCAGAAGATCCTGTACAAATGTTATACAGACACTAAGAGAACACAAATGCCAGCCCAGGCTATGATACCCTGCCAAACTTTCAATTACCATAGATGGAGAAACCAAAGTATTACACTACAAAACCAAATTCACACATTATTTTTCCACGAATCCAGCCCTTCAAAGGATAATAACAGAAAAAAAAAAAAAACAATACAAGGACGGAAACCACGCCCTAGAAAAAGCAAGAAAGTAATCCTTCAACAAACCTAAAAGAAGACAGACATAAGAACAGAATTCCAACTTTAACAACAAAAATATAGGAGGAAACAATGAATTTTCCTTAATATCTCTTAATATCAATGGACTCAACTCCCCACAAAAAAACATAGACTAACAGACAGGCTATACAAACAGGCCCCTGCTGCTTACAGGAAACCCATCTCAGGGAAAAAGACAGACACTACCTCAGAATGAAAGTCTGGAAAACAATTTTCCAAGCAAATGGTCTGAAGAAACAAGCTGGAGTAGCCATTCTAATATCTAATAAAATCAACTTCCAACCAAAAGCCATCAAAAAAGACAAGGAGGGGCACTTCATACTCATCAAAGGTAAAATCTTCCAAGAGGAACTCTCAATTCTGAATATCTATGCTCCAAATACAATAGCAGCCACATTCATTAAAGAAATTTAATAAAGCTCAAAGCACACATTGTACCTCACACAATAATAGTGGGAGACTTCAACACACCACTTTCATCAATGGACAGATCATGGAAACAGAAACAAAACAGGGACACAGTGAAACTAACAGAAGTTATGAAACAAATGGATCTAACAGATACCTACAGAACATTTTATCATAAAACAAAAGAATATTCCTTCTTCTCAGCTTCTCATGGTACCTTTTCCAAAATTGACCATATAATTGTTCACAAAACAGGCCTCAACAGATACAAAAATATTGGAATTGTCCCATGCATCCTATTAGATCACCATGACCTAAGGCTGATCTTCAATAACAACATAAATAATAGAAAGCCAACATTCACGTGGAAACTGAACAACAATCTTCTCAATGATACCTTGGTCAAGGAAGGAAAAAAGAAAGAAATTAAAGACTTTTTAGAGTTTAATGAAAATGAAGCCACAACATACCCAAACTTATGGGACACAATGAAAGAATTTCTAAGAGAAAAACTCATAGCTCTGAGTGCCTCCAAAAGGAAACTAGAGAGAGCACACATTAGCAGCTTGACAACACACCTAAAAGCACTAGAACAAAAGGAAGCAAATTCACCCAAGAGGAGTAGACAGCAGGAAATAATCAAACTCAGGGGTGAAATCAACCAAGTGGAAACAAGAAAAACTATTCAAAGAATCAACCAATCAAGGAGCTGGTTCTTTGAGAAAATCAACAAGATAGATAAACCCTTAGCCAGACTCACTAGAGGGCACAGGGAAAGCATCCTAATTAACAAAATCAGAAATGAAAAAGGAGACATAACAACAGATCCTGAAGAAATCCAAAGCACCATAAGATCCTTCTACAAAAGGCTATACTAAACAAAACTGAAAAACCTGGATGAAATGGACTAATTTCTAGACAGATACCAGGTATCAAAGTTAAGTAAGGATCAGGTTAATGATCTAAACAGTCCTATATGCCCTAAAGAAATAGAAGCAGTCATTAATAGTCTCCCAACCAAAAAAGCCCAGGACCAGATGGGTTTAGAGCAGAGTTCTATCAGACCTTCAAAGAAGATCTAATTCCAGTTCTTCACAAATTATTCCACAAAATAGAAGCAGAAGGTACTCTAACCAATTCATTCTATGAAGCCACAATTACTCTGATACCTAAACCACAGAAAGACCCAACAAAGATAGAGAACTTCAGACCAATTTCCCTTAAGAATATCGATGCAAAAATACTCAATAAAATTCTTGCTAACCGAATTCAAGAACACATCAAAACTGTCATCCATCCTATCCAGGTAGGTTTCATTCCAGGGATGCAAGGATGGTTTAATATATGAAAATCCATCAATGTAATCCACTATACAAACAAACTGAAAGACAAAAACCAAATGATCACCTTATTAGATGTGGAGAAAGCATTTGACAAAATCCAACACCCATTCATGATAAAACTCTTGGAAAGATCAGGAATTGGAGGCCCATACCTAAACATGATAAAAGCAATCTACAGCAAACCAGTAGCCAACATCAAAGTAAATGGTCAGAAGCTGGAAGCAATCCCACTAAAATCAGGGACTAGACAAGGCTGCCCACTTTCTCCCTACCTATTCAACATTGTACTTGAAGTCCTAGGCAGAGCAATTCCACAACAAAAGGAGATCAAGGGGATAAAATTTGGAAAGGAAAATGTCAAAATATAATTTTTTTCAGATGATATGATAGTATGTATAAGTGACCCTGAAAATCGCACCAGAGAACTCCTAAACCTGATAAACAGCTTCAGTGAAGTAGCTGGATATAAAATTAACTAAAACAAGTCTTTCTTTTTCTACACAAAGGATAAACAGGCTGAGAAAGAAATTAGGGAAACAACACCCTTCTCAATAATCACAAATAATATAAAATACCTTGGCGTGACTCTAAGGAAGTGAAAGATCTATGTGATAAGAACTTCAGGTCTCTGAAGAAAGAAATTAACGAAGATCTCAGAAGATGGAAAGATCTCCCATGCTCATGGATTGGCAGGATCAATATAGTAAAAATGGCTATCTTGGCAAAAGCAATGTATAAATTCAATGAAATCCCCATCAAAATTCCAACTCAATTCTTCAACGAATTACAAAGGGCAATCTGCAAATTCATCTGGAATAACAAAAGACCTAGGATAGCAAAAACTCTTCTCAAGGATAAAAAAAAAAAAAAAAAAAAAACTTCTAGTGGAATCACCATGCCTGACCAAAAGCTGTCCTACCGAGCAATTGTGATAAAAACTGCATGGTACTGGTATAGCAACAGTCAAGTAGACCAATGGAATAGAATTGAAGACTCAGAAATTAACCCACACACCTATCGTCACTTGATGTTTGACAAGGGAGCAAAAACAATCCAGTGGAAAAAAAGAGAGCATTTTCAGTAAATGGTGCTGGCATAACTGGTGGTTATCATGTAGAAGAATGCGAATTGATCCATTCCTAACTCCTTGTACTAAAGCCAAATCTAAGTGGATTAAGGAACTCCACATAAAACCTGAGACACTGAAACTTATAGAGGAGAAAGTAGGGAAAAGCCTCTAAGATATGGGCACAGGGGAAAAAATTCTGAATAGAACAGCAATGGCTATTGCTGTAAGATCCAGAATCGACAAATGCGACCTCATAAAATTGCAAAGCTTCTGTAAGGCAAAAGACACTGTCAATAAGACAAAAAGGCCACCAACAGTTTGGGAAAGGATCTTTACCTATCCTAAATCAGATAGGGGACTAATATCCAATATATATAAAGAACTCAAGAAGGTGGACTCCAAAAAAATCATATAACCCAATTAAAAAATGGGGCTCAGAGCTAAACAAAGAATTCTCACCTGAGGAATAACGAATGGCTGAGAAGCACCTTTAAAAGTGATCAGCATCCTTAATCATCAGGGAAATGCAAATCAAAACAACCCTGGGATTCCACCTCACACCAGTCAGAATGGCTAAGATCAAAAATTCAGGTGACAGTTGATGCTGGTGAGGATGTGGAGAAAGAGAAACACTCCTCTATTGTTGGACGGATTGCAAGCTTGTACAACCACTCTGGAAATCAGTCTGGCAGTTCCTCAGAAAATTGGACATAGTATTACTGGAGGATCCTGCAATACCTCTCCTGGGCATATATTCAGAATATGTTCCAACGGGTAATAAGGACACATGCTCCACTATGTTCATAGCAGCCTTATTTATAATAACCAGAAGCTGGAAAGAACCCAGATGCCCCTCAACAGAGGAATGGATACAGAAAATGTGGTACATTTACACAATGGAGTACTACTCAGCTATTAAAAAAATGAATTTATGAAATTCCTAGGCAAATGGATGGACCTGGAGGGCATCATCCTGAGTGAGGTAACCCAATCACAAAAGGACTCACACAATATGTACTCACTGATAAGTGGATATTAGCCCAGAAACTTAGAATACCCAAGATATAAGATACAATTTGTGAAACACATGAAACTCAAGAAGAATGAAGACAAAAGTGTGGACACTTTGCCCCTTATAATTGGGAACAAAACACCCATAGAAGGAGTTACAGAGACAAAGTTTCGAGCTGAGAGGAAAAGATGGACCATCTACAGTATGTCATATCTGGGGATCCATCCCATAATCAGCTTCCAAACGCTGACACCATTGCATACACTAGCAAGATTTTGCTGAAAGGACCCAGATATATCTGTCTCTTGTGAGACTATTCAGGGGCCTCGTAAACACAGAAGTCGAGGCTCACAATCAGCTATTGGATGGATCACATGGCCCCAAATGGAGGAGATAGAGAAAGTACTCAAAGAACTGGGGGGAATCTGCAACCCTATAGGTGGACCAACAATATGAACTAACCAGTACCCCCGGAGCTTGTGTCTCTAGCTGCATATGTACCAGAAGATGGCCTAATGGGCCATCAGTGGAAAGAGAGGCCCATTGGTTGTGCAAACTTTATATGCCTCAGTACAGGAGAATGCCAGGGCCAAGGAGTGGGAATGGGTTGGTGGGGGCCTGGGGGGGAGCGTGTGGGGGACTTTTGGGATAGCATTGGAAATGTAAATGAAATAAATACCTAATTTTTAAAAAGTAAAAAAAAAAAAAAAAAAAAAAAAACGAGAGAGAAAGAAACAGAGAGAGTAAGAGGAAGTCAAGAGGACAGATAGAGATACACAGGAGGTAGAGATGAGGGACGTTCAGGTTGAAGGGTTTTGGGGACAACATGGAGAAGCATAGCTACCTTCTTTTTGAGACATCGGATGAGCAGGAAGGTCAGCTGGGTGCTTTCTCTGCCACTCTGAGCTAGTAGCCTTTCAACGCAGTAACTGGCTTCAGTCTTTATTGGTAAAAAATCAAACATTTTGATTAAGTGAGATTTTGTTAAAAAGAAGTCTTCAGGAAGAGGTAATATTCATCTTCATTCCACTATATACATACGTGTGTATGCACATGTATGTATGCATATATGTGAATTTGTGGTAATTAATAAATATAAGAAGATTTTTATGACTCTTTTTTAGGAACTCCTCTAGTTCTCATGAATTTGCAATTTAGGACATAAGAAACTACACAGCTTCTGATGCCCACGTAATGTCAACAGTACCAGACAAGAAGCTGTTGGTGAGCTTTCTCAGGAGAGCTGCCCAGGGAAAGTTTGATGGCAGTATAGGAACGGCGCTGACATTACCCATCAACTCCATTTTAGAATCGGATATTAAACAACAACACTATGCCCACATAAATATCCTGAAACCCTAGGAATCATTACATTATCAAGAAAGGACAGTCAAAACACAGGACACAGATGCCCCGCTTGCTCAGAGTCATTGGAAAGCAAGGCAGGCAGAGCCAAAGTTCATCTCTGCCACCCTGGTGTTTACACTCAGGACAAAAGGACTGTGAACAGTAAGCTCTCCATAATGATCCAGAGATGGGCAGCCTGCAGCAGCACATTTATGTACGGAGCCTTACAGGTGTATAATCCTTTGTAGTAGTAGCTCATGTTAACTTTTAACTTCACTTCACCTTCTCAGAAAGTAGGTGTTCATTTGGGGTTCACTGTTGGGCATTTTTTTATTACTGCTGTGTGTTTGTTTTTATTTTGCTTTTGGAAAAAATACTTAGTTAAAAGTGAATCTAGGCTGGGAGGTGGTGGCACACGCCTTTAATCCCAGCACTTGGGAGGCAGAGGCAGGCAGATTTCTGAGTTCAAAGCCAGCCTGGTCTACAGAGTGAGTTCCAGGACAGCCAGGGTTACACAGAGAAACCCTGTCTCGAAAAAAAAAAAAAAAAACCCAAAAAAACAAAAACAACAACAACAACAAAAAACCAACACCCCCCCCAAAAGAATCTAGATGTTTATCTTAATTCATGAGCTCTTCAGTTGACTTCTTAGTACATGTAAGACTGCTTTATACAAAAACAAAAAACAAAACAAAAACCAATGGTTTGAAATATGTTCCTCATACTGATACATCTTCCTTGTACTTTTTATTGGATCTTTAATGTAAGTAACAAGGTAAGATTTGGTATTTCTTTTCTACATTTTATTGTGTTCTTAAAATGAAGAGAGAAAGCGTGAGAGCAAAAATGTGTGTGAGAGAAAGCACCATATTTCATTATTTTTCATCTTTCTAGACTATTACTTGTGCTTGAATAATGGATGCCAGTTGAATATTCATATGTTCACATAATTTGTAAACTACCACAGCACAGTTTTGTAAAATTAACAAATTAAAATATTACGCCCCTTAAGTGCAGCACTCTTTATTTAGTTTATGCAGGATTTCACATGGAATGAGAAGGATTCACTCACGCCAACTTATTCTGTATAACATGCAGACCATACAATCCCTAGACGACATTATACACTTAGGATTATTTTCTCAAAAAGAAAATAAAAATTTTATTTCTCCATTGTAGGATATCATATTGAAGTGATACTTATCATACATCTCAATGCCCCCAAAAACTTCTCCCTCATCAACATAAATGAATATATTGCTTTCTTTGTCTTTAGTAATTTGACTACTTGTTTCAAAGTATAGACTATATCTTTACATATGAATTAAATATTTTAAACATGAAGAAATAACTTATAGAAGTAATATTTCCTCCTTTAAAGTTATACATAAAGGAAGATTTTACATGAAAAAAAATATTTGCAAAATTGTTCTAATTTAATGTAAAAATACACCCAAGTTTTTTTTTTAAATTTTTTTTTTATCATTCTGACAATTAAGATTTAAAAGTTTTCTATTATCCTTTCTGAAATTCTTTTGTTTCTGTTAATTAACTTGTTTGGAAAACGTTGATCTGTTCTTGTTTTCTCTTTGTACTTTTTTCAATATCATAAACATGGAATGATAAATTATGTTGCAATTAGCTCTGAGTCTTTCAAGCAACATATCTTTGCAGTTCATTCACAGTTTTATTATGTCGTTCCTAGGTTCTTATTTTTCTTGCTGGGCATTGTTCCACTGTACTAATCCCCTAGTACTGATCTTTACATTCCAAGGTGATATCAATGTTGGTAGCTTCTCTTCCTGGTGATTAGGAATGGGACTGCTTTGAACATTAACATGAATTTTATCTACCATTCATTACTCTTGGGGGGGATCAATAAACAGAGGTAGGATCACAGATTCATGTTTGTCCAAATTTAGCAGTATTTTCTCTCTTCCTTTCATATCAAGTTTTACCATGTGATTTCCTTTAGCCACCACATGTAAACAAAAAGGTACACAAAGCTCCTGGGTGAAAGCAAAACCAAAAGAAAACAAAAACTGAAAATAGATCTCCCTACATTAGGACCTAGCTATACCTCTTCTGGATACAACCTGAGTGAAATTAAGTGGCTTACTTACTACAGAGCCACTTATGTACATAACCATGCTCACTGTGGCTCTAGTCACAGTATTCAGATTATGGCATCAGCCATAATCTATCAGCCTTTGAAACTATTGATGGATGAGTAGATGTTCCTCATTTTTATTAGTTCTTTGAGAATTTCTTGCAATGCATGTTTATCGTATTTACTATTCTTCACACTGTTCTTGGATCTACCTCTCCTTCCCTAGACAACCAACTTTATGTCCTTTTAAAAACTGTGCTGTGTAAACCCTGCTTTAATGTTCTTGGTTGGGCCATGCTACCAGCCATCCACTCATGTTTTCTCGGATCTGAGGATGAAAGACATACACACACATTACGTCATTTTAACACACATTACGTCTTACTGGCTCAATGGTTGGTCTCTTCTCAGCCTCCTAGGGCAAGCATGCCTTTCTCTTTACTCCTAGCTCAACACCTCTAAATCTTCCCTCAGCTTAGTTGTCCAGTTTCCTTTACTCTAGATCAACACCTCTAAATCTGTCCTCACCTTATTTGCCTGATTTCCTTTGGTAACGTCCATTGGTCTTGCTGATCAAGATGCTTTCTGGCTGCCCTTCTATGGGCCTCTTGCCCTTTCCACCTACATTATGGAAGATTTGCCCTGCAGTTGAGTCTGTTCCATCTGTCTTCCCCAAGTATCTTAATTCTCCTCTTCCTGCCCTTTCCTCTCTCTTAGCCTGCGGGAACCTGAAAGTCCTACCTCTTTCTTTCATCCCAACCATTGGCCACTGGCAAAAACCAGTTGGGGACAAGGACCTTAGTGTATAGACACACAGATACCCATAAAAACCATCAGAACCATCCCCATTCAGTGCTTTCATTATATTTTGGATGTATAATTGGCATAATCAATGTTCTATTGTGCTGAAGAGTCTGTGATAATAGACAGATAGATAACAGTGTTCAGGAAGCCATGGTGAAGGAGTAGCTGAGAATTCTACACCTTCATTTGAAGGCTGCTAGGAGAATACTGATTTCTAAACAGCTAGAATGAGAGTTTTCAAGCCCAAATCATACCTAACCCAACCATGTCACACCTCCCAATAGTGCCACTTCCTGGGCTAGGAATACTCAAACCACCATACATAACAAAGTTGCCTGGCTTAATGTGATATCCCTCTAGCATTCCACAAGTTCTGAAGAGAAAAGTCAGCATTGGATGCAAAAAAACTACAAATGTACTTCTGAACTTCTTAAGAGTTGGGTCTACTTAGGCACTATGTGAGCTCTGAATTGATATGAATGTGGCTTAGTGTCACTAACTGCTTAAATCACAATGTCATATATAATTGTTTATTCGTTGCCTGTTTTGTGCCTTCTATGATGTAGGAAGAATTTCTAAATTGGATTTTTATTACTTTGGGCCAAATCCACCCCATCCTTGCCACACACTAAAGAAAGGCACCACCATAGTCAAATTTGCAAGGGGGTGGGGAGGAGTTAACTGCACTTGCTGTTTTCTTTCAGTGATCTCTAGAATAACCTTGTTGGTACCAGATGAATACGTCCAATTTATGGAATCGTATTGCTAGAATTTCTTTTGTAACTATTAGTCTGACTTCCCTTTCTTTTAATGGAATTGTGAAGTGACTTAAAATAATTCTCGAGTTTCCTGGAAAAGGAAGCTTAGGCACAGACACAGACTCAATGAATCCTGTAGAGAGTTCAAATATCAGCTTCAAAAGCACCAAGGAAGGGATTTTAAGGTAGATCATATGTCAAAAATTTGACTCCTTGAGGTATTATATACTCAACCATCCCTGTACAGTCTTTGCTCAAGGAAAATGTGACTCTCCCAGCTTCTTGAAGAGTAAACTTTTACTCCTGTGTTCCTGTATAGCTTTTATCCAGCAGTAAGTCTTAAATAGGATTAAAAACCTCCCCTCATATCCCACCCTGAGGGCCTTAGTGCTCTTGCTGTGGTTCATTTGTCTTTTCTCCAGCATTCTTTCTCACACGCTTTGTATCACTAACCCAGGATCTTGACACTAAGTGCACACAGGTACAAGCTGGTACCCAGTTCTGCTGTGGCACTCAGCGGTGCTTGGATCAGATGTGTTGAAGTTCAAAGCCTCATTAGCTGAGTGGCTTAGGATTCTCTTCACTTTGATGAATTAACTTGAACAGAACCAACTTTTAGGGTTGTTATGAATATTAAATTCATAACCATGAACAGTATACAAACAATCAAAATGTTAAATAAGCATTATTTCAATTTCAAGTTAGAAAAAATGAAAATATGCTTTCATAATCATATAATGAAAAATTGAAATCCTCATTTTTACTTTTTTTGGATGACAGTTTATCTTCCCTCTCAACCTTTCCTGAAAATCCCCATCTCTAAATATTTTTTGTACAAACTTTTAACATGTACCACAAGAAAGCTATTAAACGTCATAATATTAGTGAAAACCAGAGAAACACCTACTGCTGACTCTGTTCCCATTTATCTATTTCTTACAATTTATCAAAATTAATCAGCAGGCAGGACTATTAAAATTATACTTTTCTAAAATGTCACCTGATTTAGATAGAAAACAATCAGCACATACTAGGTTATAAAGGCTAACACTTAACTTTGCAATGTTGATAGCACCTCAGTGTTCACTAATTTAATATATACTAATTAACTAATATAATTAATATACTAGTAATCTGTCTGTCATGTTGAATATTGCCCCACTATCTCTAGGAGTTTATCATTTTTATTTTTGTTTTCATTTTTTATCTTTGTTATTGGACTATCTGCAGAAATATGAGAAACAGAATACTAGATAATTGCAGAAAAGAAATTTTAAACCAGGCGAACATAGTTTTCAGAAGGTTGAAAACAGTAGGAACCAAAGTATCCCTGGGGACATTTACCCAAGCTCTAAATGTCTTTCTAAATGCTGGCCAGAGCTGCAGAGCAGTGGAGACAGCATTAGCCTAGGAATCCAAGAAGGAATTCACAGAAGTGTGATCAGATCAGAGACTCCACCTGTGACTCACCACCTAATCCCACCATTCGAAAGAGGACTCCACCAAGAGAAAAATGTGACTCCCAACCACACATCCTAGCAGTGAGAGCATGCAAAAGTCAGAGAAGGAATGCAAGACAGACCAGATAAAAACCAGCAATTAGGCCAGTCAGCTTTCACATCCAGTCTCTCCCAGCTTTCCCCACTCTGGACCTCTTCTGCATTGATCTGCATTTACCTTTAATTCCTTACTGACTCTTCCCTTTTAACATTTTAATTTTTATTAAAACAAAATATAGCCTGCTTTTCTGAGTAACTGTGACATTCATTCCTGAGAGATATGACTGGTCTACATCATCTGTTAGCATGTATTTACCTCTCACTTCATTCTACCTTCATTTCTACTTATTTGTTTGTTTGTTTGTTTACTTATTTGTTTGATTTTTTTTTCTCATGAGACGTGGTTCCTCTGTAGATGTCCTAGAACTCACAATTTAGATCGAGCTGGCCTCAAACTCAGAGATCTGCTTGCCTCTGCCTCCTGAAGGCTGAGACAAAAGTCATACACCACTACTCCCAGAAATCAACCCACCTTTAGACAAAATGCCAAAATTTGTTCATCTTCTTTTTCCCTTCTTTTTCCACCTTCTACTTTCTTTCCCAGTATTCTGATGTTATTCCCTAGTGAGAAGGCTAGGCTAACTCCATGACAGGCTTCAAATTGGCATTTCAGGATACGAGGCCTAAATCTCTGTTTTCAAGAACTGAGTAAATTCAGGCAAGTCCAGACCTCAGAAGCTGCCCTGCCACCTGGCCTGAGGCAAGGGCAGTGGGTCAGCAGCAGTTTCTAGACTTCCTCAGAAACAGTTTCCAGCCCCCCCACCCTACCCCCACCAGGCCCCAGCAATGGTGCTGGAATGTCACTAGAGATAGAGCCAAGATAAGATAGAGGTCACTTACCCCTCCCCAGAATTACCCTAGTGTGCTTTAAATTGAACCTTTGAGCTTACTTCTGGCTCTCTCCATCTTCATAGATGGTAGACCCCAGCATATCAGACCACTGCAGAATAAAGAATTCTTTGCATTTACATACTATTTGAGTCCAGGGTATCATTCTTTGGTGAATCATGGATGCTTATACTACTCTTGTTTTGTGTATCATTTTTTCCTTCTGATTCATGTCTACAATAACTTATGTAAATATAAAAGGTACTATCAATGTTCCTTTACACACTATCATAATTATTCTTTAAAGTATTTTTATTTTTGTTTTAAAAGTAATTAAGCCGGGCGTGGTGGCACATGCCTTTAATCCCAGCACTCAGGAGGCAGAGACAGGCAGATTTCTGAGTTCGAGGCCAGCCTGGTCCACAAAGTGAGTTCCAGGACAGCCAGGGCTATACAGAGAAACCCTGTCTCAAAAAATAAACAAACAAACAAACAAATAAATAAATAAATAAAAGTAATTAATTAATTTTATGTGTATAGGTGTTTTTCCTACCTGTATGTATGTTTGTGCACTGTGAGTATGCATGGTGCCACATAGACCATAAGAGGGCATCCATATTAGTGCTGTGAATTGAAACTCACTCTTCTATAAAAATACTCAGTGCTCATAACTGCTGAGGCATCTCACCAGCCCCACGGAGTGTCAAGTATACTATTTTTCTATCTACATAGTTGTTCTGTCCCTTAACAGGGAGAGATAATAATTGCAGGCTGTAGTTATTCACAAGAGCCTACTGGGATAAACCTTGGAACTATGTATACTAGCCTAATAAACAGAAACACAACCTCAACCTTAACACAACCTGCATCCTCAAATATTGCAAACACTTCCACGGAAGGAATGAAGGTGATCTGAATCAATAACAACAACAAAAACAACAAACCCAACCTATGATCTAAATACTTATGTACAAATTCCAACAGGAACAAAACCGCCAATGAAAGTTGAGGTAGCATTCCTGCAGCAACGATAACCAGTAAGAGAGAAATTCCAAACCAAAGATTCAAAAGAATGACTATAAATGTGTTCAAATAATGGAAGAGGTCATGAATAAGCTGCTGCATGAATTTCAAGAAAACACAATTACCTAAATTAACTAAGGAAATTAATAAATGGCCTGAAAATGGAATTTAACAAAGATAAATAAAAAAAGAAAAAAAACCAAGGGCCTTGATTATATGCCCCAGTACAGGGAATGCCAGGGCTAGGAAGCAGGAGTGGGTGGGTTGGGGAGCAGGGCAGGGGGAGGGTAAAGGGGACTTTCGAAATGGCATTTGAAATATGAATGAAGAGCCGGACTTGGTGGCACACGCCTTTAATTCCAGCATTCCGGAGGCCAAGGCAGGCAGATTTCTGAGTTCAAGGCCAGCCTGGTCTACAAAGTGAGTTCCAGGACAACCAGGGATATACAGAGAAACCCTGTCTCGATAAACCAAAAATCAAACAAACAAACAAAAACCCCCAAAACAAGAAATGTAAATGAAGAAAATATTCAATAAAAATTGTTTAAAAAAATAAAAAATAAAATAAAATTTATGTGAAAACGTTGAAAAAAAAAAGAAAAAAAATGAAATGATACTAGAAGTGAAAAACTCAGCAAGTCAAATAAAAAGCTCAGTAAAAAGCCATACAAATAGAATATATCAGGGACTGCAGACTGTCAGTGTTTGAAGATGAAGTAGAGGGATTAGAACACTCAATGAAAGACAATGTTAAATTTAAAGATGTGAATGGGGTACAGAAGGTCCTTGGGATATAATAAAAAGACTAAATCTAGGATTGTTGACATAGAAAAAGTCTATGAAAAAGATTGGAACATATTTTCAATACAAACATAGCAGATAATTCACCAAATATAATGAGTCTCCTCTACATATAAAATGTCATTACAACACCAAATAGAAAAGAACAGGAAAAAAAATCTGAAGGCATATTACAGTCAATATTAAATATATACTACAAAGAAAATGTACTGAGAGCTGTAAGACAGAAACAGGAAGTATTGTGAGACACTGTTCTCTGGGCCAAACAACCATCTTGGGAGGTTCAGCTATGTCCTCTTGAAAAAAAAAAAAAAAAGACTATCCCATCTAGGTTGCCTGCCTGTTTCCAACCCCCTGTGAATAAGTGAAAAGGGTCACAAGATCCTCACCAAAGTATTTACCACATCCTAACAACCTGACCATCTGTTGTATATAATTCTTCTTCAACTGCATGTGGCCTGGGCACAACATTAGAGTATATAGGATAGGGAAGACTAGGGGAGAGGGTCCTTAGCTATATAGCTACAGTGAATCCATTATACCTGCTTAGTATAAGCTTTCATTTTGTGAAGAGAAGTACTCCCAAACCTACAAGTACTCCCAAACCCTCACCTATGCTCTTTGACAAATTCCAATACACTGCTTGGTTCCTGAGAGTGAGCTTTATTAGAATCACACCTTGTTTTATCTCTTGGACCTTTGGAGGAGGGGTAGAATTTGTTACATCCTCTCCCTGGGATGGAATTTTAGAAAGATCAAGGCACACATGAAGGCAGGCCTATCAAAATAACAGCTGGTTTCCCAACAGAAAAGCCAAAAGGAAATGAAATGTTGTCTTTCAAGTTATGAAAAAACAAACATGCCAGCCCTGACTATTATACCCAGCAAAGCTATCTGTCATAATTAATGAGGAAATAAAAAACATTCCATGATAAAAGCAGGCAAAAAGAATTTATGACCAATAAGTAAGCTCTATAAAAGATGCCAGAGGAATTCTTTGTACCAGTACCCCCCAGCAGAACTGTGTCTCTAGTTGCATATGTAGCAGAGAATGGCCTAGTTGGCCATCAATGGGAGGAGAGGCCCTTGGTCTGGTGAAGATCTATGCCCCAGTACAAGGGAATACCAGGTCCAGGAAGCAAGAGTGGGTGGGTTGGGGAGCAGGAGTGGGGAGGTGGAGGGTATAGGGGGCTTTTGGGATAGCATTTGAAATGTAAATGAGCTGAGACAGCATCTGGAAGCAGGAAACCCAGCCTGATCATGGTCACAAATCCCTTCCAGTCAGCGCCAGCACCAGGTCAACTTGGGCTCAGAGTCGTCAGACACCCCCAAGGTCGCCTAGAGAACTCTCCACACTATATTAGGACCACCAGTGAGTGGAACACAACTTTAGTTCCAATCGAATCATGAAGGACCTGAGACAGCACTAGGGAAGCAGAAAACCTAGCCTGACCAGGGTCCAAATCCCTTCCGGTCTGTGCCAACACCGGGTCACCAGGGCAAGGAGTCAGTGGACACATCCAAGGTCCATAGAGGACAGCATCTGAGGCAGACTCCTTTTCAGGCTCCAGACATCCAGGCACCTTCCCTGCCAGAGGAGAGGTGTCTGCTCTGCCGGGGAGGGCTTTGCCTGAGCACCTGAGCACCATCTTGGTTCCCGGATCCCTACAAGTCTACTCTGCACTGGTGAGAGTGTGGACGACAGAAGCTAATAGCTTCTGTGACAGGCTGAAGCAACACAGCTTCTGGGACAGGTCCTGTTTCAGGCCTTCATCTTCTGCCAGGAGACAGTTCCAAACACCAGATATCTGTGCACCTTCCCTGTAAGAGGAAAGCTTGCCTGGAGAGAGTGCTCTGACCACTGAAACTCAGAGGAGAGAGCTAGTCTCCCAGGTCTGTTGATAGAGGCTAAGAGAATCACAAGAGGAACAATCTCTAACCAGAGACAACTATACCAACTAACACCAGAGATTACCAGATGGCGAAAGGCAAACATAAGAATCTTACTAACAGAAACCAAGACCACTCACCAACATCAGAATGCAGCACTCCCACCTCTCCCAGTCCTGGGCACCCAAACACACCCGAAAAGCTAGACCCGGATTTAAAAACATATCTCATGATGATAGTAGAGGACATCAAGAAGAACTTTAATAACTCACTTAAAGAAATACAGGAGAACACTGCTAAAGAGTTACAAGTGCTTAAAGAAAAACAGAAAAACAAATCCAAACAGGTGATGGAAATGAACAAAACCATACTAGACCTAAAAAGGGAAGTAGACACAATAAGGAAAACCCAAACTGAAGCAACGCTGGAGATAGAAAACCTAGGAAAGAAATCTGGAACCAT
Organism: Mus caroli; assembly: GCF_978045245.1. Taxonomy (NCBI): domain Eukaryota; kingdom Metazoa; phylum Chordata; class Mammalia; order Rodentia; family Muridae; genus Mus; species Mus caroli. The sequence goes on along the minus strand of NW_028227272.1, from coordinate 62,848,339 downwards.
AGATGTGAGCATCAGCAACAGAATACAAGAGATGGAAGAGAGAATCTCAGGTGCAGGAGATTCCATAGAGAACATTGGCACAACAATCAAAGACAATGCAAAATGCAAAAAGATCCTAACTCAAAACATTCAGAAAATCCAGGACACAATGAGAAGACCACACCTATGGATAATAGGAGTAGATGAGAATGAAGATTTTCATCTTAAAGGGCCAGCAAATATCTTCAACAAAATTATAGAAGAAAAATTCCCAAACCTAAAGAAAGAGATACCCATGAACATACAAGAAGCCTACAGAACTCCAAATAGACTGGACCAGAAAAGAAATTCCTCCCGACACATAATAATCAGAACAACAACTGCAGTAAATAAACATAGAATATTAAAAGCAGTAAGGGAAAAGGGTCAAGTAACATATAAAAGCAGGCCTATCAGAATTACACCAGACTTTTCACCAGAGACTATGAAAGCCAGAAGATCCTGTACAGATGTTATACAGACACTAAGAGAACACAAATGCCAGCCCAGGCTACTATACCCAACCAAACTTGCAATTATCATAGATGGAGAAACCAAAGTATTACACTACAAAACCAAATTCACACATTATTTTTCCACGAATCCAGCCCTTCAAAGGATAATAACAGAAAAAAAAAAAAAAAAGAATAGAAGGTCAGAAACCACGCCCTAGAAAAAGCAAGAAAATAATCCTTCAACAAACCTAAAGGAAGACAGCCACAAGAACAGAATGCCAACGTTAACAACAAAAATAATAGGAAGCAACAATGACATTTCCTTAATATCTCTTAGTATCAATGGACTCAACTCCCCAATAAAAAGACATAGACTAACAGACTGGCTACACAAACAGGCCCCTGCTGCTTACAGTAAACCCATCTCAGGGAAAAACACAGATACTACCTCAGAATGAAAGGCTGGAAAACAATTTTCCAAGCAAAGGGTCTGAAGAAACAAGCTTCAGTAGCCATTCTAATATCCTATAAAATCAACTTCTAACCAAAAGCCATCAAAAAAGATAAGGAGGGGCACTTCATACTCATCAAAGGTAAAATCTTCCAAGAGGAACTCTCCATTCTGAATATCTACACTCCAAAGGGGAGCCACATTCATTACAGAAACTTTAGTAAAGCAAAAAGCACACATTGCACCTCACACAATAATAGTGGGAGACTTCAACACACCACTTTCATCAATGGACAGATCATGGAAACAGAAACAAAACAGGGACACAGTGAAACTAACAGAAGTTATGAAACAAATGGATCTAACAGATATCTACAGAACATTTTATCCTAAAACAAAAGGATATATCTTCTTCTCAGCACCTCATGGTACCTTCTCCAAAATTGACCATATAATTGGTCACAAAACATGCCTCAACAGATACAAAAATATTGATATTGTCCCATGCATCCTATCAGATCACCATGGACTAAGGCTGATCTTCAATAACAACATAAAAATAGAAAGCCAACATTCACATGGAAACTGAACAACACTCTTCTCAATGATACTTTGGTCAAGGAAGGAATGAAGAAAGAAATTAAGGACTTTTTAGAGTTTAATGAAAATGAAGCCACAACATACCCAAACTTATGGGACACAATAAAAGAATTTCTAAGAGGAAAACTCATAGCGCTGAGTGCCTCAAAATGGAAACTAGAGAGAGAACACACTAGCAGCTTGAAAATACACCTAAAAGTTCTAGAACAAAAGGAAGCAAATTCAACTAAAAGGATTAGATGGCAGGAAATAATCAAACACAGGGGCAAAATCAACCAAGTGGAAATAAGAACTATTCAAAAAATCAACCAAACAAGGAGCTGTTTCTTTGAGAAAATCAACAAGATAGATAAACCATTAGCCAGACTCACTAGAGGGCACAGGGACAGCATCCTAATTAGCAAAATCAGAAATGAAAAGGGAGACATAACAACAGATCCTGAAGAAAACCAAAACACCATCAGATCCTTCTACAAAAGGCTATACTCAGCAAAACTGGAGAACCTGGATGAAATGGACACATTTCAAGATATATACCAGGTACCAAAGTTAAATCAAGATCAGGTTAATGATCTAAACAGCCCTATATCCCCTAAAGAAATAGTAGCAGTCATTAATAGCCTCCCAACCAAAAAAAGCCCAGGACCAGATGAGTTTAGTGCAGAGTTCTATCAGACCTTCAAAGAAGATTTAATTACAGTTCTTCACAAACTATTCCACAAAATAGAAGCAGAAGGTACTCTACCCAACTCATTCTATGAAGCCACATTTACTGTGATACCTAAACCACAGAAAGACCCAACAAAAATAGAGAAATTCAGACCATTTTCCCTTATGAATATCGATGTAAAAATACTCAATAAAATTCTCACTTACCGAATCCAAGAACACATTAAAGCAATCATCCAACCTGACCAAGTATGTTTCATTCCAGGGATGCAGGGATGGTTTAATATATGGAATTCCATCAATGTATTCCACTATGTAAACAAACTCAAAGACAAAAACCACATGATCATCTCCTTAGATTCTGAGAAAGCATTTGACAAAATCCAACACCCATTCATGGTAAAAGTCCTGGAAAGATCAGGAATTGGAGGCCCATACCTAAACTTGATAAAAGCAATCTACAGCAAACCAGTAGCCAACATCAAAGTAAATGATGAGAAGCTGGAAGCAACCCCACTAAAATTAGGGACTAGACAAGGCTGCCTACTTTCTCCATACCTATTCAAGATAGTATTTGAAGTCCTAGCCAGAGCAATTCAACAACAAAAGGAGATCAAGGGGATACAAATTGGAAAGAAAGAAGTCAAAATATCACTTTTTGCAGATGATATGATAGTATACATAAGTGACCCTAAAAATTGCACCAGAGAACTCCTAAACCTGATAAACAGCTTCAGTGAAATAGCTGGATATAAAATTAACTCAAACAAGTCAATGGCCTTTCTCTACACAAAGGATAAACAGGCTGAGGGAGAAATTAGGGAAACAACACCCTTCTCAATAGTCACAAATAATATAAAATACCTTGGTGTGACTCTAAGTAAGGAAGTGAAAGATTTGTATGATAAAAACTTCAAGTCTCTGAAGAAAGAAATTAAAGAAGATCTCAGAAGATAGAAAGATCTCCCATGCTCATGGATTGACAGGATCAATATTGTAAAAATAGCTATCTTGCCAAAAGCAATATACAAATTCAATGCAATCCCCATCAAAATTCCAACTCAATTCTTCAACGAATTAGAAAGGGCAATCTGAAAATATATCTGGAATAACAAAAAACCTAGGATAGCAAAAACTCTTCTCAATGATAAAAGAACCTCTGGGAGAATCACCATGCCTGACCTACAGCTGTACTACAGAGCAATTGTGATAAAATATGCATGGTACTGTTACAGTGACAGAGAACTAAACCAATGCAATTTAATCTACGACCAAGAAATGAACCCACACACCTATGGTCACTTGATCTTTGACAAGGGATCTAAACCATCCAGTGGAAAAAAGACAGCATTTTCAACAAATGGTGCTGGCACAACTGGAGGTCATCATATAGAAGAATGTGAATTTATCCATTCCTATCTCCTTGTACTTAGGTCAACTCTAAGTGGATCAAGGAACTACACATAAATCTAGAGACAGTGAAAATTATAGAGGAGAAAGTGGGGAAAAGCCTTGAAGATATAGGCACAGGGGAAAAATTCCTGAATAGAACAGCAATGGCTTGTGCTGTAAGATCGAGAATCGATAAATGGGACCTCATGAAACTGCAAAGCTTCTGTAAGGCAAAAGACAGCATCAATAAGACAAAAAGGCCACCAACAGATTGGGAAACAATCTTCTCCTATCCTAAATCAGATAGGGGACTAATATCCAACATATATATAAAGAACTCAAGAAGGTGGACTCCAGAAAATCAAATAACCCCATTAAAAAATGGGGCTCAGAGCTAAACAAAAATTCTCACCTGAGGAATACCGAATGGTTGAAAAGCACCTGAAAAAAATGTGCAGCATCCTTAATGATCAGGGAAATGCAAATCAAAACAACCCTGAGATTCCTCCTCACACCAGTGATAGGATGTAGAGAAAGAGGAACACTCCTCCATTGTTGGTGGGATTGCAAGCTTGTACAACTACTCTGGAAATCATTCTGGCCGTTCCTCAGAAAATTGGACATAGTACTACTGGAGGATTCAGCAATACCTCTCCTGGGCATATATCCTGAAGATATTCCAACTAGTAAGAAGGACACATGCTCCACTATGTTCATAGCAGCCTTATTTATAATTACCAGAAGCTGGAAAGAACCCAGATGTCCCTCAACAGAGGAATGGATACAGAAAATGTGGTACATTTACACAATGGAGTACTACTCAGCTATTAAAAAAATGAATTTATGAAATTCCTAGGCAAATGGATGGACCTGGATGGCATTGTCCTGAGTGAGGTAACCCAATCACAAAAGAACTCACATGTTATGTACTCAATGATAAGTGGATATTAACCCAGAAACTTAGAATACCCAAGATACAAGATACAATCTGCAAAACACATGAAACTCAAGAAGAACAAAGACCAAAATGTGAATACTTTGTTCTTCTTAGAATTGGGAACAATTCTAATCCCATGGAAGGAGTTACAGAGACAAAGTTTGGAGCTGAGAGGAAATGATGGACCATCTAGAGACTTCCATACCCAGGGTTCCATCCCATAATCAGCCTCCAAATGCTGACACCACTGCATACACTAGCAAGATTTTGCTGAAAGGACCCTTATATAGCTGGCTCTTGTGAGGCTATGCCGGGGCCTAGCAAACACAGAAGTGGATGCTCACAATCAGCTACTGGATTGATCACAGGGCCCCCAATGGAGGAGCTAGAAAAAGTACCCAATGTGATTAAGCTGTCTGCAACCCTATAGGTGGAACAACAATATGAACTAACCAGTATCTCCCCTCCCAGAGCTTGTGTTTTTAGCTGCATATGTATCAGAAGATGGCCTAGTCGGCCATCATTCAGATTAGAGGCCCATTGGTCTTGCAAACTTTATATGCCTCAGTACAGGGGAACGCTAGGGTCAAGAAGTGGGAGTGGGTGGGTAGGAGAGTGGGGGGGGCATATGGGGGACTTTTGGGATAGCATTGGAAAAGTAAATGAAGAAAATACCTAATAAAAAATTAAAAAGAAATGTTAATGAAGAAAATATCTAATAAATATGAAATGTAAAGAAAGAAAACATCACATAAAAAAAAAATCAAAGACTGGGTATAGTAAATGTACCATAGGTTTGTGAGTTTGTTGTAAGATGAGTAAAACAGGCACTACACCAACTTGACAACATTAGAGGTTTCTGACAAACAAGAAGCTACATATATATATATATATATATATATATATATATATATATATACACACATATGTATATATATATACATATGTATATATACATATGTATATAGGATCAACCCTACAAAAATATGAATTTTGGTTTTAAACTTAAGAAAACTCAGTGCTTCAGATTACATGGAATTGTCTTTAAGAAAGAAAAGCTTAGTTGTTTAGGCCCATGTATGCTACTTTTCTTTTTCTCTGCAAGTGATTCTCTGACTCTCTGTTTCGATTATGCTGTGGCCACGTTTCTTCACAGAGGCCATAGGTTGCTCGGCAACCTGTTTGCTCTGGGTTTCTAGGCAACATGCTTTGCCTGTGATTAAAGCTAAAGTCTGCTCTGGTTCAGGGTGTTAGAGATGTTCCAGAATGTTTCTCCAGTTGATTTCTTAACTTTAACCCTATTTTGTCAGTAGTTTATCATCTAATAACATGATTAGTTTTATGCCAACTTGATACAAGCTAGTGCCATGTGGGGAGATGGAATATCAACTGAGAAAATATTCATGACTATTTTGGCTGTGGACAATCCTGTGATGCATTTTCTTAATAGAGGAGGAAGGATCCAGCCAAGTGTGGAAGGCATCAGCCTAGGGAGGTGGTCCTTGATTGTATAAAAAGGTTGACTGAGCAAGTCTTGAAGAGCAAGCCAGTAAGCAGCACTCCTCTGTGGCGTTTGCAACGATTCCTACCTTCAGATTCCTTCCTTGAGTTCCTGCTCTGACTTCTGCCAGTGATGTAGTGTAAGATGAAAAACCTTCTGTCTATAAGTTGCTTTCCGTCTTGTGCTGTATCCCATGAAGAAACCAGTGGCATAAGCCCCAGGCTATTCATTTCCTCTCTGATGAGTCGTGTTTTGGGGGCTATCAGTTTGGATCTAACCTTATTGATTCTCTGAGTCACATGTTCATTTATTCTAGGCTGTGGAATAAGAGAAAATCTAATGACAGATGACAGATTTATCTGATTACTTTGCCTGTAACCAATACAGGCAAATAGGTTCAGTACATAAGTCTCCAGAATAATTTTGGAAGAACTAAGACATAAATTAACATCCAGCAGTTTTGTAATAGTGTTTTACTGAAATAGCAAGACCATTCCTCTATCAGTAAAGGTATGAATATGGTCTAAGTGCTTAATGTTCCTGCAGTAATGGTTGTCTTATATCTGAAGTCCAGCAGAACTTTCAGCATATGCCTTAGAAGCTGTCAATGCTAATCCCTATGTGTCTCTAAAAACCATAATCTCATTTCATGTCTCTGCTGATTCTCTGTGGCTACCCGAAACCTCATTTTTCTATCTTTTGACGTCTGAATCTTCAGTCTTCCTCCAGGTAGAAACACGTAACTAATCTCTTCTCTGCCAACTTGCCTGTTAATGCTCATAGAACTGTTATTTGCTCTTTCCATCTTGCTGTCTCATACCCTTCACCCCATCCTGTTCTTTATCTATTCTGTTTTCAGAATCTTAACATCAAAATGGCACATAGGAGTCTTAATAAAAGTATTAAGAGTGAACAAACAAACATTGGGTTATGATTAGAATTTTTTTTATTAGTTACTAACATTTGTCTTCCTCCCTCTCCTTCCTTTAGCTGAGAATAATTTTCTATACCTTTAAAGTGAGTGTGAGCTTGGTGAACTCAGAGTTCTCTCTTCTGGAAGTCATTAGGACTGTTCATAAATGTTCTGTTGTTCCACTCATGCTTTGGTCAGGCTGAAAAGGCCCATAGCCATGTAGCTTTAACAACAACAACAGCAGCAAAATGTAGGGCCATGCAATGTCACAGGTTCGTTTTTCTTGCCTCTTCAGGGTGATGGAAACAAAGTGTAGAAAGAGTGCAGTGTGCTCCACTAAGTCCTATGATTGACAAAGAGTGGGACAACTTCTTGTTGATCAGATTTGGGGATTATTACCATAGCATGACAAAGCCCTTCCTAAGTTCAATGCTTACAGATCATCATTTTTATTTTAGTTAAGAGTAAATGCATACTTCAATTATGGTCTAATGCCAGAACATAAAAAAAAATGGTTTCCAAAAATCGATTACATTAATATGTTTTATATAAGAGTTACTTTAAAACTATCAACAACACTTGAGGCAGAAATATGCTTCTATTTAATGTCAGTAAGCAATTACAATAAAATAAAAAGACTTTAAAATTAGTTTTATATAAACCATAAAGAGAAATAGGGTAGAATAGGAACTATTTTCCTCTTCTGCGTTTAATTTATGTCCAGAAGAGATGGTTCAGTTTCTATATTTTGGAAAACAGTATTGCACATGGACTTAATTTTACTAAAAATGCAGTGTTTGTGTATATTCTTTTCCAAGTAATTCTTCTTTCCATGAAATATGGCTAATTTTTTTCCATTTGACTGCAATACGTTTTCACAATTTAATAAGTTATATGTAACGTTTTTTAATATCGAAAAGTTTTTGAAAATATATTTTTCAACATTGCAACTATCATGCCATGTCATAAAGTCCAAACAAACTTTTAAATATCCATACATTCATGTTTTTAATATTAGAGATCAATCGCTAAGTGGATTGAAATATTTAAAAGACATTATATTTTTAACTTTTTATCAAAAGTTTATATACTAATTTATTTTCAAATTATTTCAATTTTATTTGAAAATAAATATATTTTAGTAAAAATATCATTGGCTTACCTATACATGTGATCCATATTTGCTATGAATTTGTATTTATTTTATTTTGCTTTAAGACAGGGTTTAAATCCAGCTCAGGCTAGTCTCTTTTTTTGGTTTGTGTGTTTTTCTTTTTGGTTTTTGAGACAAAGTTTCTCTGTATAGCCTTGGCTATCCTGAAAATCACTCTGTAGACCAGGCTGGCATTGAACTCAGAAATCTGCCTGCCTCTGCCTCCTACATGCTGGGATTAAAGGCAACCACCACTTCCCAGCTAGTCTCAAACTTACAGCAATTCTCCTGTCAACTGTTGAGATTAGAGATAGGGATTAGTAATCATGGTTTCCTTTCAATTAACTGTGTTTTTGCTTCTTTTTCTATCCCCTTCTTTTCTTCCTGTCTCTCTCTGTCTCTCTCTATCTCTCTGTCTCTCTCTCTCTGTCTTTTTTATTTTCTCACTTAGACTCTGAATAATCAGGAATAAATCCACCAGTAACTTTTGATTCTCAGCATTTGCCTAACTCACTACAAATCCACACTTCTCTTCAAACTAACCAATTATCCGATAAAATTTGTACAAAATCTCAAGGCCAGACAACCAGTTAGTTTCTTTGATCCTACTGACCTAGAAATCACAGGTTTCATGTTTTCAATGTGAGTACTAATAGATATTTGCCTCCTATTTTTTTAATGTGTAAAAATTGTATGTAGTGTTTTCCAGAACTATGGATTGCACAAAGATACTTTGCTTTGTCTCTTCGGTAGACCCAGAGCTTAACTGTAATTTATGTAGAGGAAAGCTTGTGTAATGCTTGTTGAGTCCATGATTAAATAAACGCCTAGGAACTACAATGGGCCAATGATATAACAGTAACAGAGCAAAACATCTGGCAAGATGCATGGAATATTGAATACAGTCTACAAATGATAGTTAAAATATTCATGATGATATGCCTACATTCACCTTTAGACTCTGCCAACTTTTTATTATTTGACTATTTTAGGAAAATATTTCTTTCAAATTTCATAATTTTAATGAGATCAAACTGCTTTGGAACTAGATCTTACAAAAAAAATATGAGGAGAATCTTTACATGGCTGTCATGAAAGCCAGTCCTTTTTTTTTTTTTGGTATTCTATGTCAGCTTGCAAAGATTGCCTTTATGCTACTTAAGCCACTCAAGGTATGCTTACTTATTGGTGATGATTTTTAAATTTATGGTTATGACTTATTTCATACACTTTAGATACATGGTCCAGATTTCTTTTTTTTTTTCTTCATGTGAACAATTTTCTCCTTTCTTTCTTCCTCCCCACACCCCTCCCCCTCCATGCATCTTTCTTAGGATCATGAGAAAATGACAAGACCATGCTATGGGAAAACCATCAGCATATAGGCACACTTTTTCTTCACCTTGCAGTGTCAGCCCTTTCCACATGTAGACTATAATGACTTAAACACAGACAACCACACCCTCCTGTAGTTGAACTCTCCTGTCACTAAATTTCTTGGCTCAGGATTTTGCTATCCCCTATAAACTTCTGTTAGGAGCCAAAAAAGTAATGAGCAGAAGTTTGAAATCTCTCCTAGGTAATACTAAACGAGGATAGCAGAGCAAAGGCAACCCTTTGGAACATAAGACAGAGGATAGCAGAGCAAAGGCAACCCTTTGGAACATAAGACAATGTAGAAGCCGGTGGCTGTACTTAATTCTGTCCAAAAAACCGAAAGTGATGAGCAAAATTATGCTTTCAAAACAAGGATATCAACACATGTCTTTGTGCCTAGGACAAATATATCCTCAAATAATCCATATTTACATATTATCATTTTAATTATTCATGATATTCTAGGAATATCTTGCAGAATATCAGTACCTGAATGCTATGCATCACAGTCCACAACACAAACTTTAGTTTTATTAAGAAAACAAAAACAAAAGAGAAAAGCAGCCAATGTCAAGCTTTTGTGCACAGTTCAACTCATATGAATAATCATGTTTTTTTTTTCTTTAAATGAATGAAGAAAATTCCACAGTATCTGTCTGGAGAATCAATTACTGGTAAGTGTAATGAAGAATCCTGGTTTATCCTGGTCCAGTATGTCTTTAGACAAAAGAATAGAAATAGTTAAGTCACACCAACAATGCTAAATTAGCACTTAGTCACCTTACCCAAGGTAAACAGGTAGCTCCCGATGAAGATGGTCCCTGCAGCCTGGCTGTCTTCATAATTTCAGGGATGTCATCTACAGTAAGTTGGCAAAAATCCTCCTACCATATCACCCTAACACAACATATTAATTCAATAAAGCTTCAACTTTCATAGTAAATGAGAATGTCTTCTTTTGGCACACTCATATTTCTTTAGAACCATTATATGACTGGTACATAGTAGGCATTTAATACATGCTTGAATAGTGAATAAGTGCATGGTTAAGACAACATATATTCTTTAGGTAACTGAGTGAAGATTATTTCTGGATTCATTTCTGTATACCCAGTTTCTTACCAGTTTCTCTTTTTTTTGAAAGCAGCATCCCAAAGTAATCTTCATCATTTCATTTTGATGAAAGGGGCCGTCTTAGGGTTACTATTGCTGGGATGAAACATGTTGACCAAAAAGCAAGTTGGTGAGGAAGAAAAGGGTTTACTTAGCCTGCACTTCCACATTAAAGAAAGCCAAATTTAAGCAGGGCAGGAACCTAGAGACAAGAGCTGATACAGAGTCCGTGGAGGAGTACTGCTTACTGGCTTGCACATCAGGGCTTGCTCAGCTTGCTTTCTTATAGAACCCAAAACCACAGGTCCAGGGATAAACAGTAATGGCTTGGACCCTTGCCCATCAATCACTAATTGCCCTACAGCCAGATCTATGAAGGTATTTTTTTTTCAATTGAGACTCCCTTTTCTAACTGATAACTCTAACTTGTGTCAAGTTGACATAAAACTAGCCAGTGCAGAATGCAAAAGTGTGGTGTGACAGCAGAAACTTGCAGGGTCAGACACTTACTCTGTAAGTCAGGCAGTCTTAGGAACTTGCATTTTTCAAAAGAGGTCAACTTGCATATGTAATCATAGAAAGTAGAGCTATACAAATGATGGTGATAAAATTCCTTCCAGCATTTAAGTTAAATAGTTTTAGATTTGTTAAAATCAAGTTTTATTTTTTTTCTTTAAAGATTTATTTATATGAGTGCATTGTAGCTGTCTTCAGACACACCATAAGAGGGAATTGGATCATATTTTAGATGGTTGTGAGCCATCATGTCATTGCTGGGAATTGAACTCAGGACCTTTGTAAGAGCAGTCAGTGCTCTTAACATCTAAGCTATCTCTCCAGCCCCAAATTTCAGTTTTCATGTCCATCCCAGGACATGAAAACTTTGTCTTAAGTACTAGTTGTAGTTTTCAGTGCCCGTGTATGTGTGTGTGTGTGTGTATGCATATAGATGGTAGAAATTTTGTTACATATATATGTATATATATGTAACATAAATAATATTATATATTATATAATTATATATTATATAATAATATTTCACGCTATATATACACACACATCATATACATATATAAAACAAAGCTTCACAACTGTCTCCTGCTTTCCCACCCTCCAGGCCCTAAGTTCAGAGTCAGTCAGAGATTTCTTTGTACTCAAAGTAGCATTCTTTCCACCAGCATTCTGTATTTCCTCTCTAACACTCTCTCCCACATTCCAGTACCAGTCCTTCCTTCAGCCAACAGCTCACTCAGTGGCATTTAGCAAGAATGTGGTCACACATGCAGTAACTTTCCATGCTCACAATCTTTCCTGCATGCACATCTGGAATTGGGCAAGTAGGGTGAGGAAGTTAAACAAAGTCCAGGAACCCCCCAGGCCATCTTTTCTGCTAAAATAAATAATTTACATGTTTAGAATTGGGTTTTGTTACCTCCTAGAAGTAGACCAAGAACTGAGAGTCTTATCTGGCTGATCTTAATAGTTAGCAACTTGTTTTCATGTCAAAATCCAGACTTCAGATGGCCAATACTAGCCATGGGATATCCTTCTCAAAATAAAATAAATTAAAAGATGTGCCTTAGCTATACTTCATTTGTGTCTTCCAATGTGAGTATTTTCTGGAAACAAGAAAAATGTTCTTACCTGTCAGTCCATGTTTTTGTATCAGACAGAAGCTCTGGAAACTGGAATTCCTTAATGAACCCATTTGTTTTTCCTATAAAACCTGGCTATAACACAGCACAAAAGTTGCTGGTTTGACATTCCCCCTATATTTATGAAATGAATATAGACAAAGCTCCTTAATATATTTTTGTTAGGGTCATATGATATAATTTTAATGTATTCTTCAAAAGAATATTTTCCCTCTTCATTGACTCTTCAAAAAGCAAGCAAGCAAAGAAACAAACATCAGGCCACCAAAAGATGACAGCACTACATGACAAAGCAAGATACAGTAAGGCAAAGGAAAAGCCCATGGAATCCAGGATGGACAGAGCAACCCAAGAGAAGGAAAAAAGTCCCAAGAACAGGCAAAAGAGTCAGAGATATATCTGTTCCCACTGTTAGGAGTCCCATAAAAACACCAAGCTAACAGCAATAAACATATTCAGAGGACCTATTGAAGACCCAGGCAAACCTGGCCCTTACAGATTCAGTCTCCTTGAGCCCATATGAACTCCACTTAGTTGATTATGTGGGCCCTGTTCTGCTTGTGTCCCCCATCCACTCTGACTCCTACAATTTTTCCTCCCCCTGTTCCATGGGGTTCCCTGATCTTTGAAGGGAAGAACCTAGTCTTAGAGTTTCATTGTCGTGAAAAGACATGCTCATGACAACACTTATAAAGGAAAACATTTAATTGAGGCTGGCTTAGAGTTTAAAGGTTTAGTCCACTGTCATCATGGCTGGAAAAATGGTGTCACACAGAGAGACATGACACTGGAAAACCAAGGATTGTACTTCTAGATTGGCATGCAGCAGGAAGAGAGAGTGACACTGGGCCTGATTTGAGCTTCTGAAACTTCAAATCCCACCCCTAGTAACAAACTTCCTCTTATAAGGCCACATCTACTACAACAAGACTCCAGCTCCAATAATGGTACTCCCTATGAGACTATGGGTACCATTTTCACTCAAACTATGGAAGACCCAATGGAGAACTACAGTTCAGACTATCTCTTAGCTGTAGGTCTGTGTACCTTCTCCCATCTGCTGCTGGAGGAAGCCTCTCTGATAACAACTGGACGAGGCACTGATCTATGAACATAGCAGAATATCATTCTCTCTCTCTCTCTCTCTCTCTCTATCTCCCTCCCTCCCTCCTTCCCTCCCTTTGTTTATTTGTTTCTTTGTTTTTGTTTTTATTTGGTGCTTCCCTAGATCTCTGTGCTATCCAGTCTCTGTTTCCTAACTATCTGGTCAGTGTAGGGATCATTCTCACGGTGTGAGCCTCAAGTTAAACTAGACATTGATGGGTCACTCTTACAAGTTCTGTGTCACCATTGCCCCAGAATATCTTGTAGGCAGGACAGATTGTAGGTTGAGGGTTGCACAGCTGGATTGGTGTTAAGCTTTCTCTTTTGTAACCTGCAGAGTACCTTCTTATGTCAGAGTAGAATGTAGAGGTGAAGGCTCTATGCAGGCACCAGCTCAACCTCTCCATTCAATGAATGGTTTGGATGTTATCCTGTGGGAGGTAGGAAGAAAGAAGAGAGTAAAACTGTTCAAGATCCAATGTATGAGAGAAGAATCTATTTAAAAAGAAAGTATTTTAGTAGATTTATGTTTAGATAAACAATGTTCAAAAATTGAAGAAAAAATTAATCTCAATTTTCATATTTCACCCCTATGATAAAGTACATATATGAAGAAAAAAATCTTACTGTGTACTTCAAGCAGGGCATTATTGCATTACCCAGATATTACCAAATACTACAATTGATCACGGTCAACTGTTAGTCTGGCACTATAATTGAGAAATATTAAATTATCCAACTAAATCTTATATAATTTCTAAAACACAGTAATAACAAAAGAATACTTTTGTCCATGTTTCAAAGTCGGTGAGTAGATTCTGGGAAAGGCTTAAATAGCATGTGATTGCACCAGTGTAAGGACTGTGGAAAAAATGGATTCATTTATTGAAACTATTTATTTTTATTATAACTGTTCACAGAATAACACAAGGAAAGGCATTGTTCACACTGATTCTGGGGCATATCGGCAGGACATATATCAGAGCAATGAACCAACCATCTTCCAGTTTCAGCAGGATTGACACATATAGCAAATCATAGAGAATGTGATGACACACTGAACAGATTCTAGCGAAACAAAAATCCTATCCCTGGAAAGGGGAAGTAGACACAAAGCCCATGTCTAACTAAGGAACTGTTTGTAGGGAAAGGGGAACACGAATTTTCACCAAATGAGGTGCCACAAAAGATGGACTTCCTTTTTAAAAAATTATCTCTCTTACTTTTTGAGATTATATTTGCACTATCTCTCTCTCCTTGTTCCTCTCTCCAAACCCTCCTTGCCCTGTTTAGTTTTATGTCAACTTGACAAAAGCCAAAGTCTTCTGAGCGAAGACAACTTCAATTGAGAAAATGCCTCTATAAGATCATGCTATAGGCAAGCTTGTAGGCATTTAATTAGCTATTGATAGGGAAGGCCCAGCCCATTGTGGGTGGTATCATTCCTGGGTTGATGGTGCTGGGTTCTTTAAGAAAACAGGCTGATTTTGTGTGAAGTTCCTTGATCCACTTAGACTTGACCTTAGTACAAGGAGATTGGAATGGATCAATTCGAATTCTTCTACATGTTAACAACCAGTTGTGCCAGCACCATTTGTTGAAATGCTGTCTTTCTTCCACTGGATGGTTTTAGCTCCCTTGTCGAAGATGAAGTGACCGTAGGTGTGTGGGTTCATTTCTGGGTCTTCAATTCTATTCCATTGGTCTACTTGTCTGTCACTATACCAGTACCACGCAGTTTTTATCACAATTGCTCTGTAGTAAAGCTTTAGGTCCGGCATGGTGATTCCACCAGAGGTTCTTTTATCCTTGAGAAGAGTTTTTGCTATCCTAGGTTTTTTGTTATTCCAGATGAATTTGCAGATTGCACTTTCTAATTCGTTGAAGAATTGATTTGGAATTTTGATGGGGATTGCATTGAATCTGTAGATTGCTTTTGGCAAGATAGCCATTTTTTACAATGTTGCCAATCTATGAGCATGGGAGATCTTTCCATCTTCTGAGATCTTCTATAATTTCTTTCTTCAGAGACTTGAAGTTTTTATTATACAGATCTTTCACTTCCTTAGTTAGATTCACGCCAAGATATTTTATATTATTTGTGACTATTGAGAAGGGTGTTGTTTCCCTAATTTCTTTCTCAGCCTGTTTATTCTTTGTGTAGAGAAAGGCCATTGATTTGTTTGAGTTAATTTTATATCCAGCTACTTCACCGAAGCTGTTTATCAGGTTTAGGAGTTCTCTGGTGGAATTTTTAGGGTCACTTATATATACTATCATATCATCTGCAAAAAGTGATATTTTGACTTCATCTTTTCCAATTTGTATCCCTTTGATCTCCTTTTGTTGTCGAATTGCTCTGGCTAGGACTTCAAGTACAATGTTGAATAGGTATGGAGAAAGTGGACAGCCTTGTCTAGTCCCTGATTTTAGAGGGATTGTTTCAAGCTTCTCACCATTTTCTTTGATGTTGGCTACTGGTTTGCTGTAGATTGCTTTTATCAAGTTTAGGTATGGGACTTGAATTCCTGATCTTTCCAAGACTTTTATCATGAATGGGTGTTGGATTTTGTCAAATGCTTTTTCCTCATCTAATGGGATGATCCTGTGGTTTTTTATAATAGCCAGAAGCTGGAAAGAACCCAGATGCCCCTCAACAGAGGAATGGATACACAAATTATGGTACATTTACACAATGGAGTACTACTCAGCTATTTAAAAGAATGAATTTATGAAATTCCTAGCCAAATGGATGGACCTGGAGGGCATCATCTTGAGTGAGGTAACACAATCACAAAGGAACTCACACAATATGTATTCACTGATAAGTGGATATTAGCCCAAAACTTAGGATACCCAAGATATAAGATATGATTTGCTAAACGCATGAAACTCAAGAAGAATGAAGACCAAAGTGTGGACACTATGCCCCTTCTTAGAATTGGGAACAAAACACCCATGGAAGGAGTTACAGAGACAAAGTTTCTAGCTGTGATGAAAGGATGGACCATCTAGAGACTGCTATATCCAGGGATCCATCCCATAATCAGCTTCCAAACGCTGACACCATTGCATACACTAGCAAGATTTTGCTGAAAGGACCCAAATATAGCTGTCTCTTGTGAGACTAT
The DNA here is from genome assembly GCF_978045245.1 of Mus caroli. Lineage (NCBI taxonomy): Eukaryota > Metazoa > Chordata > Mammalia > Rodentia > Muridae > Mus > Mus caroli. The sequence continues at coordinate 62,831,870 of NW_028227272.1, read as the reverse complement.
GCCGGGGCCTAGCAAACACAGAAGTGGATGCTCACAGTCAGCTATTGGATGTATCACAGGGCTCCCAATGGAGAAGCTAGAGAAAGTACCCAAGGAGCTAAAGGGATCTGCAACCCTATAGTTGGAACAACATGATGAACTAACCAGTACCCCGGAGCTCTTGTTTCTAGCTGCATATGTATCGAAAGAATGCCTAGTCGGCCATCGCTGGAAAGAGAGGCCCATTGGACTTGCAAACTTTATATGCCCCAATATAGGGGAATGCCAGGGCCAAAAGAATGGGAATGGGTGAGTAAGGGAAGTGGGGGGGGGTATGGGGGACTTTTGGGATAGCATTGGAAATGTAATTGAGGAAAATATGTAATAATAAAAAAAAGGAACAGATATGGCTCAACATCAAGTGAATAAATAACATTAAATGTAAAAAAAAAGAAAAGAAAACAGGCTGAGCAAGCAGTGGAAAGCAAGCCAGTAAGCAGCATCCATCCATGACCTCTGCATCAGCTCCTGCTTCCAGGTTTCTGCCCTGTTTCAGTTCAGGCCTTGGCTTCTCTCAGTGGACAAGGATTCAGGCTATGTAAGCCAAATAAACCCATTCCTCCAGAATATGCTTTAAGTCCTAGCATGTCATAACAGTAATAGTAATTCTAACTAAATCACTCCATCTTGTTTTTTCATATCTTTTTTATTAATTGTTGTCACACACACACACACACACACACACACACACACACACACACACACACACAGAGTCTTACTTTCCCTTATTGGTTTTGTTTCTTTCCCTCTTTTTTTTGTTGTTTGTTTGTTTGTTTTTTACTTTTAGTCTATTTTGGTATTTTAGGTGGAGAGAAGAACATGAAGTTCCGTGGTTAGGGAGGTTCTGGGAGGAGTAGGAGAAGAGGAACCATGATCAAAATACACTGAAAAAAAAGTTATAAAACAAAAGAAAGAAAAGCCTCTGGGTTGATAAATGCAAAGCTTGGGCCTAAAAAGAATTCAAAAGAAATTAGTACACAAAACATTTTGTCCGGAAACAAAATGATTTAAATATTGATTCTTCTCACTCTTTCATACAAAAGACCTCAAAGCAATATTTAAAAAGCAAAACAATACTTCCTAAAGCTTCTGAGATTTACTAATGCTTTTAAAATATGTAATCAAATGTTAGAGTTTACCTAGGAATATATTAAGACTATGAGAGTTCTATTAGAATAGACGGCACCAAAGTCATATTTTTTGTATTGTGAAATAAAAGGCCAGAAAATCCATGACCTTGGCCTCAAGAGAAAATAGTTCTTTCTGCACCCCCTACCCCAAGTCGAGGTTTCTCTGTGTATCCCTGGCTGTCCTGAAATTCACCTTGTAGACAAGGCTGACCTCAAATTCAGAGAAATGCACACCTCTGCCTTTTACTGGGATTAAATGTGTGCAGAGCCACAGCTGGCTGGCAAAAGAATTTTTGACTAATAAACGTAAAACTAATAGACCACTATATAATTACTGACATATCTTCATTGTTTATTCAAATAAAAAGAATTAGAAAGGAAACTTGAGAATTATTTAATTGACTAAGTTATTTATTTTACATCTCAATCCCACTTCTCCATCCTTTCTTTCCTGCCTGTCCCTCTTACCTGACTCTTCCTACTCCACCCTTCCTCCCCTTCTCCTCAGAAACAGGGAGGCATCTCCTGGATATCAGTCAGTCTTGGCACATCAACATGCAGTAAGACTAGGGGCATCTTCCTCTACTGAGGATAGACAAGGCAGCCCAGTTAGGGAAAAGGGATCCCAAGGTAGGCAATATACTCAGAGAGAATTCCTGTTCCCCTTGAGGAGTCTCAAATGATGACCCAGATGCACAGCGGTTACTTACATATTATGCAGAGAGCCTAGATAGTTCTCATGCATGTTTTCTAGTTGGGGGTCTAGTCTATGAGTCCACATGGACCCAGGTTAGTTGACTATGTAGGTTTTCTTGTGGTGTCCTTGGCACCTCTGGCTCCTTCAAGCCTTCCTCCCCCTCTTCCACAGGATTCCTCAAGCTCTACTCAATGTTTAGTTGTGAGTTTTTGCATCATTTCTTCAGTTGCTTGGTGAAGCCTCTGTAATAACAGTTATGTTAGGGTGGTGTTTGTAAGTATAGCAAAATATCATTACAAGTGTCAGGACTGAGCTCCCTCTCATGAGTCTCAAGCTGTGCCAATTATTGGTTGTCTCTTCCCTCAAATTCTCCTCCATCTTTTATCCCTGTATATCTTGTAGGCAGGACAAATTATATGTCTAAGTTTTTGTGACTATGTTAGCATCCTAATCCCTCCACCGTATGTGTTGCTTGTTTACAGAGGATGGGAAGTTTAGGCATCATATCCCCCATTGCTAGCAGTCTTAACTAGGGTCTCTCTCATAAATTCCTGGACCTTTCTGTTTTCCTAGGTTTATAGCTTGCCCCAGAGATGCCCACCTTCAATACAGTTGTCTCTACTAGTACTCTTTCCCTCTATCCTCCTTCCAATTTATCCCTCCTGTTCCCATCCCTATTCTGTTCCCGACCCAGTCCCACCCTCTATGTTTAATCTAATTTTTCTTCTCAGTGAGATTCAAGTATCCTCATTTGGGCTCTCCTTGTTACTTAACTTCTTTGGGTTTGTCGATTGTAGCATGATTATCCTGTACTTCACAGCTAATGTCCACTACTTAATGAGTACATACCACATACAGTCATTCTGAATTTGGGATACCTTAATCAGGATGATCTTTTTCTAGCTTCTTCCTCTTCCTCTTCCTCTTCCTCTTCCTCTTCCTCTTCCTCTTCCTCTTCCTCTTCCTCTTCCTCTTCTCCTTCTTCTTCTTCTTCTTCTTCTTCTTCTTCTTCTTCTTCTTCTTCTTCTTCTTCTTCTTCTTCTTCTTCTTCTTCTTCTTCTTCTTCTTCTTCTTCTTCTTCTTAATCCAGCTGGGCCAGGGGTTGCTTTGGATTTATTTTTTAATTTTAATATATAGTATATATAATATATGTTATATATACATATGTATATATGTATGTATATAATATATGTTATATATATATATATATATTATATGTTTGGAGATTTGTCTGTATATAAGTCAGAAGAGGGCATTAGATCTCACAGTTTTACAGTTATAGGTGATTTTTGAGCCACCACGTAGGTGCTAAGAATAGAACCAGAACCTCTGGAAAAGCAGCCAATGTGTTTAACCTCTGAGCCATCTCCCCAGTCCCCCCTTTAGATTTAATTAATCATCACATTTTCAAGAATACGTTTGTAGACCTTGTCTAATATACAAGCATCATATGCCAGGTTAAATATACATAGTTAGAGAGGATAATCTGTCTTTTTAAAATTATTGCCATATGAGTACTGCATGTACATTTTTATATAAGCATTGCAAAACAAATCATGTTAATTATATTAAAACAATTCTTTTTAACTCTATGGAGGACTATAAAATTGAAAATTATTAAATATTAGATAATATTTTGTACCTGAAGATGTGATTATTGGTAATAATAAATGTAAAAGTTTCACTTTCGAAATAATTGAAAAATTTTTAATATTTTGTAATATATATTATTTCTAGTCCTCTATGAAAGTTGCAAAGTACTAAATATTTTAAATGTGCAAATGCATATTTAATATGCACCAGGGAAACCCTTAAGTATTTAAACGTAAATCATCATTCCTAAATTTAGAAGTCAAGGGCAACGTTTTGGTTGTGTGTAACAAAGCCAAGAACAAAACCTTGAAATAGACCCAACTATCTGAAGTCTTAAATACCCTTGTTTTTCCAGCTGTGTGTTATAGAAGGGCCTACAGAGACCAAACAGTTTACACTTTAAAGACTTCATTGTAATGGGAAAATATATGACAGAAAACTACATTTTAGTGAATATAAACATAACTGAAAACAGAAAATACAATTTTTAGTTTAGCCAAAGGGCCCGTGTATCTATGTATAAAACTCATTCCTTCAGCTGATGTGATTTGAATTTGGATTAGTTCCCATTTCATTTTTTCTTTTGTTCATCTATGTTTAATGATGTAATTCTCTTAATCTATACTTCAGATATGCTCTATGGAATGTTGTGACTGTTAACATGACTGTAATGTTCATGAAAGTACATGACCCCTTCTGTTGCTCACCACTTGCTCCTCAAAAGATTGTTGTCTGGAAGGAGGGGAAGAGTTGGTGGCTCTTGCATTCAGAATGCTAGTTGTGTGATAGAAAGACAGGATCTTGCATTCTGGTTGTTTTATTTCATGATTTGATGCTGGCCAGTTTTGAAAAGAGCTCCCTGATCACAGAGTGATAAAAAGTTATAAAATATATGTAAATATCGGGGCATGCTCACAGTTTAGTTTCAAAAATTGTGAATATACGTACCCTAGAAGACATTAGAAATATAGGTTAAATTTTTCATAGGCGTCGAGAACCATCTGTATGCAGTGTTTGCTATGGCTACGAACTTGAGTCAATTAGCTAAGACTAGATTATAATTCATTATGAATTTTATTCCAGAAGAAAACACAACTGAGTTATCTCAAGACATTTTAAACATGTGTTTAGCAATATATCTCCGTACAATGATAAAGCTGTGTTTGGATACTAAATGATACAATGTTTTGTCCACTAGATGGATCTAGAATATGTATATTTTAAACCAATAAATCTATTTTTCTAAATGTATTATGTTGACATCACATAATTACCTATTGGCATTCAGGATGATAAATAACCAATACTCTTACATAAATGGCAAAATTAAGAATAAAGTAAAGAATACAAATGAGCTAGAAGAAAGAGTAAAGGAGTAAGAAAATCAAATAATATTAAAACTCTTACTGGTTAGAGAAGAGTGAGAAGTAAAACTAGCTAGATTGTGCTAGTTTGAAGGAAATGGACCATATAAGCTCATAAGGAGTAGCACTATTAGGAGGTGTGTCCTTGTTGGAAGAAGTGCGTCACTCAGCATGAGCTTTGAGGTTTTTTGCATACAATATATTCTGATTACAGATTTTCCCTCTCTCAACATTTCCCATTTCATCTCTACCTCCCCCATCTTCCCAAGTATCCACTCCCTCTTTCTCTTTCTCATTAGAAAACAAACATTGATAATAATAATAATTAATAATAATAATAGATGAGATAAATAAAAAGAAACAAAACAGAGTAGAACAAAACAAATGAACAAACGCAGGGTTGGAAAGAAGCCTTAGAAAAAGCACAATAAATACAGATGCAGAGACGCTCACATTTGCACACATAGAATACCAATGTAGCCGGGGGGTGGTGGCGCACGCCTTTAATCCCAGCACTTGGGAGGCAGAGGCAGGCGGATTTCTGAGTTCGAGGCCAGCCTGGTCTACAAAGTGAGTTCCAGGACAACCAAGGCTATACAGAGAAACCCTGTCTCGAAAAACCAAAAAAAAAAAAAAAAAAAAAAAAAGAATACCAATGTAAATAGAACCAAAACTATAGCATATATGCAAAAGACTTATAAAATTAACAAAAGGTTCATTATGGAACAACAACAAATACAAATGTCTAAAAATACCATTTTTATTAGATATTTTCTTCATTTACTTTTAAATTCTATCCCCTTTCCCGGTTTCCCCTCCAAAACCCCCTATCCACTCCCCCCCTCCTAACTGTTCACCAACCTACCCACTCCAGCTTCCTGGCCCTGGTACTCCCCTATACTGGGGCATAGAACCTTCACAGGACCCAGGGCCTCTCTTCCCACTGATGACCAACTAGGCCATCCTCTGCTACCTATACAGCTAGAGCCATGATTCCCACCATGTGTTTTCTTTGATTGGTGGTTTAGTCCCAGTGAGCTCTGGGGTTATTGGTTAGTTCATATTGTTGTTCCTCCTATGGGGCTGCAAACCTCTTCAGCTCCTTGGGTACTTTCTCCAGCTCCTTCAGTGGGGACTCTGTGTTCTGTCCAATGGATGGCTGTGAGCATCCACTTCTGTGTTTGTCAGGCACTGGCATAGCCACTCTCAGGAAAATGCTATATAAGGCTCCTGTCATTAAGCACTTTTTGACATCCACAATAGTGTCTGGGTCTGGTGGTTGGATATGGGATGGATCCCCAGGTGGGGCAGTCTCTTGATGGTCATTCCTTCAATCTCTACTCCACACTTTGTCTCTGTACTTCCTTCCATGGGTATTTTGTTCCCTCTTCTAAGAAATATCAAAATATAGCAGCCTTATTTATAATAGGTAGAAGCTGGAAAGAACCCAGATGTCCCTCAACAATGGAATGGATACAGAAAACGTTGTACATTTGTACATTGGAGTACTATGCAGCTATTAAAAACAATTAATTTATGAAATTCTTAGACAAATGGATTGATCTGGAGGATATCATCCTGTGTAAGGTAACCCAATCACAAAAGAAACATATGGTATGCACTTACTGATAAGTGGCTATTAGCCCAGAAGTTCAGAATACCCAAGATACACTTCACAAAGCACAGGAAACTCAAGAAGGAGGAAGACCAAAATGTGGATAAAAATACTATTGAAATCATAGTGTTTTGGTCATCTACTCCTCGGCAGACCTGCCCTCAAGTGTAATTTGCATACTTAATGTGTCTCCTTTACCCCCTTAGTAGCAGGACCCCATCTGCCACGGAACTGTGCAAGCGCTCTGCATGCTTGCCAGTCTCTGTGAGCTCATATATATGTCATCCCTGTTGTATCTAGTAGGCCATGTGTCCTTGCTACCTTTCTTCCAGTTAAAATATGCTAAATTCCTGTAAGCTTATAAGTCATAGGAAAATATCAAATGGTGGGATTTAGCACCAGGGATATGGAAAGCTGATATTCTATTTACTCTCTCTGAAGACTACGAAAATTTTTTTTAGCTATACTATTGACCTCCATGGCCTTTATCTTAAGATGGTCAGGAAGAAACAGGTAGACAAATTTGACTTCCAGTTTGAAGGTTTGGAGACTTGACTTTGTTTTGTACATGAGAGAATTTGAAGGATGAAAGGAGATTCTATTAGTTTAATTAAAGTATTTTTTCCCATTTGTCTTAAAATACTGACTTTTTTGTGTATATCTAAGAGAATGTGATGTTTTGTTTGTATTCCTATTTGCATCTGACTTTCAGGTAACATCTGCAGTGATTTTACTCAAGTTCTCTAGTTAAGGACATGATTTGCCAAAGATCTGTTTGCTTATTAAGTGCTTAGTAAATTGAACCATTCTTGACATTCTGTTTGTTAATTTCATTTTCTAGTACAGTGCTAATCTGATGTGTAGCAATGCCAAGAGAGGAGGGAGAAACTAGGAGGACATCTGTATGTGTTCAGTCAAGAAAGAGAGAGAGAGACAAAGACAGAGACAGAGAGACACACAGAGAGATACAGAGAGACGGAGAGAGACAGAAACAGAGAGAAAGAATAGCACAGAGAAGCAGAAATATTTGGTCTCAGATTTCAGAAGAATAATATGCTTTTTATTCCCATTTTCCTGAGACAGAATCAAAAGGATTCACACTCTGCATTAAGGCATTGGGCCTCATGCCATGCTGTATCTTAGGTAGGTTACCATAACCCATCAGTGGGGTTTGATATGTGTTAAACAGGTAAACACTGAGACCTGGCAAGGAAGGGTGATTTATTATCTTTAACAAGCCAGCTGTCTCACAGTGTCCTCCTTACTCCTTTCCTTCTATGGATTCTCATTACAGATCTGGAGAAAGAACAGTTACCTACTCACATGTCAACTCGCCATCCTCACCTGCAACTACCATATCCCACTGAAATATACCTCACTAGAAACATGAATGCAAAAGACTGTGGGCAATGTCCAGTGTTTGAGCCTTTGTCTAGAATGTATAAGGCCCTAAGTTCCACCTCCAACACTGTGAAGAAGTAAAAATAAGTGTATATGAATTTTCTGTAAATGAAGATGTCTAATGTATGAAATGGGAATTCGGTTTATGACATCTCTCAGAAAAGCAGCAGCATCTTCATTTGCAATTGATGAAAATTACAGAATGTAGTTCTCCTATGATGGTGCCTGGAATGCTCTGAGTCAAGGTTGTTGCTCCTCTGTCATTAACACACACACGCGGAAGCATGTAATTATTGCAGGACATGGAGACTTGAATCACTGCTATCATGAGCAGAAGTATATTTTTCTGAATTAACTCTAAGCAAATGCTGGCCATTGAACCCACCTTTGCTACTAATGTCCATGCTTTTAATATAAGTTATTCAGATGCAACTGAATTTTTAAAGTGCTATCTGCACACTAAAGCCTTATGCAGGGAGAAGGAAACAGCTTTCCATTTTAGTTAATAGAATCACATCAGACCCCAAAGAAGTCTTAGGAAATTTGGAGTTCAAACTGATCTAAGTCTCATACAACTGACTAGATGGCGATCAATTTATTTAAAACAAATTTGTGGTTTGGTAATGGGTTTCAAATGAGATCTACATACAGTTGCAAAGCAAATATCAAATTACTTTTGAAAACCTGAAAATGAAAAAAATATGTATGCACAGTCCTTAAATGATGTGCCTTTGAGATGCTAAAATGTGTAGTTTCAAATGCTAGAATATTTGAAGACCATGTCTCTGGCTTAAGAAAATAAATAGAAGTGTAACTACTTGGGTAGAAGTTGTATTCACAGTGTAATTGTTAGCTTTTCTAAGTGATTCATGTAAAGAAAATATATACTATTTCCCACAGAATATATCAGACGAATCCAGTGAGTCCATTGCAATTCAGAGAAGGTGCTAAACCTGGGTGGAAGAGTCTGAGGACTGTGGATTCCTGAAATAATCTTTTAAACACTAGAAACTGCCTAAAATATAGTAAACTCCACCTGGCTTATCTGTCTCATGCACATACTCAAAGTATTTCCGTTTATAAAGGTGGTCTTACATAAAATACAAGATTTTCCTTATCTGTTTTCAGAATTAATGGCGATTACAGACACAATCCCCACTATACTAATGCTTGTAAAATATTTTGAACTTAAACAAAAACCAACCTTAGCTAATTGAAAGATATAGTGATGATAGTAACTTTGCAGAGACAGATGTAGTCATGTGATAAAACTCCTTGTTTTACATGTGCTTCATGGAATGCAAAGCTACTAGACCCAGTTTTCCACGGATGCAAAAACTGGACCTGGGAAATTCTTTGCTCCAAGCAGAAATGCAGAGACAGGACCTGAGTCTCACCCACAACCCTCAATTGTTCACTCTCTCCCCTCTCAGATCTTAAGACAATTCTCCTTACCTTTACTTGGAGAGTTATTTATCCCCAGCCCAATTTATGATCCAAATTCTAACCTCTACAAAGCAACAGGTCTTTAAGGAACCTAAGTTTATCTACCCGAAATCTAAGGGCATTTGCTCCTTTTACACCAAATAATCCTCTTGTATACTGAATTATCCCTCAGTGCCAACTAGCTCACTTTAATGTTCTTTGATTAAACACAATTGTGATTTATGAAGCAGAGGTAATAGCTCTGTGTAAGATCCCGCTGTTATTAACAGCGCAGCACGAGAGTTCTCAACACAAAGGCTTTGTAGCAGAGAAACTTGAAGAAAGGCTGTAACATATTTCAGTGGGGACATTGTGCAGGCTGAGCACCCACTGATCTGAATAAATTTCCTAACTCCAATGAATTCTTAATAATTAGACTGTTTATGAAAATAAATCACACTAGACATACTTGCTACCGCACTTTCTGGATGCATCTCACATGCTCTACCTGTACTACAAAGCAAAAACATTAGTTCTGAGTCTCATAAATACTTCCCTAAATCTCACAGATTGATTTACTGCAAGAAAAACATTTTCATTAAATTATTTACCATTTAATCTTAAGATTTCACTGCTCTTTAAAAGGATTTTTATTTCTTTCAAAGTAATATTGATTATGTTTTGGAAGAAAAAAAGATGAAATTTAGGGAAAACAGAAATTATTGGACTAATTTTCCTGTACCCTGAAAGGTCCATATTGCTTTTGTTTTAAATGACAATCTACAAATGTGTGTGTATTTATAGTATCATAATATTTAATATGTGGAAAATGACCACACCTATTAATCCAGATGACTGAATCTAGTCCTGAAGTACACTTATATAAATATCTAGTAAGAGAATGCTTGGGGTTAGGAGTTGCAGTGTTATAGGGAACAACATGGAGGTCTGGTTTTGAAAGTGTATTCTTTAGACTACCTCTGTGAGCTGTCTAACTTTCACGAGTGCTATTAACACAAGATCGATCTTCTTTTTCTTTGTGTGTGTGTCTGTGTGTATTTTTTTTTGTTTTTGTTTTTGTTTTTGTTCTTTCGAGACAGGATTTCTCTTTGTACCCCTGGCTATCCTGGAACTCACTCTGTAGACCAGGCTGGCCTCAAACTCAAAAATCTACCTGCCTCTGTTTCCCAAGTGCTGGGATTAACGGCGTGCGCCACTACTGCCCAGCAAGGTCAATCTTCTAAGTTCACCTCTAAGGCCCAACAGAAGGGTAGCAAAGTCTCAGTGTACAACATGGCTGTGTTCTCGAGAATTGCGTAGTCACAACCCTTCCACTTTACAGATGATAAAAGTTCACTTTTGAGAAGTGAGCTCTCCAAGGTCACACCAAAGTCATAGAATATCTGGGTGACTTTGTTCCTTTCTTTTCATTTTTCTTTTGCTGTAGTGGCAGAGACTGAGTCTTACTACACAGTCCAAGCTGGCCCAGAGCTCACTGTCTCTGCCAGTCTAGCTTCAAACCTGCAATTCTCATAACTCAGCATCATTGGCGTTGCAATCACACACATGCATCACCATAACTCCCTACACAGTCTTTCATCTGTCCTGTTACGTCTCCTTCTTTACCACCATCTCTTTCATAGCTGAAGATCAAACCAGACCTAGCAGTGTCTAGGAAATAGCTATAGTTGTGATAGCCTCACCATAGTTAGCCTCGTCTCATTAATCTGATTGTTAAAAAATAGTAAGCCTTTTAAAATTTATGTCTTTTTTTTTCAAGGACCGTTGGTTTATTACATGATCAAATGATAAAGGCTGAACTTGCAATGGTCAAGTAAAGATCCTTCATAAATGGTTGGTTTCCTTTCCTTTCTAAAACACCTAAAAGGATAGAATAAAATCTTTCCAGGTCAAAATGGAGAAGGATACCAGCCCCTTTGAACATGCGAGAAAGATAAACTCATAAGGATTTTAGTTAGAAAATACTAGGCTTTCTCACATGATTCTAGAATTTGTGGGAAGAAATTTGGTAGGCAAATGAGAAAGAAAGTATCGGGATAATTTCACTTCACCATGAAAGGCCAGTGTTGGTCTTGTTTTAAATGAAAAGCTGTAAATCAACCTTAGTACGATACTGTTTGAATTGATATTCATTGAAAGTGACCCAAGACTTCCAGAATCATTACAGCCACAAGGTTGCTAAGCATCACTCTAATGTACATAGAGGGAAACTAAAGACTCTAAAACAGGCCAAGACTATTCAAATAGCAGGGTCTCAAGTGGTCCTGAATGATACGTGACCTGAATACTTCCAGACACTGGCAGAAGTCCATCCTGTCATTGCTGATCTGTAAATGAAGTGTGATGCAGGAGTCCCTACCAACTGAAAAATGATTCCACTAAGTTTTTCTCTATTTTCATTCATTAAAAAGGTATATATGCTTATCTAGCTATCTAGATTTATGTATATATATATATGTATATATATGTGATTATATATGTATATATATATATATGATTAATTATTATACACACAAAACTTGATCATAGACATCAAGGGTCTTGTACGCAGTAGATGCTTGAGAAATAAGATATGGGGTCTAAGAAAAGCTAGAGTGCTTCTTAAGACAAATTATTTTAACTGTACTTCTTAAACCATAACTGTGCTTTGCCACATAAAAGAATAAACATTTCATTAGTAAAATGTAAATAAAGCTTGTCTGGTCGAATAAAGAACAATACAACTTACTATAGACTTTAAAACACATTTTATTTGATAATGGCCAACTGGGTTTGTATGCATATTTACTTCATAGGCAGTCACAAGCACCGTTTATTTTCAGTATCGAAAGGTAGAAAGAATGCTTTCAGTTTGCCAGTAACTCTTTTTCTCTCCTGAGCTTGTACCAGAAAACCATCAGTCACCACCACTTCAATGTGCCTTCTTTGTGGTTGACATGGAAAACAACCCCCCATCAGCTATCCAAATAGCTCCTTGCAATTCTTTTATCTTGATTTCAGTGACACTAAATCTCCACTAGCTTTGACCTAGCCACTGTCTCTGCTTCTTCCTGTATCAGGGACAGTTTCCAGCTCGATTTTTGTCTCTCCATGTACTCAACAACACTCTCAGTTTGTCTTTCTGCTTAGCAATTGCAGTCATAATTGAATGTACTTAAGTAATCACTTCCTTAACCTATGTCCATCATAGTAGGTCTGGTACAAAGGAATATCAGTGTGTGTCTTTTTTTTCCACCTCTCAACGGCAGGAATACTTTGTAGTTCATATTAAACACTCAATGTGTGTTTTCTAAATGAGTAAGGAAATGAGAAAGGAGAAAGCAATAATATAACATATTCAAAGCATAGTGAGTATTTCATAACTTTTTACTGTCTTTCTTGATTATTTTTTCAATCCTTTTTTTTAATCACAGGTATGTCCAAAGGCCAACTTTATAATAAGACAGTAACTCCACTGAGACACTTGATTTCAGGTGATACCATGCAAACTAAGACAGCAGGTTTGGACAATGGAGGTGACTGCTATCATGGAACCATAACTTTACACAGACTGCCTGGCTTTCCCCCTCTCCCTTACACCTCAGATACCTTCTGTCTGTCTGTCCAGTACTTATCCTGACAACAACCACAGATCCGAAGTCATCATTCAGGTTCTCATCTTATGTCTTCTTAGGAATAATAGACATCCTGGTGATGATGGGATGGACAAAGTGGGAAAGGGAAGGAAAAGTGACATTGTACACTGATTTGGTTTGTGATGAGAAATAACTAAGTTTCATGAAAAACAAGTATAGATACAGAAGAGAAATGTAGTCTCTGAATAACAGTCAAAGGACAGTGAAGAGAATTAGTTTGTGTTCCTAGAGATCTTCTGAATAATCCAGTGAGGCAGCACTGTTGGTGAGATTATGTCTCACAGTCCGTGCAGTGGTGTATAGTACTTTGTTCAGTCCTTTATAAGATGCTCTTAGTGTCACGGAAAACTAGTTGACAGAAACTGGGAACATATTTAGTGCTTTAGTGTTGATTTTAACAATGGCCTTGGCAGAAACTCCTTTCTGTCAGTATTAGATATGTAAGGTTGAGGAGTTCCCCAGTTAAAGATTTTTTTTATTAGATATTTTCTTTACCTACATTTCAAATGTTATCCACTTTCCTCATTGCCCTTCCAAAAACCCCCTATCCCATTCCCTCTCCCCTTGCTCACCAACTTGACTACTCCCAATTCCCTGTCCTGGCATTCCTCTACACTGGGACATCAAGACTACACAAGACCAAGGGCCTTCTTCCCATTGATGTCTGACAAGGACATCCCATGCAACATATGTGGCTGGAACCATAGGTCCCTCTAAGTGTACTCTTTGATTTGTAGTTTAGTCCCAACAAAACTGGGGGTACTGGATGATTCATATTGTTGTTCCTCCAATGGAGCTGCAAACACCTTCAGCTCCTTGGGTTCTTTCTCTAGCTCCTCCATTGGAGACCATGTGCTCAGGCCAGCGGTTGGCTGAGAGCATCCACCTTTGTATTTGTCAGGCACTAGCAGAGTCTCTCAGGAGACAGCTATATCAGGCTCCTGTCAGCAAGCATTTGTTGGCAACCACAATAGTGTCTGGGTTTGTTGATTGTATATGGAATAGATCCCCAGGTGGGGCAGTCTCTGAATGGCATTTCCTACAGTCTCTGCTTCACATTTTGTCTCTGTATGTCCTCCCATGGGTATTTTGTTTCTGCTTCTTCTTTTTTTAAATTTTATTTTAATTAAGTATTTTCTTCATTTATATTTCCAATGCTATCCCAAAAGTCCCCCATACCTTCCCCCCACCACCTCCCCTACACACCCACTCCCATTTCTTGGCCATAGCTTTCCCCTGTACTGAGGCAAATAAAGTTTGCATGACCAATGGGCCTCTCTTTCCACTGCTGGCCAACTTGGCCATTTTCTGATACATATGCAGCTAGAGACATGAGTTCCGGGAGGTACTGGTTAGGTCATATTGTTGTTCCACCTGTAGGGTTGCAGATCCCTTTAGCTCCTTGGGTACTTTCTCTAACTCCTCCATTGAGGGCCCTGTGATCCATACAATAGCTGACTGTGATCATCCACTTCTGTGTTTGCTAGGCTGATTATGGGATGGATTCCAAGGTATGGCAGTCTCTAGTTGGTCCATCCTTTTGTCACAGCTCAAACTTTGTCTCTGTAACTCCTTCCATGGGTGTTTTGTTCCCAATTCTAAGTAGGGGCAAAGTGTCCACACTTTGGTCTTTGTTCTTCTAGGGTTTCAGGTGTTTTGCAAATTGTATCTTATATCTTGGGTATTCTAAGTTTCTGGGCTAATATCCACTTATCAGTGAGTACATATCATGTGAGCTCTTTTGTGATTGGGTTACCTCACTCAGGACGATACCCTCCAGCTCCATCCATTTGCCTAGGATATTCATAAATTCATCCTTTTTAATAGCTGAGTAGTACTCCATTGTGTAAATGTACGACATTTTCTGTATCCAATCCTCTGTTGAGGGGCATCTGGGTTTTTCCCAGCTTCTGGAAATTATAAATAAGTCTGCTATGAACATAGTGGAGCATGTGTCCTTCTTACCGGTTGGAACATATTCTGGATATATAACCAGGAGAGGTATTGTGGGATCCTCCAGTAGTACTATGTTCAATTTTCTGAGGAACAGCCATACTGGTTTCCAGAGTGGTTGTACAAGGTTGCAATTCAACCAACAATGGAGGAGTGTTCCTCTTTCTACACATCCTCGCCAGCATCTGCTGTCACCTGATATGTTGATCTTAGCCATTCTGACTGGTGGAATCTCAGGGTTGTTTTGATTTGCATTTACCTGATGATTAAGGATGCTGAACAATGTTTCAGGTGCTTCTCAGGCATTTGGTATTCCTCAGGTGAGAATTCTTTGTTAAGCTCTGAGCCCCATTTTTTAATAGGGTTATTTGATTTTCTGGAGTCCACCTTCTTGAGTTCTTTATAAATATTGCATATTAGTCCCCTATCTGATTTCGACCATTCCCAATCTGTTGGTGGCCTTTTTGTCTTATTGACGGTGTCTTTTGCCTTGCAGAAGTTTTGCAATTTTATGAGGTCCCATTTGTCAATTCTCGATCTTAAAGCACAAGCTATTGCTGTTCTATTCAGGAATTTTTCCCATGTGCCCATATCAAGAGGCTTTTCCCTACTTTCTCCTCTAAAAGTTTCACTGTCTCTGGTTTTATGTGGAGTTCCTTGATCAACTTAGATTTGACCTTAGTACAAAGAGATAGGAATGGATCAATTCACATATTTCTACATGATAACAGCCAGTTGTGCCAGCACCATTTGTTGAAAATGCTGTCTTTTTTCCACTGGATGGTTCTAGCTCCCTTTTGAAAGATCAAGTGACCATAAGTTTGTGGGTTCATTTCTGGGTCTTCAATTCTATTCCATTGGTCTACTTGTCTGTCACTATACCAGTACCATGCAGTTTTTAATCACAATTGCTCTGTAGTACAGCTTTAGGTCAGACATGGTGATTCCACCAAAGGTTCTTTAATCCTTGAGAAGAGTTTTTGCTATCCTAGGTTTTTTGTTATTGCAGATGAATTTGCAGATTGTCCTTTCTAATTCGTTGAAGAATTGAGTTGGAATTTTGATGGGGATTGCATTGACCCTGTAGATTGCTTTTGGCAAGATAGCCATTTTTACAATATTGATCCTGCCAATCCATGAGCATGGGAGATCTTTCCATTTTCTGAGATCTTTAATTTCTTTCTTCAGAGACTTGAAGTTCTTATCATACAGATCTTTCACTTCCTTAGTTAGAGTCACTCCAAGGTATTTTATATTATTTGTGACTATTGAGAAGGGTTTTGTTTCCCTAATTTCTCTCTTGGCCTGTTTAATCTTGGTGTAGAGAAGGCCATTGACCTGTTTGAGTATATTTTATATCCAGCTACTTCACTGAAGCTGTTTATCAGGTTTAGGAGTTCTCTGGTGCAATTTTTAGGGTCACTTATGTATACTATCATATCATCTGCAAAAAGTGATATTTTGACTTCTTCCTTTCCAATTTGTATCCCCTTGATCTCCTTTTGTTGTCTAATTTCCCTGGCTAGGAATTCAAGTACAATGTTGAATAGGTATGGAGAAAGTGGGCAGTCTTGTCTAGTCCCTGATTTTAGTGGGATTGCTTCCAGCTTCTCACCATTTACTTTGATGTTGGCTACTGGTTTGCTGTAGATTGCTTTTATCAAGTTTAGGTATGGGACTTGAATTCCTGATCTTTCTAAGACTTTTATCATGAATGGGTGTTGGATTTTGTCAAATGCTTTCTCCTCATCTAATGGGATGATCCTGTGGTTTTTTCTTTGAGTTTGTTTATATAATGGATTATGTTGATGGATTTTCATATATTAAACCATCCCTGCATCCCTAAAATGAAACCTACTTGGTCAGGATGGATGACTGTTTTTATGTGTTCCTCGATTTGGGTAGCAAGAATTTTATTGAGTATTTTTGCATTATTCATAAGAGAAATTGGTCTGAAGTTCTCTATCTTTGTTGGGTCTTTCTGTGGCTTAGGTAATAGAGTAATTGTGGCTTCATTGAATGAATTGGGTAGAGTACCTTCTACTTCTATTTTGTGGAATAGTTTGTGCAGAACTGGAATTAGATCTTCTTTGAAGGTCTGATAGAACTCTGCACTAAACCCATTTGGTCCTGGGCTTTTTTTGGTTGGGAGACTTTTAATGACTGCTTCTATTTCTTTAGGGCATATAGGACTGTTTAGATCATTAACCTGATCCTGATTTAACTTTTGTACCTTGTATCTGTCTGGAAATTTTTTCATTTCATTCAGGTTTTCCAGTTTTGTTGAGTATAGCCTTTTGTAGAAGGATCTGATAGCCAACAAGATTATCTTCTGATACATATGCAGCTAGAGACATCAGCTCCGGGGGTTACTGGTTAGTTCATATTGTTTTTTTTGGGTTGGATGTCGATTTTATTAGATATTAGAATGTCTACTCCAGCTTGCTTCTTCAGATCATTTTCTTGGAAAATTGTTTTCCAATCTTTCACTCTGAGGTAGAGTCTCTGTTTTTCACTGAGATGGGTTTCCTGTAATCAGCAAAATATTGGGTCCTGTTTTTGTAGCCAGTCTGTTAGTCTATGTGTTTTTATTGAGAAATCGAGTCCATTGATATTAAGAGATATTAATGACAAGGAATTGTTGCAAATTATTTTTGTTGTTAGAGTTGGCATTCTGTTCTTGCGGCTGTCTTCTTTTAGGTTTGTTGAAGGATTACTTTCTTGCTTTTTCTAGGACATGGTTTCCGTCCTTGTATTGGTTTTTTTCTGTTATTATGCTTTGAAAGGCTGGGTTCGTGGAAAGATCATGTGTGAATTTGGTTTTGTCATGGAATACTTTGGTTTCTCCATCGATGGGAATTGAAGGTTTGTCTGGGTATAGTAGCCTAGGCTGGCATTTGTATTCTCTTAGTGTCTGTATAACATCTGTCCAGGATCTTCTGGCTTTCATAGTCTCTGGGGAAAAGTCTGGTGTAATTCTGATAGGCCTACCTTTATATGTTACTTGACCCTTTTCCCTTACTGGTTTTTAATATTCTATCTTTATTTAGTGCATTTGTTGTTCTGATTATTATGTGTTGGGAGGAATTTCTTTTCTGGTCCAGTCTGTTTGGAGTTCTATAGGCTTCTTGTATGTTTATGGGCATCTGTTCCTTTAGGAAGAAGTTTGGGAAGTTTTCTTCTATAATTTTGCTGAAGATATTTGCTGGCCCTTTAAATTGAAAATCTTCATTCTCATCTACTCCTGTTATCCATACTTTTGGTCTTCTCATTGTGTCTTGAATTTCCTAAATGTTTTGAGTTAGGATCTTTTTGCATTTTGCATTTTCTCTGATTGTTGTGCTGATGTTCTCTATGGAATTTTTTGCACATGAGATTCTCTCTTCCATCTCTTGTATTGTGTGGCTGATGCTCACATCTATGTTTCCAGATTTCTTTCTTAGGGTTTCTATCTCCAGGGTTGCCTCAATTTGGGTTTTCTTTATTGTGTCTACTTCTCTTTTTAGGTCTAGTATGGTTTTGTTCATTTCCATCACCTGTTTGGATGTGTTTTCCTGTTTTTCTTTAAGGACTTGTAACTCTTTAGCAGTGTTCTCCTGGATTTCTTTAAGTGAGTTATTAAAGTTCTTCTTGATGCCCTCTACTATCATCATGAGATATGCTTTTAAATCCAGGTCTAGCTTTTTGGGTGTGTTCTGGTGCCCAGGACTGGGAGAGGTGGGAGTGCTGGGTTGTGATGATGGTGAGTGGTCTTGGTTTCTGTTAGTAAGATTCTTATGTTTGCCTTTTGCCATCTGGTAATCTCTGGAGTTAGTTGTTATAGTTGTCTCTGGTTAGAGATTGTTCCTCCTGTGATTCTGTTAGCCTCTATCAGCAGACCTGTGAGACTAGCTCTCTCCTGAGTTTCAGTGGTTAGAGCACTCTCTGCAGGCAAGCTTTCCTCTTACAGGGAAGGTGCACAGATATCTGGCGTTTGGACCTGCCTCCTGGCAGATGATAAAGGCCTGAAACAGGGCTTGTCCCAGAAGCTGTTAGCTTCTGTAGTCCACACTCTCACCTGCTTAGACTAGTCTTGGCGGGGTCTGGGATCCAAGATGGCTCCCCCAGATGCTGTGTCAAAAGTCTCAATCTTTTAAGAATTTCATAAGTGTACACAATGGGAAATGATCATATCCACACCCCTCATTGTCCTTTAACTTTACCCTAAA
The DNA here is from genome assembly GCF_978045245.1 of Mus caroli. Classification (NCBI taxonomy): domain Eukaryota; kingdom Metazoa; phylum Chordata; class Mammalia; order Rodentia; family Muridae; genus Mus; species Mus caroli. The sequence continues at coordinate 62,812,789 of NW_028227272.1, read as the reverse complement.
TTCTCCCAACACAATACTTTTCCAACCTAATCTACTATGTTCAATTAGTAATACCCAGAGATATATGGTGTAAGATCATTTTGTGAAATATAGGAAATTGCCACACATTCAAGAACAGGATGTCTTCAGGTTGCCTAATAGCTATCAAGGCCAATAGCACTGTTTGTGAAATTTTAAGAACTAAGAACTAGATAATACCTCCCCATCTGTTCTGAAACGTTGCTGATTAATTTTGGTTTGGTCTTGTATACCTTGTATAAGTTCATGACCACACCTTGAATAAATTCATGATTGCAGTAATCATGCCAAGTCTGGAAGTTTACCTTTCATAACACTCCTCTTGATCATCTGGCTCCTGGCTTATCTCTGTCCCTGTTTTAGGATGTTTCCAGAGGCTTGGTGTTTGAAGGGGGCAGTGATTGAGAAAGAAGAATGGTTTAAGGATGAGTACACAATATTTTGTTCTCATTTCTTTGACCTCTCTCTGCCCACCTCTCAGCTTCTCTGACCAAGACTGGAAAGACTAGAAGTCTATGGGTATAAAAGTAAAGATTTGAGAATATAATTTGACACATAATTATTTAACAAATATAACAACAGCACGTTCTACCATAAGGCCTATGATGTCCATTAAGTCCAACTATAAAATCACTTTAAAGTAGTATAAACACAAACAATCTTGATTGTTTATCCTTATTAATCCCAGAAGTTACTGTTAGTGGTTTCAATTTTAAATCAAATCAACAAAATTTATTGCCTTAGTATTAAGACTGTGTATGGCTCTAAGAAATTTTAAAAACAGAAAGGCTAAACTAATGGTGCTAAGGTTAACTCCACACATTATCCTACAAGTATTACTAAAGGATATGAATAAAAGACAATATTCACAAACAGGATAGAGAGAGCAAAGAGATTTTAAATGTGGCCACCAAGGAAAGTTCCATGGAAGGTTATATGTGAGCTATTCTAAACCTACTAGTCTGTTAAGAGAACATTTTGATGAAGTCATGAGAACACATACTTGTTACTCACACTAATTTTTACATATATATTTACATAGAAACATCTTTCTTGGCTAGAAATTATGAAAGTGTTATGATATTACAGAATGAATTGTGACAATATTTTGTATTAGAAAATGTTTTACTAGTTCAAATTCATTCCCCTCCATCTATCTACTAAGGATCAGCCTCTCAGCTTGGAGAGGAATTCTGAGGAAGGGTTGTCTTAGAGCTGAAAAACAAATGTCTGGAAGTCAGATCATGGGTCAAGGCTGGTGACATATGCTCTGTCCCAGAGAGCTTTCCAGATAACTCTCTCTCTCTCTCTCTCTCTCTCTCTCTCTCTCTCTCTCTCTCTCTCTCTCTCTCTCTCTCTCTGTGTGTTCTTTCTTTCTCTCTGATCAGCTTTCTCAGCACTCTCTGTCTCTGTCTCAGTCTCTGTCTTTGTTTCTTTCTCTCTCTTTTCTGCTAGAGACAGTTCTCCAAGAAGTTATCTCTTGCTATGTTACAAAATTCTCTGGATAGCTCATCTTCTGCCGATCATAAACCTAGACTTTTATTTTACATATCAATCTAGTCATTTACTTCAGGTTTCCTTTTCATGAAACTAAGAATCAGCATCCCGTGACCCCAGCTTCTTAATTCTTAGGAGAGAGCAAACCCATATTTCCTTTTTACATTGCAAAATAATTCAGAAATACCCCTTTCTCTGGTAAGCACAGAAAATATGCACAGAAAATAAGCTGTCCTGAAATTACCATTTCTACCACACCTGGGCCTGAATTAGCTCTGTTCCAAGCTGACCTTGAACTCAGGAATCTACTTGCACTTGGATCTGCCTATCTTTCCATCTTTCTGACAATTTGGCTCACAGTGTAGAGGCCTCTGTTCCTCTAGATCTGTCAAGGCCCTTCTACAATTCATAGTTGCATCTTTATATTTTCAGGTAGTTGAAATATTATACATTTGAACCTGTGATTTTAGAGTTTTTTCCACAGCCTTCAGGGTTGTCCTGAAGGTCCCAGAGTTTACCATTTTGCTGAGACATTAGTCACATCTTCGTCCCTCTGACTTGTGTTGTCTCTGATTATCAAGAATCCATTAAGCAGGGCTGGTGAGATGGCTCAGTGGGTAAGAGCACCCGATTGCTCTTCCGAAGGTCCAGAGTTCAAATCCCAGCAACCACATGGTGGCTCACAACCATCTGTAATGAGATCTGACACCCTCTTCTGGTGTGTCTGAAGACAGCTACAGTGTACTTACATATAATAATAAATAAATAAAAATCTTTAAAAAAAAGAATCCATTAACAATAGCACGGAAGATATTTCTTGGAGGAATGTAAAAATATATACATTATTATATAAACAAACCTTATGCCCAAAGCAGCCCTCAATACTTCTGGGGACCCATACCCCCTGTTCCTGTCCCAGAGGCAAGAACCATGTCATTCTGTCCTCACCAGGGCCATGATGAACTCCATACCCATCTCTCTTCAAATTTTCTCACAGTAGATCCAGCACTTAGCAAGGGTATGGTCTGTACACGTTTTTCTGTTTTTTTGTTTGTTTGTTTGTTTTGTTTTGTTTTTTCCTTCATCTCCAGCTTCCCAATTACAAACTTTCAAAACTCCAGGTGTGGGAATTGGACCTAGGTGGGGCCACAATCCTACACTGAAGAAAAATTAATTTTGAAATATTATGTTGATAGAGTTATATTTGAGGTTTTTGGCCAGAGGAATTTGATCTCTCAGATATGCTCTAGATGGAAAAATACTTCACACACTCATTCTGTCATATAAAACAGTTTTATTTTGTTTTAGAAATTCATACATAAATACTTCATATGCCTCACTTCTATCCTCCCTCAGATTCATATTCTCTTCTTTAACATATATATATATATATATATATACATATATCACATATGTATATATATATATATATATATATATATATGTAAATATGTATGCATCATGTACATACTTACATCTCAGTCCTCTTAGCTTTGCTCATATGTACCTGTTTAGGGCTTGGGATCAGGCAGCCTGTGTGTACTTCTTTCTATCACATGAATACAGACAGCTAAAGGGGCTGGTTCTTAAAGATTCCCAGACTCGTTCTCATGCAGATTTACAACTGGGAGTGATTCAAAACCAGGAGCAGATTTTAGCCATTCTTCTTTTGTGCTATTATCTACATACCTTGCATGGTCCTAGCCTTTGATTTCATGTTAGGGTATATGGAACATCGACAATATGCTTCCATTTCACAAATGGATTAGTTGCTGGGAGAGGGAGAGAGGGAGAGAGAGAGAGAGAGAGAGAGAGAGAGAGAGAGAGAGAGAGAGAGAGAGAGAGAGAGAGAGGATATAAAAAGAGACAAAGAACCTATATACATGTCAAGCAATAACATGCATACTCCAGAAGATGATAACATTAACTGTACCATGTTAATCTCAAATCTGATATATACAATAAATATCACATTAAATCTTGCTCCACATTCTATATTGTAACATTTTATTAATATGTCAAAGCACATTAATGAACATATTTAATAGATATAGCCAAATCATTATTTATAATAAATAATGCATTGCCTTATAACCACAGCAAATACTAGTGTTTAGTAAGCCTCAGTGAAGTTCATTAGGCACACAAATTTATGTACAAGATATAGTTTTAGATAGTTATAGATAGAGTTTTACCTATAAACTTAACTTCAGATCAGAAACCTGCATACAGAGAAAGTAAGCAATGTGCTCAAATTTTTGTGACAGGCTACAATTCAAATCCAAATATCCATAAACCATAGTTGTTGTTTTGAGATATATCAACCACAATTATCTCCTGCCATCATCTTCCCCATATCTCTTCTCTCTAACGTACCTGACCATCTTTGATCAGGCAGACCAGTTGAATATTGCTATTTAATCTCTTCTCTGCACGTAAGTCTTTGCCACTGTGTCCTGCCTATCTTTATAGAATCTGAAAAATTCTGCTATTTGTGTACATTAAGTCAACCTTCTACTCCTCAAACAAACATTGACTAAGAAGATTGAATTATGTGTTCAAGTACATCATTCAACATGGTAAAAGTCTGACTCATTAAAAAATAAAATAAAATATGCTAGTTTAAAATATACTGTATTTAGTTAGAATACAGTTTGAACATGACTCTCCTGTTAGAATCTTCTGAGCACTGAGATTACAGGGATATGTCAACATGCCTTTTTTTTTGGTTAGCATCTGTTATTAAAAGTCAACACTCTTTATACATGATTCCATCCCATGTATAACAATTTTTTTTAAATCTCTAGGCTTACAAATATATGTTTTATTTGCCAAGAAAAGAAGATTGAAAAAAATATTTTACTTAATGTATTCTTCCCATTTTTAACATTTTTCATTTTATAATTATAATAAAACGTGAGAGTAACTCTGATTGCCAATGATTTAAGTCATAGTTTTTCATAAGGCAGGGATTCTAAGGCTCTGATAAATTAATCTTTCTATTGTCTTTGCTTTGTCTATCATTTAATAATTATAATAGAAGAATACTCAGGTAGGATTAAGAGACTATTTTTGAGAACATCAATATAAATTTACTATATATTTAGGCAGAGTTCCAAAGTTTTAGAAAGAAAGTCATAGTTGGAGAAAAAGTTAGTTGAAAGTCACAATAGATAGTTTAGATATTGTTCTAAAGAAGGAATAACCATTTTAATCCTGCTTCTTTGTATTTCTAACAAATAAACTTGGGAAATGTTACTTGTGTTGTTCATTATATAAAGGAAAATGTTGAACTCTGCTTCAACAGCCTCCTGTTCCTGTGATAAATTTTTATTTTATGTCCTTACAAAGCAAGTGACAATTTGGTACAGACAGCATCTTAAAGAATTGGTTTATAAGACCATATGACTGTGGCTCTCACCAAAAATGGCAGGTGATTTATTCAAATGTTTTCTGACATATTTCAGGAAAAGAAATTAAATTTAAAGCAAAACACAACCATTTTCTTTCTATTCCCATATATATACTACCTGATATTTGAGGGCCTTAAGTTTTATTTACTTCACAGACTCCAGTGGTTCTCTAAGGAATAATTGCTACTCTCCCAAAAGAATTTGGATGGGCAAAGCTCTCTAACTTTCCCATCCCCAAATGACTCTTGGCATGGTTTCTTACATACTGTTGACAATACCAAAACATGCTTGGCCACTGCCCAGCTGTGCTTGTATGGACCCCAGTGTTCTGAAGCGCAGCCATTCTCAAATTTGGCTTCATAAAGGAATCACCTGGGGAGCTTTGAAAACTACTGATGCAGGGGTCACAGTTTCAGAGTTTGATTTATAGGTCTGGCCTAAAGCCTACACATCGGGTGTTTTAATAGCTCCTTGGATGATTCTAATGAACAGGCAGTGCTGAGAATTCCTCAGGATTGGAGCTGTGCAAACGTGTGAAGCAAAACAGATTCTGGACTGTTCAACACTCTGCACTCACCATTCTGAATCTGCCCCTGCAGCACTCCTGGTGGATTCTTAGTTGGGAAGAAAGTATGTTCATTGTTGCTCCAAAAGTATTCCAAGATAAAAGCAATGTTCCAGAAATGTCTGTATTAGAGATACTACATAATTTGTGCTAGGTAACATAATGATTCTTTTGTTTGTTTGTTTTTATATTTAAATTTATTTTTAGTTTTGTATATGGCATGTGTGTGTGCATGTGTGCATATGTGTATATGTGGTGTGTGTGTGTGTGTGTGTGTGTGTGTGTGTGTGTGTGTGTGTGTGTGTGTGTGTGAATGTGTACATGGGGATGATGGGGATGTATGTATACAAGCACATTTGAACTGTTGTCCCGGGACACTAGAAAAGAGCATAGGATCTCCTGGAGCTGGAGTGATAATTGCAAGTTTCCCCAAATGCATGCTGGGAACCACACTCTGTTCCTCTGTAAGAGCAACACATACTCTCAAGCCCTGTGCCATCTTTCTAGCTCCAGCAAAACAACAACAACAACAAAAAAGTTATCTTTCAATACAAACAGCAAAACATGAAGCATACTTTGAATGCAATGCCACAAATCAATACAATTAATGGCTTTGCATAATGAACTTCATATTTTTCTCATGGCATGGAAAGATTAGTGTAATGGTGTAATTTCAGCTTTGAATAAGTAACTGTAAAGACAGGATGTTGTTGTGTGTTTTATATTATTTTTCTTTTTAGTAAGTTTGTTTGATAGCATTACGTTTTGTTTGTCTGAACTTTGCTGAAGCAGGATTTGAAGGGATGAATGATCAGGGATAAAATACAATGACAGTGAACTGGAAGAGAAGAAATTTTCAAACACAAAGTGGAGTATTTGAACTTCCAGAAACCTCAGCACAGAGGAAGCCTGGAGAAAACTGGTCATTTTGTTAAATTCTGTATGACAATCTGTAATAAGTAAACTCAGCAACAGTGGCTACCTATTCTTTGATATGATTCCCTAACCTCTAAAATAATTAACCCTATCAGCTATAATTGTAATGGTCCCCCTTTTATTCTCTGAATTTGCAGAATAAAGTTTCTATCATTACATACTGAGAATAAATAGCCGTGAAAGGCTGGAGGAAATTGTTGGGTAATAAAGAGATGGCCAGAGTCCTCAGGGAGAAGCCCACCGAACCTAAAATATTTGATCAGAGAACTGACAAATAATGAGGCAAGCATGGAAGCAGGGTCCCTCAGAAGGAGAAGGGAAGGATGCATATTCTTATTATCTGCAGTACGATCAGGATCCAAGTCATTCACACGGAAATCACAGCAAATTCTGTTCCACAAGCAGCTGGAAAGTGTGGTAGACAGACAGCCTGAAGGGTGTGGCTCTTCACCCTTCCCTTGGTGCTTTGGGGGATGACTACATCAAGGTTCATAAATGATGCTTGAAGCTTTCATCCTCAAATAGGTTTGAGTTCATGAGAACCCTTTACCAAAAGATAAGACCTACGGGAAACTTCCAATTTCTACATTACACTCAAGGCTTGCTCGAATTTAGCAAAAACTTCCTGGCAAGGTACAATGTATTTTTATCTGAAGCTACCACGTTCTTGTTGCTTTTATGAGCTGGAAACTGTGTTTTGAAAGGAGCAAATAATCTATAAGTTGTTCAGCATTAGGGTAACTACAGAAGGCCAACCTTGTGATACGGCATACACTATTAAATTACTGCAATTCTTTACTCTGCTTATATCTGTTTCCTTCCTTTATAGACCCCAAGAACAAGATACACTTAAATTTACAGTGAATGACAGTTTTACTAGACTCATAGGATAATTTTGACACGAATTAATATTTTCTTTCCTTCTTGTACAGAGAGATATATGTTTTTCTAATAGAAATAGTGTCGTATTTTTTAAGACAGTGGTTTAATAATACACAAAACCACAATACAAAAACAAACAAAACATAGCCAGCTGCCTTTGCAAAAATGACAGTCATGGCTGAGTAGAAGACACAGATGTTTGGGACCCAAGGGCAGCAGGCCAAAGGTCAGGGGTAGAGGTCTATTTTTGAACAAACATGGAGCAATCGAGGTGGAGAAACACTGGCTACAGGACAGGCTTTCCATGTAATCTGAAGTTGGCTTTTAGGCCTCTGAAATGCACAAGAACACATGCATGTGTTCTGCTCATTGTGAGTACCATTCCTCACTGACACTTGCTTTGCTCCTCCCCCAACCTTTCTTTCCCTTCTCTCCATTCTCCCCCAGAATATTCCATGTCCTCATTAACAGCATCTTTCATTACCACCTGTTCAGTTGGCTTCTTAGCTGATTATCCACAAGATACTTTGCCTCCTAGACGAAAGAGTAGTATTTTAAGATAGCAATACTGAAAAGACAAACTTCAATAGAAATGAATCCAGATCTAAATATTTTTTACAGAGAACTAAAGCATTTCAAAGCATTCTGCAGTCATGTCTATGTTATATTTTGTTGCTTATTCTGTACTTAGATTTTGAACCTGGCATGTGTTTGATAAACATGTGTTTGATAGAGAGCTAGCATATGCTAAAAGCCATCAGCAAAGGCTCTGGACAAATTTACCTGTCAGGATGTTAAAGTACTAAGTCATTGAAGTTTTGATTCTTTACATTCAGAATATATGGCCAATATATTAAACAAAACAAAAATTTGATGAAGTCAATGACTTTATAATGTCAGTGAAGTGCACAGGTTAATTTTAATTCATGGTATTCCTAAAACATGAAGGAAAAATGACATAGGAAAGTCTCATTGGATAGATAATCTGTGACATGTTCCCTTGTATCCTGGTATCCTGACCCACTTTGTTATAGTTCTAAGCACATTTTTAAAATGCTTTTTTTTAGTGCAGTAGATAGAAGCTAGTGTCTTGAATATATAGGGAAGCACCTTACTACTGGGCTACCACCCTAATCCTAGAACAGTCAACCATATATAAATTACTGATTATAGTGTTTTTCTAAGTTTCTTTTTAACTTTTCACATTACAGTCAATTTCTCCAAACTGATACCATATTATGTTCTATTTGATTTGATGCTTTTGTTAATTTATTCAATATTCTTAGTATGTGAACGGATTTTTTTCTATGTATTACCACTTTAAAAATACTTTTATGAAAACACTGTTAACCTGAGGGGAAAAAACTCTTAGATGTTATTTAGTTAATAAGAACTATTATTTGCTAAGATAATAAGTTTTTTAAAAAAACTATTTTCTTTTGATTCCATGTGCAAATTTAATAAAGAACAGAAGACATGACAAGGACCTACAGAATAGCAACTGCAAAGCAAAGGGTAGGCATAAGCCTCATGAGCTAATGAAAATATCAGCACTCCGATAAGTACCTTGGTTGAGGCTGCATGAGGTAGTGACACAAGCAAAGCTCAGATGTTCATGGTTCTGCATGCTGGGGGATTGTTTCCATTGATTCACAATTAGGATTAAAAGTAATTCAGAAAGTACTACAGAAATACTAAACATTGAGCTCTCGGCTCTATCTGCTTTGAAAAGATGAGTTATAAGTAGTCAGGAGAAGCTCTGTTAAGAGCTACACAAGTTGTCGAACGATGTGAGGTGAGAGATGTGACCTTGGGTAGGGATGAAGGTCTGTATTCCGTACCACCCTTTGGGATGCCATCTACTTATCCTTCCCAGTTCTTCCTGGCACTGCGGTTCACTGCCTTCCTAAGGGAACTGGGTAGAAGCACATCATTCTGGCTTTCAGATAAAAGAAGATGTACTGAAGAAAGCAGGAAGAAAAATGTTGCCTATCTCCTTTGTACACCCCCCCCCACCACCACACAGATTAGAGAGATATACTCTTCTATTTTAGAGAATGAAAATAAATGAAGACAGAATACCTTATTCCATCTCCACTGTGAGGATGTTAGACAGAATCACAAGAGTGGGCAAAATATTCACAGACATGGATTCCGGAACGTTAGCCTAATATCCTGGGAGTGTCTTCAAGATTTATCTTCCAATCTCGGGCAACATAACAAGGTTCAAGTCTCCAGGTTCTAAAAGAAGAGAATATAAGTCAATATTCAAGATAAAAGATACAATTTGTTAAACGCATGAAACTGAAGAAGAATGAAGACCAAAGTGTGGACACTGTGCCCCTTCTTAGAATTGGGAACAAAACACTCATGGAAGCAGTTACAGAGACAAAGTTTGGAGCTGAAACGAAAGGATGGACCATCTAGAGACTGCCATATCCAGGGATCCATCCCATCATCAGCTTCCAAACGCTGACACCATTGCATACACTAGCAAGATTTTGCTGAAAGGACCCAGATATAGCTTTCCCTTGTGAAACTATGCCGGGGCCTAGCAAACACAGAAGTGGATGCTCACTGTCGGCGATTGGATGGATCACAGGGCTCCCAATGGAGAGGCTGGAGAAAGTACCCAAGGAGCTGGGGGGATCTGCAACCATATAGTTGGAACAGCATGATGAACTGACCAGTACCCCAGAGCTCTTGTCTCTAGCTGCGTATGTATCAAAAGATGGCCTAGTCGGCCATCGCTGGAAAGAGAGGCCCATTGGATTTGCAAACTTTGTATGCCCCAATGCAGGGGAATGCCAGGGCCAAAAGAATGGGAATGGGTGGGTAGGGAAGTGGGGGGGGGGTATGGGGGACTTTTGGGATAGCATTGGAAATGTAATTGAGGAAAATACGTAATAAAAGAATATTAAAAAAAAGTCAATATAGACAGTTGTCTTCAGGATAAATGTTAGGCCTCCTTAACACCACGCAACCAAAGACCCCATTTTTTTCAGACCAGGGCTCAATAGTTACAAAATTGCCTCAAAATCAGGCAGATACCTGCATAATGATGGGAACAGCTTCAGATTTGATCGAAGATATTGCTAGCTTTGCAGTGCGACTGAGGCACTGGACTCCTTGACCATGTAGATGGGATCCCAAGAGTCAGAGTTGATCCAGGTGATCATCAGCTATAGTAGCCAAGGGATTGTCTCCATTCCCTTCCTCCAACACTGGAAAGTACTGATGTAGCCTGCAGATATGGCACCAAGTAGAGACTTGTCCTTTGGTTTGGTTCTGTATTGCTGCCATCTATGGTGTGAGCCTCAGTGCACCCATGAGACTGTGCAAATCTGTGCCACACAAATGTAACAGAGCTTAATGTTCACATTAGCAACAAGCAGTTTTGATCACCATCATTACCGCAACTTTGGACAATGTAATATAAAGCCAGACTCTTTTCTCTAGGTGGTGACACATAGAAGCTAGGGCAGATTTCTCTCTCTCTCTCTCTCTCTCTCTCTCTCTCTCTCTCTCTCTCCCTCTCTCTCTCTCTCTCTCTCTCTCTCTCTCTCTCTCTCTCTCTCTCTCTCTCCCTCTCTCTCAGTGCAAAATGTGAGTGATGAAACACCACATGTTCAGCCCAGGACTCTCCAGCAGACACCCAAGACCCCAACTGCAATGCCAGGCAGAGACTCATGACACCATTTTATAAAATGTCTAGTCCCCTATCATTGATCTAGGATTTCTAGCAATAGTCTTGGGCAGAAGTCAACCATGGGTTCTACCCTAGTGTGGTGCAAGTCTGTGAATTCAGGGTGGGACATGGCTTAGCCACATTAGTGGCTACATCATAGCTCCAATGAGACTTTCAAAGAAAGTTTACCCATTTAGGAGTTCTAGGAGCTCAGATAAAGTAATACATCTGGTGTGGACTTAGGAGATACCTGGGGTTGCATCTCTAGTGCTGGAAGAGTGTTAGCCCTTCTGCCAATTTCACTGCAAATCTGAACTTATATCTCCCTCTAGTGATGAAAAGAAAGAAGCAACAACAGAACCAGAAAATTGGTGGATCCTATAGAATTCCATTAAAGATGGAATAAATATTAGAATAAATATTTTCCAAAAGTATTAAAAAATGAGCTTCAAGATCTTTCAGGAAATGATGACCTCAGCTAAGTATTAAAAGAAACTGTCAGACTCAAACAAAGGATATCAAATGTGAGCAAAACATCAGAGACCCCAATGTGGCTGCCCAAGGAAACACAGTGTGAATCAAGAATTAATCAAACAGTGATTTCAATAATTATATCAAATAATTTTAATTGATAAATAGTAAAGGAATGTGAAAATCAAACAGAAATCCTTGAACTAAAAAGCATACCTAGCAGATTTTAAAATGCAATAGAAGGCTTCATTAGTTGGGTGGGTCAAATGCAAGTGACTTGGTGTGCTCAAAGACAGGCCACTGGGATATGTATAGGTGGAGGGTAAGAAAGGACCAAGGGTGTAAAGAAGGCTTATGAGAACAATGGGGAAGCATTAGGAGAGCCAAATATGAGTTACTGGGGCTTCAACAATGGGATTTGAGATTGGCAGAAATAAATAAATAAATAAAGTACAATGCTCACTCTAAGAACTAGCAATAGAACCTTCCAAAGCTGTTTGCACATATCCAGGCATAGGAGTGTCAGCAGTCAGCCGTCCAGCTTAACTTAATCAGGCCTGTTTCAAGATACCCTGTAAGTGGCTCACCAAAGGTGAAAGTCAACAATAAAAAATGAGGTTCAAGGCAACAATAAAACAGAAGTAACAAACACAGCAAGTGCCCTACTCTTCTGCAAAGGCTACTTTTCAGCAAAGATCTTGTAGCTGGAAGGTAGTTTGAGGTATTTACAGTTCATAAGGGAAAAATCATGAAACAACAATGTTTTACCCAACCAAGCTATTCTTTAGAAGCAAGGAAAAGATGAAGACATTACTTGACAAAGACTGAGAGACTAGGCCATTTTCTGAAGTTCAAAAAGGCTTTTTTTTTCCCAACAGAAGGAGAGATGTGATTCCCTAAAAAATAACAACCATAAAATTTTCCCTAAAAATTTTTGAAAAGTGGATATTATAAAACTCACTGGTAATACTAAGTAGACAGCCAGAGTGCTCTAAAATTATAGCTACACAGCATATGCCATTCATTCTTTAACATGAGGACTAAAGAAAGAAAACAGCAAACTAATTACTACATTAATAAACTAAAATCAGGCATCATAAAATTAAATTTGGAAACAAAAATTAAATGTAGAGAACATAAGCATTTTGGGGGAAATTTTGAGCATTTATAAGTAACCAGTTAAGGGTACTGAATCATATGATAAAGATGCTGTCATGGTTTGTATATTCTTGGACCAGGGAGTGGCACCATTTGGAGGTGTGTCCTTGTTGGAATAGGTGTAACCTGGTTGGAGTAGGTGTGTCACTGTGGGTGTGGGCATAAGATCTTCACCCTAGCTGTCTGGAAGTCAGTCTTCCACTAGCAGCCTTTGGATGAAGACGTAGAACTCTCAGCTCTGCCTGTGCCATGCCTGCCTGGTTACTGCCATGCTCCCACCTTAATGATAATGGACTAAACCTCTGAACCTGTAAGCTAGCCCCAACTAAATGTTTTTTTATAAGACTTGCCTTGGTCATGGTGTCTGTTCACAGCAGTAAAACCCTAACTAAGACAGATGCTATGCTAAAACTCTAGAGTTGGACCCAGATCTATCCTTTCTGAGTCTCTAGAGGTAGTATTAATATAGTTCCCCCAGAAATGAGTTGTCATATTTGTCCTTCTAATTTTTATAGGGATATACAACTCATAATCCCTATCTTGAGTACACCCCTGGTATGTCTGTTTTGTTTTAAATAAAATAATAGCACCGGGTTCTTAAAAGAAGCATGTTTATATCTGTGAAAAGGATGGGCCATATGAGTTAGCAAACTGAACTTTAAACTGATGGGAAACTGAACTACACCTGTTAGTTCAAGAGCACAATCATAATTGCCCACATTCAGTAACACAGACTTCAATCTGGCAAGTCAATACCCCCAGAACTCGACTATAGTTATTAACCACCTCAGCAGAGATAAAACTTCATCCTTTTACTTTGAAACTCTATCCAGTTTCTGACCATGTGTCATATTCTAAAATTCAGGGCACTCAATCATTGGACTATTCCAAAGGAAGTTATATCATCTGAATGTTTCTAAGATCTCAAACTAATAAGACCTGGTAAGCATGAGACAGGGTGTACTCAGTAAGTGGATATTATATATGCATGAAAATTCAGAGCTACACTTTCAGATGTTTCTATGAATACTACAGGATTAAGATCACTGTGCCTTGACTCTTTATGATTCATTGTTTAATGAGCAGCTACTGATATAGAAGGCAATGTACTCTCTAGAGAATGTAGTGGGTCACCTAACAGAGGATTCAGATACCAGACATGATAATGGCAATTCAGAATCCACACTCTCTGGAATCTATGAAGACATATTGACATTACTTGTTAACACAGACTTTGCATATATAATTAAGGATGTCACGTTGGGATATTAAGGCTGGGTTATACAGTTAGGTATAGTCTAGTCTACAGATTGTTGAAATGGAATCTGTCCCTCATTTCAAGGGAGGAAGATGTACTTGCAGAAAAAGAATCAGAGAGATACAGCATGCCTGGGATCGAAGACAGGAAAACCAAGAGTTTACACAAGAAATGAAGTGAGGGCCAACTATGAACCAGCACAAACAAGACAATGAACTTGCAACCGAAGCTTTTAGAAGACAACTAGGTCTAAAATCAACTTCATTTTAGCTCAATAAAAGTCATGTAATGCTTTCAAAATAAAAATTATATTTTCAATATTTTCATTTTTGCCTTCACACATTACACAGTAAGAGAAAATGAATATTGGAACATGGTATTTTTTTGAGGCTGGCATAGATAAATAAGCCTTAAGTAGAGCATTTTCATTCTTGGGCCTAACGACTCAACAGACTCTATTCATCCTAGAGATGTCCCACACCTCCTCACCCCCATCAATTGCAGCTTTCCATTCATTTTTATGACCATCCAGCTGTCTCTCCTCTCTTGATCCTGAACACCTCACTCCCCTCACCATCCCCTTCACTCCCAGTTCCCTCCCTCTTATGACTATTTTATTCCTCCTTCTAAGTGAGATTTGAGCATATGTGTTTGGGCCTTCCTTCTTTTTTAGCTTCTTTGGGTCTGTAAAGTGTAGTATAGTACCTGTATTTTATGGCTAATATCCACTTTCAAGTGAATACATACCATGCACTCCATTTTGGGACTGAGTTACCTCACTCAGGATATTTTCAAGCTTTATCCATTCTTCAGTTGAAGGACATTTATGCTGTTTCCAGTTTCTGGCTATTATGAATAAAGCTTTTATGAGCATAGCTGAGCAAGTCTACTGCACATATACTCAGTATAGCAGAGTTTTGAGGTAGAACTGTTTTCAACTTTCTGAGAAACCCCAAGAATCAATGAATGTGACCTTACCTGTCACTCACAATATTAAGGATATGGAACCTGAAGAGGTCGCCTCCTGTAGCCAGGCAGTAACTTTCATGAAACAATAAAGATACCAACCCTCCTACAAAACTTTCAACCCAAATGCATCCCATCGATCAGAAAGGAAGGCACAGGGGATGGAGCAGAGATGGAAAAAATGACCAACAAATAGGTGGCCCAACTTGAGGCCCATCTCAGAGTAACCACCAATCCCTGATACTATTAATAATATGTCGTTATGCTTGCAGACTTGAGCATATTGTCCTATGAGAGGCTCCACCCTCTCAGCAGCTAATTCAGACAGATACAGACCCCCACAGCCAAACAGTGGATGTATCTTTGTGACTCTGATAGAAGAATAGAAAGATGGATTGTGGGTCCCCAAGTGGGTAGGAACTCCACAGGAAGACCAACAGAGTCAACTAACCTGGACCCTTGGGGCTCTCAGAGTCTGAACCACCAACCAAAGAGCAAAAATGTCTGGACCTAGGCCTCCCTGCACATATGTAGCTGATGTTCAGCTTGTTCTTCATGTGGTTCCCTAACAACTGTATTGATGGCTATCCCAAAAGCTGTTACCTGTATGTTGGGATAGGTTCCTCTAGCTGGGCTGCCTTGTCTGGTCTCAGGAAGAAAGGAAGTGCCTAGTTTCACAGAGACTTGGTGTTCCAGGGTGGAGAGATACCGGGGGTGGGGAGGTGGGGGGAACAACACACACAGAGGAGAAGGGTGTGTGCGTGGGAAGGATTGTGAGAGAGGGTGACTGGGAGGGGGCAGTGAGCAGGATCTAAAGCAAATAAGTAAAAAATTAAATTAAATTTATAAAAAAAGACTTGATCGACTCAACAATGTTCTAAGTGTCAACAACAGAGAGGAGAACTAATGAATGATTTGGGGACCAAGAAGAAAGTGTGAGTCAATAGGCAGACTTCTGAAAGCTTTTCTGGTTTTATATTTTGTCTTATTAGAATGGGACTTTGATTACACCATTGACCATTACACAATTCATGTGCTGACATTTTGAAAATCATCTCCGGGATATGTCCCTTGGCTCTGTTGGAGATCAAATATCTGACCTAGAATATGTGACTTGCATATGTGACCAGTCTAACCTTCAAAGAATTATCTGTTAGCTGATCCACCAAATGATAACATCCATAGTGCCCCAGTTTTAAATGAAGTAAAACAAGGATTTATAAGTCTCCAAGGGCAGAGGAAATACATATATTATATACATACATAATACATATACATACATAATTTATATATATACATATATGCATACACATGCATATACACACACATATATACGCACATACATATGTACACACACACACACACCCACACACACACATATATACATATATGTATATCTTCTTGCTTTGTTCCTTCCTGTTCAATCTGAATCTTACCTCCTGGTAAGCCCAAATTATTAATAATGGATGAAAACATTCCACAGATTTACCCGTGCTCAGCACAAACCCCTGCTGAATGGAGAGGAGGTGTCTTAAAAATCAAATAGATGATGCAGTCAATTTGTAGAATATCTCTCAAATTCCTCGTATAATTGATGGAAAAAGTACCCAAAGTGTCAAAGTTACGAAAATTAGGTCTCATGTCTCAACGACAATCCTCATTGGAACTTATCCTATAGTACTACTGACCTCCCAGCATCATCAGCTAAAGCTGAGTTTCTAATGTATTCAATTGATGGTATGTGATGATGATATTGAACCCCTACCCATGAAGTGTAGGACTTCTTTACAACATACATATATTCTGGATTTAGATATATTTGCCTTCATCACAAAGCTTCTCGCAGTGACACTATTCTGTGCCTTGTTGACTACTGTAATATCCAAATGCAATATTACATCTCTCTGAGAAACTTGATTTTTTTTTCTGCAAAGTGCATGAGGTGATTCAACAGTTTCTCATGAGTCACATCACGTAGATATAACTTAAGCAAGTTGATATTATCTCTCCAAGGAGTTGTGGGGCTACTTCGAGAATTCTTTTAATGCTGGAATGCTGTCCTACAAGACACAATGTAAGATTGCAGCATTATTTTGACTTATAAGCAAGAACTGGAACTCTTTCATTGAAAGCTATGAATAAATGGCTTAGCAACCAGGGATTGAAAGGATGATAGATAGGTCTCCTGTAACTGGTACTGAATAAGATAATAAAATATTTTTCCACGTTTGCATAATTTTCAATGCTGATAGCTTACATACAAAAAAAAAAAGGAAAAAATGCTCACTAGGAAATATAATCATTTTCTAACTGAAACAGAACCACATGGTTTTACAGAACATATTCCATTTTACCACCTCTGCTGAATGTCTTTCCTTCCTTCAAGTCCACGTATACAGTTGTCCCTGTATCTCTAAGCATATACATACATGCTTTGGTAACATAGGAATAAAACATGTCTTACAAATGTGAATCTGAGGTCAAATTCTAGACCCAATCTGATTAGCAGAGTCCAGAAAGAAGTGGTTCAGAGACAAAGACACAGGACACAGAGTTGCCATTATCTATGGAGACAGTGTAAAATATAATTGACTCTAGTGTTTATCTTCTTTATCTCATTAAATACTTTCCCTCCTATTTTTTATTATTTCTTTGTGAGTTTCACAGCATGCAACCAAGTCCCATTCATCTTCCTGTCCCCACATATCTACCCTTTGCTCTTGCAACCACTTTCCAAATAAAGCACATATATACACACAACAAAAAACAAAGCATAGAAAAGCATCTTATCATAGAAGCTGTAGCATATACTGTGTATCCCTCAGTAACCTCTTTATCTACACATCTTCACTTGTAAATGTCCACTGCAATGAGTCATTGGTCTATGTTGGGGAGAAGCAAAAGAAACTTACTGTAAATACTACTATTTAATTTTCAGACTCCATTTAATCATAGGGAGAAACTAAGTTCAAGGTCCCAGACCCTAGGGAACCTGGGAACTTCCAAATAGCTGAACAGCTTCTATTGTAATAAGAAACTTGTCTGAGTCCAGACATCTTATGGACAACTCATAAGGAGACAGTTGTCTGAGTCCAGTCATCTCAAGAATAACTTCTCCACCTTCCTAGCAGGGTCAAACTAAGCTCATGTTCCCAGGCCAAGGAACCAACTCCTATCCTGATTGATGAAAACTCCCTTGCTCAACCCCTTAATGTCAAAATATGATTGGACAATGCTACAGCCCACTCTGATCCCCCTCACTTTGTGATCTCCTCATTTAAATATTCTGTACAATGTCCCTTTAAGGTATTAGTTCAGCTCATGGGTCTGTTCTATGGCCCTGACCAATCAGTAGTGGCTTGATTTCAATACATTTTTGTCATGTGTACTGACCTGATGTTTGAGTTAGGTTGGATTTAAGTGAACCCCATAGCAGTCTGGTTCAAGTTCTCTGGCTTCTTTGACACCATTAATATTGGATCCCCAACAGGCCTCCTCCTAGTTATCCTGTTGTTGCCCTGTGTCCCGGAGATGCTGGCCCTTTTATGCATCCCAACCATTCCTAGATGATACAGATTTTGGGGTGGGCCTACTCAGAGTCCTGGATCTAGGCCAAGTGCTGTTGAGCTAGCCAGATTACCAGCTCTTTTCTCCACCACCAGGGAGAGCTCTTCAGCACTGCTTCAGCTAGGCAAACTAATGCTACCACCATCTGCAGGAGGCCTGGTACACTCTCCTGCTCAACTGCCATTGGGGACTGCTCACCCTCACCCACATCTCCAAAGCCAACTCCACTGTGCTGACCAGTCAAACCACAGGCCCAATCTTCTACGTTCTGGATCAGCCCTCCCATATCCTGTAGTCTGGCTCACTCATGCCTTTGCTATCAAGGCTGTCTCCACTGTTTTGTCCAGGTGAGATCCAGTGCTAGTTCTTCTGATTAATAACTATTTAAGTCCCAATTCTATGCTCTGTAGAGATTTCATCATTCTCTTCAGGATATGAGCAAATTCCTAGGGGACTGCTGTTATTTTATTTTCTGGGTCCTATTTCTATATAACTATTTCTTCTCCATTCTAGTCTAACCTAAGGTAAGGTTCAATTGTTTTTTTATTTATTTAGTAATAACAACCAATCAAGGAAACAAACCGTTCACATATTCCATTCATTGAGTTTAGAAATATGTTTGTGTGTGTTTGTGTTTGTTTGTGTGATATATCAATGTGTGTGTGTGTGTTATATTGCAGACATGACCCTGTAATCTTTCTAAGTATATATATATATATATATATATATATATATATATATGTATAATATAAATATTATATATGTATATATGTATATGTATATTATATTATATTTTTCAAGACAGGATTTCTCTCTGTGCCTTGGCTGTCCTGGAACTCAATCATTGAGAATATTTTTAATAAGACCATCAGTCACTTGGATGAGCAGATTTAGTGAGAGGTTCCTGATCTGGAGGACTAGGGATAAGAAAATAAAAAAATAGGAAAGTTGGGACTAGAGGGTATTATATAAGCTGGTGATTTATTCCAAGCAAGGTTATGAAACAAATGCAGCATCATTTATACATTTTGTAAGGGGGGGGGGGCGATTGGACAGAGTCTTTAGAAAGCTACCATACACTAGAACAAAGTCAGTAGGAGGCTAATCAAGCAATGTTGCACACAGAACATCTCAGGTGCATCACATACTGAGCACACAGTGGCCTTCAGCTGATAACCACAGCTCCTTAGAGGAAAAGAGTTGGGTTCCCAGGATTTTGCATCCATTTCCCAAAGAACATTGCCCAAGGCCATTACTGGGCTTGTTAAGGACATTTCTGATTTTAGAGGAGGAAATGCATTCCTTCTCCATATATCAGGGCCTCAAGGAAAGCTTTGGATAGGCCTGGCTCCTGACATACCCTTTATATATTATTAGCTACTCTATGATCAATTTTAGTCAAAAACTAGAAAATAAAAACACACCCAACAATTTTCTTCTTGCTGTAAAACTTAACTCTATTTTAGTGCTATTACCAGAAAGTTCATCTTTGCAAGTAAAGTGTTTGTTTTGTTTTTATTGCTTAATTCTTCTATGAATTTTTTATTCTATTGTATTGCTAGATACCCTATTTTCAAATTCAAAACATTATTGAGTTTTGTTCTAAGAGAAAAGATACTCTGTGAAAATGTCTCAAGCATTAAACAATTAACGACAGAACAAATCTACCTAGGGATAAATTTTCAGTTAGATGATTGATGGTGAAATGTTACAGTAGTTATTGTAATTATCATCACATAGATGAAAGTCTATAAGACAAGAAACATTGATAGAGTTGAGATCACACTAAAAGAGATGAAATTTTAATCCAATTGTATTTTATTCCACATGCCCTCTCATGGAAACACACTCATTTCCAGATGTTCATGGAGGCTTTGCTGTCTGCTGAAATGTCTTTGTAAAACATGAGTCATGTATTCTTTACACAGATCCTGCAAAGTCAGCAACTTTTTTAGTTTTAAAAATGGTATCTAGATATACACAATGTTGCTAAGTTTGAACCAGTGGTTTTCGATGTGTAAAATAAAGCATTTAAGTTGAACTGTTGGCATGGCCATTTTTAATTATGATTTTAAGGAACCATATGAAGTTTTCTATTCTCTGCCATTTTCTCTGTATAAAAAAACTTTAACTTCATTAGCAGCACTTTTTCTATCTACCTATGATAGGATATTTATGTGTGTGATATATAAATAATCAAGTAATGCATGTTTTAGTATTTCTATAGGTATGTATAAGTGCTTCACAAGTACTTGTTAAAAATAAATGATCTTATATGACTTAACTATAATTTATCTTGTATAGAAAAGTAGTTTGATTGGTTCAATTTGAAGATAAAACATTTCTGCTTTTTATGGAAACACCATTTGATACAGGTGAAAATGAAATCAATTTTGGATATGTAATTTACTTTTTGTGTTTCTTTTTATTGGTTCTGGTTTGTTTTCTGTCTTTCTTTGCTTGATTATAATTAAGCTTGAACATAAACTTGTAGATTTAGACTTCCATTCTATTAATGCCATTATTGCACCAATGGGCCTATCCTGTCATTCCAGTCATCGTAGCTAGTAGGGTTTATAACTGAGTGATGGATTTAAAAAAAAATAATAAATTTTCTGTCTTATGAATTGCATTATAACGCATATATTCTCATACATATATATGAATATATATTTCCTAACTTTTAAAAAAAATGGATATTTTATTTATTTACATGTCAAATGTTATTATCCCCTTTTGAGGTTTTCCCCTGCAAGCCCCTATCCCCCCTTACTCTGCTTCAATGAGAGTGCTCCCACCCACCCACCCTCCCACTCCCGCCTCACCGCCCTAGCATTCCTCTACACTGGAGCATCAAGCCTTCACAGGATCAAAGTTTCTTCTCCCATTGATGCCAGATAAGGCCCCTTCAGCTCCTTTAGTCCTTCCCCTAATCCTCCATTGTGGTCTCAGTGCTCAGGTTGGTTGACTGCAAACATCCTCATCTGTATTGATCAGATCTGGAAGAGCTGTATCAGGTTCCTATCATCACGCACTTCTTGTCATCTGCAATAATGTCTGGGTTTGGTGTCTGCATGTGGGATGGATCCCCAGGTGAGGCAGTCTCTGGATGGCCTTTCCTTCAATCTCTTAATTGCATATTTTCGTTCTTGTGTTCTCTTCCTGTACATCTATACATAGGTTAGCTGTATAGAAATATGCTATTCTATAGAATATTTGTTATTTTACAAAAGCAGTTTGACTGCCTTTCTGATGGCTAATCAACTAGTCTTCAGTGATACATGCAGAAAAGCTGAGAGTGTTCTACTGTTTTGTTTTATCAAAAAAGAAACAGTAAAGCAAGCATGAAAATTAGTATACATCCTGTTAGTTGTTGAACCATCTCTTTTATTTTAGATAACTGCTCATTCAAATATCATTGTTGGAAAAAAGACAAGAAACTTAACTTTTCATGAACCTCCAGAAGAGAACTCTTAGGAGATTACATAATAATCTGAATATGTCCATGAAATTAAAATAAAACCAAGAAGTTTCAAAGCAATGGAAGGAAAGTAGCACTAAATGTTGTTTTGGCATGTTAGTTTCCTTGCATGCCTATTTTTTCAACTTATCAGTATGGAAAATTGGATCAACTGACTTCCTTTGTAATACAAGAAGCTGTTAAGTTTTTAAGCCTGGTTTGTAAATTAGAATGTGTTAGATGTAAATGTTATTGGCAATTAAGGTTGCTTATTTGCCTTTCTTGTCTTCTTCAGTCACAAGCATTATCTTATAGATAACATTATTCTGTGGAGCTAACCGGAAATGAGACTTGAGGAAACAATCTCACCAGCTAGTGTGATTAGTGGAGACACATAATTGCCTGCCTATTTACTTTGAAGCTGTCATTTAATGAAGTGGTTCTAACTAAAAGTCTAATGGAAAGAAATTCTTAATTTCTTTTTAATATTTCCCTATGTCTGGGAATGTAATTTAAAATAAATTTGAATACTGATTGCTAAATTATATTCTCTCCCATCAGCAGAACATCAAACTGTTTCTCTCTTTATAGACATCAAAACACATCATTTAAGATGTTACATAAAATAAACAGCCAATCATTAGGAGATAATCATAAGTCCGAACAAAATGCCAATTTTATGCAGTCATTCCAAAGAAATGTATATTTTATGTTATACTAATATACTTATTTCTTGAAAAGCTATTAATTTTCGTGTATTTCTGCATTGTTGTCGAAATTATATTTAAGTAAAATGTTTATTATATAATTAAATGGAAATTTTGTCTGTAGAAACTATGCAGTTGACAGACTTTAATTTCCCCATTGAACATATCCATTCATCTTAGCACAATACCAATATAACAAGGCCTACTGCTATGATTCCTTTTACAAGACTCTTGAAAGCTGACAAAATTATAGGACTGGCAGGATTTATTGTTTTCAGGTGTTGGGGAAGTGAGGATGACAGTGTTGCATGTAAGTATTAAGGTGTATTGGGAATCTGTAATCAACTACATTTCTACCATCAGTACAGTGATGACTGGATAATTCCACATAGGCATTCTAATGGCATAGCAAGCACACACACACACACACACACAAATAGACATACCCACACACCTACATACACAACACATATGCTCGTGAACTGTATGAATTCTAATTTCTTGCCTTTGATACTATATTGTAATTATGGAAGAAGGTCTAGGGTAAATTGGAAGAACAAAAGAACTATTCTTTAACCCTCTACAATTTTATAAAATCTACAATTGTTTTAAAATAATATTTCAAAATTTTCACGTGGTGGGAAACTATGTATCAGCTGTCACAACAGATTGTGGAGATTTGCCTTCTTATGTCTTTGCAGAGACTTCAATTAGTAATCAAGGGTAGGAGGGCCCATTGTGGGTGCTGCCATCCCTGGTCTTGGGTTCTATAAGCAAGCAAGCTGAGCAACTCAGGGGAAGCAAGCCAGTAACATCCCTCCATCAGCTCTGCATCCGCTCCTGCTTCCTAAATTGCTTGAGTTCCAGTCCTGATTTCCTTTGGTGATGAACAGAATGTGGAAGTGGAAACCCTTTCTTCCCCAACCTGCTTCTTGGTCATGATGTTTTGTGCAGGAATAGAAACCCTGACTAAGACATTTGGCTTGTCGATGGAGCAGATTAAAATGCCTCTTATAGTCACAATATTTGGGGTAGATCAAATGGGACTGTTTAACCTCATTTAAACAGAGGAAACATCTATGAATATATTGTTTGCTTCACCATCAACTATGATATAATGAGCAATTAATATTTCAACTTCTTTGTTATTATTCTTATATAACATTCCAAATCAATTTTAGAATAATCTTCTTGTGCAATTAGTATTTGAACATGTAGAATTTGAGATTGCAATTCCTTTCTTGGCATATATCATTAGAACATATTAGATTAGTTTTCATAATGTCAGTGTTGAATATAGTTGGTTTATGTACTGATAATTTCATAGAACAATATGTAGTGATAAATTTTATGTTATGCACAAGTTAAAATAATTATTCATAATACATGTTATGTGAAATGATGAATTACTTATGTATGAGCTGGAGATGTTGCTGGTGCTAAAGTACTTGCTGCCCAAGTGTGAGGTCCTGAGTGTCTCCCTCAGTTTCCACATAAAAAAGCTGAGCTTGGAGACACTTACTTGCAATTCCAGTGTTCAGAAGGCAGGAACAGGCAGATTCCTGGAGCTCATGGGCACAACTTAGTTTAGACTGCTTGTTAAGCTCCTGGCCAACAAGAGTCATTGTATTTTTTAAATAATGGTGTAAAAATAAGGGAGAGTAAGAGACGAATGTCCAAAGTTGTAGACTCTGCATACCTGTACACACACACACATGTGCACAACTCACTTGGACTTTACCTACAAGCACACAGAACATAAAAATTAAAAATAAAGATCTGGAGAGATGATTCATCAAGTTAAAAGCATTTGTTGCTCCTGAGAAAGACACAAATTCAGTTCTCATCATGCACATAGTGACGCAATATCATCCACAACTCTATCCAGATGAAGAGAATTTGATGTGGTTTTCTGACCTCCACAGCATAGACACCAGGCATGCACAGAGTGTACATCTATATGTGCAGGGAAAACAATTCATACCCATACATGAAATAACAAAGTCAAAATTTAAATTTATTAAAAATAAACAAAATAAAATATTAATGCATGAGTATTACATTACTAATGACTATATTTATAAACAGTTACATACTACTATAAATGTATTTTATACATATACATATATATATGTATAAATAAGTATTTGAGAAAATTAATCTGAGGTTTCACCATGTTTTGCTATGTATATTGAAATGTATATAACAGATAAGTCATACACACAGGCTGCAATTTTTATGTAATAAAGATATTTGGAAAACAAATACCCAAAGTTTCTATCCTGAATGTAACAGAAGGTACCTTTGAAGAACTCGGTGCTGTTTAATGTTACCTTTCATTTAGAAGTATTGACATTAGAAATGTACTTTGTGCAGCCGATTATTCCATCACAATGCAACAAGGTTCACTACTTATGATTCAGGCAATCAGTCACCTGCTGGTCATAAAACATCCTCATGTGCTCCCCTGGTTAGATATATTTATTAGTACCACCTTACAATAGCGAGTGATGGGATAGTTCTGTTATTGCTTCAAATTAAGATATATCTGAGGGCTATAGGAGAGAGCCTGGGAATTGGGTAGTTAAATCATCCCTGAGAGGATTTACCGCATACCGCATTATTTCTATCCTCTGCAAAGGAATTCTCACAAAAGAAGAGGAAGCAGAGAGGAAAATATCACATATTCCCTTCTAATCCCTTAAACTAAATCAGCAAGGTCTCTATTATATAGGCCTATTATTATTAGAAACAAAAACACATCTATATGTGTATACCTTAAAGTACTCTAGTAACAAGTATACATGTGATATTTGGTATAGTCTTTTAATTCAGTGCAGGGCAGAATGATATTCAGCGATGCCTTCATCAATACTAAAGACACCAACTAAACCATGGTATGGACACTTATGCATTAACCAGCATTCTTGGGGTATATTTTTAAAACTTTTTTTAAAGCCATAGGCAAAAATAAAAGCAAACTAACAACAACAACAACAACAACAAAAAACCCAAGAAACACACATACACACACTTACATACACACAAAATTCCCAAACAAAGCCAAATGGGAGAAATTAACAAAAATACCACTGAATTCATATTGTGTTGACATAGGTCCTGCCCTGAGGTATGGTTAATATATCAGGGAGACACTACTGGACAAAACTGATTTGTCTTTTGCCAGCAGGTATCCATTGCAGATAGCTTCTTGGTTGGGTGTGGGAGTCCATGTTCACTTCCACTTCCCAGTGCTGAGATCCTATTTACTTTCACCCTGTGCAGATTGGTGCTTGCTGCCAGAGTCTGTGAGTTCACATGTACAACAGTCCTGTTGCTTCCGAAAGATGCTGTTTCCTTGGAGATGCCACACCACTGACCTCCACAGTTTTTTTAGTTCCTCTTCCAATTAGATTCCTGAGGGGAGGGTATTGATGAGGTCATTCCACTTAGGATTGAGTGCTCCGAAGTCTCGTACTCTGTGCACCTTGTTGGGACGGGACTTTCCAGCTCTTGATTGGAACTTAAAAAACAAATACCAAGAAGATGGAAGCAGACTATGTACTTGTTTCCCTACCAGACCCCAATGTGTAACTCCAAGCTGATGGTCACCTAGGAAGCCTGGTTGCAACTCAACAGGACATAAAACAAACCAGAAAAGAAAGTTATTAATCCCAATGTGTAACTCCAAGCTGATGGTCACCTAGAAAGCCTGGTTGCAACTCAACAGGACATAAAACAAACCAGAAAAGAAAGTTGTTAATATACAGAAGATATCTGTAAGTAAAAAGAGGTCTGGTAACAGTGGGAAAAGAGGTAAAAGATGGTGCAGAAAAGTAATGAGGATGCATTATATACATGTATGATATTGTCACAAGATGAAATTTATGATTAAGAAGGAAAAATCATAATGTTTAGAACAAATGCTGATAATTACAAATGCAGCAAAGAAGGAAGTTGTTTTAAGTAGGAAAATATCTAGACACTGAAAATTTCAAAGAACTACAAACAAGCCACCGTTGTCATCTTCAGGGAACTGAAGCATGGCTGCAGACATTAAGCATGGTTTGAATGAAGAGCGAGTGGATGTTAGACACCAAGCGATGAGCAACGTGAAAGGCAGATCCAAGTCACATGCCAAGGTGAACCTTTGCTGAAGTTGAGTGAGTAGCCAAGCTGCCATTCCTGGACAAGGCAACATGGACGGTACAAACTCGGAGTTCCATAAATGTATCAGAATAAGAAGAAAGACACTGGGAGGTACCCGAGTAAAACTTACTGAGGCAACCTAAAGGATGGCATCAACAAGATGCTGACATTCTGACTTACATTCCGACTTCTTATTCTATTCTATTCCACGGCCTACGGAGAGATTAGCTTAAGGTCCTTGAGTTGGGGAAGAGTACCTTGAATTATTTTGTCATCCGGAAAAATCACATATATTACTAGAGAAACATGAGTCAAGGCAGGAAATAAAATGATACAATAAAGGGAATTAAAGAAACGAGAAAGTAGCAGGCAACCCCTGGGAGCTTTGAAAGAGAAGAAACAAATTCTCCAGGAGGACCTCCAGAAACTGTACTCCTAGACACTTTCTGAGTTTACACCTGTGACCTGATAAACAACCTGCAAGATCAGATGTCTTTGGGGAGGAGATTTTTATTTTATTTATTTATTTTATTATTTACTCACTTTATATCCCAATCTTTGTCCCCTTTCCCAGTTTCCCATCCCATTGCCCTTCCCTTTACCTCTGAGAGAGTAGAGACCCCACCTGAGTATCCCCCTACCCTGAAAAGGCACATCAAGTCTCTTCAGGGCTGGGCACGTATAAAGCTTTTTTAAAAGCCAGTGCATTTATTACTTTACTTATTGCTATGATTAAGGAACTGCCAAGGAGTAACTTTAAAAAGGAACATCACCTTTGGGGGTAGAAGGCATAATGACAGGAACAAGAAATGGCTGGAGAGACTGCATCCACAGTTAAGAAGCAGACAGTAGAGAGGAAGTAAGGCTAACTATGAAAACACAAGGCCTCAGCTTGTGAGCTACATCCTACACTGAGGGCACAACTCCTAGATGTTTCACAACAGGGCTATGGTCTTGACACCATTGTTCAAACACAGGAACCCGGGGGCAGGCGGGGGTGGGGGTAGGGAGATGTTTCAAATTCAATCCATAGCAGCTGCTTTCTTTGTTCCAATTATTTTTTCTAGCAGGTACAGGAAAGGAAATCACTTAACAACAACAACAACAACAACAAAAATGACGAAGAGAGTCAATGAGTTATACTAAGTTAACTGCAAAAGACAAAACATCCAGTGTGCCCACGGATCGCAGAAGAGTTCTGCAGCAGTGAGCAACCTATGGTGAGAAAGAAAGAAGAAGCTCCAGAGACACTCCTGTTCCTTCTTCAGATGCCTCAGGAAAGCACAAGCACTTTCACAGTACATTCAATATGGAGTGAATTTCACGCACGTATGCACGCATGCACGCACGTATGCACTTATGCACGCACTTATGCACTTAGGCACGCACGTATGTACGCATGCACGCACATATGCACGCATGTACGCACGCACGCGCATGCGCGAGATAAAGGGGACTCTTTCCATAGCAGTTGAAAAGATTAGCCATGTACAGAAAGGACCACTTGAGTTTCATGTGTTTAGCAGTACCCTGGAGCTCTTGACTCTAGCTGCATATGTATCAAAAGATGGCCTAGTCGGCCATCACTGGAAAGAGAGGCCCATTGGACATGCAAACTTTATATGCCCCAGTACAGGGGAACGCCAGGGCCAAAAAAATGGGAATGAGTGGGTAGGGAAGTAGGGGGGAGGGTATGGGGGACTTTTGGGATAGCATTGGAAATGTAATTGAGGAAAAGATGTAATAAAAAAAATTGAAAAAAAAAAAGAAAGAAAGTAAGTAAGAAACCACTTACCTATTACATATAAGTCCAGGCCCTCAGAAACATTGGATATAATCACTAGCAGGTATCATTGTTGGTATACTTCCCTTGAAAGAACCGTTCAGAATAATGGGTTACTCACGATGGAAAGTAACCTTGCTAACTTAGGCGGAAAAGAGAAAAGATTAGTTGAAAAAATTTTTGAGCTTGAATTTAGTGTGAGCATTTTTAAAAGTATGCTAACAACTCCTCCGTCCTAAACTGGATACTTGGGAAAGATCTGATTTCAGGGGATACTCCCAGTTATAGTATCTGTGCATCCGAAGGGAAAATGATGCATTGAAAGGCTGTGATGCAAATATTGAGAGTCCACTAGGAAAAACTAGAAGCTAGCCCTATGGACTTAGGAGGCCAAGAGAATGGGATGCTGCTATATAAAGAAGACAGAGACTGCCCAACATTACTTGATGTTGTTCTGTGCCAAGGACTTCTTTCTGACTTACATCTCCCAACTGAACTAGTAAGTTGACACTGAACACAGCTACTAAAATAAGGCAAGATTTTGCTTTGCCATGTAAAGAAATTTCAACTCTTTTCTATTTTGACATTATTAATACTACTCAGTAAACATGTAAATGCTCAAAGGAACTTGTATAGATTTTAGTACTCAGATTAATTTTCCTAATGAATTAAGTATATCTTATGTTTACATTTATGAATACTAATGTATTAATGCATGAGTGTTTACAGATATAAACTTGAAGGTGAATTCTTTCCATTTTGTTTTGGTTTTGGATAGTGTGAGATTATTTTTATGTGGTTTGATTTAACCAGATTCTTTTATGGCCAGACAAAGCAAATTTTGTTTCACTGCTTAAAGAAGAAATTTCCCTTGTTTAGTTTCTTTGTCTTAGTTAAGTAACTACTAAGCCAAATAGAACATGGCAAGACTTTGAATGATTTAAAATGTTTCATAGATGTTACCTATTTTAAAGTAAATTTCATAAGTAAATTGTTTCCTTTTCCACGATTTCTAGACAGTATATGGGTAGCATTTCAGGTGCTGATGTTTTAAAAGAACACTTCAGTATGAAGTGTTTTTATACAAACATCTCACATTTTTAGACATTCAAAATCCAAGGTCCATTCATGTCTACCAAGGGCAGAATTTACACTAGTGATGACATTGATGAATTTGCTTAAATAAACTTTAGTGCAAGTATTCAGTCACGGCTTGTGCTTCCCCAAACCAGGATTCTCACCATAAACTGCAGGCTCTGGGTGGACTGGTCACTGCTGGGATGCCAGCCCTATGTCCTGTGTGCTCTGTGCTCAGGGGCTTCCTATCAGTGCCCCAAGAACCCTAAGTTCTGTTTTGTCCTCACTCTTTTTCTTCATCCTGAACATCTCACATTTTTTGCCAGCCCCCAAATCTAGGGGCTTCAGATAACAAAGAATTGCCACTGCATTCTGTTCTATTGTTCAACATGTTTTCTCCTTTACTCTGCTGGGTCCACTCTGGTCAGCCCTTCATTCAATGCTCCAGGACAAAATTTGGACAATACTTACGAGTGTACTTTCTCTTCCCGGGGAATGAGCCAACCACAAATGAGCAAGTTCCATGTAGCACATTTCTATTGTGGTAGTGAGGTATAGTTGCTAAAGCTTCTTGTGTGGTAAGCAAGCAGTCAAGAATTGACCTATACCCTGCCTTCTCTCAGCACATTTCTTTTCCATGTCCATGTCCATGCCTGAGTGTGGCCATGTGAGCATACATGCAGGTAGAGGTCATAGGTCAATGTCACGTGACCACCTTGTTTTCTGAGACAATGTCTCTCCCTAAACCTGGAGCTCAGTGACGTAACTGGACTGGCTAGCCAGCAAGCTCCTGAGTCCCAGCTGTACAACTAACTCTATATGCATCTCCTCCTTCTGGAGCACTGGGTTGTTGGAGGCTTGCGCCATGGTGGGGCTTTTCACACAGATGCTAGAGATCTGAATTCAGTTCATCCTACTAGGTCAGCAAGCACTTTAGAAGCTGGGAAGTTGCAACAGCACACTTCCTCAGGCTTCAGATTGAATTGTCAGACTCTCATGGATACCTAGACATTACAAGTCATGTGACCCATACCAATGGCAGAAAACAGTGAATTATGTTTCCTGGGAGAAACTCCAAATGTACATAGCATTTCCTTAGAAGGCAGATAGCAAAATCCCGTTCTCCTCACCGTAGGTATTTTAAAGCATCATTTTCTGTATCTGGCATATAGTAAACACTAGCTAGACATTGTGTGAATAAACGTCTTCACGAACTGTCTCCCAGAATCCTTTTTAACAATACATATATTGTTTAGGAATCTTAATAGCTCTAACATGCTGGCTTTTTTAATATCAACAATACAATCAACACAAACTACCACCTACATTAATGTTGATGCTATGCAGGTAGGAGGGGTTCCTTATATAATAAAATTTCTTTTACAAATAATATTGTGATGAAGATCATCATAGGTCATTTTACATATACTTTGAAGTTTTATATGTATTTTGTTTACATATACTTTGAAGGATTTGGATATGAATGGATGCTTGAGAGTATTTTAAATTTTTCAAAATTATATTTATCCACATTATTATCCAGGAGCTTTGAACTGCTTTCACTCACTCAGAAGAATTTGCAAGAGCCATAAACAATCTCAGGTCTAAATATTAACATTAAAAATACTTAGGACTAATATAAAGATGCATGTGTCACCTCTTTTAATGAAGGAAGGAATAAGTAATGGGCGGTATAGGGGACAGTCCTTTGAATGAGTGCTATTTAAAAGATATTTTTAAAAAGATACAGAGCGGTTCTCAGCTAAGAAATTGGAGGGTTTGCTTTCGTAGTCAGAGTGAAGAGTACATTTCAGTGGGGATGCCACAGTGAAGATGGCTGCAAGCCTTCAATTAAACTCTGCTTCTTCTGGCCCCCAGTCTATGTCTCAAGCCAGGCTGTATTACAGTCTGTAACCTTAGTGTGTGATGTCCCTCAAAACGGAGGGGAGGAAACAAAGTCCGTGGAGGCTCCTATGAGATTGGCCACCAAGGGCTGTCCCACAGAATCTTGGGAACTGAGATCCTCATGTAGGTTTTCAGTGTCCTTCATCTAATTGTAAGCTCAAAAGGTAGAACTTGATTAATTTGCCTTCCCAGATCCACTCGGTTTGGGAATGCCTATGCAAGCAGCAGCCATCTGAATGATGTCAGCTCTCTCCTAGGTACTGACCATCCTTGTGTAAATGGCTGTGAACACTTTTCTACCTGGGGGACAGTTCTAGATCTGAGTGCACAGCCACAAGGATCCAGGGTTTGGAGGGGGAGAAATACTGAGCAAGCCCTTGATCTAGGGGTCCATGGCATGAGCCCTGGAGAGGAGGTAGAGCTGTACCCAGCTAGGGTGAGAAGAAGGCTACACAGCCAGCAGAGGCCTGGAAAGGATGAGACCTATGCTGCCATCAGCTCCCATCCTTGCCCCACCTGGACCTGGATCCTCCAGGAGCCATTATGAACTGACATATTCCAATAACCAGGTTACTTTTATCCAGAGACTCTTCACTAATATAAGATTAGCAATGGGAAACAATCATTATTTTACCTTTAGATTCTATTCCTAGTTAAAGAGCCAATAAGATTAGGTATAGAATTTCTCTTTTAACAACACAAGAGTTAAAATCACTACACCCATCTTTTTTCTTTCTTCTTTTTTTTTTGTTTTTGTTTTTTTCTAGCTATAACTATGGCTGCAAGGCCTGATTTTTCTAAAATCTAGTCTGAAGTTTAAATTGTGTAACATATTACTTATATACACTTATATGTGCATATGTATATATATAGTATATTTCACAATATTAAAAAATAAAACCATATTTATAAATGAATAAATGGTTATATATGCACATACACATACGCATACACACACATATACATACACAGTTAGGTTGGTTTTGAGACAGTGTTATTATGTAGAGACTAGCCTTGAGTTGACTAGTTCAAACTAAACTTGAAGTCTAATGATTCTGTTGCTGTCGTTAGTGTAGGTCAGAGATTATAAACATGGCCCGTCATAGATGGTTCATTTTTATTTCTTTTGCGGAGTTCTCAGAGTATAAATATAAAATCTCATGTAAGATATACTATCAAATCCGCTAAGTTTTGCATGGTAAAAATTAAAGTTGTTATAAATAGCTTTGTTACTATGTTTACCTTAAATCTTTAAATCTTAAAAAATTAATTTTAAATCCCAGATACACAGAAAACACTAGCTGATCATTGACAATACTGGACAACTTTCATGAAATAAACTCAGATGGTTTTTATTTTAATGAATTCTTTGACTAACATAATTTAAAATATTTAAAAATTTTTAATTTTTCCCTAATATACAATAATTACTTGACAAGAGGATGTTTATGTTTCTCTTCCATACTCGAGCTGTTGTTCTTGTCATCTTTAAAAGTGAGAATGAAAGGCTAGATTTTATTCCAAAGAGCAATTTCTTGAGTGGCCTTTGCTTTAAACTGAATTTTACTGTGTGGATTTTTTACTCCAGAAAGATGAATATATTTAATATACTTTCAATTGCATCATATTTTATAAGATCTCATGGGATCCATTCTTACATGGACTAAACATTATTGCATAATTATTGCTCCAGATATTTCAAATGATAACTAATTAAATATACATGATATATATTTATCAGTGAAAAAATTGCAGTTTCCATTTCTTCTCCTCCTGCCCCTCCCCCAAAGTGCTGATATCTCTACAGAAGTTTTAAAAAGCAAAACCACCATAACACCTGAGAATATGAATTAACATTAATAATCATTAAAAAGAAATACACGTTTAATTAGGGGAGTGCTTAGGACTTCCAATTCTGAGCCCTGGAACAGCGGTAGTTTCCTTTTGTATGCACCTTTGATTTATCGTAAAATTTTATTTCATTATTAACTGGGACTACTGTCATGAAGAGATAGGTTTTAAAAAAAAAAACAAAAGGCTTGGAAAATCATTACACATTTTCTCCTTAACTCAGCAGTTTACAACAGCAGAGTATGTTAAATTCTAATTCTCCCAATATCCACAGCTTTAATTCTAAGGTGAATTATCAACATTAGCTACCTGGCCTCTTTTATTACTCAATAATTCTGATGTGCTTCTCCTAGTTTGTTGTATAATAAAGTTTTCAATAGTTTGTAGTTGGATCTTTCTACTTAGAAAATGCAAACAGATAACCAATAGATAAAGAGAAAGAACAGATCTTTTGCATCTTAGAGTGGGAGTACTTTACAGAGTGATCATGGATACTGGTCTGATTGCTTTTTAATGCTGTGCCTTACCAGGGATTGTTTTTCCCTACCATCATTTCTGTCCTAACACTTCGTTTCTTTTTAGGGATTAATTTCATTAATGACATGGAGCGCAATTAAGCGAATGAACTTCTTGAGTTTAAATCAATTATTAACACTCTCCCATCCCCCTCCTTTTTGCTCTTATGTTCTTTTCTCTTGCTTGACTGCTTATTCGCTTTGAAATACAAAGCCCCTACAATTGTAGCTGTGTGAGAGGCAGATACACAACCCTCACAGATAATTTTGCAAAATGTCCCAAGCCAGATGCACCTTGTGCTCTTTCCTACTGAAAGTTGAAATTGTTATCCAAAGAGCATTGGGAATGTGGTTACTTGCCATGCATGATGACATTCTGATATGTCTAAATATCATCAGAAATGTACTGTTGGTTTCTGAAATGTACTGTTAATTTTTTCTTCAGAAGCATAAAGCAATGAATTCCCCTAAATTTTTACTAGGAATTATTTACACAATTATCCCATGAAAATAAGGCCTATTGTTAGCAATTCTTCAAGTTCACAATACATGGACCTCTGGGTACCTGTCTGTCTAAAACATTAAGGCCAATGTTCAAATTTGGACTTGGGCTTCATGTTGATGCATTTCTTTTTTGACACATATAAGCCATTGTCTAATACTGAAGCACTGTAGCATATTAAAGTGCACAGTTTACCAATAATTTCCTATTGTTTCCAGACAATTGCCCACAGACAACAAGCCATTCTGGGAAAACACTGCAAAAGGTATTGCAGTGGAAATATATGAACCCCCCAACCAGCACTAGCGTTTGGAGCTTCCACGTTTTTCTTGCTCTTTTATTTCTCATTATAGGTTAATGGGGTGCCTCTGCTCATCCTTTTAAAGCCATAAGTCCACTTTTCCCTTTGTCACATTTCTTTCTCCCAGGTAACAAAAATGATGAGAAATCTCAGGTCCACTACTGAAAGAATTAACTGCACCCACTTCTGGTAGACACACACATCACCTAAGAAAATCTGCAAGTCCAAACACAGCTAGAATAACATTTGAATAAATAAAGTGCTAAACCTGAAAAAAATATTTTGTTGTGGGAATAAGAATAGAAGAATAGGTATCCTTAAGAAATTAAAATGTTCATAATAGAATACTTTTTTGTACTTTTAAGCAATGCTGTATCACCTTGCTCCTTTGGTAATTATGACTCATGGAGTTAAAACGCCAACAGAATCTATCCAATAGCTATAACAAATGGAGGAATACTGAACACATGACATCTTGTGACATGGACTGTTCTTCCTTAGTACAACATGGTTGCCTTCATACTCTAAAGGCAGTCTTGGATGGCTGTATCCCTTTCTTTACTGATATTTATCAT
The DNA here is from genome assembly GCF_978045245.1 of Mus caroli. NCBI lineage: Eukaryota > Metazoa > Chordata > Mammalia > Rodentia > Muridae > Mus > Mus caroli. The sequence continues at coordinate 62,777,545 of NW_028227272.1, read as the reverse complement.
GAAGGGACAAAACAGCATGAAGATTGTTTTGAAATTGAAATATAAGATCACTCTCCATTTCTTTTCCCCCTCTGTAACCCTTCCCATTACCCCCCCTTTTTCTAAAATTGATGCTTTTTTAAATTTGAGTTCATACATGTATATAAACTCATAATTATGTAAATACAACCTTCTGAGTCCATTTAGTATTGTTTCTGTGTATAGGATTTCAGGACTGACCACTTGGTACCAGATAATTAATGAGAGACTAATTCCTCAGAGAGGACAATTCCTTCCCTCTCTCTTCAGCCTTTAAAAACTACAAAATATGAGTTTTAAAAATCATTCATAATAGAGAAAGAAAAGACATATAAAGTTAAATAAGGAACTTGATTATTACTAAAAACTCACGACATCCCCTTAGAAATCACAAGTTATAATAATCATTAGTAGCCAACCAAGAGAGAATCCTATGTTGTTTTGTTATGAAAAAAATAGATTTCTTCAACCAGCAGAATCCCTAGGACTGGCTAGTCTTATAGAAATGTAGGATTGCAGATCCCATCCAACTACACTGAGTCACAACATGCCCTTGAACAAGATCCCTGGGTGATTAGCACAAACTAAATTCAAATTAATGCCATCCCCGTGAGGTTCCTTTATCTCTCAAATTTGGCAATTTATGAGGAAAAAGTCATGCTTCACCAACTTTTATATCTGGACATAAGGAATGAATGTGATGAGAAAAATCTTCTGGCTTCATCTATTCTGTATTGTTGGGATATTTTCAATAAGATATGCACAAATCAAACTCAGAAAGTTTGATTGAAACTATAATAATTTCATTCAAACTATCCCATTTTAAAAACTCTGAAACTAACATTAATAATCGATAAAAAGTGAACATCACTGAATGGTGAGATCATATACCATGAGCATTCTAATGTGACTTTAAAAAAAAGTAAATGAAAGCAATTTTAAAAATCTATATAAGCAGGAGATGGCAGCCCCTTCCCATCACCCAGAAACGCACATATTTCATCCACACAAAAGTCAGTACAAAATAACTGTTCTATCCTTAGCGGATGAGGAGAGGTAGGAACATTGAGCAATTTTCTACTGTGTATTCAAGTATAAAAAAATCAAGATATTACTGAGACATTATTATAATTAGCCATATACATGTTATTTTCTCAGTATGATGATTCTAATGGATTCCTTGTCCGTGGTTTACTTCTTTGCTATTGGCAAAAATGATGGCCCAAAGAAGAGCCATTTTAGGTAAATTTGATTAATAGCCCCCACTTCTTTACAAAGCTGAAAGTATAAGAGCTTAGATGGATATTCAACAATGAAAGTAAACAAAGCCCCGATATGGTTTATGCAAGAGACTCTCAACTAAACTATTTGGATAAGAGAGTCTGTGCAAGAAAACAGGATAAAATGAAAGTCTTTCAGTGAATAATTTCATATGAATCAATGTCTTCTAAGATGCTAATGCAGCAGTTATGCAAAAGGACCATGGGGAATCTTGGGAAACAAGCTGTATGTACCAACTCCTGTGTAATAATTTGTTACAAGTAACTGATTTTTAATAAAGAAAAGACAATTAAACAGAGGCATTTTCCTCTTGCTGTTAATTAGCACATGAAGTCATGGGTGAACTCCTCCTTCATGACTCTCCTTTCTTTAGTAAAAATTACACTCAGAGGGCAAAATCTCATTGATTTAGTTAAATGCCACATGTGTAGAATTTCTTCTCTACAGAAAGAGATGCACACAGGTTTTCTCTTCTGTCTATAGACAAACATAACAAAAACAAACAGACTTGTACAGACCTTTATATGTTTGGTTATAAATTTTCAGGGTAGGTAAAAAAGTTGTATTTAAAGCAGAGTTAAATTCCTACCCTCAATTTACCTTTAAAGGTAATTTAAATGATGTGTAGAGGTTTGAGAAAAAACTTAATATTCAAAACAGTTTTCTTAATGAATCATTTCTCTATATTGTATACTCTAGGGGATACTTTGCATCTACCACTGTTATAAAAGCACCAAATATTCTTCAGATTAAATCTGTTTTATATTTGTTTTAAAACTCAAGAAACTAGAGCATAAAGGACCAAAAAGCCAAACTCCTATAATCCCAATATAGTAGATTGTTTTCACATGTAAATATTCCTACTTAAGCTATATGAGGATGGTATGTCTGAGAATTTCTATGTCCTTTGTCTTGGTAAATTTCTCACCAAATTTCTCAGAAAATACTGCACATGCAGAAACTCTCAGCCAATCATTGGACTGAGCCTAGGGACCCCAATGGAAGAGCTAGGGAAGGACTCAAGGTCCTGAGGTTCCCAGACCCAATGAGGATGACATTATCTAAAATACCCAACAAAGGGTAGATAACACCTGTAGAAACCAGGTGGATAGGCAAGGCCTCTGGTTGTGGGATGGGGCTAACTACCCATCTCAAAAATTTTAACTCAGAATTATTCCTATCTAAAGGAAATGCAGGGAGAAAGAGTGGAGCAGAGACCCAAGGAAAGGCCATCCAGAGACTGTCCCACCTGGGGATCCATCCTTTCTGCAGACACCAAACCCAGACACTCTTGCTGTTGCCAAGAAGTGCTTGTTGACAGGAGCCTGATATACCTGTTTCCTGAGAGACTCTGCCAGAGCCTGACAAATACAGAGGCAGATGCTCACAGCAATCATCAGACTGAACATGGGGATCCCAATGGAGGAGTTAGGGGAAGTACTGAAGGAACTGAAGGGGATCCAAAAGCCATAGGAAGAACAACAATATCAACTAACTGGACACTTCAGAGCTCCTAGGGACTAAACCACCAACCAACAAGTACAGATGGAGGGAGCCATGGCTCCAGCTGCATGTGTAGCAGAGGATGGCCTTATCTGGCAACAGAGAGAGGGGAGGCCCTTGGTTCTGTAAGACTCAATGGTCCAGTGTGGAGGAGTGCTAGGGAGGCGAGGCAGGAATTGGTAGGCAGGTTGGGGAGCAGCCTCATAGAGGATAGAGTGTTTGCAGAGGGGTGACCAGAAAGGGCCACAACATTTGAAATGTAAATAAAATAAAACAACAAAGAATGTGAGGCAAGAATGAAAAAACATAAACACTTACCCCTTTTCTGTGATAAAAGTCATTAAGAGATTTTGTGACATTATTAACCAAAGAGAATGGGTGAGGAAAATTGTCACGTATTTCAGAAAAGTAAATACAGTGGACACAGAGAAGCCACAGATAGAAGTCAACGGCAGCTTCTAGTGGCAATGTGTGAGAGTGCTTTCAGAATAACGAAATCGTTGGCAAGAAAAGACAGCAAATACAAAGGGTTTTCAGGTAGTATAGTGGTAATAGGGAACAGGAAGACAGTTATACAGATGGAAAGTAGAAATAAGTTAGTTTTAAAATAAAATTTGGACACTTTAACATGTGCAAATTAATGACTGGATTACAAAATAAAAGATCTGAGATACTAAACAGGCATGCATATAACAGAGAGAGTAAGAGCCAGGTAGGGGCAATCAACTGCATACCAGTGACTACCATAAGTGTGTAAGCCTTTATTTTATTTATGTATATGTGAGAATGTGTGCGTGTGTGCATGCACACATGCATGAAGATGGCTTTAGAGTCCAGAAGAAGGTGTCATATCATTAGAAACTGGACTTACAGATTTTTGTGAGCTTTGCTGGATGTGGTTGCTGGGAACTAAACTTCAGTCCTCTAGAAGAGAAGCAAACACTGCTTACTGACGAACCATACAACTGGCCCACGAACTGGAATTTTAAAAGCAAACAGAAAGACACATTGCAATCACTCCCTCTAGGAGACTAATCTTCAGAAAATATTGCAGAAAGGACAAATATGACTCTATAAAGAAGTCTCATAAGTTATTACAAAAGCCAGGCAATTTAAAAATGAAGGAAAGATTTGAATTCGTGCATTACCGAAGAGACGTAATGATTGCTAATGGTTTACAAGTACCTACTCAAGACAGAAAATGTTTGGCATCATTAGCTTTTGGAGCAATACAAATTAAAACTGTGTTGAGATATTGCTGCGTCCATATTAGGATGGCTAAGAACAGAAAAAGATTAAAATGAAAGAACATTCTAACGATGCTACAGGATGCTGAAGGTGCAGTGCAACTGGAATCTGATACTATTGCTGACAAGAATGGAAAAGTAGTACAGGCAGTTTGGAAAGCACTTCTTTTTTTCACTTTTTTCACTTCAGGGTCATGTGACATTAAGGATAAACTATATTTACATGTTTACATATTCATAAAAATTAGTCATTATTAATGCATTTTGAAAAGGTAATCTTTCTTGTTTTGTTTTGTTTTGTTTTTGTAAAACATGATTTTAATATTTTCAACTGTTGATATTTAACAAACAGAATAGCTACTTTAAGGTGTATTTCGGTGTTATGTCTCCTTTTTCATTTCTGATTTTATTAATTTGTATACTGTCTCTGTGCCCTCTGGTTTATTTATCTTGTAGATTTTCTCAAACAACCAGCTCCTGGTTTTGCTAATTATTTGTGTAGTTCTTTTTGTTTCTCTTTGGTTTGATTATTTCCTGCCATCTACTCCTCTTGTCAAGCTGCTAGTGTAAACTCTCTTCAGTTTCGTTTTGGAGGCACTATGAGTTTTTCTCCTACCACTGCTTTTCTTGTGTTCCATGAGTTTTGGTATAGTGTGTCTTCATTTTCATTAAATTTAAAAAGCCTTTAAATTCTGTCTTTATTTCTTCCTTGACCAAGGAATCATTGAGTAAAGCTTTGGTCAGCTTCCATGAGTATGTGTGCTTTACATTGTTTTTGTTAGTATTTAAGACCAGCCTTAGGCAATGGTGATTTGATAGGGTGCATGGGATTATTTATGTCTTCTTGTGTCTGCTGAGGCCTGTTTTGTGACCAATTATATGGTCAGTTTTGGAGAAGGCACCATGAGGTTCTGAGAAGAAGGTATATTCTTTTGCTTTAGGATGAAATGTTCTATAAATATGTTAGATCCATTTGGTTAATAACTTACGTTAGTTTCACTGTGTCTATGTTTAGATTCTGCTTCCATGATCTGTCCTTTGCTGAAAATGGGTTATTGAAGTCTCCCATTATTATTGTGTGTAGTGCAATGTGTGCTTTGAGCTTTAGTAAGTTTCTTTTAAGAATGTGGGTGCCCTTGCATTTGGAGCATAGATGTTCAGAATTTAGAGTTCATCATGGTAGATTTTTCCTTTGACCAGTATGAAGTGTTCTTCCTTATCTTTTTTTGATAACTTTGGGTTGAGAGTTGATTTTATTCAATATTAGATTGGCTACTCTAGCTTTTTTTTATTGGAACCATTTGCTTGAAAATTTGTTTCCCAACTTCTTACTCTGAGGTAGTGTCTGTCTTTGTCACTGTGGTGGGTTTCCTGTACGCAGCAAAATGCTGGGTCCTGTTTACATATCCAGTACATTAGTCTTTGTCTTTTTCGGAGAATGGAGTCCATTGATGTTAAGAGATATTAAGGAAAAGTGATTGTTACTTCCTGTTGTTTTTGTTGTTAGAGGTGGAATTATGTTTGTGTGACTATCTTCTTTTGGGTTTGTTGAAAGATTATGTTCTTGCTTCTTCTAGGGTGTAGTTTCCCTCCTTGTGTTGGTGTTTTCCATCTATTATTGTTTGTAGGGCTGGATTTATGGAAAGATACTGTATAAATTTGGTTTTGTCATGAAATATATTGTTTTCTCCATCTATGGTAATTGAGAGTTTTGCTGGGTATAGTAGCCTGGACTGGCATTAGTGTTCTCTTAGGGTCTGTATGACCATCTGCCCAGGATCTTCTGGCTTTCATAGAATCCGGTGAGAAGTCTGGTGTATTGTGATCAGTCTGCCTTTATATGTTACATGGCCTTTTTCCCTTACTGCTTTTAGTATTCATTTTTTTGTTCAGTGCATTTGGTGTTTTGATTATTATGTGACAGGAGGAATTTCTATTCTGGTCCAAACTATTGGGAGTTCTGTAAGCTTCTTATATGTTCATGGACATCTCTTTCTTTAAGTTAGGGAAATTTTCTTCTATAACTTTGTTGAAGATATTTACTGGCCCTTTGAGTTTGGAATCTTCACTCTGTTATATACCTATTATTCTTAGGTTTGCTCGTCTCGCTGTGTCCTGGATTTCCTGGATGTTTGTGGTTAGGTGCTTTTTGCATCTTTGACTGTTGTGTCAATGTTTTCTATGGTATCTTCTGCACGTAAGATTCTCTCTTCTATCTTGCATTCTGTTGGTGATGCTTGCATCTATGACTCCTGATCTCTTTCCAAGGTTTTCTAACTCCAGGGTTGTCTCCCTTTGTGATTTCTTTATTGTTTCTATTTCCATTTTTAGATCTTGGATGTTTTTGTTCAATTCCTTTACCTGTTTGATTATGTTTTCCTGTAATTAATTCCTTAAGGGATTTTTGTGTTTCTTCTTTAAAGGCTTCTACCTGTTTACCAGTGTTCTACTGTGTTTCTTTAAGGGAGTTATTTATGACATTCTTAAAGTCTTCTATCACCATCATGAGAAGTAAATTTAGATCTGAATTTTGCTTTTCCTGTGTGATGGTGTATCCAGGAAGAAGGGGAGGAAGGCAGGGAGGGAAGGAGGTAGGGAAGGAGGGTGCAAGGAAGGGGAAAAAGTCAGAGAGTAAAGGAAAAAGAAACCCCCCCCAAAACTAGTAGCTTTGGGGATATTTAGACTATGCATATATAATTAAGAAAACAAATGTAGAGATATTCTTCATGAAGCACACTGGTAGCAGGCATTGTTTGGAGACTTCATAAGCAATTCCCATAACCTACATCAGTAGATGATTTTCCTCATAAAGTCAGATGCATTCTGTCAGGAAGTGCACATATTAGATCTGGTAATAGTTACTGTCCATCTTTAAAATTCTCACACTTACCTTTTATTATAACGTTTTTAACTTCTGTCAAAATCTACAAGAGAATCTAGTAGGAGGCCAGGATCATACCCACTTGGTGCCCTGTGTGAATTGACCTCCTTGGCACTCCTGTCTTTGAAAAGCTGGTTTAGTCTGAGGCACACTTCTTCCCTAAATCAATAGGAGCCCCTGCAATTCTCTGAGTGCTCCAGTCTATACATAAACTTGGCATCTCACTCATGGCATGTATAGAAAAGGGACAGCATTATGTACAAGCATCTAATCCCCAGCGGAAGAACATACTCGGGTCTCATCAGCTCTATGACATGTGATGAGCACTATCTGTCAGTTTCACCCCCAACCAGAGAAATCGATTGTAATACACACTTCACTCTTCCAATTACTGTCTCAGAAAGATTATAATTTTTATCATTATCTATCCAGTCTCCCTTTATTGGAGTTCTGCACTGCCAGGTTAGTATATTACATTAAAGCCAGAGTTGATGGCCTTGTGCACACCAAGGTGTGTCTCCCACAACACATTCAGGAAAATTATTAGGGAGGTGTCCAATTCTGTTAGCTTATCTGAATTTACACGTCTTCTTTTACCTTTGCCCTCTTTCTTTTTGATAGGAAAAGCACTGTCAGTCTTCTCTGAGAGAATCTTGCCGGTGATAGCTGCTGTATTAGGCTGTCAGGCCTATCACAGTAATGCACTGCATAATGAGTGCTTTAAAGGCTTATTGTCTTACAATTCTCAAGTCCAGAAGTTTAAGACCCAGTTGCACTCAGTCCTAGATTCTGATGAAGTCCCTTATGACAGCTTTCAGATACTACTTCTCCATGTTGTCTTCTGGGTTCTCACAAGTTCCCTCTTCTCCGTGCAAAGGACCAAGGAGAGTTGGGAAAGTTACTAAGACACCAATGAAGTCTTCATTCTTAGTATCTCACTAATCCTAAACTGCTTCCTTAAGAACTTATATCCTTATATAGCCATAGTGTGAGGTGAGAGTTCAATATTTGAAACTGCACAAATGGCAACTCATAACCATTGGCTTCTGAGGTGTCTTCTCTTAAAATGCTCCATCTGTTGTATTTATGGAGGACATCATACAGCACAGAAAGGTACTTTTAAAAGACTTCCTTTTTAAGATGACTCTCACCCATTGAAGGTTTTTACTGGTTTGTTTCTATCTAATTATGACCAGAAGGATCTTTGAGTCATTACCAAATGATCTGAGGATGCAGTGAGCGAGGCTCTGTATGTTCCTGAATGAATCATGCTGCTCTTTTTTATCTGACAAAAAAAATGTAATATCCATTGCCCTCACACAGACAGTGATGGTACAAAGGAGCAGTGTTCAAATTTTTGATTTTTTTTTGTTGCAAAACCTAAGTTAATCAAACTGTTAGAAAAATGGAAAATGTGTTCTATCAGAGCTAGATAGAGAAGGTGTGTGTGGGAAGGGGTGGAGAAGGGGAAGAGGCAGGAATGGGTGTGGGAGAAAGAGGGATACGGGGGTGGGGAGAGGAAGAAAAGCAGAATGGGAAATGAGAAAGACAGAAAGATAGGGAGGGAGGAAAGAAAATAAAAGAGAAATAGAATAAATGAGAAAAGAATTCCCAATGTGAGGCTTAACTAATTACTTGGAGACAATGTAACAGCTCATTGGGCAATCCTGTAATCAGATGAGCCCAAGGGATGAATATGATCAAGTTTATAACAGTTCATTTTCTTTGAATGCAGCTGTATACAGTGCCCCAGGAGGTTCTTGAAGCACTGAAACTACAGTGACTGTTTTGATTAATAACATATTCAGTCCTTAAACCCCACACAGAGAAAAGCATATTGTTAGGTCTTGAAGGATAGATATCCAGAGGTGTTATGGAACCCACTCTGGAGAGAACGTGAAGCAGATGAGAATGTTTAATGAATGGCCATCTTAATTGTGTTGCCTTGTTAAAAAGGATCTTTTTAAAGTTTCCTTTTGTCATTTTTTTTAAATTTCTGTGAGGTTCCTAAGGCTAGCCAATGCTGAGATTACTGTGATTGTCATTTCTCCCCCAGTGGTTTTATAGCCAACAAAGGAACATTAGCACCCACTGACTCTATGTAGAACATAATCTATTTAAAGATACTTGTTTCCTCTGCATCTTCGTTTTAGTGGTTCTCTTTGTTATTTTATTATTCAGAAATCTGCATAAGGGCAGAATTGGAGCTTCCAATGAGTTTCCTTACCTCTCTATTTCTTCCCCACTGGAAGTCATGAGCCTTGTTGATAACAGCCCAGACGGGTGCTCGGGAAGCAATTATGATTAAAACCATGATGGGAATGTGGAGAACAGCAGGGCGTCTGTGGGTATCAGGGACTCTATATTAGGGACTCTTGTTAAGAACCTAATCCATACTCATTCATGGCTGCTGTCTTAGGGCTGCCTAGGTCTCAATAATAATTAAAATATTGTGAATGTATGTATGTATGTATGTATGTATGTATGTATGTATGCTGGCCCTTTGTATCATGATTCATCTATATGAATATTGTTTGATTTATTTTACATAGACATTGAATCTAAAACATGTTTCTTTTCAAATAAATGAAATTTACATTAAGAGAGTGCAATAAACAACGAACTAAATGTGTAATCTAATTTTGTTCAGCAAAATTTGGCAAATACAGTAAATATAAGTTTCTTTCTTTTATATTCTTTTTTTTCCTTTGAGACTATTTTATTAGATATTTTCTTTATTTACATTTCAAATGTTATCCCCTTTCCTGGTTTTGCCTCCGAAAACTCCCAATGCCATTACCCCTCCTCCTGTTCACCAACCCAACCACTTCTGCTTCCCTGTCCTGGCATTCCCCTACACTGGGGCATCAAGACTTCAGAGGACCAAGGGCCTCTCCTCCCATTGATGATCAACAAGGCCATCCTCTGCTACATATGCAGCTGGAGCCATGGGTCCTACCATGTGTACTCTTTGGTTGGTGGTTTAGTCCCTGGGAGCTTTGGGGTTACTGGTGGTTCATATTTTTGTTCCTCCTATGGGGCTGCAAACCCCTTTAGCTCCTTGGGTCCTTTCTCTAGCTCCTCCATTGGGGACCCTGTGATCAGTCCAATGGTTATCTGTGAGCATTCACCTCTGTATTTCTCAGACTCTTGTACAGCCTCTCAGGAGACAGCTATATCAGGCTTCTGTCAGCAAGCACTTGTTGGCATCCACAATAGTGTCTGGGGTTGGTAACTGTATGTGAAATGGAGCCCCAGGTAGGGCAGTCTCTGGATGGTTTTTCCTTCACTCTCTGCTCCAGTCTCTGTATCTCCTCCCATGGGTACGTTGTTCCTGCTTCTAAGAAGGACCAAAGTATCCACTTTGGTCTTCTTTTTTTCTTAAGCTTCGTGTGGTCTGTGAATTGTGTCTTGGGTATTCTGAGCTTCTGGGCTAATATCCACTTATCAATGAGTGTATACCGTGTGTGTGTGTGTGTGTGTGTGTGTGTGTGTGTGTGTGTGTGTGTGATTGTGTTGAAAATATAACTCAGGATGACATTTCCTCGTTCCATTCATTTGTCTAAGAATTTCATGAATTTATTGTTTTTAACAGCTAAGTGGGACTTCATTGTGTAAATGTATCACATTTTCTGTATCTATTCCTCCATTGAGGTGCATCTGGATTCTTTCCAGCCTCTGGCAATTATAAATAAGGCTCATATGAACATAGTTGGACATGTGTCCTTATTACATGTTAGAGTATTTTCTGGGTATATGCCCAGGAGAGGTATAACTGGATCCTCAGTTAGTACTATGTCCAATTTTCTGAGGAACAGCCAAGCCAAACTGATTTCCAGAGTGGAAGTACCAGCTTGCAATCCCACCAACAAGCCAGATATGAGCCACTTACTGAGGAGAAGAAATCCTGCAGAAAATACAGGACATTTTAAAAACATTTAGTAATGTTTAAATGACTTTTCAGGAGAGAAATACTTTAGTCTCAATACTCTAACTCAAAACAACGCTGGATTATTACCAAAGCTTGAGTATCTCTAAACAGCCTGTTATTACAGGTGACATATAAAATGGCATGCAAAATAAGTATAACATATTCAGTGTCAATACTCTAACTCAGAGCAATGCTGGATTATTAAGAAGCACAGGATATTGATGAAAAGACAGTTATTAGAAGTGACATATGAAATAACATGCACATTTTATCTTCAGGGAGATAAACAAAAATAACTAGGTGAAGACTCACCACCTCATACACATGTATGATGTTTTACATGAACTTGAAGTCTAAATGATAAAGAAGTTCATGAACACAGCACCAACTGCTTCTCAAGAATGGGAAAACAAAGGTAGATGTGATCGCACGTGTCTTTATTCCCAGCACTTGGATTCAGAGGTAAGTGGATCACTGCCTGTTTGAGACCAACTTAAAGCTGTCATCTTTAAAGAAGTGTACCCTAGAAATACAATTCTGAATGGACACTAAGTCTAGATGTGCAGTTTTCCCAATTGAAAGTATTCCCTTTATAGCTATTATATATATAATAAATCCAAAATTTGATTGTGGCTTAAAATAATCATTTCTTTATGGGTAGTGATTTTGGAAATCAGGGATACAGAGCACAAAGGAGTTGGCTTAATTCTGTCCTATGTTAGTTTTACCTCTTTAAAGTGACTCAGAAAATGTTGACGTGACTACTACTGGGAGGCTGAAATCATATTAAGAAGGCTGTTCCCTCATATGTCTAGTGCCTGGTCATGGATGATTTGAAGAAAATGACGATGTCTTAGGGATTCCATGGAAATCTTCCATGTAACCTACCTAGCTTTCTCTCAGCATCGTGGCTTCTGATTTGTTGGCCTTCTGCAACACTGAGTCAGGCATCTAGAAGCAACTGTTCCAATAGAAAACTGGAAGCTACCTGCCATCTTATGACACAAGTTCACTAATCACATGATACCATTCCCACTCTGTTGGTTACATACACTCACATGGTGATGCGACCTCATCTTTTGGTACCAGAAGTATCATGAAATTTGGACACACTATTCTTATTTTTAGTTTTGTTTTGGAAGGCCCTGTTTAAAATTTTATGGAAATATTTCATAAGTGCAAAACAAATGCAGGACTTACAGTTTAAGTATACTCCTCAGAAATACACACTGATGACCTCTAGGTAGAAAAATATTGTTAAAACCCAGAAGAGAATTAAAATTTAAAGTCATATGAAAACTTCCCTAAACCAAAACCAGTTATTATGCTATGTATGTTTCAGATCACATTTCTTGTTTTTAAAGGCAACTGCACAAATGGTCCTGTCTTGTCTTAGCCTCATTGTTCTCAGCTTTTGAATGCCAAAATGGATATTCAAGAAGTTATTTGAATTGCTGAAATTCTTGCAAGCAGTAGATGGCAGATGCCAGATTTTAATTCAAGTCTCAAGATTTCTTAGGGTTTTCTGTTGTTCTTTCTCCCATTGTATGAGGTGAAAAGGAAAATGGGGCTCACTGAAGTTACTATCAATATAACTTATAAGGTTAAAATTATAAGAATCTCACAAAATATTGGAATGATTAGAATGCCATGGTATTGAAATGGATCTCTGTTTTCAGTATTAATTGTAAGTAAATAATATTAACCATTTCAATTAAAGATGTGGAATTTTTAAAAATGTATTATAGTACAACAAGAGAAAGAAGAATCAAGCCTAGCAACCCAACTTATGGCCCACAGGACAGAATGAGATGTATTAATGTTAACGAGAATGTGCTACAGATTAGTGATAGAGCATTTGCCTAGCACAAACTAGACTCTGCTGTAAAACACACACACACACACACACACACACACACACACACACACACATACACACACACACAAACCCACACACACAGAGAAACTACAGAGCATAAACACTAAAAAACAAAACAGCAACCACAAAACACTAGACCCTGTGTGCATTATAATTCAAGCTCTCATGAAGCCATCCTTGAAAAATCTTAGAGTGGGACATGTACCATTTTATAATCTGGAAAGTACAGAGGAGATGAACTTAGTAAAACATGACAAAGAGAACTAGATGGTGTTTATAGATCAAAACTATATTATAAGAAGTTTTCAAATACCACATAGAGTCTATATCATGTCAGACAACAAATTCTGTATAAAGACATAGTGAAAACTTTCTGAGCATTAGCATCCTCTAAGGTGTGGTTGTGTAGAATAATTTCTTTATCCTAAACAATAGGGAAAAGGGAAAGGACTCGACAACTTCAGTTTCAGCATTGGTCCAGGGATGCATAGAGCATTCTGGATGTAACCTATACTTTCAATTATAGTAGACAAACCATCTATCCATGCAATGCAATGGACTCTCTTACCATTTATCACTAACTAGCTGAGTAGATTTTAATACAATGTTATACTCATCCTTTCCTGATAATGTCACTAAACAATAGCTTGATATATATTTATTTAAAATTGTTTTCTGAGTTCCTTTGTTCTGAGCACTAAGTTGTCTTATAAAATAACTGGTTAACAAAATTCCTGGTCTCACACTTAACATCTCCCATTCACAACACTCTATTTTCCTGTAAAGGCTAGCATTTATTTTTGCTATATAGAAAAAAAATGATGATTTATCAGAGATATTACCGTATAGTCACACTTCTGAGAACCTCAAGTCTTACTACCCTCTTCATCTTTATCAACTGACCCAATTTTCTTGATTCCCTTTTCAATTTGCAAAGGGAGGAACGGTGCTCTGCCTAGCAGTGTATGAGTTCCCTGTGTCTTCACATCTATGCAGGACCTAGTTCAATTCCCACTTAACACAATTATATACATGTTTTGACATTACAGTGTACAGCTCTTACTTCCCCCACTAAAAATATCTTTCACTATCTGAGCAGCAGATCACCCAATATTAATCACACATCAAAATGGAAGTTCCTCTTAGATCATCCCCACCTGGAAACAGCTGAATAATGTTTTAAACGCCTCTGAAAATGATTGTGTTTTTGACACATACTTAAATGTTAACCTTCTAGGCTTCTACTCTTTAAAGAATTTATGAGGAAAGTTTGAGGTTTCTCAGTGTAGTTATTCTTAACTTTTTATTGGTGTGTTGTTTACAGATGTCTGTGAAAACAGAAGGAAAGTTAAATGCATTTCACATGAAAAATCCTCCTTTTCCTCCCTCCCTCCCTCCCTCCTCCTCCCTCTTTCCTCACTGACCCCCCCCCGACACACACCCCAAAAATACAGTCTCACAGTGATTCCAGGGTATACCATTAAAGTACCTGAAATTTGAGAGCAACATTGGTCCACTGGTATTTAAAGATTTATTTATATAATAATGAAGGCTAAGGTTTTCATTTGAAATTTATATATTCCAAGAAGCCAAGGAGTTTGATAAATTGCCCTTTAGCATTGCAAATAACAGAAAAGAAAAAGTTTGAATCGATTAGATTTCACATGCCATGTGTGAATATTGATTTCAGCCCTGTCACATCAGCCTTTCTAAAGAAAAGTGAAGAGAAAATTCAGCCATCATTTTAAGGTGGGTCCCACCTGTTCTGATGGTGAATAGTGAGACAAGCCACTTGGGTTCTGCCTATCTCATATCAGGTCATGCCTGCTTCTATGTGTCTAAAAGATTAGTCAAATAACATTGAGGTTTCTCCATGCAGTAATGATTTCCTTGTTCATACAGATAAGTTATTTGAAGTTCTAAAATTTATGTCAAAAGAGTTTACTGTAAAAGTTCCACTCTTTTTCACTAGTTCTAGGTAAAAAGATCCTTTCCTCTTTAGATCTAATTCAGTACTTGTTCATTTCACTTAAGTGTAAAATACAAAAATTTCATGAAAAAAAATCAAGTATTTTTATTTTTCTGTTTCTGTAACACACCACCCTTACTATATATGGATATATGATTTATCCTTTTAGAAGAGTGATTATCAACCTGTGGGTCATGACCCCTTTGGAAGTTAAATGACCCTTCCACAGAGCTACCTAAGACTATCCAAAAACACAGATATTTACGTTATGGTTTATAAAGTAGCAAAGTTATAGTTATGAAATAGTAACAAAAATAATTTTATAGTTGGGGTCATCACAAGATGGACTATATTAATGGGTCACTCATTGAGGGTCACTTTATCTTTAGATAGACATCAGACTATTTGAAATAAATGTAATTCATGACCCCTTTCAGGTCCTCTAACACAGATACCATATCATAATCTACTTTGGATTTGCTCTCTTAATTCATCTAAAACTGCAAATGACAATATAACATAATACCGTATTTTAAGATGTTACGGTGCACATCCAGCTGTGCTTAGTGACCCAGCTCAGGCCCAGCCAGTCATCCCTTCCTTCCTGAATTGCCTCTGACCTCTCCTGACTTTGATGTGGAGCTCTGTGCAGTCTACCCTCCCCAGAGAGACTTTATAGCACATCATGATCCACCTTTCAGGGCTTCTCATCCTTCCTTGTTGTGGAAGTCCTCTCAAGCCAGTCCAGCAGATTTACCTCTTCTAGCACAAAAACAAGGTAGCCCCTCACTGCCAAACCTTCTTTTGCCTGTCATATCCAGCCCATCTGACCAGCAGCAGACAGCTCCTGTATCCCAGGAGCCTTCTTCTGCTGACCCATGGCATATGGCCAGGCCCAGAACGAACAGATAATATATCTCTGCCCCATTTGTACTCCCTTGGGCTTCACTCAATCTCTACATGATGCCTACCTACTATAAGATTTCAACTTTAGGGTCCAAAGTCTCAAAAGAATGGATTATGTGGAAAACAGAGTAGCAAGTGCTTGAGGATAAGGCAGATGAATTGGATCATTCACTCTTCAAAGAAAATGATATATTAAAAAAGTAAAGAAAACAACACACTAAACCAGAAATGGAACATGTGGGATCATTGAAATATGCAAAAAGATCAAATTTATGAATCGTGGATATCAGAACAAGAGAATAATATTAGGTCATAGTCTCAGAAATGATTTCATTTTCCCCTTCCTATTTATCAGTTCTTTTAGAATTGCATACAATGTATTTGGGTCATAGACGTCCAACTACTCCCACCCCCATTGGCCTTCCCTACCCACTCAACTTTGTATCTTGCCTTTCAGCTCATCACTTTCTATAACTATAACATTAGCATCACCATAATTCTAGTTTCATAGACACATCATACATATGCAAAGTTCAAAATATTCAGTAATATGTAGAAATCGCTTTTTAAAATTACCCTAGAGCTATTCGTGATATGTTAGTAAGCAAGGTAACAACCAGCATTTAATTATAGTGGCTCCATATGTCATACTTTTCTGTTAAGAAATGACCAACTTCATCAAAGATAAATCATATTTTGTGTGTTTTCAACTCTTCTGTCATAGAACAAAACCTTGGTAGGTGAAACTCAACATTTGGGTTGTCTTCTATGGCATCCACTGAAACAACAAGCTGTGTATTTCCTGACAACTATCATTCAATATTAGAACTATCCCAGTGTGTGTGTGGGCTTCAGCTTTAAACCAATCTGACGTGTTAACAACAAGTGGGGGAAAAACTAAAAGAAAGAATAATAAGCCCCGGAAACTGCATCTGAAAATCACCTATGGAGTGAGGACAGTAAACAATGCTTTCCTTACAGATTCACTGCCAAAACCTTTTCCTTCGCACTTGGCAAAGCAAGCTGCTTGCCATATGGATATTATTTAGCCATTGTCGTTACCCAGCCCTGAACTGAAGGGCACCCTCCCCACACACAAATGTCCACGTATTTTGTAAGTTGAAAAATTACACACTAGTTATTACCATTCTGGATGGAAGACAAATATCTTACATTTCCATTTTAATGCATTTCCTGGTCCTTAGAGAGTCAACCTCTTTGCAGGAATTGTCTTTAAAGACAACTGCTGATGAGTCTTAGTTGGCTTTGCCATTTGCTTTCCATTCTTATTCTCATTATTATTATAAACCAGTGGAAGCAAATGATTGAGAGAATGGTCTAAGAATTTCCTAAGTCATTTACATCAAAGTAATGATATACAATGAAAATATGACCAAAATATAAGGCTACACTGCCATCTGGAATAGAGATGAGGCTTTATCCAAGCATTTGAATAGTTGAGAATAATTCATATCCAAAAATGATTTTTATTTACATTCTAGCTGTCTCTACCCACAGTCCCTCTCCTACAGTTCCTATCCCATTTCTCCTCCCTCTTGCCTCCAAGAAGGTGCTCCCCTCAGGATCCTCTCTTTGGCCTCAAGTCTCTCAAGGATTAGATGAATCTTCTGTCACTGAGGCCAGACCAGGTAGTTCTCTGCTATATATGTACTGGGTGACTTGAACCAGCCTGTGTATGCTGCCCAGTTGGTGGCTTAATCTCTGAGAGCTCCCTGGTGTCCAGGTTAATTGAGACTGATGTTCTTCATATGGGATCTCCCTCCCCTTCAGCTTCTTCAATCCTTCCCCTAATTAAACCATATTGGTTCCCTACTTCAGTCCAGTGGTTGGGTATAGGCATCTTGTGTCTGTCTCAGTAAGCTTCTGGTAGGGCCTCTCAGAGGACAGCCATGCCAAGCTCCCATTTATAAGCACATCATAGCATCATTAATAGTGTCAGACCTTGGTGCACCCTCATAAGATGGATCCCAAGGTGGGCCAATCATTGGACTGCCTTTCCTTCAGTCTCTTCTCCACTTTTGTCCCTGCAGTTCTTTTAGACAAGACAAATTATTAGTCTGAAGTTTTAATGGTAGGTTAGTTACCCTATCCCTCCACTTGAGACCCAGTCTATCTACTGGAGGTGGATTCTTCGAGTTCCCTCTCACCATTGTTGGGCATTGGTCACCCGCATTGAGTCCTGAGAGTCTCTCACCTCACGGTTCCCTGGTACTTTCTAGAGTGTTTTTCCCCATCCCTTCCCCCATATTTCCATTCATTCTCCAGGCCCTCTGGGCTTCTCTCCTTTTCCCTACCCACTATACTTGTTCCTGTTCCCCTGTTCCCCCCTCCCCTCTCCTTCCTAGGTCCCTCTCTCCCTCTGTCTCCTCTGATTACTTTCTCCCCATTCTAAGTGAGATTGAAGCACCCTCACTTTCTGCTTGTTACACTTCTTGTGGTCTGTGGGTTGTGTCTTAGATATTCTTTGGCTAATATCGGCTTATCAGTGAGTACATGCATGTCCTTTTGGGTCTGGGTTACCTCACTCACTCACTTCCATTCATTTACCTGCAAAATTCATGATGTCCTTGTTTGGTTTTTTGTTTGTTTGTTTGTTTGTTTGTTTTTCAAGACAGGGTTTCTCTGTATAGTCCTGGCTGTCCTGGAACTCACTTTGCAGACCAATCGATTGATTTCCAGAGTGGTTGTACAGTTTGCAATCTTCCTCTTTCTCTACATCCTCCCCAGCACATGTAGTCTGAGATTTTTTGTTTTTTTTTTTTTTGTTTGTTTGTTTTTTATCTTAGCCATTCTAATTGGTGGAAGTGGAATCTCTGGCTCATTTTGATTTGCATTTCTCTGATGACTAAGGACTTTGAACATTTCTTTAAGTGCTTTTCAGCTCTAGAGATTCTTCTGTTGTGAATTCTATGTTTAGGGCTGTACCTCACTTTTTCTTTTTGTATGTTGTTGTTTTTGTTGTTGTTTTTTTGTTTTGTTTTGTTTTTTGTTTTTTTGTTTTTTGAGACAGGGTTTCTCTGTGTAGCCCTGGCTGTCCTGGAACTCACTCTGTAGACCAGGCTGGCCTCAAACTCAGAAATCTGCCTGCCTCTGCCTCCCAAGTGCTGGAATTAAAGGTGTGCATCACCACTGCCCAGCTGTACCTCATTTTAATTGGATTACTTGTTTGTTTGGTTTTTTTTTTTTTTTTTTGGTAGTTAACTTCTTGAGCTCTTTATATATTTTGGATATTAGCCTTCTATCAAATGTAGGGTTAGTAAAGTTTTTTTTTTCCCGATTTTCAGGTTACTGATTTGACCTTTTGGTGTCTTTTGCCTTACAGAAGCTTTTCAGTTTCATGAGGTCCCATTTATCAATTGTTGATCTCAGAGCCTGGGCCATTGTTGTTCTGTTGGGGAAATTTGCCCTTTGCCAATGAGTTCTAGGCTCTTTCCCATTTTCTCCTCTATTCAACTCAATGTATATGTTTTTTGTATTGAGGTCCTTGATCCACATGGACTTGAGCTTTGTTCAAGATGATAAATATGGATCTATTTTCATTCTTCTACACCTAGACAGCCAGTTAGACCAGCACCATTTATTAAAGATGCTTTCAATTTTCAACTGTATGTTTCTGGCTTCTTTGTCAAAGATGAAGTGCCCATAGGTGTGTGGGTTTATTTTTATTAAAGGTAGTAAAATAGGAAACATTTAAAAGAATCAGATTTTTTTTAACTTGGATTAAACATAACTACCCTACACCCAACAGAAAAATAATATCCAAAATATATAAAGAACTCAAGAAGTTAATCTCCAAAACAACAAACAAACAAACAAAAAACAAATAACTCAATTAAAAATGGGGTATACAGCTAACCAGGGAGACAAAATAAAGTTCACATTCACTGCCAGGGACAAAATTACTATTATTAGTCCTGTATATTTCACAAAAGAGTAGAAAGATCGGAGGAGAAGTGGCGATCACTAACTTTGCTTAAAATACTTTATACTTTGGCCTCTTTGGTAAAACACTGATTAAACCTGACTGTTGATTCACCTGTACCTTCCTGCTTGCTCAGCTAACTTTCTTAAACAGTCTAGGCTTAGAGGCTTAGTGCTGCCCACAGTGAGACTGCCCCTCCTGTATCAACTAACAATTAATAAATGCTCCTTTAGCCATGGGCAAGACCAATATGATGTGCTTAGTATGTCTAGTGTAGTTCTCCCTTTCCAGATGACTCTAGGTTCCTGTCAAATTGACCTCAGAAGCTAACTGAGAACACGACAATAACCTGCTGCTTCTTCTGCTAATATTCTCACTTTTCCTTCTTCTAACATTTCTATTGACTATAATATTCTGGCTCATAATTTTACCCCTTCAAATATTTGTGTTTCTTATTCACCTATATGTTTTACACCTTATGATGGAAACCCACAGTCTTTAGATTGAGGAAAATGTATATTTTGAATATTCATGGTTCACTGTACTCATATTTTCATCGACTCATTTGTTGTAGGCCATTAACAAGGGGGCACCATTGGGACACTACAAGAATTTTGATGTACTTTCAGGGTGGGTAGATTATTCTTCATTCACTATTCTTCTCTTACATAGGTTAAATAGAGCTAAATACTACTGCAGTTCATTTATTTTAATGACAACATGTGGATTGTGCTGTTAATATTGACTTTTAGATGTGGGAAATGTTATTATCTAATAATGAAAGATAAAAGAGCATTTATTTAATTACTCCATCTCATTTTTATAAAGTCATATTCTATTCTGTTCAGAATATTTAGCCAATATCCAATCAGGTATATTTTTAAGCAGTTTTTTTTGTCTTTTCAGTAAGATGCAGTTTCTGATATTTCACAGGTGGGTTGATATAATCTTTGGTCTTGCCATGCTGTGCTCTTGTGATTTCCTCTGAGTTGAAACATCCCTTACTCTGGAAGCAAACAAACCATAGTGCATGGAAAATTAAAACTTACAAGATTCCTAAGGCCCCTTCCCATAAAAGTAGTAAAGCGCTTCTGAGGTGGGGTCCTTAACCTCACAGATACCTACAGGACAGTCCAGGACTCTCCAAGCTGCTGGCAAGCTGTGAAAAAATTGGTAGGATTAAACCTCTTTAAAGTATTCTAGAGGCTACACATGTTGGATGGGACCCTTGGTGATAGGGTGACTTTGAATTATCTGTGCTCAGTTAGGTAACCTATAACCTATACCTGTAGTAGTAGTCCCAATGACCTCATTAGTTAATCAAGTTGAACTTGAACTCATTGTTACTTTGGTCTGTTATCATCTCTACTTGGTGTGAAGATGTATTTATGTCATACACAGACACCCAGAAAATGAATCCCAACTAAAATCTCACAGGTTTTAGTCACACATAGCTTTATCTCAAGCTTTCAGGATTGAAGTTAGCATTTTTTTTTTACTACCTAAAAAATTAATACTTTTTATTAAATTATTCTATATTCATCATAAAAGTGGGGCCTCCTCTGCTTTCTTGATATTCCATGAGATTAGGATCTCTCCTTACCCTCTTACACAGTTCAATCATCATTTCTTTCCATGGTCCACAGTGGTTTGCAAATGGCACCTGCTATAGATTCTTCTTTATTAGATTATTAGTTCCGTGAGAGTAAGAAGTCTGTTACTTAGCTCCGTGACTCTCAGTCTCAAAACAATTCTTGGCATCCTCTCAGCTTCTCCTAATATTTCCATATGAACACATGAGTAAGTATATATTAAATAGGGCAAATGGTAGGTGTGTAATAGTTTTTCACTAATCTCTATAGAAAAATATCAGTGATACATTTATAATCTCTGATAAGGGCATGGAAACAATGAAAACACACCCCTTTTAATATTGCCAGACAATCTGACACTTAAGTCAAAGAAACATTGTGACACATGGAGGATGTTTATCACAATCAAGTGCAATGTTCCGTTTTCAAAGAGCATCCTAAGTGATGCAACTCAGAGTGGGAGGAAAGCTGCCCATCCTCGAAGCCTCCTCCTGGGCTCTGTTGTTGGAGGAGGTGGAAACGGAAGAGAAACTGTATAGAAGACTGTGCACTCTTGCCAGCGTGGCTGTGTTCAGCCACTCTTTAGTCCTGCCAAAGTGGAGGTGGTACAGGGAGTAGGGTCTGCAAAACAGCAGATGAGGGTGGCTTGGTCACCATGGAAACCAGATCTCCTATTGAGAAGTAAACAGATTTGGTACTTTTGTCATCAGTACCCTTCAAAAAATTGGAAAACAATCCATTTTATTGTATTGTCTTAAAACAATTATTCTAAGACTTATTTTCTGGAAGATACTTCCAGTTCTACATGAGTATTATGAAGTTACATTCCATTTAAAACACTGACACGAGATATTTTATAGGTTTCTAAGTTAGCATCATGGTTCTGTGAAAGTTATTGGAGCCTATCATTTGAGAAGAATGAAATATGAATCTCCATCTAGAGGTAAAATACCACACTACTATGAAATTTATACAGTGAAAATATGGAAAAGTGTAATGAGATAACCAAGTTCTGTTCATAGCATATCAGTCAAATGCTAGACTCTACTTTACACTTCTAAGCAAACTGGGAAAGACAGTCTTATATCCTAACATGCTGATTTGACAGTCTTCAGGAGCAGTAGATGAAATATGTGATCTTAACTTTTGGAGCTGCTATTGTATGTATCTGCAACTCTATGAATTATTTCATTGTGATTGTGAAAGAATGCATGAGCACATGTGTGTGTATGTGTGTGTGTGTATGTGCGTGTTCAATAAATATTTAGTATTTAGTAAATTCTATTCCATATCTCTTGACATGACAAGAATTTGATCATTCCTTACATACAGAAGCAACCTGACTTCTCTTATACACACTTTTTGCCTCAAAAAATATGTATCTATGAAGATAAAGTGCTGAGATAGGAAGAGAAATATCAAGTCATTTAGTATCCAAGTTATATTAAATATCTATTTAATTCTAGCTGAATGCTTGGCATAATCTACATATATAACTGAGATGACTCTTCCCTCATTTTAACAATTAAGTCAGATCAAAATAATAATTATGCCCTTACAAATATCAATTTATCCTTTAAAATACATTTATAGATAGAAGTTACAAGATTACGGTCTGAAGTTCATCACATTTTCTCTAACTCACCCCATCTCACTTCTCAATCATATCTAAAACTGTCATGTTAATGGCCTGTACTGAAACTAACATCCACATGTTTCTAATAGCTTCTAAACATCAGGAATTATTGTTCTCAAGTTTGGGTAGATGTTTAAGGGATGGATCCTGCTATGGAGTTGTGCTGTTGTGACTGACATAAAATATTTTTCAAATTATTTTATATTAGAAAGTAACATTTTTTTCTTGTACCAATATCACAGCAATTTTCAGAATCATTGCACATATGTCAGCAAACTTAGAGAACAACCAAGATAGAAAACGAAACTGTTTCATGAATGGGCATTTTTCATGATTACATGCTGTTCTTGGACACGGTATTTCAACTGTCATCTATGACATCTAAACCAAGGACAAGCAACAGGAGCTCTTGAGCATGCTCATTACCAGGACTAAGGGAGCAAGGAGAGGAGATATTTTTTCCAACTTTCTTGTCCAAGTTCTAAATAATTATTTTTCTAAACATATTTCCCTATTCCAATACCTTGTTACCTAGAAAGACTTTCATCAGGCACTTGTTCCAATGCTCTACTTTCTTACATTACCCACTTACTTTAGTTTTTTTTTTAATATATTCTCTCCACTTAAGTAAATACTACTATCATTGGAAAGGGACATAATGAAATGAATATATAAATACCAACATCATAGAATCACAGTTTAATAAGATATCCTTTATCTTATTAAAGATAAAAAGAACCTCCCCCATCTCTCTCTCTCTCTCTCTCTCTCTCTCTCTCTCTCTCTCTCTCTCTCTCTCTCTCTCTCTCACACACACACACACACACACACACACACACACACACACTTTCTTTCTCTCTCCTCTGTGTGTGTGTTTATTTGTTTGTTAGTTTGTGTGTATACTTGCATACATGCAAGCACACACATGCATGAGCAAACAAGTATCCACAATGCCATGGAGCACTGTGGAGATCAGAGAAGAGAACTCTCAGGAGTGGCTACTCTCTTGCCAAAGTGTGGGGTCCTGGTTTAGAACTCCAGCTCACACATAGGTGCCACTCCCCACTGAGACTTCTTGCCAGCCCCTAGTTGGGATTGTGCTGCACTGTGTGTGTGTGTGTGTGTATGTGTGTGTGTATGTGTGTGTATGTGTGTATGTGTGTGGTGTGTGTGTGTGCATTTGTGTGTATGTGTGTGTGTATGTGTGTGTGTTATAATTTCAGCCCTGCCAGTTCAAATTATGCTTTATTACCTCCCCTGTCCCTCTGTTATTTATTTAAAGTATCAAGTAATTTTATCTGTGATTCATGCATTACTTATTCTAGAGATGCTTTTTGCTTTTATTGTAAATAGTGATTTGTAGATTTGAGTTTAGAATGCAAAGGAGATCCTAAGTAGATTAAAATATAGCTGTGATAAGAAGTAGAAACTGATTCAAGAGAAAGTGCAAAAACTCTCTGCTGTGTTAACACTTCCCATCAGTGCACACAATCATTTGTTGAGTTGTTCATCATCCAGTAGGCAGGCAGAAAAGTCACCAGCTTTTCCACCAAAGATGATGTAATAAAATGAATAATACAGTCAAATCTAATAAGAGTATAAAACAAATATGGAGCCTGAACCATCATGGTGGCAGCAATTGCAAGAAGCAGCTATCACCCATACAGCTGTGAAACAAATGGAAGGGGTTAGGATGATTTGAAACATTCTTCAAGATGTTTGTGAGCTAGTGCTGGGATCATGGAAGAGGCTTCCTGGCGCCAGAATCATACTCTAAAGCAGAGCAATAGCTCCCTGGTTTCAGTGTTTCCATGGAAATATGAAGAGGCTGGTCCAAGAAATAGGAAAAACTGAAAACTAGATTCTACTGGTGCCACAAGAAGAAATGGTCACATTAGGGCTAGGTAGTGATGCTGGATATACTTTCAACTACAGAAAACCAGGAGAAATAAGAGGAAACAGCAAGTCCCCTTTTCTTCTCTAGCAGTACAGCCTTCCTTTAGTATCCAAACTTGCAGAGCCTCACAGCTTGCTGCCAATGAAGAAATGTGGTTTCCAGAGCCCCAGCCTAAAGTATGAAGAAGCATATGGAGATGGGTGTTGAAACTGAGAGACAAAAGTTTAATAACTGGCACACTTGCTTTCTTGTGTTTTTAATTATTTATGTACATGACTGTCTTTTTAGCCTAAAAATTCCTCCTTGAGGGCAGGAAATAAATTTGTATCCATCCCATTATCCAGCATAGCATTTGATGTACAGTTGCTATTGAATAAATCCATGGTTAATGTATAACAGCCTCATGGTTATCCATATAAAACATTATTCTGTTAAATAAAGCAATTGTTCTGTCTTCTTCTTCTTCTCTTTCCCCTCCCTTCCCCCACCTTCTCCCATTCTATCTATCTCTCCCCCCCTTTTTTCTCTCAGATCTTGTGTTTATCAATGCCTGATTTGAAGTCATCTCTTAATTTTCAGCGAGCCACCTGTTGTTATAAACACATGAGTGAAATGTGTTGTGAAACAGTCCTCACACTCTAGAAAACCCAATGCTCATGTGAACTGCTAGTTAACTATAGAATGCCAAGTTCTACCCTAGAGATTCCAAGTCAATAGGACTGCCGCAAGACTAGAAACTTCTGTTTCTAACAAGCTCACAGGTATCCCGTCTGGGAGCCACATTTTTGGTTGTGTTGCATTAATAAACTACCAGAAGAAAAAATGTCTTTTAAGAATGCTTTACACATTAACTCAACAAAAATTTATCAGATTTATCAGGTACATGGTACAAATGATCATCCTGTTTAGAGTTCTAAAATACTTATGGCAGTGGGTGAGATAGGACCAGTTTCTCATGAAGTTGTTAATTTGATAACTTATTAGAATACCCAAAAAGCCTTAAAAATAAGAACTAATGTACTTTGGAAAGTTCATGGGAGAAGTAACTATCATAGAGAGTGTCTTTTTGTTTGGAATATTGCAGCTGACTTTGGGAAATTATTTATAAATCATGTTTTTACTCGCTTTAATTTTTTTCTTAATTGATGGGTACTGTGGCTGCCTTATCATTTCAGATCAGCATCATTCAGCTTCAAATATTTTGATAATTTGCCTTAATTCAGGTAAAGTGCTAAAATGTATCTGATAGAAGGCACTCAAACACTTTGAAATTTATGGACATATAATTGCATGCAAATATTTCTAATATCAAAAAAAAAAAAGATACAGTGCAATTTGCTCCCAAGGCCACACAACAGAATCTCCAGGAAAGCCTGTTAAAGCTCTGATAGTCAAGCCTATGACAAGAAATAGTGGTGTGAAATCAGATATGGTGAGAATTTTAAAGTGTTGCTCACATGAATGATTCTGGGGTGCTTATGGGATTTAGGAGCATCACACATATTCAAGACAAAGTTCTAGGGCAATGGAACAAGGAAAGACTGAAATAGACTTAGCACGTCTGGTTGATAGGTAATAATTGATATGAACTTGGTGTATAGAAGACATTTTCCTTTAATTAATTGTTACAATTACCATTGAAATAGGTATTGATCTTTCATTTTAAATATGTCCTTGTCTGTGAGTCACAGAAAACTTGTTTCTTACTTAAAACAGAGAAGATAAAAGAGCCCAAAGCAGAATCCAAGAATCCAGTATCAAAATTTCTTCTGTCAATACTATAGTCAATTTTTCATAAAGAATGGGAAATATCTGACCACGCCCCCAGCAATGGCCAAAGACACACTTTGTTGGTGGTGTTGATCTTATATCAGTCAAGGGCAAAGCAGATAGAAGTCCTTTGCTCATCCTAGCCTGACGCCTGACTTAATGACCAACACTGTTTTATGCCTAGGACACATAAAAATCAAATCAAATCAAATCCAGGCTGCCCAGTCAGTGCAGGAGGAAGAAAACAGAGACCTGAGTTGGTGGGAGGTGACACAGACCTGCCCTCTACCCCACAGCACAGGCCTGCCATAGACACAAGGAACCCTGCCTACCATCACACAGTACAGGAGGAAAGGAGGAAAACAAGACCGAGAACTTTGGACTGCCCTGGCACCCACAGACTTGCCCTCCTACACCGGGCACAGGCAGGCCATAGATACTGGCTTACTGCCACACCAAGGCCATGAGTCTTGCTTGGACTTGACCCTGCCTCATGCTGATGGTGGCTGATGCAGTGCTGGAGAGCTCCCCCTGGTGGTGTAGATAAGGTAGAGCCAGCAAGCTGACTTAGCTCAGCTACTACCTGTGCCCAGATCCAGGGCTCTGAGTTGGCCCACCCCAAAAATCTGTATCATCTGCAAATGGTTGGGATGTCTGAAAGGGACAATCCAGCTGGTCCAAAGTTACAGGATCTCAATAACACAAGACAACAACAGGATAACCAGGAGCCAGGTGAGAATACAACATTGATGGTGTCACAGAAACCAAAGACCTGGAACCAAACCAATGATTCATTCTAATGAACCAAGATCATTGCAATTAACAGTTACCTAATCTTCTTTATACCCTGGATTTGTAAAATGTACTGTTGAAATATTGAGTTCATTCTACCACTAAACTATTAACAAATAAAGTGAATTGATATACTAATATTAGCAATTACCATCGATGGATAGAAAAAGAATAACCAAAAGGAATCATTTGGTATTTGGCTATTATCTTGGTTAGGGTTTTATTGCTGTGAAGAGACACTATAGCCAAGGGAACTCCTATAAAGGCAAACATTTAATTGGGGCTGGCTTACAGTTTCAGAGATTCAATCCATTATCATCATGGCGGGAAGCATGTCTTGTACAGGCTGACTTGGTGCTGGAAGAGCCAAGAGTTCTACATTTTGATCTGAAGGTAGCCAAGAGGAGACTTTCCTGTGCAGTCTGCCAGGAGAAGGCTCTGGTTCCACACTAGGAAAGATCACACTAGGAAAGATCACATCAGACGATCATAAAGCCCACTCCCAAAGTGACATACTTCCTCTCACATGACCATACTTACTTCAACAAGGTCACACTTCTAATAGTGCCACTCCCTGTGGGCCAAGTTCCAAAACCCATGAGTCTATGTGGGCCAAATCTATTCAAACCAGCACAGCTATGAAACAATGAAGAGTCCTGTTGTTTCAGTGAGCCTTGATTGTCAGCTTGACACAACCTAGATGTACCAGGAAGGAAAAGACTCATTTGAGGAATTCCATTGGTCAGATTGACTTGTGGGTATGTGTGTTGGGGGCTGTTCTTGATTGTTAATTGATGGAAAAAAGACCCAGTGAACTGTAGACAGTATCATTTCTATTCAGAGGGCCATGGCTATACAAGAAATTTATGCAGTCATGAATCAGTAAGCAAGCCAGCACCAGGGAGAAAAGAAGTTAGCTAGCAGCACACTCCATAGCTCCTGCTGTACTTCCTCATCTGTGAGGGAGGCCCCTGGTCAGAGGTGATGCTTCATAGAATAGCAAGCACTCCTGCCTTCAGCTTCCCTCCTGGAGGTCCTGCTCTGAGTCAATGACCTATTGTAACCTGGAAGTGTAAGATGAAATAAATTCCTTAATCCCTAAGTTGCTTATGGACAGAGTGGTTTTTTATCACAGCAATAGAGAACAAACTATATCACATGTGCACTAGTTTATGGGATTAGTTATAGCCTACCTATTGAGCATAATCATAATTCACAAATCCATATTATAATAATTAATAATTCTTGCTTTAATCATAAACATACCCTAGTTTGTAGAACACATAGAAGACCTACGTTAACTATAACATATAAATTATAGGGAGAACCAAGAGTCAACTTTCAGTTAGTAAGGTCCAAAATGAAGAAGAAAAAATATATTGTGCTACTGAAAATATCACAGGCAGGAGTATTTGGTGACTTCCAAGACTGAAAAGTTTATCATTTCTAAATTCAAATCACTTTAAACATGTATTTAGAAAGACATAACAGCCACTTCACGGCTGAAATCAATGGGAAGGGTTGAGAGTAGGATATGGCCTACTGAGACTGAACCTTTAATCTTTAAAACAAAGAATCAACCCAGTAATTGCTTCATTATTAAGGCCATGTGTGGCCTGAACCTCTCAAAAAGTCCAGACTTGATATATTTGGCCAACTCGTCAGTGGTGTGTGGGTTTGGATTTTCTTTTTTTGTTACAGGAAATAATAGCGATGTGAGCCAGAGAAGAAAACACGGTGTCATATCTAAGTCTTTATTATCAATAGCCTGGGAATAGGATCTAGGTGTCTAAGCTTATCTGTGTGATGACTGGAGGAAGGGAGGAGAGAAAGAATTGATTGCCATCACATCTCAAAAAACCTTCCACTTGTTTGAGAGAACACAAACATGGAGCTTTGGGGAAAGTAGCTTGCATTGTTTCGCTTACCTTGGTGATTTCACATGGATAAGAGTCTCGGTCCAAAATTGCTTTAAAAGAACATATCACCTCTCAAAAAACATTCCAGGATCACGGCAAATGAGTGTGGCTGGGAAATGAACCTAGGCTGGTAAAATGAAGCCAGAGTTTCTGCATTCCTCACAAGTACCCATAGTTCCTCTAATTATATTCGAGGCTTGTAAACAGGAAAGTGTTTCACAGATGTAAAGAATCCAAGAGGTGAGCCAAGGAAATAAAACAAATATATGCCTTGGCCAAAGCACACTAGATTAAAGCAGCATGAATCAGGAATGGGGAAAAGCATTTTAGATAAATGGCTGCAGTGAGAGAATCATGGGCAAAATACCATGTTTTCAGAAAACGTTGCCACTAAGGGAAAATTGTGGTTTTTGATGATTATGACCAAGGCAGAGGTTATAAAAGTGAAGGAGAGAAGTGATCGACCATAATGTTCCCCTCTACCTTCATTTCCAAACTTTCAGAGTTAGCCCTAGAATTTGTTACTTCCATGGAGTCTAACATATTCTCTGAAATATATTTCTACCCTTAAGTATGTACTTTTACTAATTTATATTTGTTTACGCTATGAAGTTTTACAGACATTTTGATATTGCTTTGCTCATAATCAGTTTATCGTAAGTGTTTCATTGGCCAATTTCTGTCACTGAATTAAATCTCATAGAACTTGTTAGTAAAGCTCTCTGAGAAGTTAAGACATTGTTTGTAGAGAAAGTGAAACGTATTTAAAAATATTTCCCAAAGACCCTAGTCCTCACTCTGACTCGGGCATCTAGAAAGCGCAGAGCAAGTGGACTGGGGCCCTAGGCAGATCGTATTTCCACCAAAGGTGTCCCCAAGAAGCACGAATCTGTCTCACTCACTGGCTTCCAGTATGCAGCCTAGCATGGATTCATTAGCATAACTGTATGATTACAACCTTCTTGTTATCTAATTTGCTTTCCCAGAATTCCTCCTGCCTCCTTCCCTGTGGCACAACATTCTCATAACATCTGTTTCTTGTAGAACTATCAAGAATCCTAAGTAGCTTCTTGTGCTGCTTAAATAATGGATTCTTCCACCTTTTCCCCCAACAACTAGTGCTCTCTTTTTCTTTTTCTTTTTTTTCCCTCTTTTGTCATATGGAAAAGATAAATACCAGAGCCAAAAAATATCAGAGAAAACAAGAACTGAGAATAGAACTCTTTGAACACTGACCATGAGCAAAATATACTTCTGAAGTATACTCAAACATGTTGGAATTCATGGGCTTTCAGTATTCAATCAGGCCATATCAAAACCACTACCTGGGAACTTGTTTTCATATCAGCCTACTCAAAAACCTAGCTGAATACCAAGTTAGCACACACCTCAGTTCCAGCTACTTATTGCTTACCTTACAGGTTGAAGACCAGTGGTACCAGAAGCCATGTAGAAGGCTGAGGAAATGACAAGACATTTGCAATCTTGGGGAAGTGGAAGGTGCAGTCAGGAGAATTTGTCTTTCTACCTCCGCCATATTGAATCTATACTCAGACAGAGAAACCCATACATCTGAAAGTCAATAAACAAACGCCTCCAAATTTTGTGGATGAAGGAGTACTTTGTTGCACTGTAGCTTGGATAAGTTTGGCAGAGTAGTCAGTTTTGCAGTCTCTGTCACGCACTGTTCTGAGAACTTAGCTGGTGTGGATTTCACCAGAACACTTGGCTGAAATAGGTAACTAATGTGTCTGCAGTAGGTGAGTGCCGTTGTGTGGAAACTCAGCAGGGAATGTACCTATTTTAGCTTTGGCAACCCTCTCCATGTAGCCAGAACTTCTTGCAGCAGAGGATGCTGAGTTCCAGGAGTGTCCGCAGGACAAGTTCCCTATGATCGCCAAGCTGGAAATGTTAGTATTTATTGTGATTCCAATTCAAAGTTCATGAGGCATCATTAAGGTCATATTCTGCTATTTGTGAGTCACAGTGACAACCCTAATTAAAAAGTAGAAACAGATGTGTCTGATCACAAAATGTCCTCTCACTGACCGGTGGGTTAGAGGAAGAGATTTTTGTCTTTGAAGGCTAGGTAGTAGACCTCAAATTAAACACATTCAAGGGCTCGATTTAATATTTAACATTTCATTTGTCAGCATCTATTTAGGATTACTTTACATTATATAACATAACAAAGTTCAGGTATATTGAACTGCGTCCCGCAAATTATATTTACTAAATAAGGTTTTCTATTGCTATTACTACTTCAGTATTGTACTTGAGGTATAACTTTTTGGCTTCAATAAAAATTTGAGAACAGTCTGAGGCTATTACTCATTATATTATAGGAGAATGTGGCAACTTTTCATATCCTTATAGAAGTGATGGGATTTCAGGCATCTACGTTATTGCATCTGGCCGTCATGTGGGAATCCTAAAACTGGTCATCAAGTTCATGGGGCAATTGTTGCACTCACTGAACCTTCCGTCTCTTTAGTCCTTGAAGTGGATTTTATGCAGCAATAAAAGCCTGAAAAACTAGGGTATATTTTTAGCAGTGATAGTGTGTGTGTGTGCACACGCACGCGCATGTATGCACACATGTGATTCTGTGTCTGTGTTGTGCACATATCCAGGAGTACTTGCAAAAGTAGAGGTATCTGTATATGTAGTATGGAGGTCTAAGGTCAATCTCATCAGCTTTCCTTTATTAGGTCACTCTATCTATTATCTATCTATCTGTCTGTCGGTCTATCTACTATCTATCAATCTATCTATATCCATCTAACTATCTATCTATCTATCTATCTATCTGTCTGTCTATATCTATCTATCTATCTATCTATCTATCTATCTATCTATCATCTATCTATCTATTTGGGCCACATAGTTTTTTTTAATTCTTTCTTCCTATATCTCTGCCTTCCAACTGAAGTTTCTTTTCAGTTTCTCCCCTCTCCTCTTTCCCCTCAGCACCTGGGCACCCTGCTCCCCAGATTTATCCCCACTCTCTTTCCTCTCAGAAAAGAGCACACTTCCCAGTGATACCAAACAAACATGCTTAAGCTACAATAAGACCAGGCACATACCATTGTCTGGGACAACCCCCATTCCACTGTTTGGATTTTCACAAGAACACCAAACTACTCAGCCATAACAACCTCTTGAACAGAACATAGATAATTCAAGCATTAAGGTCAACAATTCATAAATGGGAAATCATGAAACTGAAAGGCTTCTGCAATGCAAAGGATACCATCAATAGGACAAAATGACAGCCTAGAGAATGGGAAACAGAATCTCTCCCTGAACCTGTAGTTTGAGATAGATTGGGTGACTAGTGTGCCCATGAGATCCTTACGGCTCTGCATCCTAGGCCTTCACCTTCACCTTGCCCTTATGTCCCTGCATCCTCTCAGTACCTCTAACCTCCATGATGCTGGAGCTACAGGTAAGTGCCATCAAATATAGCTTTCACATTGGTCAAGCTAACTTTTTCTAGATCAGATGACATGAAAAATTGGGAAGAGAGGCTGGAGAGATGATTCTGTGCATAAAGTGTTTGCTGTGTAAGATGGATACCCTGAGTTCAGAACGCCAGACCCCACATAATACCCTCATAAAATAGTACATAGTTAAGCCGGGCGTGGTGGCGCACGCCTTTAATCCCAGCACTCGGGAGGCAGAGGCAGGCGGATTTCTGAGTTCAAGGCCAGCCTGGTCTACAAAGTGAGTGCCAGGACAGCCAGGGCTACACAGAGAAACCCTGTCTCGAAAAACAAACAAACAAACAAAAAAAAAAAACAAAAAAACAAAAAAAACAAAAATAGTACATAGTTCTCTAATTTTGGGACACTACAAGGGAAGATGGAAGACAGAGACAGGAAAATAACTGGAACCTCATGGACTAGGAAGTTGGCATGTGTGTTTGTGTTCATCTTACATAAGTGTCAAACCATAATAAATCAGTGGGACTTTGTTTCAGTTAATCTTCTCTCTCTCTCTCTCTCTCTCTCTCTCTCTCTCTCTCTCTCTCTCTCTCTCTCTCTCATTACAAAATACATAATACAAATGATTTAAGAGAGGGTGATGTGTTCATTATGGCTTTTGGGAAGGACCTGTCTGGGGAAGCAAAGGAATAAGGACAAAATGAGAGAGACAGAGAGACAGAGAGAGAGGCAGCGAGATAGAGAAATGGACATGGAAAGCTGTGATTGATCATCACAGAAAATGATGCTCTGGGTTCATATCATTGACAGAAAGTGTGTGGTCTGGGTTCACACTGTGGATGGAAAACCACAGCCGCACTCACCCGTAATCTTAGTGGGTTTATTATATTATACTGCCTTGAACAACAAAGAAGTGTTATCACATACAGATAAACAAGAAGGCAAAGTTTAAGCTATATAGACAAGCATTGAATCTTCAGGCCATAAATATGCAGGCTGGAGAAGGTATCGTAGGCATTCCTGCATACGTTGTCAACATTCACACTAAGTCCTCTGAGGAAGACTTTGACATTTCCCTTTGAGCATCACTTTGGGGAAAAGGCTTGGTTATTCATCTATGGGTCTGAGGCTCTGGGGTTATTGAGAGGGCTGTGCTCAATTCAAGAGCACACATTCCATCAGAACCTCCTTCACTCCTGGCTTGCTCTGCTCCATACACAGAATTGATGTGAGCTAATAGTTCAAAGACTTGTGTATTATGTCAGGGAAGTAATGAGGGCAGAAGCTTGAGGCAGCTGGGAGTAAAGAGCAGCAAATACTCCAGTTGTTTGCTTTCTTTCATTCACTCTAGGCCTCTAGCCCATGGTATGTTACCACCCAGATTTAGGTTGTTATCTCAATTCAATTAGTCCAGTCTAAGCAATCCCTCATAATCCTGTCCAGACATTTGTTTCCATGGTGATTCTAAATCCCTTCGATGTGACAGTCAAAATTATCCCAGTCTCATTTATCTGGATATATATTTTTTTTCATCAAGACATGGTTTTCAGTTTTCACTTACATTGGGTAAGATTCATGCTGTCTTCCATAATCTCCAAAGTATTGATAAAAGCTCATCCAAATTCACCTATGGTTTGTAATACTCTATGCCTGATACTAGACTGGAGTATTAAAAAAAGGGGATATTTTGTTTCTTTTCCTCCATTCTTTACAGTGTCTGGTTTCTAATGTATGATCTAACAAAAATAAAGAATCTGTCAAGAGTGGTACTAGTTTTCTTGAATCACTTTATGTATAACTTGACAAGAATTTTTATTCCCATTATTAATAATTTTATCATCCCATAGTAATAAAATTTTATCATACACCAATGAGAACATATAGTAAGTAACCAGGTTATCATAAACCTGAGTTATTGCCTAAATTATTCAGGAATTGACTTATTAATCCTTGATTTTAAATTGGTTTTGCTATACCAAAATACAAGATGTTCTCTAAAAACTGCTTGCTGTTCTGGTTTGGGAATTTGTTTTAGAAAATATAAAACAGGTGCAGATCATATGTGGTCATTTATAGAAACTTAGAAATGAATTTTTGAGTGTCTATTTTATAAAACATATGCAAAGTTAACTTAATTTCCAATGCAAATAAAATAAATATTGATATTTATAAATACCACATGAAACGTTTCCAAATTAATATCAGGACTTGCAAAAGTGAACTCCCATACTTAAGTTTACTAAGAGAAGGACAAATGAAGGCAACTTGTGAATTCCCACATATTTATATTCACACAGAACTAATTAGATAATGCTGCTATAAACAATTTTATGGAAAAATAATCATAGTATTCCTTTTGAAATCAGATTTATAAGTGAGTAACATTAGCCCACAAATTAGTAGCTAAATGTTAGGATATTTCAGGTTGTCTATGTTATTCTTAACTGCAGAGAAAATCTGACAAAGAACTACTGCTAACAATTCAAGCTTATTAATTAATAGAAACTTCCATCAGTTGTAATTCTCACAACACTATCATCTTTAATTCACAATCTGATCATATACTATTTATGAAGAAAATCTTGTTTTGATTCCTAACTCCTTTAAGACAAATAAAGAAAAACATTTTTCTTTCTTTTTTATAACTTTATATGTTAATTGAAACCATTTTTTTTTTCATAGAATATATTCTAATCACTGATTCCCCTTTTTCATCTTCCTCCAAACCTCCCTACCTCCCCACCCACACAACTCCATGCCAATGCTCTCTTTAGGGAAAAAAAAAAAAAAAGACAAGTAAAGCTTACAGCCAACCATTAGACTGAGCATGGGGACCCCAATGGAGGAGTTAGAGAAAGGACTGAAGGAGCTGAAGGGGTTTGCACCTCATAGGAAGAACAACAATATCAACCAACCAGATCCCCAGAACTCCCAGGGACTAAACCACCAAGCAAAGAGCACACATGGAGGGAACAATGCCTCTAGACGCACATGTAGCAGAGGATGGCCTTGTCTGGCATCAATAAGAGGTGAGTCTCTTGGTCCTGTGAAGGCTCAATTCTCTAGTGTAGGGGAATACAAGTGTGGTGAGGTGGGAGTGAGGGGATGGGAGGGGGAGCACCCTCATAGAAGCAGGGGGTGGGAGGATGGGATAGGGAGTTTCTGGAGGGGAAACTGGGAAAGGAGATAACACTTGAAATGTAAATGCATAAAATATCCAATAAAAAAGAAGAAACCAAATCAATCAGAATAAAAGAAACTAAACACATAAAAAGTATGAGTAATACATATGTATGTCCAGACACACATGCACAGGCACACACATGCACACACACACACATGCACACACACACACATGCACAGACACACATTCATGCATAGATACACAAACATGCACAGATACACATATATGCACAGACACACATGCACACAAACATCTGTAAACCCACACACAGAACCCATAAAAGACAAAATCAGAAACTATAATATATAAGAAAAAGTTCAGTAAGGTAAACAAAGCATTATGAGACATAAACACGCACACACACACTTACACACTTACACGCTACCACTGAGTTAGTCTTGTGATGGACATCTACCTGCTGGGAGTGGAGTCTGCCCTTAAGAGTGGTTTGTAAACCCAGTGAGACTTCATTGGAGAAAAATAATATTTCCTTTGTGAGCAATTGACACTTGGAAGGTGACTTCTGGGTTAGAAGTGGGGGCTACTGTACACTTCCCCTTCTCAGTGCTGGGATCCCATTTGGCTTAGGCCTGTGTAGGACCTGTTTGTGCTGACACAGCTTTTATGAGTTCATATATGCTTCAGTCCAGCTGTGTCTGGAAGGCACTGTTTTCTTGATGATGCCAACTTGAAAGCATTTTATTCCTGCTTCCTGATTATGTTCTATAATCACTTCTATGATGATTTCATTAATTAGTTTAATTATGCTCACTTCAATGAGATATAATTTAATTTACAAGTCAATTAAGACAACAGAAAAATAGTTCAATAATTCTATGTTAAATTTAAAATAAA
The DNA here is from genome assembly GCF_978045245.1 of Mus caroli. Taxonomy (NCBI): domain Eukaryota; kingdom Metazoa; phylum Chordata; class Mammalia; order Rodentia; family Muridae; genus Mus; species Mus caroli. The sequence goes on along the minus strand of NW_028227272.1, from coordinate 62,740,896 downwards.
ATTACAGACTTAAATAATACATTTAATAAATATCAATAGGTATATTCTTAAAATAAGATGAAATTAAAAGTTATACTAATGAATGATTGGAAATTTGAAAACCTAATTTATACATGTGTATAGAATTATATTCTAAGAGAAAAATAGAAAAAAACTCTAAAACTATGAGGTGTAAATATAAATCTTCAAATATATCTTTATAGTATTTTAAAATTCCTATTTGACAACATGTATGATAATAAATATATTTTTCTGTGACAAATATATAGGAGACTCTTACTAAATTATTTGGAAATATCCTATGCCATTATAAAAATGAAACACTTTACTGTTAAAATTTCATAAAATTGCCACAAAATAATATTTAAATCTTGTTACTTCTTAAATCAAATATACTCTGACCAAAGTTCTCTATCATTAAGCACATGAATATTTAAAATCTGTTGTCATACTTGTAAGAGTGACAACTCACAGTGTCACAAGCTATTCCAGCCTCTTTCCACTGCAACATGACATTGTCACTGGCAATGCTGAGGCTTGAGATTGGTCAATTAAGTCACAAAAGCAAGTGACAAACATATCTCAGAAGCTTGGAGGCTTATTCTTCTGTTGTTCTTCACCCTGAATCCTTGTGGTTGGACTACAAAATGTTTCCAACTATCCCTTATTAATAACACTGTTCTTCGGTATGGAAAGATGGCACATCAAATAAAAGGACCTGCTGTTCTTGCAGATCACAGTTCACATTCCTGTACATGTATGGTGGCTCACAACTCTCTGTAACTCAACTCCAGGTGAATCCAATATCCTCTGCTGGTTATCTTGGCAAAAACAAAAAAACAAACAAACAAACAAAAAGGACAGAGAAGAAAACATTATGCTACTTGACTTGAGAATATACCACAAAAACCACAGGCAGAAAAATAACAGTTTTACCAGCAAAGCAGACGATAGGCCAATGGGACAGAATAGTCAGCTTCAGAGGAAAACAGCAAATATATAGCTGACTAATTTTGACAGAGGTGCTAAGAACACGTATGTATATTAGATATCTTTTCAATAAATTATAAAACCGATTCAAAATAAATTAAAGGCATCAATGTAACAATTGTTACTACAAAAAAAAATGAAACAAAACAGCAACAACTTTTTAAAAACACTGGGGAAGTATTTCAGATAATTGGAATAGATAATTTTTGTTATTTTGATTTGGGGGGATTTTATTTTATTTTATTTTATTTTTGAGAATAGTCCGGAAGCTCAAGAAACCAAAGTAACAATCAACAAATGATATTACATAAGATTTAAAAGCTTCAGCTGGGCCACTGGTGGCACATACCTTTAATCCTAGTACTTGGGAGGCAGAGGCAGGTGGCTCTCTAAGAGTCTTTGGCCAGACTGGTCTACAGAGAGAGTTTCAGGATAGCCAGAACCACACATAGAAATCCTGTCTCAAAAAATTAAAAGAGAAAAAAAGCTAAAAGCTTCTACAAAGCGAAGGAAATAATCGACAAGCTGTGGAGACAAACTACAGAGTGGGAAAAATACTCGCAAGCTAACCTGACAAAGCGTTAATATGCTCCATATTCAAATAAATAGCATGTGAAGAAGAGCCACGCAAGCCAATAGTGGGCATTGGTCCCTAACAGACACTTTAACTACAGATGGCTAGCCATCATATGAAAAAAAGAAAAAGCTAAACATCATTAATCATTAAAGAAGTGTTTTAAAACCACAGTGAAATATCACCCCACTCCAATGAGAATGTCTCTTATCAAACAGAGGGGAAAAAATAACAAGTGTTGGCAACATGGTTCAGAAAGAGAGTCCCTGGGCATTTACTGGGTATGTAAATTAATATACTCATTAGGGAGAAGAATATGGCTTGTCTTCAAAAACTTAAACATAGAATAGCCATATGGTCCAGTGGCCTCACTACTGGTATATATCCAAAGGAAATGAAAGCATTATGTTGGAAAGACATCTGCCCTCTTGTGCTCATTGCAACGCTATACATAATAGCCAGGAGACGGAGGCAGCCTACATCAAGAGTAGATAAAGGAACCAAGGGAGACACATGCAAGGTAGCTGAAGGGATTTTGAGGGTTTTCACCATAGAGAATTGATAACTGTTGGAGGAGAGAAATACATGAAAGCTGATTTATATATTTTATAATGTACACCTATGTTAGAACATTGCAAGGTAGTCCAATGACATAGACAATTCTTATCTTTAAATAAAATTGCATTCTTTCAAACAATTAAAATGTAAGAACTCATTTGGCAGAACAAATGAAAAAGTACAAAAGGGATACTGAAGAGAAACAGTGTTCAAAAAGATTTTCTGAGGGAACAAAAAATGTAATGTGAAGCCTGAAGAAACAGAAGCGCCTGTTACTTCAAGAGAAGGATCACAATGCCATAACTGTCTTGTACAGTGGTAGCCTTTGAAGAGAGACCCCTCACTCAAAAAAAATTTAAATTAAATATTTAGTTGTTAAAACATACTATACCAAGTTCTTTAGGAAGGATTACCATTTATTGTCACCTATTTCGTAAACCATTTTTGCACTTACATATGCCAGTGTTTGTATAATATTTTTAAAAGGAAATTCTCAGAATAATAGAAAAGGAGCATAGATATTTGGAAGAGTACAAAGAATTCTGTTACATCAGGTTTATTTGGCTTTTATTCCAATGCATTAATTATTACTTGAGCACATTTTCTAGCTCTGAGTAATTTCTATAGCAATGTTACAGAAATAGTAAGAGTGTAAACTATTTCTATTGTGCCAAGAAGTTCCTTTGCAGCAACTTGTAATTCATTTCTTCCATGAAACTCAAGTACAAGGGGCTGAAAAGATGGCTCAGAAGTTATGAGCACTAGCTGCTCTTCTCAAGGAACCGGGTTCAATTCCCATCACCTACATGGCAACTCACATAGCAGTTCACACCTGCCTATGACTCCAGTTCAGGGGCTTCTGACACACACACACACACACACACACACACACACACCTCACACACACACACACACACACATATATATATATGTATATATATATATCTGCAGACAAACCACCAATGAATATAAAATAAAAATAAAGTTTTAAAAAAGAAATTCTAGAACAAGTCCTAGCACCTGCTGGTCTCATGTTTACCTCCACTCTTACGAGGTTTTGCTCAGTTTAGCATAAATGAAAACCTCCACTATGTAATCATTTACATATAATTAGCATTTTAAGGCATAATAGTCTTGAGAGTCCTTCATATTTTTGCATTTATCAGTTTTTGCTTTCCCTTTAAAGCAGTCAGTCATGTGTTCCTCTGACATTCTTCACAATACATCTCCGTCTGATCATTATTATGGTCTTGGCTTTGAAGGAAGTTTCCTTGCTACTTTGCAAAGCAAGAAAAGTCTTGTCCTATTTGCTTATTGATTTTCCCGAGGTTGCAGATGGGATGTTTGTGGTTTGAATGAGTATAAATAGAGAGTTTATAAATATTAAGGTCTTTGTGGTTGCATGCTTTGCTTTCTTTGAGAAAGCCACTAAGGACAAAATTGCTGGGCCATTAGAGAAAGTGTATGTTTGGAAGCCACCACATAGTTTCCCTAGTGCTAAGTGTTTATAAGTGTTATCTTGTTTAACCTCAGAACAAACTTAGGAAGCAAGACTTTAATCTTTACTGCATTTTAAAGAGAAGAAAAGTGAGGTTTAGAGAGAAGAAATATCCTACTTGGGAGAGCATGGTCTGAAAATCATGAAGTCAAGCTTTGAACCAAATTTAGCCCATGCTTAAAAATGGGCTTCATTGGAGAGGCCCTTGGGCCTGAGGGTGTTCGATGCCCGAGTGTAGGGGAATGCCAGGGCAGGAGAACAGGGGTGGGTGGGTGGGGGAGCACCCTCTTAGATGCAGTGGGAGGGGTTTCTGAAGGGGAATCCTAGAAAGGGGAAAACATTTGAAATGTAAATAATGAAAATATCCAATCCAAAAAAAGAACGGACTTCATTTAAATATGTTATGCTCTAGTCTCCAGTTTAAGCAAAACTGATAAAAAAATTCTCTGTCAGTAGTCATATTGAAAATATTAAACCCAACAGAGAGTCATGTCAAAAAACTCATATAAAACCGTCATCTTAGTATTGAAAAAAATCTCTTAAGAGATGGCTTCAAAACATTTATGAAATAGATATAGCAATGTTTGTGCGTTTAATGATGCGACATTTAGAACAATGTCTGGCATCTAAGCAAGAACTCAATAACGGCTAGCCATTAGCATTATCAGGGACATATTGTCAGTTCCCTTCCAAGTCCCAAATTGGCCTCTTGTCTAAAATTCTTCTAAGTACAATGGGATCTGTGTGTGCGGACATGTTTATTTACTTTCCGCTCTGCTCCGGCAGAATGTGAGGAGGCGTCAGTCCATTCTTAGGAGGTGGAGCTTACCTGAAGACAACGAGCAATGGCATTTGTGACTCTATCATTTGCTGACATTTATCACTTAGCGTCATACTAACAGAATGATTAGGAAGACCTTGGCACTTTTAGTGTAACCTTTAAAATATTGTTTATACCTCTAAACCAGTGTTAAGGTGTTCCCAATAACAACTCATTACCTCTTTATTTATATGGTGTAAACTATGAAACACACGAGCAATCCGAACATGTCTATTACAAATTCACGGCAACAGATTCAGGGTTAAATATTACTAAAATGTTTGCCTTGTTTCTATTTACTAATCCATACTGGAATTATGCCCATGTGCATGTATTTCAAATGGTATGTGGATTAACAAAAAGACTTTTACATTAGAATCATCTTATCTTTCAACCTTAGAATTGTGGGGTCCTTATGATCCTCAATATATCATGCAAACATGTAAATGGTTCATTGATCCTCTCTCACTTACTGTTTGGTTTATATAGTCTAAATGAAGAATGGAGAAAACAGAAATTCTGCACATTTAATGCACGAAGATAAAAATGGTATATTACTCCTTAGAAGTTCTAAATTTGATGTTCCTAATAACACTTTGAGTTATAGTGTATGTTTTGGAAGAGAGTTTTCATTCATTTAAAATAATTTTGGATGATTCATCCAAAGTTTGTACTGTGCAAGATAAGACAAACATTAATATACATATATGTCTGTACCTTAATATACTTACTTTTTGAATTTTATATTTTATTTTTAATGTAAACACAAGTACATCATTTACATCTTTACTTCCATTTCTCTAATGCAGCAGTTCTGAACCTGTTTTGACTCCTTTGGGGGAATCTAATGACCCTTTCACAGGGGTAACCTAAGACCATCAGAAGACACAACTATTTGCACTACAGTGCCTAACACTAGAAAATCGTTATGAAGTATCAACAAAAATAATCCTTTGCTTGGGAGGCATCACAACATCAGGAACTTCATTAAATGATGGCAGCATTAGGACGGTTGAGAACCACTGCTCTAATCCTTATGTCTGGCAACAGCTCCATCTCAATTCGAATGTTTCCTTTCTTTAACTATAATTGTTACATATATAAATGAATAATATATAAAACAACCTACTGGGTTTTATATATTTTTAAAAGAACTCTATACACATCTGAATGAAAGCATTTTAGAGACAAGAAAAGTGAGGTATAAGAAGATAAAATGTCCCACTCAGGGTACTATGTCCTATAAATGGTAAGATCAGGATTTGAACCAATTTTACCCCTTGCTAATGGTAATCTACATTATGATGTGGGCTATGCCTGTAAAATAGGTTCAAATTCCACTGAATTTGAAACTCAATGAATTCTCAGGTATAGAACCCCCTACAAGATGAAGTATGAGGCAGGTCTGAACTGAGAAGCAAGATACTGTGGAAGAAGTCCAGCTCTGTGAGTGGGAATGGACCCCTAGATACCAGTTTATGAATAATGGAAAAGTACTGAGACTAGAAGAGTACAGGGAGGGGGAGGAGAAGCAAGGACAACAGGAGAGAGCAAATGCAGGCTGGAGTTCAAAAGCATGGGGCAGCCGGTATAGAACGACAAGATCCAATACAATCGTTATTGTAACTGGGTACACAATACATACAGTCTTTATTCTCTGCAGGCTCATGTACGAATCCAGCACAAAAGGAGCACGGAGAACACTTTCCAACCAAAAAGGACACTCTGAGCTATGTGTGTGGCCAACAACAGTATTTTCAAACTCTGTGAATCCGGCTTAGAATTCCCAACCAAAACACACAGTTTTGTGATGTTTAGAGCTGCAGGTAAGATTTGACATAACCTTCTAGCAACACCAACAAAGGACTTATCATTACTATATAATTATGTCACTTAAAAAGATTTCACCTGTGTTTAAATGAAGTAATACTGTGCAAAACTACCACTAATAAGCAGGGTCTATTCATTAGTACACTTGACATTAAAGAGTAGTTGTCAGAGATATCTACAGCATAATTCTATGTTCAAATATCTGTGTGTATAGAACAATCAGTATGAATATTCGAAAGAAGGAAAGACTGCAAGGGGTGTGCTCTGATATTGTTCATTATCAAACTATGGGGAAAACTATACAATTTAACATACTCAGATCATTGTATGGATTGCTTAAGGAAGACATTCAATTTATGTCCCTTGAGTTTTCTCTTGATGATTAATCACCTAACTTGCATGTTATGTTATAGTGTAATAATGCATCTTATATGTACTATTAATGTCCACTTTTGAGTACACATTGTCTCTATCCAAAACCCTATTTCTGGGAATATTTTTTCTTAACAGAAAAAAAATATGTTCAGCACATTCTATGATGTTTCTTAAGGAAAACATTTATTCCATGTCTCTTGTTAGCATCCCATCATAGCTGCATTTTACTGCATAATTTTCTGCCTTTTGTTTACTAGAACAATGTAAATTAATGAATCTTTGATTGGTCAAACCTTATGACCTGAATTGTGGAAAAGATGTGCATCTTACAGTGGAAAAGCAGCGACCTGTGGATCAACTGAGCAAGGAGTGCATTCACAGAGACTGTAGCAGCAAGCACAGGGCCTTCATGGGTCTACACCAGGGCCTATGCATGTGATGTGGCTTTCACTTTGGTATTTTTATTGGACTCTAGAGTATGTGCATGGGTGAGTCTTTCATTCTTGTGCTTTATCTTGGGCTCTTTTCTTTCTATTGGTTTGTCTTGTCTAACTTTGATGTGATGGATTTTGCTTTACCTTATAATATTTTATTTTGTTAAGTTTTGCTGTTGTTTCTTAGAAATCTGTTCTTTTTAAATGACAGACAGAAAGGAAATGAAACTGGAGGGAGGAAGTGGAGATTGACTGGAAAAGACATCTATTTTTAATAAAGAGGGTGAATAAATAGGAAAATGGATCCAATAAATTTAAACTAGTTGTAGACATTTCAAAAGAGAGAGAGAGAGAAAAGATTCTTAGGCTTGTAAAATGATTAATGGAAAGGTTAAAGGTAATATAGCCCAGTGAAATCTGTTAAGCCACTTTTTTTTTCAATCAGATGAATTTGGTGACATCAAATTTAAGTAAATGTAGTTTAGAAAAAGAAGTATTCCAATCAACGCTTAAAAAAAAAATAAAAAGAAAACTCAGTAGTTTTCTTTTTCATTTGACCAGTCCTATTTAAAGACTGATGAAAGTTAGGTTACAAAGCATTTAATTAAAGAGAAAATCAAGTATCCAGTGTTTCAGAGCACCTGTAGCCTACCTGGAAGCCTTTGCATATGAGTTCTCAGGTTCTGCAGAGCCCTGCCCTTGTGTTCTCTTCTTCTAATTGTCTCCACGACTTCCCTACTGCCATAATGCTCTTGACCTTCAAGACCAAGATCTTCTCATTCTCAAGATGAAGACACCCTTTGCTGTTCCTTGAGATTTTCACAGCTTCTGACAGCAGAGAACACAAAACTGCAAGTATATTCACATTTCAGTATTTTTTTTTCTTGAGGTTTTGTGAACAGATCTTACTACTCAGGATCTTTTCCAACATGTTTCACTGTTAGAGAGTCTTTCTTCTGGGACAAAAGAATGTCCTGATATCCTTATTAAGAAGTGGAAATCAGGATGGCTCTGTATTTAAGAGTGAGCACTCCTCTTGCAGAACACCTGATATTGAAGCGTGTATCTGTATTACCCATATTTGGGCAGATCACAACCACCTATATCCTAAGTTCCAGAAGAATCAGATACATCTGTGCTCCACAGACACCTGTACTCACACACACACGCACGCACACACACACACACACACACACACACACACACACAAGCAATAAAAGTATATCCTTAAAGAGGAAGAAGCAGGAAGTCAGTTGATGGCGTTCACTTTTGCTGAGTGGCCCCAGGAACCAATTTGTCAGTAACTCTCCAATCAAGGCAAGTTCAGCTCTTGAACTTCACCCTGCATTTGCTCTCTCCTGTTACCTTTGCTTCTCCTCACTCTCTCTGTACTCTTCTAGTCTCAGTACATCTCCATTACTCATAAAACAGTATCTAGGGGTCCATTCCCACTCACAGAGCTGGTCTTCTTCCACAGTATCTTGCTTCTCAGTTCCAACCTGCCTCATCCTTCATCTTGTAGGGGGCTCTAAACCTAAGAAACTCAGTATCAATTCTTAGTGTGACCCACCAATTGCTCTCTCCCAGGGAACTCAAACCACTCATAGCACCCTTCCTTTTTCATTCATTTGAAATACTTGTTCACAGCTACAAGATAAAATTAAAGTAGCCCTCTGTGCCCAGGGTTGCACAGACATCAGAAAAGCTTTGATACTTGATACTAACTAGAAGTAGGTGGCACAAGCCCATTTTCAGTTTCAAGAGGCAAAGGCTCAAGAACGCACGAGGAAATAAACACACTGTGGAAACTTCTTAAGGCTTCAGACTTTTTGTTCCTATCAGCAATGGAATTGTCAGGAAAAAGAAATCACGTTTCTGAGATCATATTTTAGTTCCTTAAGTGGACGTGATTTTACAATCTGAGAAGAGTCGCTGTTTCACAGTTTCACAGTTGTGATTTTGTTGATGGTGGGGAGACAATCCTTGAAGGGCTTTAATCCATCAATTATGAATAAAGTTGAATGATGGTGATCACCTCTCACATACATACAAAAACATCGTTCAAGTTTTACGAATAGCATTGATCATTTTAATGGCTTTATCAGTAATGTTGTGAGCCGCCAGAGTCAAGAAAGAAATGAATTGCTCTCTCTTAGTACGTAATTCAGAAAAGTTTTCATCATAAATGATACTCTTTGACAGCCAGGTGTGTGTGGGTAGTACCTTTACATCTTCAGATAACATATTCATTAGATTATTGAAAGCAGAGTAATTTTATGGATAGGACTCCCTTGACTCAAATAATTAACTGAAATTCACCAACGCATCTAACACCCATTGAGTATTTCATATCTCCCACTGCTGTGGATTATAAGAGTCTGTAACAAGTCAAAGAGATGTACTAACCTTTTCACATAAAAAGACAAAATCATTGTTTCCTTTTAGAAGCATCTATACAGGGAAATATGATGCAAAGCAGAGGCAAAGTATAGACTAATATTAAAAAGGGAATTCAGAATGACAGTATCTAGCACATAGAGTGCCTTTTCTTGTAATCGTTTTTCAAACACTTTGATCCTTAAGAAATCCCTGTAGACCAAGCAACGGATCATTATCCCTTCTTTTACAAGTGAGGAAAATATGACAGAGGAGGTTAAATAAATTGCTAAATCATTCAATGGCTAGTGAATGGCAGTGAGACAGGGGGCAAGGTGCTCCAGGACAGAGCAATTTTCTGGCATTCAGGTGTCCTGAGTTCAGTTCTCAGAATCTTTTCCTTTTTCTTTTCTTTATTTTACGGTTTGGGATGTAACATTGTTCCCACTTCTGCATCTCAAGGCGGTGATTTTTGTCTCGTTTGGGCTGGTCTTGCCCATGCTGTCTTAATCTCTGTGAATTCATATGTGCATCAGTGCTGTGGTGTCTAGAAGAAGCTGCTTCCGTGCCATCCACCATCTGTGATTCATGCAATCATTCCATCTCCTCTTCATCAGAGATCTAAAGAAGAAGCCATCTGCAACTGATACCTGCTGGGGAAGAATAAAAATTTTTCTTCTCCAGTAGTGTGTCACTGAGTATGTCATTGAGTAGGGAACACCCTTTGTCGAGGAATTGTTGGCCAATACAAAACAGACACCATGTCTTGAGTCTTTCACTTTAGTAAGCTTTCTGATTCATTTTGTGTTCCTTGACTGATTTTGTTTTTTGTCTTGCTAGTTTTTCTTTATTTGATTTTTGTATTGTGTTGGTTTTTAAATTTTTGTTTTTTCTTCTAGAGAAAAAGAGCCTGAAGGTGGGTGGGTAAGAAAATGGGGGGAGGGGGGGAGGGTGATCTGAGAGGAGTTCGGGGAGGAGAAACATACTCACATATGTTGTAGGATCAAATATGTTTATATTGTGAAAAGAAAATTTTAATTCAAAAAGTAATTTTAAAAAGATAGGCTTGAATGTAGCCAGGTCCAAAATCTATCTTTTTGACAACTGCACTAAAATTCCTGTTTGGATGCAAAACATCAGCATTAATGAAGGTAGAGGTGGCAAAGATGTCGCTTTTCATGAGGCTCAACTTCACAGTTAAGAAGTATCAATGATGTACTGTAAAGCAAATTAAATGTATTGAACATTTACTATAAGTTGAACATTTTTTACAAGTCATATATCATCCTAGTACTGCTTTTCACAGTGGTAATATGATCCGCATACAAATAGAGAACTGTATAGAGAGAGGTCTCATGGTCAGCAAGTGGCAACGCTCATATCTAAAACCACCTCTCTTTGAAGTTCAAGTTACATACTGTGATCCCTCCAATGTAAGAATGTTTTATAAACATACTTGAGGCCCATGGCCCAGATCTTAGTAGAGATCCTCCAATACATATTTATCAAACGCTCTAACACCGACTGCAGCAAAGTGGACTGGAATTAAAACCAAGGAGAGTCTACCTTAGGTTGTGTTAGCCTTCAGGCATGGACTAGTGAAACGGGTAAATAGAAATTGACCTACTACTCTAATTTTAGCATATGTCATATTTCTATAAGAATCACTTCCAGATGCCGGCCTGGGTGTCCATTTTGTTATTTCTGGCAAAGAAAACTCTTTTACATTTTGCCAGCCGGAGAGAGCAGAATTCACTAATCAGTGCCAGTCAGGGTTTGTTCCCCCAACATGAAAGCACGGGCCTTTCCCTTGGAATGCTTTGTTATAAGCATCCTTTTTTCCCCTCTGTTCTGTCTACAGCCGTACAGATTCATATTTATATCACGATCTGCAGCTGAGTGTAGAGCTTGTCTGTTAACTTAGTGAATCAATTATTATGATCAGCAAATGGCACATTCCTTGAGCTACACCATCCTTCTTAGAGAGGATGTCTCAAAACTTGTATGGTATTTGAGTACCTGGACCATAATGAAGAGCACAGAAACAGGTTTCTCAAGATAAAAGGGGGTCCGGGGTTTTCTATTTTTAGTGATTCTGAAAACAAGCTGTTTTTTAAAAACAATTGTGGTTCATTTCATTTGCCCTTTTCCTGTCCCTCACTGAAGCTAAACCAATAAGTTTTCCTAATGTTGGCTCTGGGTTGGAAGTATCCCACAACAAGGGGATGCAAAGAAGTGCCACTAACCTTTGAAAGATGGATATATGTGGTGAGATAGGCGATTGTAAACACTTTCCTCAAAAGGGATTGTTTCTCTTGAGGTCCTAAAAATAGTACTTAAAACTGTAGGTGCTATAAAAAGAGGTAGCCTGGTCTCTGACTTATCTTTTTTTTTCTGCATGAAGGAACTAATTTTTTTTCAGAAAAGACCTTGCTGAATGGAATTGCTAATTGTCTCACTGTGCTCCAAACAATTCAGTTAGCTTGATTATGGCTGAGTTGTCAGTCCACTTCCATAGTTGCAGCCTGATCTGAGGATTTTCTTTCTTTCTTTTTTTCAGTATAAATCGTGTTTTATTTTTTAAGAGATAACAACAAATACATACACACACACACACACACACACACACACACACACACACACACACACATATATATATATATATATATATATATATATATATATATATGTACACACACACACTTAGATAAAACAAAACCCACATATTGAAATTGGACAGAGACACAGCAACCAAACAGAAAAATAAAAGTCCCAAGAGAAAGTCACATTTACTCATTCATGGATCTAATGAAAGGACTAAACTGAAAGCTACAGTACATATGCAGAGGCCCTGCTTTAGACCAGTGTAGGCTCTGTTATTGTTGCCTTGGTCTCTGTGCATTCCAACAAGAGTCTGCTGTTGTCCTTCATCCCCTCTATCTCCCTTTGAGAATGGATGCATGGTTAGATAGTTAGGCGATTGTGTTACCCTCAAAGGGGATTAATGTAGCTCTTGAGTTTCCACAATTCATTCTTAAAACTTTAGCAGATAATTTTAGCAGTTCACACCGATCAAGTTGCCTTGTGTGGTATCTTCAAAGTCATTCCTTCTCCCCGTCTGTCTCCAGTCCAGTGCCTGAAGTGGCATTTTTATTTCTTTGAGACTCCTGAAAGTCATCAGGATATGTGATGTATCTTTTGTCCAGGTCCCCCATTAAGATTCCAAAATATCCTCATTAGTTCTTCCCACATGCATACCGTTTAAGCCAGAAACGCTCCCCCCTACATTATTGAATGTCATTTAGATGTTTGTTTGTTTGTTTGTTTCATGTTTTGGCCAACAGGATGCCAGGCTTTCACTCTTCTGGAATTCATGATCATGCGTAATTTCCCCATAATTATCATGGGATGGACTGGCTGATTCTAATGAGAAGAAGATGGCAGAAGCAATGGGATGTTTTTTGATACCCATCTGTGGACTGATCTGTGTGCCTTCCATCTTAGTAATCACTGTTTCCTGTACCCCATTTTCATGGATTGGTCACCTTTGAAACACAGTGGCCATGTCCTGACTGCATCTTGCACAAACATCCTCTTATTAGAAAACCAACTCTTGAAAAATATCTTGTTAGAAAAAAAATGTATTTTACCAGAGCTTACCATTTGCCCAAGAGTTATGATTAAGAACCACAGTGATAAGTTCTCTTTTCAACTTCTCTTCTATGGAAAGAGAAGTCGAATGGAACAAGCTGTCCTAAATTTATAGCAGGTACCCACAGAACAAATTCTTAGAAGACATCAAACCACTGTGTGCATAAAATCCTTTGCATGCATCTGCTTTGACCTTTTCCAGCCTTCTCTAAAGTATATATTGCCCTCTTCCTTATTTAAATGGAAGAGGTCTTGTTTAAAGGAAGGGGGAAAGGATAAGAATAGAGAAACACTGTCTTCTAAGACACTATTGCGGTTTCTTTGTCACTCATGCAAATTGGAACAAGATAACAATGTTCAAACCACAATGATATAGAAATCATTACAGAACAGTATTAAATAGTATCATAATGATAAAGATACATTTACCAGGACAAGCAAAGTAGTTCTAGCACTGTGGTGCCATTAAACAACTTGTGGTTAGAAGTTTTCTCTCTTTAAGATATTTCATATCTTTCTATGTTGTTACATTATTCCTTGTTTCCTAGATTTGTTTATGTAGTCTGTCTCCTAAGGACAAACATTAGCTCTTTTTAGCTTTTTTTTCCATACAACATGTTCTCCTAAGCATTCTATGGATGCATATTTGTACAAATCCAGCATTATTCCTTTGCAATAATGGAACTTGTAAATAAATACCAGGAAAATGGCAAAAGCACTGACTTTTGATGACAACTGATATTCTAGGGCATTTATGAACATGGTTGTCAGCTACCAACAGTATAGGAAAAAATTTTTCTTCATACATATGTCATAGCACTGTAAGTGACTATTTGTTCTCTACTACTAATTATCTGATAGAAAATTGTGATCTGCTTCTTATTTGTCAATATATAATGAATCATCTGTAATGTTAATCCTCCATTTCACTTCTCCTGGATTCATGATCTTCCATCTCAGGTATGTAACATTATACCAACACCACAACAGTCATTCATTGCCATTTCTTCTTCAAATTCCTCCCAAACACCTCCTTCAATAATTAGGCAAGTGTTTACATTTAAATGAACTTTACTCCTTTTTAGCCACAAGGCAGATTTGTTTACAAGAAATTTGTGGAAGAAAGAGTATAGTTAAGTTCTCTTCTTTTCTTTTTATTTAGGTATTTTCTTCATTTACATTTCCAATGCTATCTCAAAAGTCCCCGAGACACCCCCCACTCCCATACCCACCCACTCCCACTTCTTGGTCCTGGCGTTCCCCTGTACTGAGGCATATAAAGTTTGCAAGACCAAGGGGCCTCTCTTCCCAATGATGGCCAACTAGGCCATCTTCTGATGCATATGCAGCTAGAGACACAAGCTCCAGGGGTACTGGTTAGTTCATATTGTTGTTCCACCTGTAGGGTTGCAGATCCCTTTAGCTCCTTGGGTACTTTCTCTAGCCTCTCCATTGGGAGCCCTGTGATCCATCCAATAGCTGACTGTGAGCATCCACTTCTGTGTTTGCCAGGCCCTGACAAAGCCTCATAAGAGACAGCTATATTTGGGTCCTTTCAGCAAAATCTTACTGGTGTATGCAATGGTGTCAGCGTTTGGAGGCTGGTTATGGGATGGATCCCCGGGAAAAAGGGAAGTAGACACAATAAAGAATTCCCAAAGTGAGGCAACGCTGGAGATAGAAATCCTAGGAAAGAAATCTGGAACCATAGATGCAAGCATCAGCAACAGAATACAAGAGATGGAAGAGAGAATCTCAGGTGCAGAAGATCCCATAGAGAACATGGGCACAACAATCAAAGAAAATGCAAAATGCAAAAAGATCCTAACTCAAAACATCCAGGAAATCCAGGACACAATGAGAAGACCAAACCTATGGATAATAGGAGTAGATGAGAATGAAGATTTTCAACTTAAAGGGCCAGCAAGTATCTTCAATAAAATTATAGAAGAACACTTCCCAAACCTAAAGAAAGAGATGCCCATGAACATACAAGAAGCCTACAGAACTCCAAATAGACTGGACCAGAAAATAAATTCCTTCCAACACATAATAATCAGAACAACAAATGCACTAAATAAAGATAGAATATTAAAAGCAGTAAGGGAAAAGGGTCAAGTAACATATAAAGGCAGGCCTATCAGAATTACACCAGACTTTTCACCAGAGATTATGAAAGCCAGAAGATCCTGGACAGATGTTATACAGACACTAAGTGAACACAAATGCCAGCCCAGGCTACTATACCCAGCCAAACTTTCAATTACCATAGATAGAGAAACCAATGTATTCTATGACAAAACCAAATTCACACAATATCTTTCCATGAATCCAGCCCTTCAAAAGATAATAACAGAAAAAAAATACAACGACAGAAACTACACTCTAGAAAAAGCAAGAAAGTAATCCTTCAACAAACCTAAAAGAAGACAGCCACAAGAACAGAATGCCAACTCTAACAACAAAAATAATAGGAAGCAACAATTACTTTTCCTTAGTATCTCTTACTCTCTTATTAGATATTTTCTTTATTTATATTTCAAATGTTATCCCCTTTCCGAGTTTCCCCTCCAAAAATCTCCTATCCCCTCCTGCTTCCCCATGCTACCCAACCCACCCACTTCTGCTTCCTGGACCTGGCATTCCCCGATACTGGGGCATAGAACCTTCACAGGACCAAGGGTCTTTCCTCCCATTGATGACCGACTAGGCCATCCTCTGCTACATATGCAGCTAGAGCCAGGAGTCCCTCCGTGTGTTTTCTTTGATTGGTGGTTTAGTCCCAGGGAGCTCTGGGGGTTCTGGTTAGTTCATGTTGTTGTTCCTCCTATGGGGCAGCAAAACCCTTCAGCACCTTGGGTACTTTCTCTAACTCCTGCATAGGGGACCCTTTGCGCCATCCAATGGATGACTGTGAGCATCCACTTCTGTATTTGTCAGGCACTAATAGAGCCTCTCAGCTTTATCAGGTTCCTGTCAGCAAGCTCTTGTTGGCATCTGCAAGTGTCTGGGTTTGGTGGTTGTTTATGGGATGGATCCCCAGGTGGGGCAGTCTCTGTATGGTCATGATTTGCCAACAAAAGATACTATCCATTGTGTACCAAATTGAGTCTCGAATTCCTCCTTATCCTAGACATCTAAACCTCTGTTTTTTCTACCCATGCAAAGGACATGTATTACTATCACCTGAGGAATATGGAAACATGCTTCCATTGCAGTTGAATAAGAAGTCCTTTAATGGAAAGTAAGATTACAGTGGTAGAGAGGACAGACATAGAGATAACCAGAATGCACTAAATGTATTAACATTCAAAGAAGAGATTTAGCAAAACCTACATAAGAAAGGAAGAAAGTTTGTTCTGGGGAGATAAAAGAATGAAGGAGAGAAATATCCTAGAAAAAAAGGAGGAAAAAATACAAATAAAACTCTGGGAAGTCAAAGAGACAAAAATAAATTGGATATTTTTACAACACTCCATAATGCTAGCTAGTGATGAAGAGACATCCTAAACGAAAAGCCCAGAGACAGAAGAAATTACAGCACTGTCAAAATCCCCTGTCCATGATTAAAGCAAGAGGCCATGATGATAATCACTGTGGGAACCTCCAAGATAAGGATTTATCTTCAAGAACAGCTATAAAAGCTGACAACTCTGATTTAATTATGATGGAGTAGGTCTTGAATGACCATAAATCTACTGCCATGGTCTGTATGAAAATTAAGATGCAGGGGTATATGTTTTAATTTATAGAGTTCTTCTGTGTACTGCTTATAAATCAAAAAAAAAATAGCAGAGATTTCAAGGACAAAACACATGTGTGGCTCATTTTCTGAGGCCTCTGTGGAGGGTCAGGGCTTGGCTTTGATTTTATAAAGCCAGCACTACTGTGTTAGCACTGGTCCATTTCTAAACCTTCTCTGTTCCCTTTCACAAATGTTAAAAACACAACACGAGAGTACTATGGATTCTTATGATTTAATTTCAAACTCTGTGAAAAAAATTCAAGGGGCATCTTAAAATTCTGCTTATTGTGTCTGAGTACAGAAACTAATGTGACCACCATATGAGACAGTTTGTTTGTTGATAATGGTGCTGATATTTATTCTGATACACAATTAGTTCACTTAATCTTCAGATTAGGAGTAGGCTTTACTAAGACCCTATATAGCCAATAAAAATATTTTCTTTGATATTAGAAAAATAGACAGTGAGTAATTTGTTTTCCTTTCTATCAGAAAAAAATGCAAATCCAATTATAACCAATTTTTTTATATGTTCACTGAGAATTATTCCTTGCTATGTATATGATTATATTCAGACTTGGACAACTCTAAGAGTGGAACCCATTCCGAATTTGTGCTCTTCATTATCCTGATATTGGAAGTAGCTTTCATGACACCATGAAAAGGCTACAGAACGATGAGGGTGTGAACTTACTGTATGCAAAGGCTTACAGCAACTGCTCTTCACCTGTGGGTTGGAGTCTCTTTGCAGGACCAATGACCCTTTTACAGAGTTCACCTGAGACCATTGGAAAACACAGCAGATATTTACATTATAATTCATAACAGCAGCAAAATTACAGTTATGAATTAACAACAAGAATAATTTTATGGTTGGGGGGTCACCGTAACATGAAGAACTGTATTAAAGAGTCTCAGAATTAGGAAGGTCGAGAACCATTGGGTTTCAGAGACCCTCAAACACTAAGGTTCTGAGGGCTTCAGTAGATACAGTGGGGTAGCTGTTGAGCTCGTGACCTGGATATTTATTCTTTTCTTCTAATTCACCTCCGTACTATGCCCTGACATAAAACCATCCTGAACTTATGACCACAGTGGCAAGTCTAGTGCAGCAGTTCTCAATGGATGGGATACAACAGTAGATCTCAGATCTCTGATGATCTCTAAGGGCTGTTTGGATGCAGCTTACTGAGTTTGTTATAAGCATCAAGGTCTGGGAAGCTGTCTAATATCGTTTACACTCAAGCCATGATCACGTATAACACAAACTGCCTGGCCCTGAATGCCAGGAATGTAAGAGGTGAGAATACCTAGTATACTCAGGAAAAATCCAGCAACAAATACTTCCCCTTAGACTGTTGGAAATTCACTGATTTTGCTGTGATTTTTTTTTGAGGATTGAAATTGATTTTTTTCTCTGTCTCTCTGTCTCTCTCTGTCTCTGTCTCGCTCTCTCTCTGTTTCTCTCTCTGTCTCTCTCTCTGTCTCTCTCTGTCTCTCTCTGTCTCTCTCTGTCTCTCTCTGTCTCTCTCTCTCTCTTTCTCTCTCTGTCTCTCTCTGGAGGGGGGGTACACTTATTTTAAGGAAGAAAAAACAAATCTCAGCTTCCCCATGGCCAGTGCCTGAAAAATCGTTCTGTTTGTATAGCCTCATGGAGACAGCAAGAGTTGGACGTGATATTAAACACATCTGGCAGAAATGTTAGAGTCCTTGGTGACTTTATGCACCAAGCTGCACTGTGTTCTGGTTCCAAACCAGTTAGGGCTCTGGGCTGGTTATGGACGCATTCCTCAGTCATGGATTTAAGTTCCAACTAATGGGATGTGGACTCTATCTAAGTAAAATTTGTGTAAATGTTCCTGAGGTAAGTTCTTGCTTTTTCTTTTACTATTTCTCTGTTTTTTTCTTTTTAATCTTAGCAGTGTAGAGTAGCATCCTGGGATGTGAGTCCCCAAATGTATGCTAATGGGTATGGGTTGTGCTCTGCCAAGCTGGCTCTAGATTCTAGGTAGAAGAAATCACACTTTGAAACTTTAAACGATGAAACCCTTGGTGCTAGCTCCTGACGTTTCTGGGGGGACAAACTGACTCCATAACAGTTACAATTGGATGAATACCCCTCCCATACATCCCTGGTGCCATCCATCCTCATAGGAAAGAAGTAGGTATGAACAATGTTTCACCTTTGTCCCAGTAGAAGGATCTGCAGGTTCGTTGTACAAATTAAAACACCTCATCTTGGGATTCCGAATACCTTGGACTTAGACTGTTTTGTACACATTGACTCAGGACAAATTTACCTATCTAGCTATGCGTAATAAGGGAGATGTAGTGATTTGCCCAAGAAAAGTGACTAGGCTCATGCAGAGGGTGCTAGAACTTCCCTTGGTGTCCTGATGGTATAAAATTTTCTACCTCAATCCATTATCGCTTCCTGCACATGTAAAGAAACATCACACAACTCTCAACTACTCTTTTATTTTTGAAAGTCTTTAAAAATCCTTTTTGATATTGCAATTCATTTACAACATTTCTTGCTCTCTCAAAGGGCCTCTTTTCCACTAATTGTTATTGTGTACATATATGTATTCATTTACACATATATGTTCCTAAGGATAACCACTTCAGTCAGGATAATGCTACCTCTGTGTATGTTTTCGGGCTGACTGTCACTGGACAACCAGTTGGTGTATACTTCCTTAGGAAAAGCCCCCTCTCCAATTCACAGCTTTCCTCGGTGCCTACCATTCTTTGTGTAGGGTTGAGACGTTTCTCTGTTCAGTTTGGCATGTTCATTGATGTCATCCTTATTCAGCACCTGCTTAGAAAGCCATGTTCATGTGAAATTATGGCTATACTATCTGATATTGCTAGAAGTCACAATCTCACAGCAAACTCCTTGCTCTAGCTCTTACAATCTTTCTACCTCCTTCTCTGCTGAACCTTAGGTTCAGGGGTGTTTCCTAGATATGTCTGTTGGAATTGGGCTGCCTATGTCTGCATTATCATTGGTTGTGGGGTTTTATTTGTTTATTTGTTTGTTTGTTTATGGCCATGGTCTTTGTTGCAAAGGTGATTCCTTGATAAGGAGTGAGGTCTACATTTATTTGTAGTTCTAAGGAGAGGTGTTAATAAATCCTCTGTATTGTAGATCAGAGTTTGTTGGTTCTGTGGTACACAGAGCTGTGTGTCTGTTTGCTTATAATGTGTTTAAACGATGCAGCATTGCACTGCCTTCCTCCGAGCTAATCCCCGAGCGTGGAAAAACCTATCTCTCCTCCTTCTCCTTTCTCCATCTCCAAAGACCCTGCAGCCTCTTTCTCTTCTGTCCCTTCTTCCTCTCAAAGACCACACCAAAAAATTATAGTATGCAAAGAGATCTGCTCTTCTAAAATTGCTTAGTTTTTATATTTCTCCTAACAAATTAAAAGAAAACCTTAATCTTCTAGGTTGGTTAATTAGGCTTGTGTGCAATTAGAATAAAAGCACCTATTAGTTGCCACTGAATAATGTTATAATCTTTTTATCTACTTTCTAGCACTTTCTCTACCTCAAAAGGAAAAAAAATATTGAAAATGACAGAAGATAAGTAATTCTACCTTAGCCTAATCACTTCTCTGTTGCTATCTCTTTTTCTTATAATTATCCTCAATTTTAATTTCTTTAATTTCCATTATAGCTGCTAAGTTGACATCATGATGAAATTCTCACATCTTCTAATGAGACACAGGAAAAATTTTAGCGAAGCAAGAACCTTCAACTTGCAGTTCAATAGTAGCAGAAAACTTGCATATTCTATAAGCACAGGTTTCAAAGAATTTGGGTGCTTCTTCATTAGATGAATAAGCCTTTCACCTGGTAGATGTAAGAGAGATGCTAATACAGAAATAAGTGCTGTTAACTGAGTGCCTACAGCTAGACAAACATGAAACATACCCCAAAGAGCTATGTCCATCTTTCATGAATGCAAATCTTATGTGGAAATCCTTACTTTCTGTATTCTTTTGCTGTCCTCACTTGTCGTGCTCTTTCCATGGAAATTAGCAAAGCATCAAAAGCACTTGAAAGCTGGAAATGCTCCATGGTCCAAGTATTAGCCTTTCCGAATTGATATAAGTAATAACCATATAGATACAGGTTCCTGCCTCAGTTCCCTTTTGCATAAAAGCAGAAAATGTGCAATTAGACATCCCAACATTCCTTACTGCAGCTCATGCATACACACACAACAGTCTACATAATGATGCACCACACTCGGATTATTGTTTCTAATCTCAAATAATATGTGACTTGAATGTGCCTTACAATACTTCCTTCCAAAACTATGCTGATCTGGACCAAAGCACCCTCCCCCATCTCTAGTCACAACCCAGCTCATGCTCCAATGTTTGGCTCTAATAGTAAATGTATGTGAAAAAACACAGACCATAATGCATGGTAACAGCATGACATGAACAGGCTCAACACGTGTCAACTAGTAAATTTGCCCTTGCTGATCTGAACAAGCCTTTTACTCTGCCTCCTGGTCACCACCATCCCTTTGAAGGCATCTTTATCTCTAGGTTTTAGCTGTGTCTAATCTCTTTAAGGGGGCCAGAAAGGCTTCAGTTTTTTTTTTTTTCTTTGCCATTATTGTCTCTTCCTCAATGAAAGTAAATGCTGACTTGCCTATATCACTTCTCTAAAAATAATGTAAAATATGGAAGGTGAATTTATTTTTATGAAATATTTTGTAGGTATCCGTTTATAAAACCTCATTGTTTTCATGTATCTGTGTATCTATTTTCCCCAAAATCACAGGTAATATTTATTTCTGTAATTTTGTATTTATTTATTGATTGATTGATTGATCTGCTTTACAACCCAGTATCAGTCTGCTCTTTCCTCCCAATACAGATCCCCCTATTCTCCCTCCCTTGCTCCTCTGAGAAGGGGGCGCCCCCCATTTGTATCACCACCGCCACCCACTGGGTTCATCAAGTCACTGCAGGGCTAGAAGCATTCTCTCCTACTGAGGCCAGACAAGGTGGTCCAGTTAGAGGAACCAGAACCATAGGCAGGAAACAGATGCAGGAACAGCTTGCCACCCCCACCCCTGCCCGCTCCAGTTGTTAGGAGACCTGCAGGAAGGCCAAGCTGCACTTCTGCTACTTCTGTGCTGGGGATAGAGGAGGCAGGTCCAGCCCATGCTCGCTCTTTGGTTGATGGTTCAGTCTCTGGGAGTCCCCATGGGTTCAAGTTAGTTGACTCACTAGTCATCCCGTGAAGTCTCTGGCATTTTTGGGTCTCTACATCCTTCCCCCAACTCTTCACAAGACTCCAGGAGCTCGATCTAATATTTGGCTGTGGGTATCTGCATCTATTTTCATTGGCTGCTGGGTAAAGCCTCTCGGAGGAGTTTTAATGCTAGGCTCCCGTCTGCAAGCACAATTCTCAATGGAGAAACAAAAAATTCAGGATAGCTAAAATAATCCTATACATTTTGTAATAATCTTAGTCAGGTGGAATAATCACTATCACTATGTATTTTCTATCTTATGATGTTTTAGCTAATCTATGAGGCAAAGGACTTCTCCATGCAAACTTTAAAATAAGCTGTGTACATCTGCATAAAACTAAGATGATGGTAGGAACTCTATTAAGACCATAAATTAATTTGCAAATGAGAGACATATTTATTTTGCTAAGTTGCCAAATCTGCGCACACAGTGTGCCTCTCTACTGCCCACAGTGTGCCTCTCTACTGCACACAGTGTGTCTCTCTACTGCACACAGTGTGCCTCTCTACTGCACACAGTGTGCCTCTCTACTTTGGTGCTCTTTGATTTGTTTTCATTGCAATTTATAATTCCCACACATCAGTTCATGTCAAAATCATATTCTGTAATTTTCCTGAACAAAGAAAATATTTTGTTTTCTTTCCAGATGGAGATGAAATAGAGAAATATATGATTATTTACTCTGTAACTTTGCTGCCTTCCCTTGAAAGTTCTGAGGGTGTGTCTCTTGCTCTCTCCGTTTCTCTATGTTGGCAGTCCTTCTCCTGACTGTGTCATCATGGCATCTTTATCAGGAACCTAGTATTATGGTCTATTTGCCACTGAAGAGAAGTATAGTGGGGATGAATTTTCTATTTCTTCTCTAATTTATGTGTTTCTGCTTTTCTTTGTCTTGTTACCATGGCCAGACTTTTCAGGAGAATATTTAGTGGTAAGAATGGATATCCTTGTATCATTCATATTCTCCAGTTAGATCATTCTGTTTTCTTGTTGATGTACATCTAAATACCTACACAATACAAATGCAAAAATTCCCACAATATTAGCATCCCTGAACACTATGTCTAAATGTAAAAGTGGATACTAACTAAACAGCAAGTTAATTAAGCCAGATTTGGAGGTGAGGGTATACAAAGGTCTCTAGCTCAGAGTTCACAAGAATGAGAGTAGAAACCAAGAAAGAATGTATCGAAGTGAATTACAGTGATTCGTTCCACTACTTATAAGGCAGTAAAAATGAATCTTAATGCACTAAAGTTATTCGGAATTTAAATTTAAAGCTTTCATGATTCTTACAGATTTGGTAAACAGTAGCAACTAAATTGAAAACAATGTAGTGAATAAATGTTTATCACTGTTTAATTATATGAAATTGTGTATGCACTACTTTTTAATAGTTTAGTTTAAAATTATACTGTAAACTTAAATTTAACTTAAAATCCGAGCTTAAGATTGAAAACTATCTTAATTCATTTTTATTTCATTCTGAAAACATAAAAGAATGTTTGTAACTCTAGCTTACTAAATCAAGATATATATATTTATCACAAAGTATTTATCACAAGGTATCTAATGTATTCTGGAATTATAAATGGTTATATTTATAGCTCTGCTGCCTTCTTGTGGAACTTTGCCAATGAAAAGAGTGTCTTCTATATTTTCTACATTTCATATTTGAGACAATATGATGTCACATCCAAATGTATCTCTGTGAAATATTACACAGAAGATGCTGGGAAAGGAGACTGAGCAGGATTCAGTGGTTGTGTAATGCATCAACAGGCACTAATAGCAACAGGTATTCTCAGAGCCACTCCTCAAGTTGCCCCTCTTCGGCCTGCACCACTGCCCAGGTCTGTACATCGGGACTTGACTGAGACAAGTGAGGCAATTACTCTGGCAAACATACAGGATGTTAACAATGTAAGTTTCCATTAACAGCTTTTATGAAATGTAATCGTAATGTGACCAAAATATTCAGATGTGTGAAAAAATTTTAAAATATATAAATCAGAAATGAGGCCATCACGGTCTTTTAGGTTCCCCTTTGAATTAGGCACACGTGGATTTGTAGGTTGCATGACTCCTGAAAATTTAGTTCCATTTTATTAGTATAATGAGTAGCCCTGTGCTCCAAAGCTAAAAATATGCTTCAAAATCAACTAAGAACCCTAGCGTCTACAAAAAGGGGATGAGTGCTCCTGGAGGCTCTTAGAAGCCACTTGGTTTCAATTTTGAGGTAACAGGATAAAAAGAGAGACCGCTACTGCCATCTGTTGGTCAAATAAAACACCACCACTTGGGTCGTCAAATTGACTTGCCAACCCGAACTGAGCCAGCTCTGAATACATCTCACTCTGGTAGAATGACAAAGGGCTATTGTTCAAATAACATTTATTATTTAGTAGATCGTGCCTTCCTAGAGGTCTGTGTTTAAGAAAAGTGTAATGATGCATTCTGACATAAACAGGGAGGGAGAGAAAGCAAAATAGACGTGAGACAGGAATGAGCATTTAGTAAAACACGTTTTTGTTTACTGTTCTGATGAGAGAGTTCTGTTCAGAAAAGGACCTTAGCTAGGAGGCCAGACTCACAGTGCCTCTTCACTCAGCCTTCGAGCATCACACCAGTCCCGTCAGCATCACTTGCTGCCTATTACACATGCAGCAAGCATCTCAGGATCAGAATCCCAACTAAAAGATGGACTTTTCTAAAACCCTTCCTTCATTTCAAAAGGGCTCTATGGTGACTCAATACACCACAAAGTTTTTTAAAGCCCTACTCCAGTGGGTCTCCGTTAATGCATTAAAGTAAGTTGATATGTTATTGTAGCTACATTGGTTGACTGGAGCATGAGCACTTTTACATTTATAACTTAAAGTTGAAATGCAAACTACACCCTGTCTTGTCTTATACAGATCAAGATGCAAGATGGTAGTTTTCTTTGTAATGATATATAAAATAAATATACATCATAAAATGTATGGAATCTTTGTTGTTGTGATATACAGTAAGCAATACTTTGTTAAGCAAGGAACAAATGTAGTGTGATTAAAAAAATAGGAACAATTAAAAAACATTCAGTATTTGCTGAGTATTTCTTTCATTCTGCTCATTAAACTAGGTGAATATATCATATTTAATTGAAAGAGCCATCATCCTCATTTGTAGATAGACACTAACTTTACTTAAATAGACTGTGTTATCCTGTGTTATAAATTCTAGATACAGCATTTGGGCTCAGATTTCCTAATTCCAGTGGTCAAGTTGTTCCTTTAAAAACTAATGTCTTTGATAATTGTTGTAATGGTGCATAAAGTGTAGCAGAGAATGCTAGAAGTGGGCAAAGATCAAACGGAAGCTTCCAGGGACAGAGACAGTCCAGGTGCACTGCTTAACAATGAGAATCCCCAAGTGACAGAAAGAAGAAAAGCTTGGGCAAAGGGAAGATACAAGGCTACCAATACACAAACAAATTTGAAACCTCTTAATATGGGGACCAGAAGGAAAGGGCAGCCTGAAGGGTAGGTGTGATCTAGGCCCTGGAAAAGCAGGGTAGATGTGCTGGCATCAGAAGTGGGAAGTGCTCACCTTAACTTGCCCCCTACTGGCCCTAAACTTGTGCTTTCACAGTGGGAGAAACAGTGATGGGAATTCCCCACTACTGTGTGCGCCTCTGACAGGGGCCATATTTTACTTACCTTACTTAACGTCGACACAGAAATGAATGTTCTCTAAGTAATACAAACAAGGTTTGGTCTTCCACCATTCAGCCAGTGCTGTGGGTTTCTACTATTAAACTGAGATGCACAAAGAGAACCAGTAACTTCAGTGGGAGATACCCAAGGCAGCTGTGATAACAATGATGGCTGTCATCAACTTGGTTCTTATTATTTCCCAAGCACTGTGATGTGCCCTTTACATATAACAATAGCCCTATTGTTACACCTATTTTAAAGATGAATGAAGGGGTGCTTTAAAGAACATGAGGTTTTTTACTTTGTATTTCGACTGAGGTCCCTAGAGCTAAAAGTCCGGAATTAGAGTTCATATCATCTGGTAAGGAGATGAGGATGTCTCACACATAGACAGGTGAACACAAAAATGTCTGGTTAGCCTGAGGCAGTCTGCTTTATGGTTCTCTTTCATGATAACTCTGAGGTTGCCTTGCAGTCTTTAAATTACCCAGGCTTTGGATAATAAAAGGCAGGGTCAGATGTCATATGAAGTACTGACTGGTCATTTATCAGCAATGCTTACTGAATTGGGATGATTCACACATCGTGTGTTCCACTCAGCTTCCTTGGGTGAGCCTCAGTTCACTCACAAACCACTGAACACTTAAATCAGGAACAATCATTGGAAAATATTCACATGACTTTGCTCAAACCATGTACAGATTGGGTTTTAATAAATAATAGTATCCTATAGCTATATCCTCTGAGCAGGAACTCTCTTTGTTCATACCAGTTTAGGAATAAGCATATATATTGCACTATATAAATATTACTAATAACAGTGCTAATAATATAATGCCAGAAAGTTTACATTCACTGTTACATGAGCCTCCCCTGCTGATAAATTGCCAACACATTGAGAAGACTTGAAACACATACTTCAGGGCTCCAACTGAGAATTCAATAAACACAATTTGAAAAGAATTATGACAAAACAAGTATCTTATTGGCATCAACTGCTTTAAAGGCTTTTTATGAGATAATAAAAAATATGCCATAGAGATTTGTTGTTTTATAATACATATTTTCTTTTACAATTGGAAAATTTATTAAACATACAGTCCATCATCTTAATTGGTTTGAAAGCATGACTGAGTCCTGGGTGGAATGAATTCCCTCCAGTGGACTTAAATGATGTGTTCAGCGTGCAAACGTGTTTTCATGCTGGGTAGATAAAAAGATCGCTTTGTTCCCATGAACTTATCTCTAGAATTCTAGGATTGCTTCCATGTTTTTATAACGTTCCTCCCTGTGTCCCAGGAAAATGTAGTGAAAGAACGTGCCTCTTCAGTGCCACCCTCCGCAAACATGAGTGTAACACCATGTTCAAAACACGAAGACAGAGAAGTGCCACCAGGACTGTTACTCAAAAACATGAAGGGTAAACAGGAATAACCACAAGATAATTTTCTCCAACATCAGAGAGAAATCTTCACTTCACAAATGGTGCTTTTCATACTACCATCTTGAAATTAAAAAGAGAGAAAAAAGAAGGGAAGGAAGGAAGGAAGGAAGGAAGGGTAGGAGGAAGGGAGGGAGGGAGAGGAGGAGAGAGAGGGAGGGAGGGAGGGAGGGAGGGAGGAAGGAAGGAAGGAAGGAAGGAAGGAAGGAAGGAAGGAAGGAAGGAAGGAAGGAAGGAAGGAAGGAGGCCGGGCGTGGTGGTGTATGCCTTTAATCTCAGCACTTGGGAGGCACAGGCAGGCAAATTGCTGAGTTCGAGGCCAGCCTGGTCTACAGAGTGAGTTCCAGGACAGCCAGGGCTACACAGAGAAACCCTGTCTCAACAACAACAACAACCAAAAAAGGAGAGAGAGAGAGAGAGAGAGAGAGAGAGAGAGAGAGAGAGAGAGAGAGAGAGAGAGAAGGAAAAACTTCTTGAACATTGTGACTCCAAAGTTATTTGGGAGGAATCTTGCTTTAGAATACAACTCAGTCAATATAGATAATTTATGATGCATCTCTTTTGTCAGGTTTGTTGGACTGTTTGGGCTTCAGTCACAGCAGGATTTCCAACTCTACTCCCTCCAAGGCCCCTATGCTCTGTGATTTGTTCTGTTCGTTGGTTTCAGGGCTTGCAATATAGGGAACGAATATCAGAAGAACAGAAACCCCAAGGAGGGAAAAAGTACATAATCTTTCTCAAAGCTCGTTTTTATAATATAAAAAACCTGTTTACTCCCTCTCTAAAGTGAACTCTGCCTCTAGGTTCATCATTTGCTTCCGCTCTCTCCAGTTTTCTCAGGTAACCTTATCTTTCCCTTTAAGATTATATAAGTCAGTAGGACTATTTACTGGCTCATTTGTGGATATTCTTAAACTGCTGCTAGGATCTCTGTGTTCCAGCTTTTTACTGCTGTAAAAGCTGATAGAGGCTGATGCTTCCTGCGTCTCCACACAAAACACGTAACATCTCCACATTTTTTTTCTGGTCAGAAGTCCGCACAGGAGCAACCAACTTGGTAGACTCAGAAATTGGCAAGAAATCGAAAGATATCTCCATAAAGGCAGAAATTATTATCTTTATACAAGTGGAGATATTAAGATTCAGATAAAAAAATATGCTGGCAGCCCTTGTAAAGGGCTTATATTTGGACTTTTGTCTTTCTAATGTGAAGCTTGCAATATTTTCAATAGGCTAATGATATGGCATAGTGGGTTTGGCCTAATGCTGCTTTTATTATCATGTTAATTTTGGTCCCCCAAAACTGTTTACACTACAGGAGTGTCTGCACTTAAGACACTGAGGGATCTGCCCCCAGTTGGTTCTGATTAGTAAATAAAGATAACCATAGCCAGTGGTTGGTCAGGGCAGTCAGAGGTGGGATTTTTATAATTCCTGGGCTTGGAACAGAGAGGAAGGAGGAAGAAGATCTACCTTGCTGAGAGAGATGGAGGAGGGAAGAGGCTATGCCTGAGAAGAGTGAAAGACAGGGAGGCAAACCAGCATGTGAAGAAACTGGGAGAGTGCAGCCCGAGAGGGCTGACCTACTGGATTCAGGGCAACCAAGGTAGAATATAGAATTTAATAAGAAATTAACAGCAGGGCAGGGGTGGCACACTCCTTTAAGCCCAGCACTTGGGAGGCAGAGGCAGGCAGATTTCTGAGTTCGAGGCTAACCTGGTCTACAGAGTGAGTTCCAGGACAGCCAAGGCTACATAGAGAAACCCTGTCACGGAAAACCAAAAAAGAAAGAAAGAAACGAAGAAAGGAGGAAAGAAAAGAACTCAGGATTATTGGCAGGAGGTGAATTAACCACGTGGAGGTTAGAAAGTGAGTGGCCCAGCAACTGACTTGTTTAAGGCATATCAGAATATAAAGTCTGTATATGTGTCTTTCATTCAGGTAGTGCAGAACACAGGGAAAGCCCCTGTTACAGATGAAGTGTAGGGGTTTGAAGGGCGGGGAGCAAGGAACCCTTTTAGTGTGGTTTCCCAGCAGATTAAAGGTAAGTATTTCATTTACCCATATTAAGACCAAGCTGAACATCTGCTACCTAGGTCCAGCCTATGTATGCTCTTTGGTTAGTGCTTACCTGTCTGAGAAGCCCACAAGAGTCCAGGTTAGTTGACCCTGTTGGTGTTCCTATGGAGTTCCTATCCCTTTCAGAGCCCTAATTCATTCCTCCAGCTCTTCCATAAAGGTCCCCACAGCCCATCCATTGTTTGGCTGCGGATCTCTGCATCTATTTCAGTCAGCCGTTGGGTGAAGCATCTCAGATATGCTAGGCTCCTGTCTGCAAGCATAACAGAGTACATTAATAGTGTCAGGGATTGGTGCTTGCTTATGAGATGGGTCTCAAGTTGGGCCCATTATTGGTTGGCCATTCCCTCTGTCTCTGCTTTATCTCTGTCCCTGAATTTTTTTACAAAAATTTTACAAATTTTTGCACCCAAAGTTTTGTGGGTGGATTGGTGTCCTTATCTCTCCACTGGGGGGTCCTACCTGTCTACAGGAGGTGGCCTCTTCAGGTTCCAAATCCCCACTGCTATTAGTCTCAGCCAAAGATGCCACCATAGACTCCTGGCATCATCCCTGACCCCAGGCTGAATGAGATTTTTTAGGGTCTTCTGCTCTAGTCTGTATTTTCTTCTCCTTCTCCTTTTCTCCTCCTCCTCTTCCTTCTTCCTTGTCACCGTCATCTTCATTTTGAAAATATTCTTCACAATAAAAATTATTTGAATGCCATTCTATATTTTAGTTCTTAATATGGCTTTGTAATTCTTTTGGTTTTAATTGACACAGAACATCTGTAGATAGAGAGACCAAAAGCAATCTAACCTGTACATTGTAACACGGGGCACTTAAATCAGGGCAATCAATCTTTCCTTTCCTGCAACACTCAAATCCTGAATGTTTAAAGATTTAATACTCCATATATACAAGTTCTCTCATTTTTCCTGTTTTTTTGTATGTGAAAAATAAAAAATACAGGGTTGGAGAGATGGTGCCACAGTTAAACAGGCTTTCTGCTTTTAAAAAGACTTGAGTTTGGTTTCCATAACCCACGACTGGTAGCTCAGAGCTAGCAGCAGGTTCAGCTCCAAGGTATCCATACCATTTTCTGCCATCTGTACACACCTATGTTCATCTGGGTGCTCTCTCTCTCTCTCTCTCTCTCTCTCTCTCTCTCTCTCTCTCTCTCTCTCTCTCTCTCTCTCCCTCTTCTCTCTCTCATACACACACACTTAAAAATCTTAAAAATAAAGTCATTTTAAAGAAGACATTCTGATAGTATTATATAATATATGAATAAAGATTTGAGTCTTCAGTGTACAGAGCACCACTTTATAGAGTTGTATGGAGCTAATCTGCTTTCCTACAATGAGTTAACTCAATTGGCTTCTTTAATCAATTAAAAACACCACATATAATTACTCAACGTTCTTCTTTGCCCTTTAGCTATAATGAGCAAAGGGAGAAGAAAGTTAATTTTAATAGTAAATATTTGTGCATTGCCTAATTTTAAATTGGGCAAAATTCAATAGTTTTAACACATGGTAGAAATCCTGTTTATTTTTGTCCCAAGACCCTGTGACATTTTTCTAGCACATGGTGGACAGAGACCTTTATTTATGCATTTAGGTCATGTTTTCTTATTTATGCCTTAGTAATTTTAAAAATACCAGGTCAAATTGTAAGCCAATCCATAATGCCTTTTTGAATAGCTGTGTGGGAGTCAAACCACAAATATTATCTATATTTATGTTGGGCTGGCCCACCCTTTGGCTGTCTCCAGAACCCTTTTACAGGGCTGACACTCCTGGGTAACAGTGGCGCCACATCCATTTGGCATAGCTGTCTACACGGGATCTTTCCTTCTGTTGGCTTTCTTTGGCACAAACTACTAAATGAAGTCATGCAAAAATGTGTGTCTACTCACTGTGATGCCTGGAGCTGCTGCGATGAGGTCTTCAGATTTGACAGAGTGACCTATGGTTTTCTAGTGATCGGATCTCAGTACAGGAGTCTGGTTAGCATCGTAACCATGCCACATACTTCATATACTTAAGAGTAATAGACACAGGGGTAGAGTGAAAAAGTAGCATGTTATAGTGGAGAGACGGCATCTCAGTCTTCCATCTGGTTGGCAAATTATTGTTGTGCTCTTCAAAAAAACCCTTTAATTTGAATTTCACAGAGACTTAATTTCTTGGAGGAGTAGTGGATACTCTGTGGCTGTATATATATATTTTCTTGGTACTTTGCAAATGTACACCTCTTGTATCACACTAAAGAACCTATATACCTACAGATTTGAGAAGGAAAAGAAGATCCAAGCTATATGTGTGTGCATGCACACACACACACATGCGTGCACACACACACACACACACACACACTAAATCTAGTAAATTTTAAAATAGCTAAAATTCAGCTACAAAGACAATATATACATTACCTCCAGGCTCAGAAATTGCAAGGGCTAGGGGTTGGGGATAGAAACAAGATTACAATTTAATTGTGACACAAACAAAATGAAATTGGCTCAATATACAAAAGGAACGACAGAGAATCAAGAAGTTACTTAGTCTGTGAATAGTTAGGCAATGTTTGGTTTATTGGGTTGACTTGATTGCTTATGGAAACCTGACCAGTACTTGTAAAGTGGAAAATTGAAAGATATTTAAAGAATACTTAATGTTAAAAATATTTGTTGATCATCTGGAATATGAGTAATGAAGTGTAATTATTAAAAATTATGGAAAAGAAAGTGATGTGAAACAGTCATTTTAATCAAGATTTATCTATCTTACTAAGAGCATAACTATGCAGTAAAATAAATAGCAAATTCATGAAAACAATTAATAATACTAAATGAGTGGGCTCAGCCTGCATGGGACTGACATTGGCCCTTGTGCAGCTTGGTCTTCATGTAGGACTCCAACAGGAGGGGCTGTCTCTGATTCTGTTGCCTGCCTTTGAGACCCGTTCCTGTTCTTCCTTTTGAGCTGCCTCATCCAGCCTCCATAGGAAAAGATATGCCTGGTCTTACTGCAAACTTGATATGCCAGGGTTGGTTGATATCCATGAGAGGCCTTCCCTGTTCTGAAGAGAAATGGAGGTGGCGTGGATGGGTTGGGAGAAGGACTTGGAGGAGAGGAGGAAAGAGAAACTACGGTCGGGTATAAAATTAATTAATTGGTTAGTTAATTAATTAAAATATGAGTGACTCCGGCATTCCTACATCATGTGAAAACTGTGGTGAGAGGTGACCAGGAATAAACATATGAAGGAGGGGAGAAGCCCGTGATGATGCTGTGAGGTCTGAGGAAAAGGCCAAGAGGACAAGGCCCGTGTGAGCTCCAGTAGTCCCTCACTGAGATTTGGACTTGGCAAGCTAGTGAAAACACATACACACCAGCCAGCACTCCCATACTTTGGGTGTTGTATGGGCAGCCCTAGTCTCCCGTGTTGTCATGCCAGTG
Source organism: Mus caroli (assembly GCF_978045245.1). Lineage (NCBI taxonomy): Eukaryota > Metazoa > Chordata > Mammalia > Rodentia > Muridae > Mus > Mus caroli. Next base: position 62,708,102 of record NW_028227272.1, on the reverse strand, counting down.
CCTGGGCAAAGAGGCCTCTACCCAATGCAATTCTTAATCCAGGAGTCCATCTGACATCCTCATTTTCCTTGGCTTTCCACAGCCTCCTACATAGCTTTGCACATCCTGTGCTCAAGATTCTATCATGGAGTGAGGGTGAGGAGCTTTAGTTATTAAGGTTGGATCTTTAAAAAAGAAAAAGAAAAAAGGAAGGTTAACTTTGGTAGATTTTGAGTATGTACAAAGAACATCTCGAATGTTTTATGATATTTGTACAGATTAAGTGAGCACAAAGGAATTTGTGTTGTGACATATTGGAAATTCAACAAATGACTGTAAATTTCAGTGTTGTAAATTTTGAGAGGAATTTAAATAGCATTTAACTCAAATGGAACAATGTCTTCCCAAACTATGAATTTTTACAAGAGCAAATCTCAGTGACAGAGAGACACATATTAGGTAAATTTTGCCTGAATTGTTCAAAATTCACTAAGAAGCAACCGTCACAGAAAATACATTGCAACGTATGTGTTTAAATACTTCAGAGATTACTATTTTAAAACTCCATTGGTAAAGTAGTGTTCTAATTTCACTAGATGATACCACAGCTCTGTGAAGCCACGAAGTGAATGAATGAGGGGTTTGAAGGTAGCAGAAATGCAACTGATGGATAGGAGAAGAGTGGAAAAAGAAGAATGAATAAGATTTAAAAAAACAAAAACAAAAACCACTGCATAGTCTGGTGGTGGCAGTGGCAGCAGCAGCACATCCTTTAATCCAGCACCCACAAGGCAGAGTCAGGTTAATCTTTGTGTGATTGAGGCCAGCATAGTTCATAGAGCAAGTACCAGGGCAGCCAGGGGTATGCAAGGAGACCTTGTCTCAAAAGCCTACCAAACAACAACAAAAACTACACTGTATTTTAAAATAATAAAGCTTAAAAGACTTAAGATTCGAAAAATAATGTCTGTGCCTTAGTTACTGTTCTAATGCTGTGAAGAGACTCTATGACCAAGATAACTTTTACGAATAAAGTATTGAAATGGTGACTTCCTTACAGCTCCTGAGGGTGCGTCCATGATCATCACAGTGGGAAGCAGACAGGCATGAAGCTGGAGCTGAGAACTTTACATCCTGGTCCACAGGCAGCAGGCAAAGAGTGAGATAAGAGCTGGTGTGGGCTTTTAATTTGACTGCAGCCTCACAAGTACTTGGATTACAGAAGGACACCACCAATGCCGAGCTCAGTCTTGATTTCATATTGTCTCATTTGCTTTAATTATCAATCTCATTGGGGCTTGCTATAAAAGTGTAACTGGTAATAACATTTATGTTTTATCTAAGATATAAAAAAAATCCCAAAGCAAACCACCAGTGACACACCTCCTCCAACAAGACCATTCTTCCTAAACTGTCTCAAACTGTTCTATTAAGTGGGGACCGAGTACTTCAATGTATGAGCCATTCTGATTCAAACCACCACAGTTTGCTTAGTAGGAAACACACTAATTGTATTTTTAAGCATTTCTATTTTGAGTTATCAGTATAGACAAAGAGAATCTTTGCATGAGGGTTGGTATGTATGACTAACAGCTCATTGCCTATCTATAGGGGAAGCTAAAATATTGCACCATTTTGGGGTATGACCACTAAGTAGGATCATGAGCCATGTCTTCTTCATCCAGAATCACAATCGAAGCTCACCAAGGTGGTGTGAACGACAAATCAGTTATCATAAAACTGAAGAAATCCCAACCCCTTATGTTTATGAAACTGACAAGAAGAGCTTCAATATTTGTCTTTCCATAAATAATACAGCCATCTTCCAGTCCTCTTATATGATTGGATCAACAAAAGTCTAGCTGCAAAGTCCTGCTAGTGAGTTGTTTGCTGTTGGTTCTCAGACACTCACAGCAGTGCTGTTTCGATGATGAGTATTGGTGGACAGCAGAATGATTGGCATATATATTGTGCCTGGTTGAAAAATATTAAAATGTCCTTAAATTCTGTGTCTACCCATTCCCACCTATTGTCTTCAAAACACTAGGAAGAGGAGGGAAAAATCATAAGCATTCTTTTCCTGTCTAATATCTATGTACGAATGTGATAGTTGGCAGAAGGATGAACATGAAGCCAATAATGGGAGAGATCAATAAACAATATGGCTGCATCCATTCCACAGAGTACTTTCATTGTACCATATTGAAATAATAGAAATGGATGTAGTAAAAATGCAAAATTATTTATGAAACAATAGAAAATCTGCTCTTAAGTAGAAAAAAAGAGCATTGCACATGATTTCAGTGAAAAAAGAACCAGATGTTAAGCATACTTAAAAACACACACACAAAAGCCCATATGCAATTATCCATGAAATATTCAATACCCACAAAAGCTTAGAGCTTATGGGCCAAGGTTTTTTCTCCCTATCACCTTCATGCTAATCTTCCATATGTCAGTGTTTCTTTGGATTCAGTGTATATTTCTAAAGTCAAATATAGAGAGCCAATGGAAGATTGGTTCCAGTTGGAATTTGCTCAGAGTGCTGAGAAACGCCCTCAGACATAAATGATAGAGGATGTCATTACTGCATGTCAGAAATGCAGAGTCAAAAGCAATATACTATTTGCTATCTGTTGAACCTGAAGCAGGCTTGTCACTATTAACAAAATTAATCAATGAACAATGATTGAGCAAGAACAAAAGACTAAATAGTCCACGGTCCAACACTGAAGATGACAAAAAGATAGACAAGAGATATTCCAATGGAATTACTACTGCTAAAAATGATGTACCTTCATTGTTTTTGCTATAAATTCAAACTCCTTACTTTGATATTGATATTCTCTCCACAACTGTATGTTTATATATTAAACTTAAAATGAAAGAACAGTGGCCCAAAATCCAGGCAACTTGAGCAATCATCATTTATTCAACTTCTGTCTTATCTTTTCAATTTTCACAAGTGATATCAGGTGGCAATCATATTTAGTATTGGTTAGCTCTTTGTTCCTAGACTTTGACACTGCTTCTCTTTGCAAAATATCAGAGCTAGACTACACTGAGTTTCACTAAGGAACACAGGATACTCTGTTATCCACTCAAAGGTGCAAACACTTTGGTTTTTATACTGGTTTATTTCTTTATAAAGACTATACTTATGAACATCATCACCTAGGAGAGAGTTTAATTAGTTTTACTTGAAATGAAACAGAAATAGTCCCTGTACTTAAACAAAAAGCTCAGTCATGAGATTTCAGTCTCCCTTTGTTTTTCTACTAAATTTAATATCAAGTGTACCCCATATAAGTTCTAGCCTTCCTGTCAATAAGAGTCAATCCAGAGGCTACGAGTTCCCTAAGTTATTTAGTCTCAAAATATACTTGAGGCAGTATCTTCTGACTTGGACCTATGGGGAAGGCCCTGTAGACACTGGAGACAGACAGGGAGGAAGAGAAACTAGTGCTGCTATTAATCAAGGGCATGAATATATAGGTTACAATTTCCTTGTGTATATTAGAATAGCAATAGACAAGCTGTCCCAAACATTTTATAATAGGTAATATTGCTTCACTATCCATGGCACATGAGTCAGCCATTTGGGTATCTGTGATCAATTAATCAACTATTGAAAGACTCCTTGGACTCCATAAAATATTTTCAATAAATATGAAAGAGATATAGAATTATATATGGATATACACATAATACAAAAATAAATATTTACATAAAAAGTTAACCGTAGAAATCATATGCACATATGTAAATATCTTAACATGTTTATTTATATATATGGATAGCCATAGCTGTAATAATAAAGTTAGTGTGGTACCTATACAGATTTTAATGTGAAAATGACTTATGGAAAATCATAATGACTTGTTAGAGTCATGGCCTTGTCAGTTCATTTTTTCACAATAAGGAAAATGCACATCTATCCAAATAGGATTCTCTTTACACTTGTAGGTGATGTACCTAAAAGTTTCTTCTACATCTTATATCCCATACCATTCAAAAACTGATTTTAGATGGTCTGAAGAAACATATTCCATACAAGATAATCCAAAAGTAGACTTGAAGGCCTGTGCAGAGAACATAAATCAATGAAGCAGAAGCCATGACTGGGAGTGACACACAGAGTAATCCACAAACAGGACTGAGCAGAAACTCATATAAACAGCATTATAGCCCAAGATGTGCCATCAGTGCAGATTCACCACTGGACATATCTCTAAGTTGCTTTCCCTAATCAGTATAAAACCCTCACACAAAAACATTTTCTTTAAGAAACTATTTTCCTATCAAAACCCTCTTAGGAATAATTTTTATAAAATAAATAAGTGAAAACTGTCTAGAGCTGGAGTTTATCAATAATAATTGCTAACTTTAAAAGTTTTAAATGGGCACTTTCCCTTTTCCCTTCTTCTTTTTTCTATGTCTTTCAAAATGCCTTTCTCCTTCCATACTTCCATGCATAAGAAGGGATTTCTGTAACTTGCTAAATCTGTGTTCATTTGAAAGGACCCTGTACAGTTTCAAGTATGCATTGCATGGGATAAAATATGTGAATGTCTGCAAAACAGAGATAAAAGCTAAGCTTAACATTTGAAATAATACAGAAGGAAGGCTGCATGCCATGAGTGACTGGCTGGTGGTAACGATTGTGTGAGTGCACTGGGTGGACATTTTCAGTCAGTACTGACGATGGAGGGTTGGAGATTTGAAAAGGAGATAACTGCAAATGAGACATATGGAGGGATAAGAAATCTAGGTAGTCACATCATGTCCACTAACCATGGAGACACACTGCTTTCAAAAGCTGGCTAATGGGCACAGGAGCCAAATTGACTAACTCCACTTTTCAAGAGCATAGAAGTCCCCCTGAAGAGAAGATGAGAGCTGAACAAGGTTGTCGCTCTAAGGAAACTGAGGACATCATTGAAACATGACAGTGTAGATGAAAATGACAAAATCTGAAAGAGGAACCCACCACAATTACAAGTAAGACTTGGGTTACAGACATTTAGACAGCAGAAACATCTCCAGGACAAGGAAACTGCAGAATGCAGGGTCTCAGATCATATGACTAACAGCTTAGGCTTAAGCCTGAGAAGATATTATTAACCTGATGTGTTCAATACAGATAGAAACAATATCACTTATTGGGATCTTTCTAGATATCTGCATGTATCTTATTTATATTTTTTCTGATGCCCCCACTCTCTTCTTGGATAAGCCCTATTAACTTCCTTGTGCTGGTAAAGGAGTTAAATATCAAATAAAGCTGGCTTAACTTCTGACATCCTGGCTGGTCTAAGATGCAAGGCAGTATTGAGTACATCTATACAGTTCGGATGGACCTGAGGGTTTCTTATGGGAAGAGAGTTGGCAGGATTTTAGCTAACTTCCTGGAAACAAAATCACTTATAATTCTCTCCAATAATCATGATGATACAAAAACTTTTTAAACATTCTGCCACTGATAACCTACTACATGTATCTGAGAAACATATAGGCATTGGAAATAGTTATAAACTATATAGGTAAATATCCCTTATGCTAATAATTAAATAGGAGTTTGTGGTGGCTTGAATAAGAATGACTCCCATAGAGTCATATACTTGGTCTGCAGTTAATGGAACTGTCCTAGGATGGATTAGGCCTTGTTGGAGTGGGAGTGCCCTTGTTAGAAAGTACAGAGGGTCAGGAAATTGAACAGAAATATGTTGCAGTGGGGGACAAGGAACTGGGGATAGCCACTAGAAAATCCCAAATGCCAGGAAAGTAAGAGGTTCCAAGGAACCAATGGAGATTAAAATTAGCTGACATAGCAACAAAGGGAAGAGAGAAGCTGTAGAGACCATCTCCAGTAGATAGGCATGGCTCCCAGTTGAGGGGTGGGGCTACCCACCCTTATCAAAATTTTAGTCCAGAATTTTTCCTATCTAAAGGAAATGCAGAGACAAAAAACAGAACAAAAACTGAAGGAAAGGCCATCCAGAGATTACCCAACCTAGGGATCCATCCCACCTGCAGACACCAAACCCTGACACAATTGCTGATGCCAAGAAGTGTTTGCTGACAGAAGCCTGGTGCAGCTCCTGTCCCCTGAGAGGCTCTGCCAGCACTTGACCAATACAGATGCAGATATTCACAGCCAATCATTGGACTGAGCCTGCATATCCCAATGAAATATTTGGGAAAAGGACTGAAGAACCTGAAGGAGATTGCAATCCCATAAGAACAATATCAACTAACCTGACCATGCAGAGCTCCCAGGGACTAAAACACCAAACACAGAGTAAACGTGGAGGGACCTGTGGCTCAACCTACATACATAGTTAAGGAGTGCCTTATGTAGCATCAATGGGAGGGGAGGCCTTTGGTCCTATGGAGGCTTGATACCCCAGCATAAGGGGATGCTAGAGCAGTGAGGTGAAAATGGAGGTGGATGGGTGCAGGGGCACCCTCATAGAGGCAAATGGGAGGGGAAATGGGGTGAGGGTTTACAGAAGGGAAACCTGGAAGGGGGCAACATTTGAAATGTAAATAAGAAAAAGAGAGAGAGAGAGAGACAGAGACAGAGACAGAGACAGAGAGAGAGACAGAGAGAGAAAGAGACAGAGAGAGACAGAGAGAGAGAGAGACAGACAGACAGACAGAGAGACAGACAGAGACAGAGACAGAGAAGAAAAGGTGCAACCCATGGGGGTGGTTCTAGAGGTTTCAAAAGCCCATATCAGCCGTGTTTATGCTATCTGTTTTCAACTGGAGGATCAGGATGTAAGCTCTCATCTACTGCCAAAGCAGCATGCTAGCTGGCCTATTGTCATGTGCTGTGCCATATTTGACATGGACTTAGTTTCTGAGCTATAAGCAAGCCCTCTAGTCAAACGTTTTCTTTTATAAGTTGCCTCAGTCATGATGTATCATAATAGCAATAGAATAATAACTAAGACAGAGTACACATAACCCAATGGAGTTTTGTTTACACCAGTCCTGAAAATTCTGTGCCCCCGGGCTAGCTTTAACTATGAGACATGCACATTTTGCTGAGACTATTTAAGAAAGTTCTTTCTTAAAGAGTTAAAATTATTCTTTTTGCTATGCAAACACAAAAGAAATGCATCTTTTTTGACATGTGTCATGGACACGAAGGATGACAAAATGAAAGACTTAATGGGGTATTTGAGCATCTGATACAGCTGTGCTAATTCCCCAACCTATATAGACTTAGATCATGTGGAGTAATTTTCTATTTCATTAAAGTCTAAACTGGTGTAAGTTGGTGTATTCTACAAATTGTGGTTGAAGGTTTCCAAACTGATGGACTAGGAATGGAAACAAAACATCTGATTGTAGGCAAACTTTAGGAAATAAGAATGACCTTTGAGCTGATCCCCATGTGGGTTCATATACTAAGAAAAGACCTCCAAGACAAGAAGCTAAACATATTTTGGGCACAATCACAGAAGTTGTTTACCTTGATTTGCTAGAAGGAGATATCAAATGTCATGCCCTGTGCAAAACACCCTAGGATACTCAGGCAGTAATGAAAGCACAGACTGAAATCAGAAAGAAGCACTGTTGGATTCTTGAGGTCCATTCTGGTGACCACAAGCTGAGGTACTAGCAGAAGATTTTGGTAGATAGACAGAACAAACTTAACCTCAGGAAAACAAAAGAGGCACAGAGAAGTTAAACACCAAAGCTAAGAAGATTAGAGTGACCAAGTCTCAACAAGCCAATCAACACATTTGATTCTTTGTGTATGATTGAGAAAGATGATAATATTTGGGTTTCCCTTGCTGAAGTGTTCTTAAAGTGCTGAGATGTATGGATGTTGTGCTAAGATCTGCATTAGAAAAAGAGAAGAGAAGAGAAGAGAAGAGAAGAGAAGAGAAGAGAAGAGAAGAGAAGAGAAGAGAAGAGAAGAGAAGAGAAGAGAAGAGAAGAGAAGAGAAGAGACGAGGGGAGGGGAGGGGAGGGCAGGGGAGGGGAGGGCAGGGGAGGGGAGGGCAGGGGAGGGGAGGGCAGGGGAGGGGAGGGGAGGGAAAAAAATCCCCTTTGTTCCTCAATATGTCAATAAGACTTTTCAAATGATAAGTGCATTGTATGTCACATTTTTTTCAATGAATGCTCTTGTTGAAATTATACAAGTCAACTTCAAACGGGTTCATAAATAGTTGTGTTTTGAACATTAAAAACAGAAAGAATGACCTTTGAGGAGACAATGCCACAAAACATTGTATGGATTGGAACAGGCAAAGTAATGAGAGATTGAATCTCTTTGTAGCAAGTAAAGATGAGAAGATGGAAAAATAAGGATGACTGATAATGTAGTGGTTGGTTTTGATGCTAAGGTCCTGTTCCCTAACTGGTTCTTAATCTGTCAATAAATACACCAGTGATCAATGACTGAGGATGGGGCAGACATTTAAAGTTGCTCAGGAAGATGCAGGCATGTACTGGCTATTTTTGTGTCAACTTGACACAGCTGGAGTTATCACAGAGAAAGGAGCTTCAGTTGAGGAAATGCCTCAGTGAGATCCAACTGTAAGGCATTTTCTCAATTAGTGATCAAGGGGGAAAGGCCCCTTGTGGGTGGGACCATCCCTGGGCTGGTAGTCTTGGGTTCTATAAGAGAGTAGGCTGAGCAAGCCAGGGGAGGCAAGCCAGTAAAGAACATCCCTCCATGGCCTCTGTATCAGCTCCTGCTCCCTGACCTGTCTGAGTTCCAGTTCTGACTTCCTTTGGTGATGAACAGCAGCATGGAAGTGTAAGCCGAATAAACCCTTTCCTCCCCAACTTGCTTCTTGGTCATGATGTTTGTGCAGGAATAGAAACCCTGACTAAGACAAATTGGTACCAGCAGAGTGGGGTATTCCTGTGACAACCTGACCATGTTTTGGGGAGGACTGTGGAAGGACTTTGGAACTTTGGGCTTGAAGATCCATTCATTGTTAAGAGCTCTGTCAGATGTTGTGTAGGAGCTTGGAAGATAATGCTGAGAACAGTGCAGAAGATGGAGGCCTGGTTTGTGAAATTTCAGGGGGAAAATTAAAGACTCTCTTCAGGGCCATTGCTGTTTTTATTGTGAAGATTTTGTAGTTCTGGTTAGCTGGGGCTGAAGAATCAGCTGTGATTAACAAGATACCAGAACTACTAAAGCAAAAACTTTGCATTACTGGGACTATTGATGCTGGTTAGCTGGAGCTAAGAAATTAGCGGTGATTAAGAAGAGACCAGCATCGTTGAGGTGACATCTTCTGGGAAGTGTTTTCTGAAAGCACAAAGAGGCTGTGTTCCAGAGATAGGCAAGGTTGTACTCCTTCTGCAGTGGGACTTGGTAATGTGTAAGGGTCACCCAAATGGTACTGGTTTTGAAGGCATGAAGGGGTCACACAGCAGCTCAGGCTCGGCACTGTGAGAGGCCATGGAAGGCCATTGGTGAAGGTGCAGCCCCAGTTGTAATTGAAGGCCCAGGACTGAAGGGGTCACGCAGTCTTTTGGAGATGCCAGTACCACGAGATGACCACCAAGAGCAGCAGCAGCAGTGGAGTACAGGCATCTGGAGCCCAGAGGACGACGTGTGTGCTACAAAGGGCATGGCTGGAGAAGTGACCCAAGCCCTTGGAGGAGCCCAGAAGATCGTGAGTTGGATCCCAGACGTTGGACGGTTGGAGATTGATTTTTGCTTTGATTGTGACTGTGCCCTGATATTTTCCCTCTTGAAGGAAGAAACTGTTTTAGTGGAGCCCACAGTTAAGAGACTTTTAATTGTAAAAAGACTTTGGATTTTATATTTTAAAGAGATTGAAATTTTAGGAATATGTAAAGACTGTGGGACTTTTAAAGTTATTTAGATCTTGGGGATGAATAAGAATGTAAGGGTTGAGGCTTACTAGTGATGTGTTTGTGTGTCAAGTTGACAAGGGGTCAATTGTACTGGCTATTTTTGTGTCAACTTGACACAGCTGGAGTTATCACAGAGAAAGGAGCTTCAGTTGAGGAAATGCCTCAGTGAGATCCAACTGTAAGGCATTTTCTCAATTAGTGATCAAGGGGGAAAGGCCCCTTGTGGGTGGGACCATCCCTGGGCTGGTAGTCTTGGGTTCTATAAGAGAGTAGGCTGAGCAAGCCAGGGGAGGCAAGCCAGTAAAGAACATCCCTCCATGGCCTCTGTATCAGCTCCTGCTCCCTGACCTGTCTGAGTTCCAGTTCTGACTTCCTTTGGTGATGAACAGCAGCATGGAAGTGTAAGCCGAATAAACCCTTTCCTCCCCAACTTGCTTCTTGGTCATGATGTTTGTGCAGGAATAGAAACCCTGACTAAGACAAGGCAGAACCAGGAGAGTGGCCAAAGAAGAAGCAGAAGCTGTGAGTAGTTACAGGAGGTAAAGTCAACCAGCCATGTGAGTTTTCCATTTATGCCTGGGGTGGTAAAAGAGGTTTAGCAGTGCCCAGTCATTAAATTAGCAAAGGTATTTTAAGATTAACTAGCATGTGTCTATTTTTTTCATCTGCGGATCCAATATTGTCTGGGCAGGGGCTTGTAGCAAGGTCTATTCCCAGAGCTTAGGCAGAGTAGCAAAAACTACACACAACAGATAAAGTCTAACAGGAGCAGGTAGGCCTTCTGCTCAAAACCAAGCAAAGCCCTGATGTTTCTGGTGTTCCTGAAAATCTGCAGTCTTCATACTTGGGATGCTGAGCAAGAAGACCACAAATAAGAGGCCAAAGAAAGCCTGTATCACAGAATCACACACATAAAAAATAAACAAACAAACAAAACAAAACAAAATAAAACAATAGTAATAAGTAAGTATAAAACTAAACACAGGTGGGAAGGAGGAAAATTTGTGAGTAGCGAGGTCAAGAAGATGAGTCAGCAATTTCCTTTCCAAAGTGATTTCTCAGGATGAAAAGTGAATTCTAAAAGTAGATAGAGTACTCAATATTGAGTTCATCAATATTTGTTATTGTTAACGATTGGGTTATTGAGTATCCTATCACTGGTTTGCATGATCTTATAAGTATTCACCCTTCAGTTACTCTGGTATGTCTGTCCTTTGATCTGGCTTTAGACTTAGGAGAAATAAACACTAAGGGACAGCAAATGGAGGGAGAAAAATCTGGTATAAGATAGTGTATAATTAAATGACCAATTGTAAAGTGAACATTTTAGGACCACTGTCCATCATTATTAACTATTAATCAAAATAGTATTATTTTTTCTTATTATTGTGAATTTTTAAAATTATTAAGTTGAATGTCTGAATCGAAGAGCAAGTGGCTTTCTTTAAATAATTAAAAGATAATATTAATACTATAATTAGTGTATACATTTGAAAATCAAAATATATTTTTAATTTATGTTTAAATACATATATTTAACTATAAAGTATCTTTAAATACAAACACACATATATATATGTATATGTATATATATATGTATATATATATAGTTTATAAGTTTAATGACTAAGCTTCAAAATGAAGTCCATGAGAATACTAATAAACATCAACTGTCATCACAATTAAACATATCTTTATATTCTGAAAACATTAAATACTACTATTTAACAAGCAACACAGTTTTATGTAGAAATAATATAAAATTAAAATGATAGCTCATTGTTAAGTTTCCAGCCTAAGGATGCCAGATGTAATTGAGCAGCATTAACTCCCACAAAATAGGGCCCAGAGGTGACATCCTGATTACCATTCTCAATTAACATGCCTACATTTTTTAATGTCTATGTTTAATGTCAAAGCATTAAGAGACTTCCAAGGTAAGAAATCTATTAGTGTTTCAAAAAAAAAAAAAATATGTCCCAAACCAGAGAGACAAGAAGCAGAATGAAACCATATGTCATTGGCAGTCAGGTGATAATCCCAGCAGTATGAATTAATCAGGTTACTCAAGAGAGAGCTATAATTTCAAAACTAGTCTAGGAACTCTGGGTTGCCCACGAGGCTGAATCAGCTTAAGACAAAACAACAAATCTGAAAAGAGTTGAGAAGAATTATACACAAGGGAGAGACCATTTCCATAGTCCCCATTGCCACGTCGGGATATTCAAATCAAAGGCTGGCCTGCATGTTTTCCTTGGTTTTCTTGATGACCTTCACAAAACCTGGCATGCCACATATTCTTAACACACAGCTCATGAACGAGCAGGCAAGAGAAAATAGTTCAGTGTAAACCAAAGCTCAAAGTTCAGCCTGAGAGTAGAAAAATGCTCAAGGAACACAGCTTGAATCTGGGATCTAGTCCCGCCTTTGCGGCATGCTCTTTGTGTGATTGTGAGAAAATTATTTAATATTCAACTATTAATTTTATAAATTTCTATTATTGAATTCATAAATCCCTCATAATGCTGCATTCTGTCACTAAAACTCTATCTTAGCTTTAAATAAAAAAAGGAGTGCATAAAATATCCCACAAGTGAAGACAAAGAAAGAGAAATATGGAAAATGGCCAAAAATTAGTAACGGTAGATGACTTGAAAGATTGTGTTTGTTTTTAAGATTGCAACCATCTGAATAAAATTAGGTGGAAATAATCCCTTAGGGTCTGAATGTATTTAAGTAGAAACAACCCGTCTAAAATACAAAGGAGACATCCTTGAAGAAAATAAAAGCAAAATGTTCAAATGGAAGAGATTAATATTTAGGAGTAGTTTCTTCGTGCCCAAATGAAGAAATATGTGCTGCACATTGTCTCTGAGCCAGCCACCTGGTTAGGTGGGTTTAATGATAAGTAAGAGAAACTGTTCCTCATGACAGAGAAACAGATTAATAATTTAGCCTAGAAATTTAATTCTGAGTAGTTAATAAAAGGGCAAAATGATATTTGGGTAATAAGTAAATAATGGGTAGAAATTTGCATGAATTTTAACCCCTATGAAATGAAGATAGAATTGTATTTAGACCAAATTTATTAGGAACATTAACTAAAGGAGTTTAATATTAATTTGAATTCACGATAAATTATTTTCATAAAATAAACAATGCAGACTTCCTTGTGTCATTTGACAAATGTAAAATTCACATACTGTCTAAAATAAACATCTTTAGTTTAGATGTTCAATAAATATCTACAAACTTGTTTTTCTTTTCAACCAATTTATTTATGACAGCAGACTGTTGGGTAAAGTGATTAAAAGTTATTTTGTGCTAATTTTAAGTACAAAATTAGGTTAAATTTTCAAAGAAATTTGAAAATGTCAAAGCCTATTAATTAAAAAGTCCTCTGTATTATCAGCCATTAGTATGCTGATACTTAGAGGCTTTCTCATCTTACTAAAGCAGCACCTTAAAATGTCTTTGCTCATCACTAGCAAGGGCCAAATTATTTTCTAATATTTATTTGTTCCTTTCTTTTAAAATGAGGCACTGATGATGGCATTTTAGGGGACTATTGGCTTGTGTTTTTTGAAATATGACCCTATTAAGAATTGTGTAGAGAGGCCTCTGAGTTGACTTTTTAAGTTTGATTTTAATATGCAAGCAGTAGATATAAAATAGTAATAATATTTTACTTCCGGTCACATATAAGATGTGATATTTAATTATATAATTCATATGCTCTTTATTAACTTTACTCATACTAGCTTGGGGGTACAGTATGATATACCAATACACGTTTATGTTGGTTAATGATCAAGTTGGGTTCATTAGCATTTTTATCTTCAATATTTTATAAAATCTTGATTACTGTGGAATAATATACATTTGTATGGGGCCCAGTGTAATATTTCAATATATGTTTACATTACATACTGATCAAATTAATATAATTAACTGTTTGACCTTAATCTTTATTTTTTGGAACTTTTGAGCTTCTATTCATAAATTTACATAAATCTTTGTGAATTGTAGCATGTTAGCCCTGTGATGTGTTATTCTTGATTTTCCTAGTGATCTCCATTTTTTAATCTAAGTCAGATTTTTAAATATGTTCTCACATTGACGCTAACATATAATATTTTTCTTTCAATATCCTACTACAGATTCAGTAATGTCCTCCAGTTCCATTGATTTGCATTGACTGGATATCATTCTTTCATGGCTGAATAGTAATATGACTGAATTTTTCATTGTCTACTCTTTGATGAACATCTACTCTGCTTCTGTATCTTAAGTGCTTTAAATGGTACTACAATAAATACAAGCATGCAGATAGTCCTTTGATAGTCATTTCATTTGGATATAGACCTAGAAAAATGTTAACTACATAACTATAGCATAGCTTTGGGGAGACCCTATATAGTTTTTCATATTTCTGTGCTAATTAACACTCCCATCATTGATGCATAATAGTTCCCTTTCCTCTTCTTTTCATTCATTCATTAATTTACTTTCCATCCTGATTGCAGCTTCTCTTCCCTCCTCTCCTACCAGTTTCTCCCTCTCCTCCTCACCCCATGCTCCCTTCTGTTTCTCCTCCCAGATTAGGAGGCCTCCCATGGATCTCAACCAGCTGTGACATATTAAGTTGCAGTAAGACTAGATGGATTTTCTTTTACTTAGGCTACACAAGGCAGCTCAGTTAGGGGAAAAGGATCCAAAGGCAGGCAATGGAGTCAGAGACAGCCCCTGCTCCTGCTGTTAGGGGTCCCACATGAAGACCAAGCTGCACATCTGTTACATATGTATAGAGGGCCTAAGTCTGTTCCATGTGTGCTCTCTGGTTGGTGGGTCAGTGACAGTGAATCCCCATGGACCCAGGTTAGTTGACTGTGTAGGTTTTCTTGTAGTGTCCTTGACCTCTCTGACTCCTTCAATCCTTCCTCCCACTCTTCCACAAGATTCCCCAACCTCTGCCTGTTTGGCTATGAGTCTCTGTATCTGTTTTCATCAGCTACTGGGTGGAGCCTCTCAGATTACAGTAATACTAGGCTCATATCTGCAATTATAGGAGAAGGGGGACTCTCATGGCATGAGTCTCAAACTGGATGAGTAATTGGTTGGCCATTCCCTCAATTTCTGGCCCTCTTTATTCTTGCACATCTTTTAAGTAGGAAAAATTGTGGGTCTAAGGTTTTGTGGCTGGGTGTCCCCATCCTTCCATTGGAAGGCTTGCTTTATTAGAGGAGATGACTGCTTCAGGTTCCATATCCCCTATTTCTAGAAGTCTTAGCTAAGGTCACCCTCAGATTCATGGAAGTTTCCATTGCCCTAGGTTTCTAGCTCATCTGAGAGATGCTCCCTCCCCATTGATCCCAGTTCTCTCTCCTTCCATCCTTCCCCTGCATGCATCCAGCTGTCCATTTTATTTCCCCTTCTTAGTAAGATTTAAATGTCCTCCACTGGGGGACACTTGTTACTTAGCTTCTTTGGGTCTGTGGATTGTGAAATATTTTGCATCATCTCCCACCTTTTACTTTTTGCTTAAAACTTAGGGGTCATTTTGCTTCTGTGTGAACATTAAAAGTTGTTTTTTGTTTGTCTGTTTGTTATGTTTTAACTAATGCCAAGAATAACACCATTGATTTGATGAGAATTTTTCTGCAAATTTGTAAATCTATATATCACTTGGATCATGTAGACAGTTTAAGAATAGTAACTGTTCTAATCCATGACTATTAGAGATATTTATGGTTTTGTCTGTTTTAAGTTCTTTTAAGAAGTTCATAATGTTTATCATTTTGCTTCCTTAGTTCTATATATTTTAGACAGATTTAAAATCTGATACAGAGTAAGATAACTTTCATGATTTCTTTTTCAGCAGCCTTCTTATTGATATAAAAAGGCCACACTAATTCTTACATATTTATTTCCTATTCTAACTTCATCTCATTCACTCTCAGTTACAAGGGCAATGAGTAGATATCCTTTCATTAGGATAGTTTCAGATCCCACAAGAAAAGGTATTAAAAGCTCATTATTTAATAAATAACATAATTCAATAGTCAACTTAGTCATGTTCTGGTACTGCAAGTTGAACACTGTGAATTTATAATAGATATGTGTGATTTAAATATTATGGTCCATTTTTTGATGGTAGTTAAATAAGTATTAAAAACAAAATGTCATCAGTATGACTATGCAAAATATTCACACTTAGACATAGTAAAAGTACACATGACTATAATAAATAAGGCCTTCGAGTACTTCCTTAAACTAAGTAATTGTGTGCATGCATGTGTGTGTGTGTGTGTGTGTGTGTTTGTGTGTGTGTGTGTGTAAAAAACAAAATCTCAAGTCCTTGCTGTCAAGAGTAATTTGACAGGAAAAGTTGAGCTTCTGCCACCCTGAATCCAGAGCATTAGGTAATGAGTTTCTCCCATGGGCATCCAGGAAATGTGTAAAACATGACATGTGCTTGTGGCATAAGGTAACTTCCATTATACCGTAGAACACTAGTTGTTGAAATATTCCTAAGCGCTATGTTTGTATTATTTCCTATTTTTAGGAGGAGAATTCATGAAAATTATTCCTAAGTCAACTCTGATACAGCATGTGTTTACTGCGGGACTTCTCAACACAATTTACAGGCATATATGTATTGTTATTCTCCAAGAAGATAATATACCATTTAGTATTTCCAGTGTGAATTTGTCTACTTTGTGAATTTGTCTACAGTGCAAATTTGTTTTCTTTGAGACTGAAAATTCATGAAGTTTACATAACTGCCCTATATGGAATGTCAACAAGAATGTCAGATTTCTAAAGCAGGTTACAGAAACATATATTCTCCTTAATTCTTTTAGTTCCTTCACCTTGGAGAATCCCACTATGTCCCCTCCCCAAAGTCCTGAATGTTTATTATTATTATTATTATTATTATTATTATTATTATTATTATTTAATCTTTTTTTACAGTCCAGTCACTATCCCCCTCCCTGTCCACCCTATGATGGTTCCTTATCCCATATCTCCTTCCCTGTCTCCAAGAAAATGTCCCCACCCCTCCAACCCCACCACACTAGACCTCCCCACTCCCTGGGCCCTCAAGTCTTTTGAAGGTTAGATGCATCGTCTCTCACTGAGGCCAGACCCAGCAGTCCTCTGCTGTATACGTGTCTGGGGCCTCATATCACCTGGTGTATTCTGCCTGGTTGGTGGTTCATTGTCAGCAAGATCTCAGGGTTAGTTGAGACTGCTGGTCTTCCTATGGTATAGTCTTCCACTCAGCTTCTTCCAGCTTTTCCCTAATTCAACCACCAGGGTCCCCAACTTCAGTTTATTGATTGGGTGTAAGTGTCTGCACCTGACTCTTTAAGCTGCTTGTTGGGCCTCTCAGAGAACAGCCATTCTAGGCTCCTGTCTGTTAAGTACACTATAGCCTCAGTAATAATGTCAGACCTTGCAGCCTCCTCTTGAGCTGGATCCCACTTTGGACCTGTCCCTGCACCTCCTTTTTCTTAGGCTCTTCTCCATTTTTGTCCCTGCAGTTCTTTTAGACAGAGTCATGCATTTTAAAATGGAGCTTTTTACCTCAGTTAAATACTGAAGCCTCTTGGCATATTTGATAAAGATACCTTCTCCCAAAAGAAAAATCCCAGAAGTGGAGTGACACTAGGAAAAGAGAAATAAAGGAAATGTTTATGAAAATAAGACCTACCCTCTTGCCTCTGTTGGTTTGGTTGGTTGGTTTTTATTTATCTGCTTGCTTGCTTATTAGGTTGGTTGGTTTTTGTAAGGCATCACTTTATATTAGACCTGGGCTACAACTTCTCAAGTGTTCTAGGGTGCCTTCCAATTTATAGCAATGGTTCTCCTGCTTCACTCTCCTAAGAGTTGGGATCTAGGCTTGAGGCACCTTTCCCAGCTAGTGCTATCATATTTGTTCATTGAGAATAGATCTTTTCATACAGTATATGCTAATTAGTTACCACATACCCAACTCCTCCCCAGGATCGCCCCACCTCCCTTCCTACTAAAATTCACATTCTTTCTCTCATGAGAAAACAACAGACATATAGGAACATCCTGTTTTGAACATCTCCAGTGTGTCAGAGACATTTCATGTTCTCTGTATGAGAAGACTAAACTGTGCCATGTAGGAGAATATTGAGAAAACAGTAATAGCACTACAGGGAACGTTCTAAATTCCAAATGTGGGTTGTTCTCCTATTGGTCCCCATTTTGGGCCCTGGTTTGGGCCTTGAGGACAAACCTGAGCCTGGCTCGAATTTTGAAACCTTGTCTCGGTCTCTTTCTTATTGGGGTAACTGAGCAAGACCTGTTTGGTCCTGCCTCTGTCCCCATCATTGCTGATGTAGAGCTTTGCCATTGGCCCTGTCAGTCACTCCATACCCTCTGTCACCCTTCCCTGCCTCCTATGTCATCTTACCCCACCAAAATCCCCTCCCTTTGTTCTGGACTTACATAGGCGAGAGACTGATGCCATAAAGTTGAGTTCCTGCTTCGACAAGACTCCCTGCTCCGTGTATTTCTTTTGGGCCATCCCGCACAGCCCGGGAGAGACCCCAGCAGGACCAGGACCTCTCTCCTCTCACCTGGACCTGTTGTCAAGGAGACTAAATTCTCCAAGTTCCAAGAAAGAACTCATATGCTACTCCTAGGAGGTATCAAGGAGGCATTAACAGCATGGAGATTTTAGCTGAATCTTGAAAATTGAAATGCTGTTAATAAAGTACAATGGGTATTCGCATAAAATCTAAACTGTGTACTAAGTAGGATAAAGACAAAGGGGTGAGAAAGCCCGTGGCCTGTTTAGAAAAACAAATGGCTGCACACACTGTTACCAAGGAAGGTCCTGACACATCAGAGAGTGCTGCTGTAAGCATAAGCAACCATTTTTTTTGCCAAGGCTGACTCCCAGACCCTTAGCAGATAGAGAGCATGCTTGTAACCATTCAATCCTTCCTCTCCCATAGGCAGCTGGACCACAATCATTCTAGTGATGCATAATTGTTTTAAGATGATATTTGTGTTTTAAACCATTTCTTGAATGAATATTTAATTAATACTTCCTGATATCATACAGTTACGAAAGTTTCATTTCTGTGAACTTAGTAACAGTCATTAAAACAGCTCATTTTGGGTGCTAAGTCTGACTCTGCACTTATATTACTGTGTTGAATATTATAAATAACGCTATGCTGTCTATTTTCTGCTGATTACTAAAGTTTTGACTCCTATACATAAAGGTGCTATGTCAAGGATATGATTATCTTTAAAGTTTTTATTTAAACTAAAGAATTTAAAATCAAAGGATCTGTTTTCCCCTTTTAGTTCCAGTAAACAAGCAGCCTTAAGTTATTGGTGTTCAGAGACACTTTCCATGCTTAAAATAGGCTGAGAAATCCTGAGTGTGTTGGTTTATGCAACTTACTATCACATAAAATTAAATATATTAAAAAAGAGAACAAGATGAATGCATAAGCACACATTTATTTAGTTTCATACTAAGAGTTCATCATAGGTGATGTGAGCTGACAAATGCCACAGTACAGATGTGAAAGAATGAAACTGAAAGCAGCGAATGATGTCATAACATCACCATGGGATATGTCTGACGATTCTTGGGGAGGCTTGAGACCATGCACAGCATTTTCCTTGCTGAGCATTTTATTAATTTAGAAATAATGTATTTTAATCAATAAGAACTTTCCCTCACCTTATTGCCACTTGAGTTTTCCCCTGTCATTTTCTTCCTCTCTTAGGTGTATTCTTCATCAGTGCATAAAAACACTGGGGATGGGCATATTGATGGGTACCATACAACGTTGTGATACTTCCTGACATGGAATGTGCTGAAATCGGGAAAAAATCCCCCTCTGTGATCATTGTTGGTGTCAGCTTCTTTTCCACTTTTCCTCATTGTTCAATTTTTGAACAATTTTGAACTCAAAAAAATCTTTGAGTTTTTCTTTGAAATGTAAAGGATAGTACAACTTGCCTTTCTATTCAGTATATTGCAGTAAATCTAAATCAGTTATTCACTTGCTTTCTGTGGCTTGGTTTGGTTTGGTTTGGTTTGGTTTGGTTTGGTTTGGTTTGGTTTGGCTTGGTTTGGTTTGGTTTGGTTTTTCCTGGCAAACCTTAGGCTAACAAGACTTCAAAGAGTAACTAGATAAATGCCGCGGCTTTTTTGTATGTATCCCAGAGATATTTCCAAAAAAAAAAAAAAAAAAAGACAATCATTGCCTGAGACACTGATGATGTTTAACTTCAAAAACTCCCTCAAAAAAAAAAAAACAAAAATAAACCAAAAAAAAAAGGAGTTTGCACACTCCCTTTGCAAAGGTTCCCATGAAGAGAGAAGTCCCAGGAAAAGATAGATACTACTTTCCAGATTGCTTCTTCAGACATGTCGACATGTCTGCCATTCCATCTCACTGCTTCTCTTGCTGTTTCATTTAATCCTCTTGGCTTGCAAAATAATCAGCTCTAAATGATTCCTGCATTTGCATTTCTAGCCATCATCTGTCTACAATTTCCACTTTAATGCATAAAATTTGGGTGCATTTTTAATAGACTGCTGCAGGAATTATGTAACAACTGAGATTGTCTATTGTTTTTTTTTCCCCAAGATATTAGCCATATTTACTGCAAATGTGTGTAACTCCCTGTGTTTAAAAGAACCAATTCGATTTTTCCACAATAAAATTGAGTTGAAAAATCCCTTGAAGCGTTAGGTTTACAGAAATTATGTTCTGTCAAAATATTTTATAATGACAGTGTGAAATATCGCCCGGAGGAAAAGTATAGCTAAAAGTTGACTGAGAAATAATATCTTGGTGCTACACCACATTAGAATAATTTTTTTATTTCCTGTAGATAATATTTTACGGCGAGACTTTTGAGAAAGGACCTGTATTCTCCCACAAAGTAGAATATTTAAATGAGAAAGTTAAGGGTTCATGATGCATTACTAAATTACGAATTTGACTGCCACCTCCATCCATTCTCACTCATAAACGCCCTCTTTCCACATCGAACTAAATGAAGTGGTTAATAGTTTGGGCAAGTTCCTAGCTTTTGAAAATAGCCTGCAGTCAAAGGATGACATTAGTGATAAATATAACATGCAACTGACAATTTACATACAGTGCTGGTGCATACTGTGATACAGGGTAATTAGCAACCACCCCTGGCGACTCTCTGTGTCCACCCCTCCATCTGTTGCTTCATTTCAAGTTTTAGAAAACTAGAATAGTGAGTGTTTGGGATGCTTTGGGTAGCTTGAAATTTAGGCTTAAGGCTGTATATTCATATACATTATACATTCATTACAGAAATCTATAAAATTAATAGCCATATACTGAAGAATTCTTCTGTATCTAGCACTGGTTATGCACACACACACACACAAAGTACATAGTTGAAGGAGATTTCCAGGCTGCATCTACTATGTTTCTATCTTTAAATTGGGTACAAACAAATCTGAAACTGGTAAGTGCAATATCACATAAAAATGTCATAGTGTAGGTAAAATTTCCCCATTCTAGGGAAAGCAGTTCATGGGCTGTCTCTTTATGGAATATAAAACCAATAATATCTGCATTGTTCTGACCTTATGAAGCAAACATGCTTTAGAGATCAGCTGGGAATGTAGTTCAGTCAATAGATGCTTTTCTTCCTTGCACAAAGCAGCATTGCATGACCTAAATGTGGTGAAATATGTCTCTAATTCCAGTCTTTAGAAGGTGAAGATAGAACCATCAGAAGTTCAAGACAGTCCTCAGCTACACAGAAAGGCTAACTTGACTAGGTACTTCATCTCAAAAAAATTAAATAAATGAATAAAGAACAAAACATAATGAATACACTTAATAATAGTTATTAAATGTGAATATCATAAGTAGACAATCTAGATTAACGCCCATGCTGTGGTGTTAATCATATCCAGGATTCTTTGCTTATCTTTGTCTTAATTTTTTTTTCTACTTATCTGTTTCTGCAATGGCACATGAACAGATTGATATTAGAATTAAATAAACTCATATTCTAAACGTGGAAACATTATCTAGCATAGATTAGACTGTATTTGTTTGATAAGTAAATAAGAAGTAATATATATATGAGAGTTATTTCATCTTAACTCAGTCCAGACTTTACAGTCTGGCATACCTTAGCTATGTTTGTGCTAATTAATAATAAAATTCTAATTGTTCTCCTCATATTTATTCAATCATGGTCTTATTAAATATTAATGTTAGGACATAATTCAATGAACATCTACCCATCATTTTTTTATGAATAAACATATTGTTTTCACTGAATGACAATACATGCATTTTAACACTGGCCACAGGTTTGGAGAGCATTACAAATGAATGATACCAATTAATATAATAATGAACTGTGCTTATGAGTCAATGCACCACATTTTTTTCAAAAGCCAGAGATGATATGAATCTGTATGTGAATACTTTTAATTGAACAAGAGACCAGAAGTGAAACCCTGGAGGTGTAGATTAGGTAATTAGTTACAGTGTGCTTTGTGCTAGTCCCAAAAGAAATCAGCTAGAAGTAAAGCAATGGTGAGCAGACAGAATAACAAATACGAAAGCAAATGGAGACCTACTCTTTTTCCTATTTATTTACTATTTATTTATTTCCTATTTATTGCTCTAAAACCGTGCTTCAGGTTTCAGCCCCATGTATATGTTATCTATCTATATTTACCCAACAGCAACCTAAGAAGAGAGAGAGAGAGGGTGGGATTGGGGGGGGGGAGATGTACTTCCTGATTCTTGATATGATTTTATTTAATTTTAGGATGAAATGTTTTATCACATATTAATAATTAGTGACACAATATAATAAAATATGCACAAAAGTTACTCGGTTCTTCTTTATTTTAAAAATAAACTGTAATTTTTTTTTAAAAATGATATAACTAAAAGTTGTTTTCTGTTTTAAAGATATCAATACTGCTAACATTCTTTGATAATCAAATAATTCTAATATTCTAAAATTACAAAACATCTCAAACTGAATTATTGTTAAACAGGTATCATTTATAATAAATACAATACAATGAAAAGTTATAAACATAAGTAAGACCTGGGTGCTTTATTTACATGATGTGAGTATTTTGTAGTTATTCTGATAATTAACTATAATAACTTGACTGTGCATCTGTGAAATAATGTGTTTATAATTTAATCAGCAAGGTAATAGTTTTGGGAAGTGAAACTTAGCATGAGACACTTAAGGTCATTGGAGCATAGGGACAAAATTAATGCTGTTGATTTGTTTTAAAGAGAGCTTCTATCACATTTTCCTCTCTCTCTCTCTCTCTCTCTTTCTTGCTGTCTCACTCTGTGTCTCTATCTCTCTTTTCATATCTATGTGTCTCTCTGTATGTGTCCATCTTTCTGACTGTCTCTGTATTTCTGTCTTTGTCTCTCTCCCACACATGTACGTGTGCGCACACATGTGTGTGTGCACACATGCTCCCTTATACCTTCCGCCATAATGCGGTATAGGTGAGAGTACTGCCAACAGCTCCTTAATCTTGAAACTCTAAATTCTGATAAACATGAAAAATGATTTCCTCTGTGTATACTTAAAACATCTCTAGAATTCTTCTCAATCAGGGAAAAAATAAAACAACTGAAATGTTGACTTCTAAGTTTTGTTTACATATCTACAATCAGACCTTTTTCTCTCCAAAAGTTGATTTGAGTAAGCACAGTTGGCAATTGTTTATTAAAAGTAATCCCTTCGCCATTTAATTTTGCCATGTTACAAACAACTCTAAAATGCAGTGGCTTAAAATAGCACAACAGGTTTTTTTCTATAAGAATCACTTGTCATGGAGCCTAGAACTTAGATAAACAATCCCGTGACTTTGCTCCAGCTTTTGTGGATTGTAGCTGCCTTCACGTCTGCATGACAGTTGGGTGGTGGGATGGCTAGGTTGATCTTGGTCCTCTGGGACAGTCTAGCACATATCTAGCCATTGGTTCAGCTGACATCTGAGAAAGAAAGTGCAAATAGACCATTCTGTAACAATGAAGCAATTTCACATATACTTGTTCCTATGCCAGTCAAAAGTAAGAGAGAAGAAAAAACACACATGCCCTCTTGGCCCCTGAGCTAAGAAACAGTACATCATTTTTGCAAAATTCTACTGGCTAATAGATATTTCAAGTCCATTTATGATTCTTTTTATGTTTGGTTGGTTGGTTGGTTTGGTTGTTTGTTTGTGACAGGGTCTCACTCTGTAGCCTTGGCTGGCCTGGAACTAGATACATAGACCAGAACTGCCTCAGATTCATAGATATCTACCTGATTCTGCTTCACAAATGCTGACGTTAGATGTGTGGGCTACAATCCATGACATTCCGTTTCAGTAGAGGAAGAAGGCTTGCATTTAGTTGGGGATTTCAGCAAGAAACTATAGCCATTTATAAAAGTTGCCATAGCCACTACAGGCAATTTAGAGTCTGTCCCTTTTTTAATTGAACTGAAGCTTGATCTAAGCACAAAGTATACATGAGCCCTCTAATTTACAGAATGACACTGACTGAAAGGGTTAAATTTTCTCAATTAATCAGTGTGAGGGATGACCAGATCAACAAGGCACACTTCTATGTGTACCTGTGGGTGCTTTTCCAAACATGATTAAATTCTGAGGACTATGACCTAAGGAACAGATTAATCCAGTTATGGATCCTTTTCTAAATAGACTATCAGAAATCTGGAAGGTGGTTTGCATCATCTACGGGGGTGTGTCTTTAAAGAGTATATTTCATCCAGGCTTCTTCCATTTTTCTACATCCTGTTTGACATGAGGAGCGTAGGTTGTCCCACATACTTCCACCTTGATAGTCTGCTCACCACAGTCCCAGAATCTTTGCAACCACGGACTAAGGACTGACATCTTGGAAAATGTGGAATGTAATAGATCCTACAGAATTTAAAGAGATGAATTCTCAAGTTCCTTGTTTACATCACACATGTGGACACAGTGACAATGAAACTGATGGGTTCTTATTTACTTTTGCCTCTGAGATCTTTTTCTCTATATTAACAAGCAAGTGGGAACACAAATATTAAAGCCAGTCTACTCAATTTCTGGGGGTCAAATTATTTATTATTAATAATATTTATAATTATTAATAATTATTATAATTATTATAATAATTATTAATAATATTATTGATAATATTTATAATTAATAATAATTATATAATAATATAATTAATAATAAATTGTTAATAATTTAATTAATATATTATAATAATATAATTAATAATAAATTAATAATAAATTATTAATTGAGCAATAAAAATTATTGCTCAATTGAAGTCCTCAATTTTTCGTTCATAACATTTCTAAGGCAGAGCTTACTGGTTCTACACTGACAAGCAAAATCCCTCTCCTTTGTTTGCCTTAAATTGGTAGGGGTGTTCACTGCATTAAAGAAAAAAGTTATATTCATTTTAAAATTCTCTGTGGAAGACCAGTCTAGTTAACCCACCCCTAACTTTAAGACAGTCATGTATTTTAAAGTCATCAATTTAGCCATGTATCTATAACATATCATCATAGTGTATATTTAATGATATAGAGAGTGTTGTTTCCCCCGGAAGTGGGGAAAATGTTTATTAATTGAATTCCTGGTCTCAACAGTGGAACACTGCCTGAACTTGTAGTGGAAGCCATGCCCATTGTTCTGCTTTCTGCAACATGGATGTTAATTAAAGTTGCTGAACAAGGCAGCAATGAATGTGCATAGTATCTTGTTGATGTGTATGTGAACTGTAGGTACATATGTATGCAAGCACACAGACATCATCATGGTACAAGTAGGAACTTGTACCACTCTCTTTCATCCATTTTTTCTCTTTTATAATCTGTATTTTCACTAATAGAGTTTCCTTATTTAAACCAGAAATAATTGAAAAATTTCCTGTCATCTCTTCATAGTTAATCCACATCTATGATAGCCAACCGAATAATAATAATACAGATACTAACTACCTGATGTCTCTACAATCCGAGATACCTCATCTCTCCTCACAATCACTGGCAAATATGTAGGTGACTGTGACTATGTTGTAGCATGCGACCCTGAAATCCGGCTCATCCTTTTGCTGTCTACTGCCTTCAACAGGGAACATCCTAAATCAAAATATTATATACTTCATTTATCTTCCTAAAATTAGACAGTAGCTCTTTGTGGTCTTCAATGTCAAATTTCAAAGCCATCTAAACATCCAAAGGAGTTTATGAGTCCCTCTGTATTCAGCTTATCAACTATTACCACAGTTCTAGAACACAATGCAAGAGCAATCTGGGACCATATTCCAAAAGTGGATAGAAAGGAAAAGGGAGGATATGAGTTGGCTCTGGTGTCTTTAAAGTGATCCTAGTTTCCCACAGAAACACACTACTATTACTACTACTACTACCACTACTACTACTACTACTATACTCTGAAAATAGAAGGGTGTCTCTCTTCTCTTGATCTAAGCTGAGAATCAGGCTCTTCAACAAAATTAGGTTCTGAATCTCATTCCAGCACTATGCTTTTTAAAATGGACTTAATAGCAGCTTAAAAAAAAGCTAATTCTGGCTCTTAGGCTCTTGTCTTTCACTTGACCCCTTGCTCCCCTTCTCTCCCCATTCCTTCCCCCCTCTCTCCTCATGGTCATGGCCAGCCCCTCCCCCCCCCCCCCATTTCTCTATTCTCTCCTTCTCTCTGCCTTTCTCTGCCTCTATTACATTCTTAATTCCCCTCCCCATGCCCTAAATAAATTCAAAAAAAAAAAAAAAAGCTAACTCTGAGAACAGTTCCACTGAAGTCAGAAGTATATTTTACCTTTTGACCTGGGTACTAAGGGCACCATTTTCTGCAGGAAGTTTTTTTTTTTTTTTTTTTTTTTAATTGTTGACTGATCTAAAAAGAGTAGTAAAATTCAGGATTCCTAGGGCCCTGGAACAGGAATTCTAAGTAGATTGGACTCTTTGAATGCAGTTGGTTCCTGTCAGACACTGCAATCAGAGGCGGCCAGTGAGACACAGTCCCCTGGAACCTAGAAGAGCACTGAGCAGCAGGCTTATTGGAAAATCATTACATTCGAACAGCACTGCCCCGGGTTTACATTGGATTCTGGCAATCAGCTT
This sequence comes from Mus caroli, assembly GCF_978045245.1. Taxonomy (NCBI): domain Eukaryota; kingdom Metazoa; phylum Chordata; class Mammalia; order Rodentia; family Muridae; genus Mus; species Mus caroli. The sequence continues at coordinate 62,681,057 of NW_028227272.1, read as the reverse complement.
GGACCTGCTTCTTAGAACACTGTTGTTCCAGTTATCAACCCTGAATCGGCCCAGAGTAGTGCAGGAGACAAGTGATGGGAATGAATGAGGAGTGGGGAGGTGACTTTTGTGCCAAACAAATTCTCTTTACCCTTGGCAAAGAAACTGAACTTAGAATTATGGACAGTAAGACAGAGGAGTGAGAGCCCTGGGGCTCTGGGAAATATGCTACTTGAAGGGTTTTGAATTAAAACATGCCCCAAGAAACAAAATATTTCCTCTGGATGGGAAGAAATTTATATTCAGTATTCTGAGAATTGAAGAAAAAAACAGATAAACAAACAAAATTGGCATGCATTAAGAGTGTTTCTTTCTTTGAAACTAGAAGCAGCCCTTAGCCACAGACACTCTGTATATTGAGCAGATAACATAAAAACACTGGGGTGATTCTCTCAGAAAACGAAGAGAACCTTTAAACCTGGAAAATTCCATTAATGAAACCAATACAGGTTTGTAAAATACAATGAACTTTTATGGTTTAAGAAACTTGAAGTCCTGGGGAAATATTCCGGGCTAACCCCTCTGGCAGCATTTTAATTATAGTGAAGTCTCCCCTCCCCAGGCAATGACTCCAGCCTATTATGATATGAACAACAGTCTATTTACCACAATACATTAAGAAATCCAAATATCTGGAACAGGTCATATCTCATTTGCTATTGCTGATTAAAACAAAATAATAGAGGAAGATTAACTTTCCATCTTTTGGGGTTATCTTTAATCTCCATTATTCTTAAGTTCAATGTTGTTTGGGGTTGGAGCTAGTGTGTTAATACACTAGTAGATATAATTTCCTTAGCTGTAATCATTAGGTGAAACTAAGTCTGAGTACTGTTCTTTTAAGTATTTTTTGTAGCACTTACCCAAATGCCAAAACAGGACTTATTAAGTAACAATCCATTTGCCTTCTTAGGTTAATTTTAACAATTGATATAAATAATTCCAGCAACTTTTAGCTTTGTGGACTATAGAAATATGATTTAAAAGAATAGCAAGGGAGCCTGGATAGATAATGAATTCACCAGAACCTAAGGCTTCTGCATATGTGTCCACAGCCAGGGAAACAGGGAAGACCCTCTGTTCCTCTTTCACCAGATGCATGGATGTCAGCTCTTTTCGGTGCGTATTTAGAGACAATTTCTCATACACCTACTGGTACTGCACTAGTTCTACTTTTCATAGGAATCAAAATCCTGAAAAGACAAATTATGTATGCATAGAGGCAATGATGTTCCCTGAAGGGCATTTTCCTATTCTTTATCCGGTATATTTTTAAATGTCTCAAGAGATGGGGCTGGCTGTTCAACCAAGTTCAGGAACACACGCTCCTTCAACCCATTATCTATCATTGTGAGCACAATCCTGCTGTGTTCTTCTGCTGATAATATATCATCTCACAAGAGTGAGGATGACTTCAAACCACAGGAGCAGAGAGCAGAGAGATTTATTCATCGAACTCCATACATAACAATATATCCACTCCAATATCTCCTGGCTCAGATTATATATAATGCTCCCTACACACTTTGTAGATATAGAGCAACAATAGAAAAGCAACCAGATGCTTAAAAAGAATAATGTATGCATGGGTATAAAACGTGCATCCGATCTTTTCAAATTAATTTCTAAAACATAGCTTATAATGGGAAAGAAATTACTTTCTGCACATTAATAGAAACTAGACAGGATGTCTGTCCTGCTGAAGGACTCTCTCCCCTAAATGTCCTTATTCTTCCTTCATTATGCTATCTGTTTTCCCAGGATAGCAACATTAATTTGACATGGCTGAATTATGCTACCTACTGTTTCCAGTACAGCACTCTCAGCGCCTCAGGCTGGGTTCCCTGCTTTGGGGATAGGGACTCAAAAGACATTTCTAACTCCACTGTCATAGGTAGCAGAAGCAATTAAGCTACAAGTTGTTCAGCTGTGAGCAGTTAACTTCACACACCTAATAAATTATTTGATTATATAGAATATTTAGAACTTTGACATATTTTAGCAACTATACATGAAATCCCACAATTGACTCATTTTTCTTTTCTTGTTTGTTTGGTTCTGGGTATTTTTTTTTTTTTTTTGATTTACATGGCTCTTCTTGTTCCTTGCTTTGGGACACAGGGAGAACAAATTGGATAAATGCATGTAATCTCTACAAGTCAAATCATGATTCCATTGTCTCCCCCAAACACTACCGTTATCACTGTTTCAGTTGGAGATTTTGCTATGTTATCTCTGCATTTCTACAAAACAAGCAGCATTCTCTTGTTTTTGTCCCCTCTACTCAATTAAAAACAAATTGACATAAAATCCATCACAGACGCTAATGAACCCCAAATAGTCTGTAATTAATTTTAAATTCACGACTAGTTTCAAAAATTAGCTAACACTGCACATTGCAATGACCATGATCAGGCCCTTAATAACAAGTCCTATTGTGTGAAATGTGTGTGTCAGCAGAAACAGAAGTGAAAACCTTTGTGCCTTAAACATTTCCACCAGCAACAAAACCAACAAAGCAAAAGCCCGTCTGAATCTTTAAAATGCTCCAAACAACAATGTCTCACAGGGTCACAATTAAAAAGTCACTTCAAAACATTTCTTCTTCTTTTAAAAGGTTAAACCCATTGAAGGTATCAGAGAGCAAAAGTCTGTGTTTTTTTCTTCTCCATGCATCAAAAATGATGTACTAAACAATCTTAGGAGAATATCTAATGCATTATTAATGGCAAGCATAAAATAGTTGTTATATTTATTACGAATATTAATTTGAAAATAAAGAAGGTAGAGAAGTCTTTCTTTAAGACAGAAAGAAGAAATGGGGCATTTTTGTTGAGCAGTAAAACAGTTCTCTAATTTAGACTTCAACTTGGTTGAGTGATGAGGCTGTCTTATATGCCTTTATTACAAGAGCAGTGTACATGTGTATGGATTTGATGTAAGTCAAAAAACGTTTCCACACATTTCTGTAACACTAGACAATACATAAGGAAAGGGACAGATCCAGGCTGGGAAGATGGTTCAGCAGTTAAGTGTACTCGCTGCTTTTCTAGAGGATCAACACTCCATTTCCTGTGTGCATATGAAAGCCCACAATCAATTTTACCTCTGTTCCAGGGGATCCACTACTGTCTTCTGGACTTTGCAGTTACAGACATGCATGCAAAACACACATATACATAAAATTAACAACATAGTAATGACACTTTTTAAAATATTTTTATTAGGATTTTCCTCATTTACATTTCCAATGCTATCCCAAAAGTCCCCCATACCCTCCCCCCCACTCCCCTAAACACCTACTCCCACATTTTGGCCCTGGCGTTCCCCTGTACTGGGGCATATAAAGTTTGCAAGTCCAATGGGCCTCTCTTTCCAGTCATGGCTGACTAGGCCATCTTTTGATACATATGCAGCTAGAGTCAAGAGCTCCGGGGTACTGGTTAGTTCATAATGTTGTTCCACCTATAGGGTTGCAGATCCCTTTAGCTCCTTGGGTACTTTCTCTAGCTCCTCCATTGGGGGCCCTGTGATCCATCCAATAGCTGACTGTGAGCATCCACTTATGTGTTTGCTAGGCCCCTGCATAGTCTCACCGGAGGAGTCGAGTCTCAGCTTTTAAAGAAGTGCTCTAACAGCTAAATCCCTTCTTTTAGGGCCAAAAATCAATTCTTTTACAATTCTGACATATTGTATTCCCCCAATGCAACACAAACCCATAGTGAGAAGCTTATCCATTGTTCCTTACTGTTTGTTCTTAAGACACATCAACTTTGAATTCCAATAGGTGAAGTGGTGATGATGGTATCAATAGCAAATGTATTTGAGTCCATCCTAAGCATCATGCTGTCTGGTTTCAAGTCTCTTTGTCCACTAGTAGAAATCACTAAGTCTATTCAGAATTATCTTCCTGAACACATAGTTGGAATAGCTACTTTGGAAGGAAGGAAATAGCAGAGGCGTCTCCAGGACAGAATCAATGACTATAGGAGTAATCTTGCACTTCTTTCCTAATGATTTTGTTGAGGGCTACTTTTCTCTGAATCCACTTTTCCTTACATTCACAGGCAGCTCAATGACTCAATGCCAATCTTCAGTTTCTCACCATTTCTCATTAGTATTTGCTGCTTCCAGTCTTCTCATGAGAAAATAGCCCTTATTTCTTGAAACTCTTCATCCTGCATGTTCTCTCAATGAAAACTGTATGCAGCACTTGCTTCTTCCTTTGACAAATATCATTCCAAATTCTTAAGGCCTTCCCAACAAAGGGAGAACAGATGTGCCCCCCAAACTCCAGATTGCTTTACAATGCTTGATACCATACACAGATAATCTTATATAAGCTTAATATTTTCCTTTCCTTTATTTCCTTCTATAAGAAATCGTTCTGCTTATGAATGTTTTGCAGGCAGGCAATTATCCACACTAATGGAGGAGAGCTATGGGAGGGATCATTAAGAACAGTAGATAATGTACCCTGCCATTAATGCAGGTGTCAGCACAGAATTTGTCCTGAGACATCAGGGTATGGGATGTGTACTGTAGAAGAGGGGGGCTTGTGTTCCCCAAGTATTTAAGAGAGTTTCAGAGAAACGACACTGAGGAGGGCAGAGTGTGTAGTCCTAATGAGAAAGACAATGTTAAGAGAGGTGATCATTCATTACAATGAATGCTGAGATAATATGGAGTTTTCTTCTATGTGTAAACTCCTGCTTAGATGATGATACTAGATATCTTAAAGCCATATGCTTGATTTACACCATGAGCTATTTGTCACATTCCACTGGCCCTATTTTAAAGTGATAGACTCTACCATAGTCCACTGTCATCAGTCTCTCAAATGCAGTCAGTAAGAAAGTGGTATAACGTTTGGAGGCTGATTATGGAATGGATCCCTGGATATGGCAGTCTCTAGATGGTCCATCCTTTTGTCTCAGCTCCAAACTTGTCTCTGTAACTCCTTCCATGGGTGTTTTGTTCCCAATTCTATGAAGGGGCAAAGTGTCCACACTTTGGTCTTTGTTCTTCTTGAGTTTCATGTGTTTTGCACAGCCTCCAAACGCTGACACCATTGCATACACTAGCAAGATTGTGCTGATAGGACCCTGATATAGCTGTCTCTTGTGAGACTACGCCGGGGCCTAGCAAACACATAAGTGGATGCTCACAGTCAGCTATTGGATGGATCACAGGGCCCCCAATGGAGGAGCTAGAGAAAGTACCCAAGGAGCTAAAGGGATCTGCAACACTATAGGTGGAACAACATTATGAACTAACCAGTAACCTGGAGCTCTTGACTCTAGCTGCATATGTATCAAAAGATGGCCTAGTAGGCCATGACTGGAAAGAGAGGCCCATTGGACTTGCAAACTTTATATGCCCCAGTACAGGGGAACGCCAGGGCCAAAAAGCGGGACTGGGTGGGTAGGGAAGTGGGGGGAGGGAATGGGGGACTTTTGGGATAGCATTGGAAATGTAATTAAGGAACATACGTAATAAAAATATATAAAAATTAAATTAAATTAAATTAAATTAAAAAAAAGAAAGTGGTTTAACCCATGTTGGGCTGAGTTTGTTAGAACATTCAACAAACCCAACCCAGCATGTTGGATATGTGTGTAATTCCTCACACACCCAGCCTTGTTTATAGTCACTATTGTTTAATTTGTACATTAAAGTATATCCTAAATGTATAACCAACTAGCCTTTAAGCAATTCATTTTCCATAATGGTTTCAATGAAGTAGCTGGCTTAAATATATGAATATCTCTTTAATAGTTTAATACATGTAAGTAAAAAGCTACTACATAGCCCCTTGCCCTAATAAAGTAAACATGCATGTGAGATTCTATGTGCGTATAGACTCCATGTTGTAAATCATAGTAAGCAGTTCAGTATCCCACACATAAAATAGGATAAAAATCACCAACCAAAGAAAGAGAATAGAACTACATGAATGGGGGAAGAGCAAGAGTAGTCATTTTTACGGTGACTTAAGATGATAATGATGGAAATTCCCTAGGTATCTAAAATAACTCTTTTTTTTTTATCAGCATTAGCTTCAAAACAGAAAAGGAGAGGTGGATGCTTATCTCTCAATTTGTAACCTTCTTCCCCATAGCTTTGTGATAAGACATTCTTTGGGCAGTAAGACTCTAGGATCTCAGCCAATGTATTTTCCAATCACTGATACCCTGATAGATAGGAAGTGATAAAATGGCAGGGAAGAAATCATTTTTCATAATTCTATAGAGTCCAATCTAGCCTCAAACTTGTTTTGCTTGAAGCCTGACAAGGCTACAAAGCTCACTTCATGTGGATTCTATTGCCTTGCAGTGGACTCACGTCACATATTTCTGTGGTTTATTAGTCTCTGGGGTATTTCTGCTTTACTCATAAAGTCTAGTAGAACAGAGTGTAGCCCCTAAGTATACTCACTGAGGAGATATAAATATCAAGCAACATAATACAAATTCAAGCTTGCTTTTCAATATTTCAATATTGACTTCTTTTAAATAAGCATCCCAGTTATTTTTTCTCAGCTAGTTGAGAAAACTCTAAAATATTTGCTTAGATAATCAGGATATAAATTTCAAGTTGGTTAGTATGTCAAAAATTATGAATGACACAACATGTCTTTGCAAAAAGACTGGTAAATGTCTAAACAAACAAAAAAACCCAAAAACAGACAAGTGTTAAAGTGTCACAAAATAGCGTTTTCTTCAGAGAAGATCAATATTATACCTAACTATTCAAAATTAATATAACTAGTCATTTTAATTTGCTTCATTTTGGAGGTCAATAGGCATTATGTTTCATTTTTATAAAATATTCCCATGTTAATGACTCTAAGATCTATGGTTTCAGGGATTGTCCTTAGGCACGGGAAGCTAAGGTTGAAAGCAGTTAAGGGTGCTTAAATTCCTTTACAAGCCTATTATAAGCCAATATTCAATCAAAACGATTATTGCTAGCCATTAAAAAATCCACTAAGTATCAAGGGTAATAACTCTTGCATGTTATTACTTGAAATTCCTACAAAAGCAAAAGGCTTTTGTGTAGCTGTTTGCAAGGACTGCTTAATTTATTTGACATCTTTGGGAAAGAAAAAAAAATCTGCTGTTCAACCAGAAAAAAAAAAAAGAGTAGTTTTTGTCCCCATTATCTCTGAACAAGAAGTGTTAAGGAGCTTCAGGCTAGAATTAACATGAGCTAGGCTATTACAGTTGTAAGAGCATTTAGGCAGCCTTCCCTCCTGACTTCAGGGTGATAATATATACAGCCCCGTGTAATCTGTCTCCTTAGCTGCTTTTTCTGCCTCTCTCCTCCCCCATTCCCCTTCTTTACTAATATCCATGCCTTATTGTAAATCATTATATGTAAACAGCAGTATTTTTCTACTTAAGTGACATCATTGGTTAGAGTCTTACCTTTGGCAAAGTCATAAAAAAAAAAAATCACTCTTTATATGGAACCATTTTTAAGAAATCAGAACACGGCATTCAAACCTAAGAATGCTTCATGATTTGTGCCCAAAAAAGCAAGCTGGCTGACACTCTTTACACTAACAAAGGTGTTTTCACATGTTGTTAATGTGCATAGATAAGGAATGTAAATATAATTTAGATCTTGGTTCATCGGTGAGGTCATTGTTAGGCAGTGTTAGTCAGAGGTGAAAAGTCTATCTGATAATTCAGAAATTCAGTTCATAATATCTCCCCACTATTAAATGTAATCTAGGGAACATTGTTTTCTTTTTGACAATATTTTATGCTTTGAAATTTCCATGCATTTATGCAATGCATGTTGATCATAACCTATCTATAAGTATCTTTCCTTAACTTCCCCAGTTGCCCCTATCCTGCTTCTTCCCAGAAGTAGGCCCTATTTTGTTTTGTGTTTGTGTTTGTGTTTTTACTTTCTGTTAACCCTAATCCCTAAATCTAGTTACTTCTGTCCATATGCATATAAATGTGTAGTTGTCCACTAGAACATGTGCAACCTACAAGTGGCCACACCCTCAAAGTGAGAGACCTTACTTCCCTCTGTAACCACCAACTGCCATTAGCTCTTCAGATCTTGTGCAAGTCGGGTTTTTTCCTATTTATAGTCATTGTATTTCTTTTTCTTTTTCTTTTTCTTTTTTTTAATTGGATATTTTCTTTATTTACATTTCAAATGTTATCCCCTTTCCTGGTTTCCCCTCTGCAAATCCCCTATCCCACTCCCTTCCCCCTGCTTCTATGAGGGTTCTCCCCACCTACCCACTCACTACCACCTCACCACCCTGGCATTCCCCTACACTGGGGAATCCAGCCATCACAGGACCAAGGGCCTCTCCTCTCACTGATGCCTGACAAGGCCATCCTCTGCTACATCAGCTAGAGCCGTGGATCTCTCCATGTGTACTCTTTGGTTGGTGGTTTAGTCCCTGTGAGCTCTGGGGAATCTGGTTGGCTGATATAGTTGTTCTTCCTGTGAGGTTGCAAACCCTTTCAGCTCCTTCAGTCCTTTCTCTAACTCCTCCATTGTGGTACCCATGCTCAGTCCAATGGTTGGCTGTGAGCATCGGCCTCTGTATTTATCAAGCTCTAGCAGAGCCTCTCAGGAGTCTTAAGCAGAAAAACACAAGGCAGTGAGTTGATGTATGCAATAGACATGGCGTGTCCAGAAGTCGCCATTTCATAGCTCTGCTCCCCATCAACCATCTCTCATATTCTTTCTTCACACTGTTCTTCTATGCACAGTTGAGCATGCAGTGTTTTTAATGCTCAGTGCTTGACTGGTTATGGGTCTCTGTATTAACTACTACACACTACAAAAACAAGACCATGGATGCCTTTTGACTTCTAGCAGCCTCCATATCTCCTTCGGGAAGTATGTAATGTAGTAAGCAGGATGAAAGTAATCTGCTTTGAGATTGATTTCTCTATGTCCTTCATCCAAAGTGAATTGCATTTTCAGCAATAGGATCTTACCTGCCCAGCTATGATGACCAACCAAATGCAGGGTCAAAAGTCTGTGCTATTTGGGTGCTAAGCACATTTTAACCTTAAAACCTAAAAGGCAGGGTTTGTGTGAGGGTGTTTTGTTCTTAAGCTTCCCTAGGTTTTCAATATATTTTCCTCAAATTGGTATTTATCCCCTTGAGATTAAAACTGCAATGCATTCAAGTTAGCCAGGTCAGACATGATATGGGTTCTTTATCCAGCCTTGCTTTTCCCTCACTTGACCACTTCTTTGTTAGTAGAGTGTGTTCTCTAATGTATCCCCTAACATTACTGATGCCATAATGAGGTCCATAGCCTGATCACCCCATTTATATCAGAAAAGGTCCTGCACACTGCAGATAGAGCCAAAGCATAGAAAGTTGGAGAAGACAAAGTAACAGCAAAGATGAAAGAGAGAAGACACACCTTTCTATCCCTGTCAATGCTGACAGTGCTAATGAGGCATTCTAAAAACCAAGGTAGATACATTTTGGTGAGTAGTGTGTTGAAAAGACATTTGTGTATTGAAAACACATTATTATTGGTGTTGTTAATTTTATGTTGTATATGAGTGTGTGGTGGTTTGAATATGCTTGGCTCAGGTAATGGCACTATTAAGAGGTGACCATGTTGGAGGAAGTGTATCACTGTGGGAGTGGGCAATGACACCTTCCTCTTAGTTGTATTCATGCTAGAAATGGAATCCAGATCCTCTGGAAGAGCCTCCAGTGCACTTACCTACTGAGCCATCTCTCCATTCTGGGTGTATACCTTCTCATGTATCTTATAGTGTTATAGGAATGCATGGAAAGTTGTTTTGACTTACATAAAAATCATACACACATACACTGCTCTTATAATAAAGGTGTATAAAACAGCCTCACACCTCAAACAAGTCAAAGTCTAAAGAGTCTGAGCAGTAAACAGATTGTGAAATGTGATGTGATTAAGTGATAGATTTTATACATGAGCAGAGTCCTCCCTGAACACAGACAAGGAAGTAGTAACTCTCTATGAAGACATCAGGATTGGCTTATGACAAGCAGCATATAAACTATGTTAAAAAGAAAAGAAAGGCCTGTCTTTCTTAAAGCTAGACTAGGTCCAGGAGGGACACACAATTTACACAATTGTTTTTTAAAAATAGCTCTATTTTGACTCTCCACGAGACCTTAGGACCACAGGTGAGTGGAACACAACTTCTGTTCCAATCCAATCACTCGGGACCTGAGACAGCATCAGGGAAGCAGAAAACCTGGCCTGACCAGGGTCCAAATCCCTTCCAGTTGGCTCCAGCACAGGGTCACCTGGGCACAGAGTCTGCGGACACCCACAATGTCCCTAGAGGACAGTTTCTGAGGCAGACCTCATTTCGGGCTCCAGTCAACCAGGCACATTCCCTGATAGAGGAGAGGTGTCCACCCTGCCCGGGAGGGCTTTGCCAAAGCACATGGGGAGCCATCTTGGTTCCTGGATCCCTCTGAGAGTAGTCTGCACAGGTGAGAGTGTGGACTACAGAAGATAACAGCTTCTATAACAGGTCCTGTTTCAGGCCTTCATCTTCTGCTAGGAGGCAGGTCCGAACACCAGATATCTGTGCACCTTCCCTGTAAGAGGAAAGCTTGCCTGCAGGGAGTGCTCTGACCACTGAAACTCAGAGGAGAGAGCTAGTCTCCTAGGTCTGCTGATAGAGGCTAACAGAATCAAGAGAGGAACAATCTCTAACCAGACACAACTATAACTACTAACTCCAGAGATTACCAGATGGCGAAAGGCAAATGTAAGAATTTTACTAACAGCAACTAAGACCACGCACCCATCATCAGCACTCTCACCTCACCCAGTACTGGGCACCCCAACACACCGAAAAGCTAGACCCAGATTTAAAAGCATATCTCATGATGACGGTAGAGGACATCAAGAAGGACTTTAATAACTCACTTAAAGAAATACAGGAAAACACTGTTAAACAGTTTCAAGTCCTTAAAGAAAACAGGAAAACACATCCAAACAAGTGATGGAAATGAACAAAACAAAACTAGACCTAAAAAGGGAAGTAGACACAATAAAGAAATCCCAAAGTGAGGCAACACTGGTGATAGAAAACCTAGGAAAGAAATCTGGAACCATAAAGAACAGAATACAAGAGATGGAAGAGAGAATCTCAGGTGCAGAAGATTCCATAGAGAACATGGGCACAACAATCAAAGAAAATACAAAATGCAAAAAGATCGTAAGTCAAAACATCCAGGAAATCCAGGACACAATGAGAAGACCAAACCTACGGATAATAGGAGTAGATGAGAATGAAGATTTTCAACTTATAGGGCCAGCAATTATCGACAAAATTATAGAAGAAAACTTCCCAAACCTAAAGAAACAGCTGCCCATGAACATACAAGAAGCCTATAGAACTCCAAAAAGACGGGACCAGAAGAGAAATTCCTCCTGACACATAATAATGAGAACAACAAATGCACTAAATAAAGATAGAATATTAAAAGGAGTAAGGGAAAAAGGTCAAGTAACATATAAAGGCAGGCCTACCAGAATTATACCAGACTTTTCATGAGACTATGAAAGCCAGAAGATCCTGGACAGATGTTATACAGACACTAATAGAACACAAATGCCAGCCCAGGTTACTATACCAAGCCAAACTTTCAATTATCATAGATGGCGAAAACAAAGTATTCCACACCACAAAACCAAATTCACACATTATCTTTCCACGAAACCAGCCCTTCAAGGGATAATAACAGGGAAAAAACAAAAAAACAAAAAACAAAAAACAATACAAGGAAGGAAACCACACTCTAGAAAAAGCAAGAAAGTAATCCTTCAACAAACCTAAAAGAAGACAGCCACAAGAACAGAATGCCAACTCTAAAAACAAAAATAATAGGAAGCAACAATTACTTTTCCTTAATATCTCTTAATATCAATGGACTCAATTCCCCCAATAAAAAGACATAGACTAACAGACTGGCTACACAAACAGGACCCAACATTTTGCTGCTAACAGGAAACCCATCTCAGGGAAAAGGACAGACATTACCTCAGAATGAAAGGCTGGAAAACAATTTTCCAAGCAAATGGTCTGAAGAAACAAGCTGGAGTAGCCATTCTAATATCTAATAAAATCTACTTCCAACCCAAAGTTATCAAAAAAGACAAGGAGGAACACTTCATACTCATCAAAGGTAAAATCTTCCAAGAGGAACCCTCAATTCTGAATATCTATGCTCCAAATGCAAGGGCAGCCACATTTATTAAGGAAACTTTAGTAAAGCTCAAAGCACACATTGCACCTCACACAATAATAGTGGGAGACTTCAACACACCACTTTCACCAATGGACAGATCATGGAAACAGAAACTAAACAGGAACACAATGAAATTAATAAGTTATGAAACAAATGGATTTAACAGATATCTACAGAACATTTTATCCTAAAACAAAAGGATATACCTTATTTTCAGCACCTCATGGTACCTTCTCCAAAATTAACCATTAATTGGTCTCAAAACAGGCCTCAACAGATACAAAAATATTGAAATTGTCCCATGCATTCTATCAAATCACCATGGACTGAGGCTGATCTTCAATAACAACATAAATAATAGAATGCCAACATTCACGTGGAAAGTGACCAACACTCTTCTCAATGATACCTTGGTCAAGGAAGGAATAAAGAAAGAAATTAAAGACTTTTTAGATTTTAATGAAAATGAAGCCACAACATACCCAAACTTATGAGACACAATGAAAGCATTTCTAAGAGGAAAACTCATATCTCTGAGTGCCTCCAAATAGAAACTAGAGAGAGCACACACTAGCAGCTTGACAACACACCTAAAAGCCCTAGAACAAAAGGAAGCAAATTCACCCAAGAGCAGTAGATGGCAGGAAATAATCAAACTCAGGGATGAAATCAAACAAGTGGACACAAGAAGAACTATTCAAAGAATCAACCAAAGGAAGAGCTGATTCTTTGAGAAAATCAACAAGATAGATAAACCCTTAGCCAGACTCACTAGTGGGCACAAGAACAGCATCCTAATTAACAAAAACAGGAATGAAAAGGAAGACATAACAACATATCCTGAAGAAATCCAAAACACTATTAGATCCTTCTACAAAAGGCTATACTCAACAAAACTGGAAAACCTGGATAAAATGCACAAATTTCTAGACAGATACCAGGTACCAAAGTTAAATCAGGATCAGGTTAATGGTCTAAACAGTCCTATATCCCCTAAAGAAATATAAGAAGTCATTAACAGACTCCCAACCAAAAAAAGCCCAGGACCAAATAGGTTTAGTGCAGAGTTCTATCAGACCTTCAAAGAAGATCTAATCCCAGTTCTTCACAAACTATTCCACAAAATAGAAGCAGAAGGTACTCTATCCAATTCATTCTATGAAGCCACAATTACTCTGATACCTAAACCACAGAAAGATCCAACCAAGATAGAGAACTTCAGACCAATTTCCCTTATGAATATCGATGCAAAAATACTCAATAAAATTCTCGCTAACCGAATACAAGAACACATTAAAACAATCATCCATCCTGACCAAGTAGATTTCATTCCAGGGATGCAGGGATGGTTACAGAAATCCATCAATGTAAACCATTATATAAAGAAACTCAAAGACAAAAACCACATGATCATCTCGTCAGATGCAGAGAAAGCATTTGACAAAATCCAACACCCATTCATGATAATAGTCTTGGAAAGATCAGGAATTCAAGGCCCATACCTAAACATGATAAAAGCAATCTACAGCAAACTAGTAGCCAACATCAAAGTAAATGATGAGAAGCTGGAAGCAATCCCACTAAAATCAGGGACTAGACAAGGCTGCCTACTTTCTCCCTACCTATTCAACATAGTATTTGAAGTCCTAGCCAGAGCAATTAGACAACAAAAGGAGATCAAGGGGATACAAATTGGAAAGGAAGAATTCAAAATATCACTTTTGGCATATGATATGATAGTATATATAAGTAACCCTAAAAATTCCACCAGAGAACTCCTGAACCTTATAAACAGCTTCGGTGAAGTAGCTGGATATAAAATTAACTCAAATAAGTCAATGGCCTTTCTCTACACAAAGAATAAACAGGCTGAGAAAGAAATTAGGGAAACAACACCCTTCTCAATAGTCACAAATAATATAAAATATCTTGGTGTGAATCTAACTAAGGAAGTGAAAGATCTATATGATAAGAACTTCAAGTCTCTGAAGAAAGAAATTAAAGAAGATCTCAGAAGATAGAAAGATCCCCCATTTCAAGGATTGGGAAGAACAATATAGTGAAAATGGCCATCTTACCACAAGCAATCTACAGATTCAAAGCAATCCTCATCAAAATTCCAACTCAATTCTTCAAAGAATTACAAAGGGCAATCTGCAAATTCATCTGGAATAACAAAAAACCTAGGATAGCAAAAACTCTTCTCAAGGATAAAAGAACCTCTGGGGGAATCATCATGCCTGACCTAAAGCTGTACTACAGAGCAATAGTGATAAAAACTGCATGGTACTGGTATAGCGACAGACAAGTAGACCAATGGAATAGAATTGAAGTCCCAGAAATGAACCAACACACCTATGGTCACTTGATCTTTGACAAGGGAGCTAAAACCATCCAGTGGAAAAAAGACAGCATTATCAACAAATGGTGCTGGCCCAACTGGTGGTTATCATGTAGAAGAATGCGAATTTATCCATTCCTATCTCCTTGTACTAAGGTCAAATCTAAGTGGATCAAGGAACTCCACATAAAACCAGAGACAGTGAAAATTACAGAGAAGAAAGTGAGGAAAAGCCTCGAAGATATAGGCTCAGGGGAAAAATTCCTGAATAGAACAGCAATGGCTTGTGCTCTAAGATCAAGAATCGATAAATGGGACCTCATAAAATTGCAAAGCTTCTGTAGGGCAAAAGACACCATCAATAAGACAGAAAGGCCACCAACAGATTGGGAAAGGATCTTTACCTGTCCTAAATCAGATAGGGAACTAATATCCCTAATATATAAAGAACTCAAGAAGGTGTACTCCAGAAAATCAAATAACCCCATTTAAAAATGGGGCTCAGAGCTAAACAAAGAATTCTCACCTGAGGAATACCAAATGGCTGAGAAGCACCTGAAAAAAATGTTTAGCATCGTTAATCATCAGGGAAATGCAAATCAAAGCAACCCTGAGATTCCACCTCACACCAGTGAAAATGACTAAGATCAAAAACTCAGGTGACAGCAGATGCTGGCGAGGATGTGGAGAAAGAGGAACACTCCTCCATTGTTGGTGGGATTGCAAGCTTGTACAACCACTCTGGAAATCAGTCTGGCGGTTCCTCAGAAAATTGGACATAGTACTACCAGAAGATCTCGCAATACCTCTCCTGGGCATATATCCAGAAAATGTTCCAACTGCTAAGAAAGACACATGCTCCACTATGTTCATAGCAGCCTTATTTATAATAGCCAGGAGCTGGAAAGAATCCAGATGTCCCTCAACAGAGGAATGGATACAGAAAATGTGGTACATTTACACAATGGAGTACTACTCAGCTATTAAAAAAAATGAATTTATGAAATTCCTAGGCAAATGGATGGACCTGGAGGGCATCATCCTGAGTGAGGTAACCCAATCACAAAAGAACTCACATGATATGTACTCACTGATAAGTGGATATTAGCCCAGAATCTTAGAATACCCAAGTTACAAGATACAATCTGCAAAACATATGAAACTCAAGAAGAATGAAGACCAAAATGTGGACACTTTGCCCCTTCTTAGAACTGGGAACAAAACACCCATGGAAAGAGTTACAGAGACAAAGTTTGGAACTGAGACAAAATGATGGATCATCTAGAAACTGTCATACCCGGGGATCCATCCCATAATCAGCCTCCAAACGCTGACACCATTGCAAACACAAGCAAGATTTTGCTGAAAGGACCCAAATATAGCTGTCTCTTGTGAGGCTATGTTGGGCCTAGCAAACACAGAAGTGGATGCTCATAGTCAGCTATTGGATGGATCACAGGGCCCCCAATGGAGGAGCTAGAGAAAGTACCCAAGGAGCTAAAGGGGTCTGTAACCCTATAGGTGGAACAACATTATGAACTAACCAGTACCCCCACAGAGCTCTTGACTCTAGCTGCATATGTATTGAAGATGGCCTAGTTGGTCTTCATTGGTTAGAGAGGCCCATTGGTCTTGCAAACTTTATATACCTCAGTACAGGGGAATGCCAGGGCCAAAAAGTGGGAGTGGGTGGGTAGGGGAGTGGTGGGGGGGGTGGTATGGGGACTTTTAGTATAGCATTGGAAATGTAAATGAAGAAAATACCTAATAAAAAATGTGAAAAAATAGCTTTATTTTTTTTTATTTGATGTTTTCTTTATTTACATTTCAAATGCTATCCTCTTTCCTGGTTTCCCCTCCGAGAACCCTCCTATCCCCTCCCTGCTCCCCCTCTGCACCAACCCTCCCACTCAGTATCCCACTAAATAAGAAAGTTTTTGCCATATTATCCAGAACTTCTGCTTCTATAGTTACAGAACATATAGATATGTGTCTAGACACCAACACTTGTTACCTTTGTTCCTGTAGGGTTTGTACTTTAACCCATATGATAGCTAAAAATAAAGAACAAGAAGACTTTAGAAGACATGAAATAAACACAACTGCAAGATAGAGTAGATCTTCCTAAACTTTTTCCACTCTCAATCCCATTCAACAAGGCCCAAGAATACTGCTGTATAAAGCAGGTACAAATCATTAAGTATTTGCTGATAGTAAATCATAAAATGATTTCTGTGGGCCTGTGTACCTGAGGCTTTCCATGGAGATCTCTGGCCCAGCCTGGTGAGAGAGTTCCAGAGAAGGGAAGGGAGTGAGGGCAGGGAGGGGAGTTTGCTTCTGCAGCTTCTGCTGCTTCTGCTGCTGCAGTTGGCTCCACCTCCTTCTCTGCCATGCCTTCCAGGTTACTAAAGACCAACTAGCCCGTGAGGAGTGTGGCAGAACTTCAAGCAGCACTTCAGGAGAGCAGAGCTCTTCCCAAGTGTTACAGCTCTTTGGACAGAAGGCTCAGATGAAGGAATAGTTCTCGCACACCTCTAATCCTTTTGGATAGGATTCTTATATACAGTTTTAGCGTGGGTAAGGGTCGGACAACAGGTACTTCTCATTGGTTTGGTCTGAGAGCTTTGGGGAAACCCTATTTGCATGTGAGAAGGCTTGGTGCTGCTACTATGTGACTGATGGCCACATACCTCTCTGTGGGGGGCTGTGGGAAGCTGTAGCTACAAGACAGGAGCCAGGGACCCAGGAGGCATGGCTGAACACCTACCTTCCCATGAAGGTGGAAGTCAACACCCATCCAGTCACTGGGGTTCCAGACTTTTGCTCGACTGGGGACCAGGCTGTCTGTGCACAGCCCACCACCCCACAGATTTCATTCAGAACAACTCTTTGGTATCATTTATTTAAAAATTTGGATACCAAATATGGATGATCTTATTTATTTTTACTTCAATCATATCTCTTTCTTTTCTTACTTTATCATGACCCAATTTCTTGAAAGAATACTTACTTCTATTAATATCCTGAATTTTTTACTTACTCCTTTTTGTTAGTATATTCAGTAGTAGAAACCTGGTGTGCACACTTATTATATACTACATAATATAGAAGGCCATGTCTCTGAACAGGTATGTCACTTTTTGATCTGAATTTCTTATTCTCTAAAATGTGAATGTCATGTAATAAATGTTACAAAGTTACAAAATGCTTGACAATGCCTAACAGCATAGTGCCCTTTAATAATGTCTACCATGAATCTTGTTCCAGTGTGTAATATTTGTATGTTTTTCCATTGTTCTTCAAACCACTATAATCCTCGTCTGCTCAGAACTTCTCTGAAGTCCTCTCTCATCACTCTTATTAAGACTGCCAGTACCCTAATGGTCAAATTCAGTAAGCTATATATAAAGAATCAAGCCTATTTTAATAGTAGTATTTGATGCCGCATGATGCTTTTGCCACTGGTAAAACCTCTCTTCTTTATTTTTTGACATGTATCGCTCAGATCTTCTCTCTGTTTCCTCTTGAAGTGTGTCCCTTGTTGACTTCTTCTTGCTGGGTCTCATCAAGACTCCCACATAATTCCAAGTTTTGCTCCTCTGGCATGTTTCTTAAGACACTTTACTTCAACAAAGCTAATGACTCATGTTCTACGTCTTCCCTGAGCCCCAGACTATATTTTCTATTGCATACATGGAGGGATTCACAGGTGTCTCATATGCATATCAAAGATAAAATGTCTACAGCAGGAGTCATTTGTATTCTTCCCAAATAATCTTTTTTCCTACAAGTTTTACGCTAATCATCTCTATCTATGATAGTTTGCAATTCTAATTTTAACTTACATTAACTCAACTCAAATATCCAATTCATCTCTTATTTACTAGTAGTACATTTTCCAAAATAATGACTTTTTAAAAAAATGAAGTTACCACAATGTGAGTGTACTTTATGTTCTTTGAATTGTACATTTGCCAAAGACAAATACTATGTATGTTTTTCCATAATTAAAAATGTGCTTTAAATGCTTGGAAAAAACCCATAGTTACTGTTACTAGAACAACTTCCTTTTCATTGCAAACAAGATCCTTGTGATCTGGCTCTACCTGATGACTCAGCTTTCCTCTGCTTCTTGCTTTTCTGGCACTCTGCATTTCAGTTTGCTGCACATGCCAGGTCATGTCATTGCCACATTGTGTGCAATGACACACAATGGCCAAACTTTGCTCTTTTCTTTATTTGCTGAACTCATATCCATGGTCAATCCCAAATATCTCTCAGGTTCTACTATTATGAGATTTGTACATTATATTCTTTTTCACACTTTCAGTGTTTGGAATCTTTTTCATTCACTCAATATAAGGCTTGATATTGATCATCAATCTGACTTTCTAGAATCATTAAGCACAAATCTGTCGGCATGCCAGTAAGGAGGTTCTGTGTTGTATTAATAGAGGTGGCAAGATAATCCTAAAAATGGGCAATGCAGTACAATGGGCTGGGGTTCAGGATTAAATAAAAAGAAGAAACCCAGCTAAGGGCCAGCATTCATCTTTTTCAGATTCCTGAAAGGAGATGTGAACAGCTGCCTCATATTCATGCTGGCATGATTTGCCTGCATAATGGTGCTTGATGCCTTGAACTGAGAGTCAAAACAAACTCTTCCTTCTTTAAATGTGTTTGTGGTGGGTATTCTCTTACAACCACAAGAAAAGTCATTAAGATGCTCAAAATGACTGTTTCCTTACCCATCAGTGTCTTTTGTGCTACTGTGTCTTGTGCTATTGATGTCAAATTGTTTCTTGTGCACTCATTATTTTCTACACATCCCTTAAAGAGTTGAAATTAAATTTCAGAACAGTTTTAGACTCATAAAAAAATTTCAAAACAGTTATCAGTAATTCCTTTCCACTCTCATTCAATTTTACTCATAAAACTTGAATCCCATTCTGTAGGTTTTAATACCTAACATTTATTTGGTCTTATCAGATTGTTATTTGATCAAGTATTATATCCAGCAATGGTGTATTTTTAACAACGCCTCATCTCATGTTTGCCCTTCCTTGAGTGGTCTTAAAGAGTGACTAAGTCAAAAGTTCTGAGGTTAATTGTGTCCACTTACATTGGCAGCAACAACAACTGCACAGGTTTTTGAAAGCTATTTTTACAAATACCCAATGGATAGGCATTAAGTGAAATAAAAATTCCAAATATAGAGCATTATACTAAAGAAAACAGCTTCAAGATCTTCTTGAGGGAATATATAGTAACTCAGTTGTCAGCTCAGCAATTATTTGTGTGTGTGTGTGTGTGTGTGTGTGTGTGTGTGTGTGTGTGTGTACATGCTCTTATGTGTTTGTGTGTATGCACGTGCACATGCACTCACACAAATAGAAAGTAATACTTTAGAGAAATATTTCATGTATAATTTTCAGTATAAGAGCTGTGTTTACTCACTGTGGTCATTAACATCCTTATAATAGCCATTCCTCATCAATTTTAGTGATCATCATCTTTTAATTGTGAATATTTTTGACAGAATATTTGGTAAGTAGTCAACAAATTCTATGATTTATAAGCATAATCTAGTTGTTGGGCTGATATGTCTTATGTTCCTCAGTTGAACTGTATATTATCAAATGTAAAAATGCTATGGGAAACATATCAAAAAGGCTAATCTTGTATTATAATTCATCTAGTTATAGCAGTTTAGCATTGTTTTAAAATCTCACTAGTCTCTCCTAAGCTATATCTTAGGATTTAGCTCATTTCCTACAGCATCTCTTGTTTTATGATAGCCTCTTTTTAACCAGCATCTCAGTAGTAAACACATGAATATCTTATGTGTGTATTGTTATCACTGAAGCTTTGTTTGTGTTTGCATAAATTATGGACTCATGCTTTATTCCTCCTCTGATGAGTATTTTGTTTATTAATATCAAATTCATCCCCCACTGCTGTTTCTATGATCTTCTGAGTACAAAATAACTTACTGTTTCAATGCTGAACCACAAGTAATCTTTTTGATGACATTTTCAGCAGTGAACATAACTTGTGACAACATGAATACACATGACAGGAATAGCAATTACATCAAGATTTAGGTAGAGCTGATTGTGCATTGCCATCAGCTAATGAAATGTTGGAAAGAACTGCAGCACATAGGCAGCAAAATGTTGTTACATTTTCAGGAATTCAACATCATCGCCATTCTAAACTTTCCTGGTTTTATTATGAGTTGCAGTGTCACCTCTTTGCCTCCTTTCCCGTGGGTGACTTTACTTTATATAATAGTCACAGAATTAAAGAGGTACAGCTTAGCAATGCAACTGCTAGACTATCTAGTTATTTTTTTAAATATAAAAACAGATGTTCATTTATGAGAGAATGCTTTCCTTTGTTTGCCTCTCCAAGGCAAAGATAGTTCTTTTCCTCTCAAGGATGTACTTCATTCTCTTGCTTGTTGACTGACAAATGTGTGTGTGTGTGTGTGTGTGTGTGTGTGTGTGTGTGTGTGTGTGTGTGTGTGTATTCCTGGTAACTGTGGTATAGGGAAGCTTCAGATCAGCTTGAGAAATGGTGTTGCTTCTATCTCTCAGGGCTACATGTCCACAAAGAGGTTTCATGTTGCTATAAATATATCTATTGTAATACATACACTTTCTGCTCCTTTTAATCACTTCTTTTACAGGAGCCAATATTAATAGACATTTGCCTTTTAGATGTGCACTTAACAGACATTGTCAACTGTAATGGGCAGGGTGAAACCTCAAACCAACAGTGCCCTTTTCCTTGAATGTAAGTTACATGCTTGGCCTTGGTCCCTCATGGTCAGAAGAATGAGGCAGATGGAAAAATAAAGACAGAAGGGCTAGAATAGAATGAAGATGAAGAAGGTGAGACAAAGGGAAAGGGAATGGAAGAAAGACAAAGAGAAACAAGATATATGAATGATTGAACAAAAGAGTAAGCACATTTCTGAGCTCCCATTCAAAGCTGGCAGGAATTGGACTAGATTGAACCCTAAATACAGCCTGACACGTTTCCCCCTTTCTCTGTAAACAATGAGTGTTTGCATCCTCTAATTAAAGAAGTATTTCTGGAGCTATGCACCCTAAAGCTGTGAGACATGACAGAAAGGTCGGATTTCAAATGTCTCCTATTCTAGTTCCTTTCAGTTCCTTCTCAGTTTGGAGGTGTACTCTGCCTCTTGCTGCTTGCCCATCCTTCTGAGCCTCACTCGCTCTTGAACTCAACGTCATCTGACCTTCTGCCCCTCACAGGAATGGAACTGCCTTTCTGAATGTCACAAATGATAATCACAGAATAAAATGGCTTTCTCTGCTTTGTACTTTTCACCCACTGTGCAGGGTTTTAACAGTTTTGACTACCCATCCTTGAAATTCTCTTTCCTCCTGACTTTCTTACCATTAAATGAATGCCTTTAAACCGATGGCTTGTGTTGTTTGTTTTATCTTTTCTATAAGGAACTCAAACTTTATGAGAGGGAGAGGCTAAAGGGTATTGTTTTATTTTAAGTGGCCACTTCAGGAGCAAAAGCATTGTGGGGGTATGAAAAATAACTTTCAGCTCTGCATTTTCAAACTCCAATTTTCTTCATGAAATGAAAGGGGTTAAGAGAAAAAGATGTGTATAAGGCAGTAGCTGCTAAGAAATGTTTCTTTTAGCATAAAGAGAAGAAAGTAAGTGTGTATCTTTCTTTGCTTTTTCAAGCCAGGTGGTTTCTAGTCTCTAGTAAAAACTATGCAGGATTCATCAACTTGGTTGATTTTTTTGGCTCACTCTGATATTCTTGTCATAGCTATTAATAATCAAAAGTATCTATGGGCAACATGTACTCTGAACTCTCTGCTCCAAATAAACAATATCCATGAGTACACATTGACCTACACTGGACAAAGGATTTTGGTTTCCTTGGAAATTGAATTTATAAGGACCCAAGGCTTAGTGTTCTAGTTAACAAATATAAATACCAAGAGATGGAAAGAACTACCTTGAGCTCTCTATTCTCTACTCTTCAGGGTAGAGTGTGTGCTCCAGTCAGTCCTTCAGTTCAAGTTGCCAGTCACCATTAAATATCACATAAACAGAAAGCAAAGAGGTACAGAAGCTGAGCCCTCTAGAAGTCTAACCAAACACATCATAGCATCAGGGCATGATTTTCTCCTTTGTTGCTCCTCACAGATACAGAAATATATACACATCAAGTCATCTGAACTTGTAGCAATGTAAGTATTGTTAGAAAATATTTCTGTTTGCAGGTTTTAAAAGATCCTCATCATTCATTCATTCGAATTTCAACCCATGTGTGGTGTATCTCTTAACCCTTTGTTTCCCCCCCTTGTCTTGGCTCTGAGAATATTTATAGATTCAGAGTTACTTTTTATTACCTATTCTTTATAACCCACCTGTGAGTTAGCAAAGTATGATTATTCATAACGTGCAGATGGTGAGACCAAGGTATAATGCCATTTAAAAGCTAATAGCAGAGCCCAAATCAGGATTTATGATTCCCCAAACCTCATGTTGAGCAGTGTTTTCTGATATCTCTGCCCTCTCCTTAATGTTTGTAAGCAAAAATGCTTGCATATAATTTCAATCTCAACTCAAAATGCCAGCTACTTTTCTGGGGTAGTTCTAAGTCTTTGACATTAATGGAAGTATACGGTGACTTTTGAAAAATAAATAATTACTATCAATTGTACTCAGAGTTCCTACCTTGGAAGGGGGTTTCAGGTTTTCAAGATTGGATGCAGATAAGATGTCAATTAATTTTATACTACCCGTGTTTAGAAGAAATCGTTATTGATTTTTTTCTGCAGGATGGGTCAGAAATACAAGATTTGGTTGATTTTAGAATGTATTGTCTTTTATGTTTGCATATATTTTATTCTTTATTTATTTGATTTTTTTATTTTAGTTATATTTGTTAATATAAACAGTTATCTGTGGAGTAAAAACATGCCACTGGAAATGGATATAGGCTGAAGCATCTCATTCCATGTGCTGTATTTGGACAACTTCCCAGCTTAGTCAACCAGAGTAAATGACATTTTATGCTAAGAAAGATGATAATTCAAATTAAACTTACACATGGCATGACAGATGCAAGAAATGTATTTGGATTGGGATACTCTCACTGATGCTCATAGAACAGTTTATACTTCACTGTTCATAAGACGGTATTGTCTTATAAACTAGGTACAGAAGGAAACATACTGCCCTAATCAGGTATGCATTTTCCTCATTATTCCTCATTCAGGGACAACCCTGGAGTAGTTAGGTAGTTGAACTAAAAGACAAATTGCAGACGACTTTCAACAGTGCAGAAATCACAATAAGTTATTGCTATACATAATCTATAGAATACACAAAGTTATGATTTCCCTAAAGAGTTTTCAAAGTTTAGTTTAACATCCATGTCACTCTGACATTCTTTTCCCTGTTGGTTAATGAAGCACAGGGACTAACGGAATTCATATGATTCCCATCTGTCATCGCCACGGCAGTGATGAAGCCCAAAATGAAATTCTACCCTCCATTCAATTCCTGTAGTTTCATATTAGTTAGGTGATCAAGCAAAACCAAGGGGACTCTTCTGTTTTCAGATGGGAAAACTAGGGTCAAGTGACTTGCCCTGAGTCACACAGCGAAACATCATGAGAACAGGCAATGGAAACAGAGCCCTGGACTGCCCAGCTATCACCAGGACCTCTGAGCCACTCACCTCCCAGGCAATTGCCTTCTCCTATCATGCAGCCTACCCCCTCCCTTTTAAATCACTGTTACTTTTTTTTCCTTTCAGGCAGAATCCCCCTATACCTTTCTTTCCTCTTTTATGTGTTTTATAGGACTGTCCTATTAGACAGTCGTGCAGAGATTCTATTCTCACTCCATGTTCCTCATAATTATCTACCAGATACACAGATTTAAAGCACTCATTAACATACTGATTAGAAATTTCTCTCAAAGATTCCAAAGGCTGGCAGGGACCCCCCAGAGATCATCTGAAGCTGCCCCTGACTTCAAGCATGTCTCACCTAAGCAGTTTCACACAGATGGAACACTGTATTTATGACCTCTGATGAAAGCATTCCTAACATCCCTTGATAACACAACCCTGGGCTTAGTCTGCTTTTCTACATAATGGATCATGCACACAACACAGAAAAAGAACTCACTGCCCTTTTAAAAGTCAGATACTGCTACACAGCTGAAGTTAACCTTATTGTGTGCTTCAGTTATACAGCTTGTTTTTTGGCTAACAGTTTAGATCCTTAGAAAAGACTTCCCTAGTTGTTAAGCATTCTTTTGAAATACTTGTAACTATTTTAAATGGAAACCATATATCAGATTATACAAAATCTTCTCAAACGTTTCATTGATAAACTTCATTTACTTTTCCTTTACTTTTTTTCTTCTTCAACGAGGGATACGTCCATAGAAATATAAGTGCTTTCTCCCAATCCTTACCTTACTATTTGAATAAGATTTTCTCACAGTGTTTTAGGAGCTATGAGAATTAAAGCATCTGAGAATATGCTACATAGGAAATGAGATTAATTTTGCAGGTAGAACTGAGTTTGTTGATAGGCACATGTTAAAATAAGGAAGTTAATCCTTCAGGACCTGCCCCACGCCTAGCAGGAGTTGATGAGGACCAAATGAACTCAATGGCATTTGAGAGCATTCGTCCTCTCATAGTGCTTTGTCTGGACGCTACCTACTCTCCTCCTTCCTCCTCCGTTTTCTCTTTTTCCTAGAGCCCTTTTGCACATGTTTTATGTCTTCTAATGTTTTGGGTTTTATAGGATTTCTAATGTGTATGAATGTGTGTATCTCTACTTCTGTGTGTCTTGTGGGTTTTTGTTGTTGTTGTTGTTTGGGATCCCCCTCTCCTTTTGGCTATTTTCTTCTGGTAGTTTGTTTTATCCTATTCTGGTTTGCTTTTATTTTATATGATTTAGTTATTTTGTTTTTAAGATAGCTGTTTAGATTGTAATTTGAGAGAGAGAGAGCAAAAAAAAAAAAAAAAAAAAAACAAAAAACAAACAAAAAAAAAAAACCAGTGTGGATTTGGATGGGTAGGGAGTGGTGGAGGATCTGGGGGGAGTTGGGAGGGAGAGCATAATCAGAATACACTGTATGAAAAAAAATCTACTTTCAATGAAAGAAAAATATCCTGCCCATCTGAGCCTTCCTGGTGTAGTCTGCGGAGTGCTTAAATATAAAAGCACAGAAGTGTCTAAGCCCGAGAGACATTGTAAGATGTGTCCCTGCCGGCTGTGAAGCTAAAGATCTGAAGAGGCAAAGAAATCAGGTAGCTTTGTAACTGGCCTGGCAAAAAATGAAGGTATTTTAGAGAGGCACTTGTGTCTCTGAATCTATCAGACTTCTAATAAAACAATGGGCCACAACGAAATGGGTCGCATGGAGAGAATCACGTGGAGGGAAGAAAACATCCCAACCAGAGGGAGAACTGTCTCTAGGGAGACATATTTCACAGTTAGGGACTGGAACCACACACTACCTAGATCTGCAAATCCTTGGCCCTCTGTTTAAACTTTGGGGCCCCAAAGACTGACCTTTTTCTCCATCTCTCTTATAAATGTTTGCTTTTCAGTTTTAGTTTGTCTCTTTTAATTGTCTGATTGAGGAAGGGAGGCCAGACTTGGCTGTGATCAGAAGTTATGGGCATCAAGTTTGATGACTGCTTCTGAGTGTCGGAAAAATCAAGTAATGATTTACACCGGAACTCCTATAAGGAGGATCCCCAAAGGAAACCTTGGATTTTAACTCAGTGTGTCCCATTTCATCATTCTGACCTTTGTTCCTAGAACGTAATTAGATCTGGATTCATTAAGTCACAGATTTTTCTGGAAAATTTGGAGGGTGGTAATAGGTAATTGTGTTCTTGACAGAAAATCTGAAATGTCCCATGCTGCTTTAAGTGGGAGAATAACTGATGTGAACTCCTAGTCATACACCGCTGCCTGGTCGCATGGCTCTGGGCCTATGGTGTAACAAAATTATCAGGATAGGCCAGCATGATGTCGAACAGCCCCTTATCTCACAGGATCAGTGAGAGCTGAGACAAAGAAGGGCCCAAGACATGATGTAAACTCCTGTAGCTGCCCTTTGTCTTGGAGATTCTGCAGCTTTGGGTCTGTATTCCTTGCCACTTCGTGCACTCCAGCAGTTCATAGATTAGGTAGATGTGAGGATGGGCCAACTCGAAGCCCCGGGGTCTCGGCTTGATGGTAGATGAACGGGTCAGCCTGCTACCTCTCCTTCACCCACACCACCAGGGCAGGCTCTGGCTGGTTCACCCAATGCCACAGACAGTAAGGGGCAGAGTGTGCTTTCCAGTTCTTGTGCCCTTGGAGCTGTGCCGGTCCTAGCGGGGCCAGCTCTACTGTGCTGCCAAGGCAAAGTGAAGGAAGGCCCCACTCTTCTGAGTGTTGCAGCTGATGAGAGGCAGGGACAGTTCTTTAGCTCTGTGGCCTCTGGGTCAACTCTCCTGCTTGCTGTAAGTGGCAAGGGGCAGGGTGCTGGAAAGAGGGCTTGCCTACCATGACGGGGCATAGAGGAGCATGAGAAGCCCTCTTCCCCACGCCCTGCCTCTTGCCACCAGGGTCAGCTCTACTGCGTTGCCCAGTGGAAGTGCGGGGCCAGCTCTCCTGAGTATTGCAGCCTGTGAGGTACCCAGACAGCTCTCTCTTGCTGCAGGTGGCCAGGTTCTGGGAGAGGGAGGGTTGTATCTTTTCCTCACCCTCCGCACCCCCTGTACCGCAGGCAACGGGCAGAATCAAATTTCATACACTCATGCCTTTAGGGTCATCTTACTTGCAACTCCTGCTATGAGGGATACCTCTACTGTGCTTCCTGGGTGGAGGAAAGGGGACCTTCCAAATGCGTCAGCTGATGAGGGGCAGGCTCAGCTCTCCGGAGGTACACAGGTGAGGGGTGTGGCCAGCACTGCACAGCCCTCAGTCATCCACATGACTCCAGGTTGTAGCCCAGACCACGAATGTCTCTCTGGCCTTTGACGGTGAGAGACCCCCATGGCTGCAAGTGAGAGACCCCCAAAGACACAGACATGACCCTTTGTGGCAGCACAGGCCAGGACCTCACCATGGCATTATATGGCATCTTTGGCTACTCACATCAAGCTTCCGCTAGCTTCCAGTCTCCAGTTCCACCTCTCTTTATCATGCACGAAGTCTTCTGTTTTTCTTTCTCTTCAGCATCTCCATCCACTTACTTGCTCGTCTTCCTTGCTCCCTAGACCTCTGAGTGTCTGAGGTTGCTCAGGAGTGCTATGACTGGCTTACGACATGTTGCACTAGCCAGAGATTGCCTTGGGCATGCTCTTCCTGCCTGGGGCTACCAGGGATGATCTCGGGGAACTCTGCCCACCCAAGCCCTGTGTTGCTGGACTCTGGATAATCTCAGGCTTGCTCCCTGCCAGGATCTCTAGGTGTCAGGCTGGGGATCCGTGAGGATCTTTTTAAAAGGTAGACTCAGATGGAAAGTAATCCACAGCATATTACCACTAAATTTCCAACAAATTGAATGATCAGGTTGTTATTAACAAATGATAAGCTTAAAATTCGAATTTAGAAATAATACTCAGATGTTCGTTTTTTGTAGTAGGAAAATGACAAATCTGCTTTCTAAAGTTATTTGAAATATTTACAGTAAGCAGCGTTGAACTTTTGAAACATTTTCTTGTACATAAAAGAAGCAAACTTAAGGGAAGGCATTCTAGATATTGAGATATATTTAAATATGCAATAAATTGATTATATTCTCAGTTTTGGAAAGATACCCAAATAAAACTTATATTGATAAGTTCACATATATGTCATACTTTGTAATTAAACTCTGGGTGCACCTCCCAATGATTTAATTGGCCTTTAAACAAACACGTTTTTGAACAGAATTCTTGTCTACTTTATTTTCAGGTTCCCTTGAATGCATAATTATTACAACAGAGTTCATATCATAGGTCTTCCATAAAGATTTGTTATAGGACTCAATAAAACAATAAAGAAAGAAATCATTTGTATGGAGTTTGGGTAAAAAAAAAATTAAAACATCGTGTTATTTGTTCATGAAAGGCAGTGCCTTCAGTTTAGTAAATTACTAATTCAGGAGCTTTAACCCAGAGATTGTCTCTTAATTCCTCCTTATTGAAAAGAGAAAGTGAGATCACAATTACACTTTTATTTTATTGCAGAACCAGCCCCATTACCCCCATGTTTATGTGCCTTTCTATTTCATGTGGTTGCAATTCTGTATTCTAGAGCCTTTCCTGAACTGAAGAGCAACTATATACATATGCTGCTGTGCCAGGGGGCACAGATTCTCTTGTGATTTACTCATGTGCAACTCCTATTAACACCAGGAAATTCAGGGCAAAGTTTAGTGTGTTTTTCAGGAAGGATCATGTTGTTACATATACCAAGTAACACATGAATTCTTTTAGACTATAAAACCAATGATGTGCAGCCACACACATTTAGGGTGCTCATTTAGCTTCTCATTGACTAAGTGTCTCAATAGCCTGACTCATTTTTTATGGTATATAATTTTTTTAGAGGAAGGGTGCGACAAAGAGAAAATTTCTGGAACCATTGGAAACGCGAACACAGAATTTATGGGATGAAATCATCTAAATTTAAAAACACTAAGAGGTAGAAAAAGACAGCACACATCATTTCACTTGAAAACATGTGAGAACAATAGATATGTTTAAGATTATCTTATTTATGTGTGCTTCTAACTTCTTGCTCTGTATTTGGAGAAGCAGAGAGGAAGCCATACTAAGAAGAGGTGGGGGAAAGCAAAGCGAAGCACACTGTAACTTTGGATTTTTCTTTCTTCTCTCCTCCCTCCCTCTGTCCTTTCCTCCCTCTCTCTGTTCTCTCTCTCTCTCTCTCTCTCTCTCTCTCTCTCTCTCTCTCTCTCTCTCTCTCTCTCTCTCTCTCTCTCTTTCTTGTTCAACCCTGCCTGAAACTAAGCATTTTATTCCTCTGTGAGAGGGTAACAAGTAACACAAAAACCGAGTCACTCTTTTCATCTTAAGAATTACTACAGCCTTCAAGATGTCTTATTAGGTAAAGGTGCTTGCTGTTAACTCCGAGGATCTGAGTTCAATCCAGAGAATCCATAGGGCAGACGGAGAGAAATGAATCCCAAAACTGTCCTCTGACCTCTACATGGTCTCTGTGGAAAGCATGCACATGAATATGTGCACACACACACACACACACACTAAATACACAAGTGGGTAAGTGAATAAATAAATAATTAGATAAATATAAAAATAAAATTCATGACTTTCTGACCAAGGCTTTTATTTCTAACATAATTTTAAATTCTATAAGTAGCTACGCAGTCATTACTTTTGCTTATGGATATTTTGGATGGTAGCATCATTAAATATAAAATAAAATATAATGTGAGGTAGATAGTGGAGTTTAAAAAATAGATTTCATTATGTCCAAATTTAAAGGTGGAATGTCCACACTAAATTCTTGCCTAAAATTAAGTTAAAATACTTATTAACTGAACCAAGATCTCTAGGCTTGGGCTGCTTAAACAACTAGATAATACCAACTGAATTTCAGATATAAGGAAACAGTTAAATATGTAATGTACAAATGTGTAACATGTCGTTTTGGAATTAAAATATCGAAACATTAGGCAATGTGTAAATGCCATTGCATTGTGAAATGCTGAGTGCATGTGTTTGTGGGGTGTGTGTGTCCCTTAGAAATTTCTGGGTCTGATAAGACTTTTCCTTTGAACCTAACAAAACTAAAATCCAGGATGAAAGAGAAAAGTCTATGATTCTTACAAAAATAACAGAATCAAGAACAATAGAAATAGATTTGTTTTATTATTATTTACAAAAACAACTTGGGGAGGAAGTAGCTGACTGTCTTCTGGTAGTTTGCATGAGAATCCTATCCTATTAGCTCATATGTTTGACCACTCATTCCCTGGCTGTGGTGCTGTTTAGGGCGGGGGTGGGGGTGGCCTTGTTGGAGGATGTATGTATGTCATGGAGGAAGTCTTAAAGACTCACCAATTCCAGTTCCCCTTCTTTGCTCCTTTCTTGTGGTTTGAAATTTTTGGCCTCTCAGTTTCCAGCTCTTATCCCTCTGGAATCAAAAGCGAAATTAAACTATTTCTTCTATAAGTTGCCTTTGTCATGGTGTTTTATCAGAGCAATACGAAAGCATAGCACAAGCCTTCAATTTATGCTTTCAGTTACAGACCAGTAAGTTTCAGAGAAATGGATTACTCTCGAGGAAACATTAAAAAGTTAGGGATTAAACTGAACTCACTCTTTGTGGCTGCTAGAACAGACAGAACCTGAATATCTCATAAGCGTAGTGTACCTTATAGCAGTGGAACCATATGTCTCATTAAAGACTATAACAGATAAGTACACTTAAGAGTGAAAATTAAATTGAAATCGCATTTAGCATGAGTAATTAAATAAATATCTAAAATCATTTGCAAATGTTTATAAATTAATCCATAAAAAATAAATGGGTGTCTCTAAATGATGCACAAAACAAATAATAACAAAATAAAAATAATTCACTAAACGTTTTAATCGATGAAAATTTGATATGAATAAAAAAAAGCTATGAGATCACATTTACTGAAATCTCAGAGTGTGCAGTAAGTAATACATTGTGAAACAGAAAGAAAGAATAAGGAAAAAGATATATGATGCATGGAACAAGAAAAATGACAGATTTCATCATACTGAAGTCACACTCAAGCAATTATTTTCCACTCCAGTGACACATCATAAAGGAATATAATCATGAGGGCAACTGGGCTTATGAATTTTTAGACTTTTAATGATTAATAACTAAATTTTAATCATTAGGGGTATGGTGTATGAGTATGTTTTATATATATAATATGATGTAATATACATATATATATAACATAGTTTTATTTATACATTACATATTATATAATATATAATATTACTTTTATATTACATATTATTATATGTAATATAATATGTAATTATTATATGTAATATATATTTTGTTTTTGTTAGTCACAGTTCTCTAGAGGAACAGAAACAATAGAATTAGGATATATCACAAGAGAGACTTACTACATGAGCATATATTACATGTTATAGGATGATCCAACAATGGCAGTCTTCAGCTGGAAATACTGGGAACCTAGTAGCTAGTCAGTGTGAGAGGGTAGATACCTTATGAATTCTATGAATTCCAAATTGGCATTGAAGTCCTTGAAGATTTAGCGCTGAGGGGCTGAGGTTTTTCAGTCCACATTCAAATGCCAGAAAATCTGGATTCTGATGTCAATAAATGATTGTAAAGTAATATCTACAGCAGAATAGATGCCAGTTCTAGCAGGTAGCAAAGGCAGTCAGGCAAATGAAAGCTTGTTACTCCTTTGAACATTTTTTTTTAAAACCTGGCTGCCAAAGGAGACTGCTACCCACAAGCACCTAGATGCATATGTCTTAGTTCATCCCAAATCCAATCAAATTAGTCACCAAGATAAACTATGACAAGTCCACCCATTTCTCCAGCTTTTATGTTATTTCTGCTTCCTCTTTTACAATGTTCATAAGCCTTGGAGGAGTGATGCAGATGTGCTGTTCCTGGCTTAGCATTCAGGAGTCCCTTATTCTCAGAACTTTGAACACTTCTGAATCTCTGCAGTCAGTGCAAAATAAAGAACTTTCTCTAATCAACACTGACAGCAGCACCAACCCACAGATATAAATGTGAATATTGAGGTGTAAATATTTGGCAGTTCATCAATTTAGAAACCAACAGAAGTAACTTCCCCTCTGGGATCTATGGCTTTGGTCACAGGCTTTATACTATGCCTACAGTATAAGACTTGAAAGTGCTCATGTGTAATGGGCTCCAAATCCAACCTGATGTCTGTTGGTAATCCCATTAACAGTGATGCTACAATTGCATCAGAGGGCACATCTTTCCTGGCAGGCAGGTTGTGCAAGCCCATGTCAGTAGGAAATGATGAAGAGGCAGAGAAAGAAGTATAATTCTGAGGTTAGCCCTACCTTTAAATTTGCTTATTCTGGTTTCTATGTCAGACTTCACTTTTAAAACGCTTTCTGTGTAATAATTGGGTCTTTTTCATCATAGACCTGACTAAGTGCACTACACAGTTGTGCACCACAGCCCACATGCTCTCCTGGTTTGAAGTTTCCTCCACCAAACAAATTCCTCTACAATTATCTTTAAATTCAACCATACTCAAGTTCCCAGGACATGCAGAATATCGATTGTCAGGAAAAAAAAATCACATGAATGACCCAGGCAGATTCTGACATTCTTTGTTCTGCTCTGAAACCCAAAGAGCAAGGGCTTCACTGTCTATATTTCTCTCAGCAATCGTGTGCTCCCTGATCCCATAAGGATGGCTCATTAAGCTCTATTTATGGTATTCAAGAGCTTTTCTTGCCATTGTTCCAATTCTTCCACATTCTTCTCTCCAACTGGTTACAAGGCTGTATAAGATTTGCAATAAGGTTTAATACAACCCCTCACTTCATTCCAGTTTTCTGGGTTTTCCTACTTTCAACATTGTTGTAACAACAAAACACCCAACTAAAGCACCTTAAGAAAGGTAGGATTTGGTTTGGGCAGTCTTCACTGTTGTTGTGCTTGCTGCATTTTCCTTTGTTCATTCTGAGCCAGGATCTTATGTGGCACAGGCTGGCCTTGAACGGGCTAGGTAGTCTCCAACGTCTGATCCCATGCTTCATTGCTAGGAGAATCCTATGGTGTTTGGGAAGGCACTGCGGAAGGAAAGGGGGGCTGCTGGTCACATTGCATTTGCAGTAAGGCAAGAGAGGGTAAAAAAAAATGTTGTATTCAGCTTCTCTTTCATTTTCATCAGCTCCAGGAGCCCAATCCCTGGAATGGTCCACCCACAAATAAGGTTAGTTTTCCTATCTCTATTAACTTCATCTGTATAATCTCAACAAGAGTGCCAAGCACATAATCTAGCCTAGATTATCTTTCACAGGTGTCTTGGAAGCCTAAAGTAATTTACATAACCCTACACAGAGATTTTAGTCTAAGCAATTTTAGCTCTAGTATACAATCAAAATTAATCATTGCATGCATCCTCCTCATTTTCCTCCTCCTCCTCCACCACCACCACCACGACAACCACCACCTCTTCCATCTCCTTCACCTCCTCCTCCTCCTTTGCACAAACAGAATAACACGATCTGATTCACGTTGAAATCAGCATCATTCTACTATTCTGAAACTGACAGAGGCAGTAAGGCTGGAAGAAAGCAAATGAGAGAGGTGATTGGGAAGCAGAACAGAAGGCTGGAGCTAGCTCCCTTGGTAGGGTGGTTTCATGGTATGAATGAAGTCCTGGGAAAGATCTCCATACCACATAAAACCTCTCTATGTCCAAAATCCAACCACTCAAACAATGAAGCATGGGATCAGACGTTGGAGACTACCTAGCCAGTTCAAGGCCAGCCTGTGCCACATAAAATCCAGTCTCAGAATGAACAAAGGAAAATGAAGCAAGCACAACAACAATGAAGGCTGCCCAAACCAAATCATTCAAATTGGGAGACAGCTGTGTCTTATTGGCCTCACTGTATTCAAAGTAAAGCAAAAACAGTGTGGTATTATCTATAGTCTATGAAAGAAGATATGTTTATCTAAGCTAAGTTTTACTACTCCACATTCTAAAGGCACTTTAGTTAATATTCTGATGAGGGATTTATTTATTAAAGGAAACCAGTGTACAACTATCTATTTCTTGAACTCAGCAGTGGCAAGGAACTCAGTGTCGTACATAGAGTCATTCCACTTTACAATAGGTGTGGTTTTATGACCTCTATGCTGAGTCAGAAGCTGACCTCCTTCCCAAGGCAGTGAGAAGATAAAAAACTAGCAAGGAAAGAAGACAAAGGGCACAGGCCACATATCTGTTCTTCTTCTTGGGATATCCCCAACACATAACATGGCATAAACTATATAGTTTTCACTGTCTGAGCAACTTGAAGGAACAATGTTGGGCCATAAGGAAAAGCATAATAAGATACTGTTACTGTTTCTTAAAGAGACTTAAAGAACACTATTAAAATTCTGCTACACACTATGTTTAAATATTTGTCTTATTGATTTAACAGATTGTATATGACCATGGTGACTTAAAATAAAGATCTCCTTTCAGCTTAAAGCTTGTTAGCCCCCTAACCCTCAGCTGTGTTTAAACAGACCTTACTCTTTATATAAGGAATCATATGCACACTATGTCTGGGTTGAGTTTGAGTTTGGCCATCAACTAAATAGAATGGATGCCAGCCAGACTGAGACGTATCAAGTGGATTTCAGACGGTTTCAAACTATGGGAGCAGCAAGCTATTAGAATGCTGAGCTTCGATTGTACATATTTCTATTTTATCTTTATTGTAATGAGCAAGCCCTGTCTTTAACTCCCGCTGTGCACTTTTGCAGGGTCTTCCATATGGTTGCTGCTAAGTGCTTGGCATTTTCCCAACTGTTACAATTGGGTCAGTGGGGGGGATCGCTTAGGAGTAATAAAACAAGGGTGACTGCAGCAGGGAGGAGAGAGAGCCCTATCCACTGGCAGCTTATTGCCTCTCATGCATTGCAAGCATGGCTCTATGACATTCATTACTTTGGGCAGCTAGGGCAAGCTTTGTTGTTGTTTTTGTTGTTGTTATGATTTTTTCCATGAAAAAAGCCACACCCTGGCTACAGTTCCTGTCTCCCCCACTATAATTCTAATCTTGTTTACTTCACCTCCTAAAAATGACTAAATAACTTGAGGAAGATAAATGTACCTTGTTTACTCTTGCTGTTCCCAAAAAGTTTTCTTAAAAAACTCTTGGCTAAGTTTGACTAATAGTAGCTGTAGCAGGGGGGTTATCAGTGTTCTCATGGGGTTTGATATCTTATGAGGTTAAAAAAAAAACAAAAACAAAAAGGCAAATCTAATGATCGATCCCCAAAGCTTAAACATTCTTGAAATATATTTTTTATGATCCTAAAATGAATAATAGTAATGTTTTAGGGTGACCCTGAAATTTGAAGTCATATCTATGAAAAAATGCTATTACTACTCCTACTATTAGGTAATAATAATTGAACCAGGGCCAGACATATAATCATAAGTTCTACCATTGAATAACACATCTTCGGGTTCAGCAATTTCGGTATCTTTGTTTTTGTAGTAGTTGTTTCAAGACTGGGTTTGTCTGTGTAGCCTTGACTATTCTGGAACTCTCTATGTAGATCAGTCTGGCCTCGAACTCATGGAGATCTGCCTACCTTTTTGCCTTCAAAGTGCTGGGATTAAATGCTCCCCCTGCCTGTCACTGTTTTGCTTTGTAATCCCATGAAAGGCATTGCTGCTAAACAGGGGATTCACAGGGGAATATGTTCAAGACAAAATTATGATTGTAATTAGAAATAATACATTAATCAGGGAGATGTATACATAGTCATGAACGATTATGATTTCCATATTTATACAGTCAAGAACTTAAATGACTGTCCTTTTTACAGGGTATGGAGACTTTTGGTATTAAATATCAACCAAGGGCTATGTAGCAATTTCATAGTTTCACTGTGTAGCCATTTTTTGGTATGTGACTGTGTGTCTTTTCCTCAGCATTTATGTGACACCTAAACAAGTTGGGTTCTAAGCAAGTTCTAAGCAAGAGCACAAGTATCAGTAGCCTTTCTTGTTTCTGGTCAGGAGCATTAAATAATAGTGTAGCATTAGAACTCGCTTGTCACTCCTTTCCTGGACAAACAATCTCCGGACCCCAGATGCCCAGGGACAGATGCAGGCTGGTGGAAGCACCAGAAAACCCGGTGATAGGTGAAGATGGGTCCCGCCAGAGGCAGCCAGGAGTCAGGTAGCATCAGGGCAGTCTGGGAAGATCACCTGGGACAAGCCTAGCAGGGCATCCCCTAATGCCTTTGCATTGATCGCTTGGGAGTCCTACTGACTTCAGTCAGTCTCAGGTCCGCAGTCCCCCACACGCCCCCAGGATCCCTAATTCCAACAACCTGGGACAACAAGGAAGGCGTGGATCAGGTTTCACTCGTGCCCGAGGTCAGCACAGAAACCAAGCGAGCATCGTGCAGACTCACGCGCCGCAAGCCGTGCCAACCTAGGTCCTGACCGGTCGCATCGGAAAGCAGGGAAGAGCGGGCAGCCTTTGAAGTGAGGGCACAGCTGCGGCTTCAGAGGCGCAGTGCGCAGGCGTGCTCGTAGACTGCGCAGGCGCCGCCTAGAAGTGACTTCTCCAAAAAAGTGTCTTAGTTCCCGGTCACCTGAGCACCCAGGACGCGTTCTCCAGAGCCTCGCGGAGCCACGCCCGCCGCAGGTCGAGCTTGGAGACCCTGCCCTCCTCCTCCCGCCGCTGCCAGGCTTCTCCGGGATCTGTGCTTCTACCGGTCCTGTCCCCAGAACCGGGCCGGACCGAACCGGGCCGAGCTGGGCCGCCCGGGCGCGGCCGCTCACCATGGCGTCCCTCTTCAAGAAGAAGACCGTGGACGGTGAGTTCGAGGCCAGGCTCACCCGCCCGGAGTCTCTGGGGAGCTCCGGCCTTGGATCGGGTGCTGTCCCCCGAGGTGGGCCCGGGTCGGAGGCCCCACAGGTGACCATGGCTGCGTGACTCCGGCTCCACTGGCTTACCTGGCCGGCTCGCCCTCCTGACTGCCCTCACCCCACCCTTGTTTTTCTCCCTCCACCCTCGCCCGCCCCACTCCGGAGAGGATTTCTGAGCTTTCTAGGGAGACAGACAGTGCTGGCTCTCGGGTGTCATTAGACTTGGCGAGTTGATGAATTTCATGGTGGTTTTTTCCTGCTCGTTGGCTGCTCCTTCCGTGAAGACGCCGCACTTCCTGACATCCGAAAGGGATGTGCGATTACTAGGGGACAAGGCAGGAGGTCACAGCAGGTCCACTTAAGAAATGAACTTGGGGCCAGGCTGGCTGTATTTTTACAAACACCTCAGCGTTACACATAAGAAAGACTCCAGCAGAAACACCTAAGTCCAAGGGAAGGGTCCGGGTATAGTTTTTGCATAGTGCAGATTTTTCCTTTATGGTTATCTTCTGCCGATGAAAGTGAGGGTGGTGTAATTTTCATAGAAGTTCGCGTTTTTAAAAACACATTGTTTCAGGTGGCTTAGTGCCATCTTGTGATGAGGGAAAAACTGGATGTATTGGATTGTACAAGTTTGGTGGCATTCACAGGCTGTGCTGTAGTGTGTATATTATGCACAGCTGTCCCAGGTATTAAATTCACACCAAGTAATCTAAAAATCGCTTTTCATTGCATGTCAAGCCTAGGTTGCTGTTGCTTCAGCCAAATAATCACTCCTTTGTAAGGGTCTAACCCAGCCACACAAGGAGCAGTGGCAGCTAGACTGTGATTGGTACAAACCCAGAGCTCAGCCCTGAGTTGGGGTAACTCCTTCATTTCTTTGTGTTCACTGTTCCAGTGCCAGATTTGGGGGGGAGGATAACAAAGACACCATCTCTACCCTGCTACATGGCCTTTCATTTCCACACAGGATGCCATTTTATCCCTAATTTGTAAAACAGCATACTGTAGTTTTGCTTCTTCTGAGTGACTTTTTAAATTTGTTTTTGTTTTTTTGTTTGTTTGTTTGTTTGTTTGTTTTTTGCTTTTTTCACTATGTTGACTTTTTACTAATTGAGAAGCACCATTTTCAGTGTCTGGAATTAGCTACTAACTTGCTATGTGGTATAATACAGTTACCTGAAGTGGGTGTTTTCTGGAATTTCCTGAGACTATTGTTTAATCATTACCATGATAGTTTGGATTGTGTGTGTGTGTGTGTGTGTGTATGTATTTCTGTACTAGTATTGTGATACTGTATTCTACTCCCTCTTGGGGTAGGAAATAGTCATCTCCTTGTTGCCTAAGTTTTATATTGTAATAATCTTTAATGTATATATATATATATATTCACTATAATTTTATATAATGATAATGAGAATTTACTGAGCACAGAAAAAGTGGGCTTCTTTTTCACCCTGTTGCCACAATTTGAAAGCATTTTTTAACAGTAAAATCCAAATACTCTAGTTTTAATTGCATAATGTCTGTTAAGACAGACCTTGGCTTTGTGCTTTCTGGTATTTTTAGCCACCCAGTGACTTATCCTTGAAGTTTAGGGGAGAGAAGAAAAGACAATGAGGATGTTCAGGGAAGTGTAGGACTGCACACTCATTTGCACTTGGCTTATTGGCTTATTATTAGGACAATAATAAGATTTTTTTTTCCTTCTGAACAGAATTGTCTAGGGGAAAAAAAAAAGTCTTAAGGACTTTTGCTAGGTACTATACCACTAAATTAAACATCTTGTGTGTGACATTTCTGAATGTAAATTTGGACCCCAGGTAAACTTACTCCAACTACCGATTTGCAGACTTGACATTTTCTTCAATTATCACATTATTAGTTCAGATCATTTACTGGTGCCTTAATTGTGGATTACTTTAGGGCTTTACTGATGTTTGTTCTCCTTGTTAAAGGGAATGGCTCTTGTTTTGTATAAAAGGTGACAGCACTCCTCTCATAATGAGCTGGCACGTAATGAAATTTAATGTATTTTTATGCATTTCTCTCAGTTCCTGGGGCATGTTATTGATCATAAGATCTTTTACTGTGTGCTGACTTTTTATCTGTTCTAGCAGTAATAAAATTCTGATATATAAGGGAAGTGGGTAACTGCTTATGGATCTGGGGAAGCATTCAATCTTTTTTTTCTCTGGATTGGCTGGAAGAATTATACACTATATCATCAAAGACTACTGCACACGTAAATTAAAAAGGGAGACAACATTACAGTACATTGCTACTCAGAGTTATGTTTAATTCATTTTGACACAAAGATGAACAGGTCTCTTCAGTGTATACTTTGTTACAGAAATTAATGAGAGACGTATCTCAGAGCCAGGGATGAGAAGGATGCCTTCCCATTGGAAAGTACAACTGAGCACTTGATATCCCCTTTCTGAGTTGTATTCTATGTACATATCCTTTTTATTATTTGTGGGTTATTTCCTTCTGTGTGGCAAATAGTGACCTATTTATTGAAGAGAAATATGAACCTGTTCATCCAGCATTCCATTAGGATTTATCATAACTGGGTTGGAGCAAGTGAAGTGCTGGGGACAGGGGTGGAGCTAGGAATCGAGTTAATAAGTGAAGGAGGCAGTGTCTTCCACCCCAGACCTGGGAAAACAGGAGCATTCTGGTGTGGTTTGGCTTGGTTTGGTTTACTCTGGTTTAGTTTGGTTGCTTGAGAAGGGTCTGATAGTGTAGCCAGGCTTGTCCACCTGACCCCACAACCTCAGCTTCCCCAGGAGGGAAATGATAGGTACTTGTCACCATGCCTGGCTAAGATAGGTAACTGCTCAAGTTGCTTAAACTCTGTAATTTTTAACCAGTTTCCAATAAAGAGAAATTTTAGGTCTTCCTGTAAACCAGTACTGAGCTAGCAATTGTGTATGCTGTGCGTAGTCAGTGCTCATAAATCCTGAGATGGCGCACCGCTATTGTCACCTTTGGATTGACCTGGAAACTGAGTGCAGAGGCCTGAGTAAGGGACTCAGAAATGTACTGTGTAGCAGAAGTAAGAGCTCATTCCTTAAGTATAGTCATGGCTATGGTCTTCTTACAGGTCAGTCACATGGGATACACAGTTTATTTTGGTCATCTTGTTAATTTGGCGAAATTGTCCTTTTGTTTTTCACATTTACCTATAAGCCTGATTGTTCTCTTTGAATTAGTAGTGGAAGTTTAGTTTCCATAATGGAAAGAATTATATATATACGTATATATATATATATATGTATATATGTATATATATATATATATATATATATATATATATACACATACACACATACATACATGTATTTTTATGCATTTCTCTCAGTTCCTGGGGCTTGTTATTGCATATATATGTATGTATAATTGTGTGTGTTTGTGTGTGTGTGTGTGTGTGTGTGTGTGTGTGTATGCTGGCTACATGTTTGGAGGTACCTGCAGAGACCACAAGAGGGCATTGAATCCTCTGGAGCTGGAGTTATAGGCACTGTGCAACACGGATGCTGGGAACTGAACGTGGATCCTCAACTGTGGAGCAATCCTTTCAGCTCCAGCCCTCCTAGCTTTCCTCTGGACTGGATTTTTGTGTCTGGTGTTTGCTTATTTAAAGCTATCCCTCAATCGTTAGGATAATCTGGGTCTGTCATGGGTCTACATGCACCTCTCTACACCACCTAGTTTTTACTGTTAGAATTTGCATGCTATTATACCTAGATGTTGTTTCTCTGTTTTTCTTTAAGACCAGTGTATCCACTAACTTGCTGACTGCATATAGTTTTTCATAGCAGCAAAATCAGAGATCCCAAAGGGAACTTAATTCTCCCTTAAAGTCCACTCCTTCCTTCCCCGGCTCTCCCTTCCTGTGTGATTGCTGCTTAGTTCACCTCCTCCCTTCACATGATTACTAAGTCACTAATTGTCAGATCTTCCCCTGTTGCCCTGTAAGTATTAGAAGAGTTCCTGTGTGCCTGCAGCTCCCTGTTCTAATTCTGACCCCCTCTTGTCCTGCACTTCAACAATCAACTTTCTGCTTTGATTTCTTGCCCCTTCTCGGCCCTTTCCGTCCTTTATCTGCAAAGTGGATTGTGTGATTGTTTTATGGCAGCTCAAACCCGACTCTGCTGCTCCTCAGAGTATAATTTTTCAATGAATTCCAGGCACCCCACAGTAAGATCTTCTGAGTCACGCCTGCTTCTGCCGCGCCGCAGTTTTGGCGCATCTCAGAGTCTTCTTGAGTTAAGTCAGTGATGTGGAGCTGGTAGATTGTTGACTAAATTGGAATAAGTATGTCAAAAAGGTTGTTGTAATCCTACATTTATGAACCCTTAAGAAACAGAGCACCATCTACAGCAACTGAATCCCTTTCCGAAAAAGTGTCTTCTCCCAGTCCCGAGAAGAAGAGACGATAGTATTATGGATGGAATTTACAGTATTGAAATCTTGTATAAAATGCTGAGTGTCCCCCTGGGGATTATTATCCTGAATATTGTAGATCTCACATTGACATACCAAAGGAAAACAACGAATTGAATGTGGGATTCGAGGGCACACTATGCTTGTCATACCATTTTTCTTGGCTGGTTTTGGATTGACATCATCAAGTACCGCCCTTTGATGTTTCCTACCCTCCTGAACAGAAGCTCTCTGCGTTTTTAGAGCAGATAACTCTAAGAAAATTGTCTTCCCCCATACTTCCCCATCCTGCCCACTTTATGACAAGAGCAAGTGAGACTACATTGCTGGTGTATGCCTGTCCAGGAAGCTTTCCTCAGCTTTTCAGGAGGCTAAGATTGTAAGACTCTGCCTGCGTGAACTTGTCAGGCTTTGATGACTTTTGACACCTCTGGGAATGGAGTAACAGTGTGCTCCCTGTGCTGTCATGGAGCGCTCTCTTCCGTCCATTGTGTCTGTAGTATTCTACAGCTCCCTCCCCAGGCTTTCTCTTGAACCTAGTCCTGGGTTTTTGTGGGGTTTTTTTGTATATTAATTTATGAATAACAATAGGGTTTATTATGATATTGGTATGCATGCCTGTAGTGTGTGTGGATCATCTTCATCCCCAGTCTCCCACTT
The DNA here is from genome assembly GCF_978045245.1 of Mus caroli. Classification (NCBI taxonomy): domain Eukaryota; kingdom Metazoa; phylum Chordata; class Mammalia; order Rodentia; family Muridae; genus Mus; species Mus caroli. The sequence goes on along the minus strand of NW_028227272.1, from coordinate 62,638,623 downwards.
TATCAGCCCTGCAAATTTACCTGTTACTTATCTTCTGCGGCTAGAGTGAGCTTTTGACATCATCGTCTCCTGTCCCGAATGTGATTGTCATTTTCGATTTTGCTGTACTGTATTAGAGTGTAAGTGAGTAGACTCAAGAGTCCCCAGGCTGTTGTTTTCTATTGTTTCTGTAGCCTGAGAAGTCAGCTTGATTTGATCACACATGAAATTCTGGTTCTTCCTCACTCCTGCTCCCTCCTGCCTGATTCAGTGTGGTTTTCAGGCCCTTCAATGGAGTGACTTTGACGCTTCTTTTTCTTTGCTTTCAATTTTTATACCACTTTCTCAAGGTTTCTTCCTCTCATTGACTCCAGAAGGCTGTTTATCTGAATAGCTGTATATCTGGGGCCATTTCCACTGTTTTGCCTTATGAACTCTATGTTCAGGGTTGTTTTGTCATTGTTGTTTTGTTGTTTTGTTTTTTTTTCTATTCACAGATATTACTGGGGTTGGACAGTTCTGGTACCACTGCCATGCTGCCCACTCTTATCACTGATGCTGGCTGCTGTTCTTTACAGGGAAAGGCTAACGTAGTGTCTTTCAATAAAACAGAATAGAGGAAAGAGTTTATTATTTATATGTGTGAGTGTTTTACCTCCATGTAGTCTCTATACCATATACGTGCTTGGTGCTCACAGAGGTCAGAAGAGGGCGTTGGATTCCCTGGGACTACAGCTATAAACAGTTGTAGTGCTAGGAATGAAACCCACATCCTCTACAAGAACAAGAAGGCCCCTTAACCGCTGAGCTGGCTTTCCAGCCTAGATAGTTTAAGGTTGGTCTCAGCTCATGTGAGAGCTAATTAGGCTAACTAGTAAGCAGTAAAATTACTGAAATAAAATGATTTCTCCCAAAGAAATGCATTTAAAAGTATGAAACTCTGTTTTCAGACTGAAGGCCCCATGCTGTATGATAGAGCAGCATGGCCTAGGGACCAGGCAGAGCCTTGATACGCTACATCTCTTCTGACTGTAATCCTGAGCTGCTCCGAGGCCTGAAACAGACCTGGCTGCCCCTCCCTCCCAAAAGACACCTCAAACTCTATTGGAAATGAAGTAATGTAATTCTATTTATAGTTTATTATCACTTTTTGGCTTTATCCTCAAATGTGCAAATTACATGCAGATGATCAGCATACTGCAAGTGAGCTATAAGTCAAGTTAGGACTTGGCTTCAAATCTCTGTAGAAAAGTATAGTATAAGACTCTATTTTAAGTTTATACCTTTTAGACTTTTCTTTCTAAACATGTAAACTCAACTAAGAATTGGATCCTAAGAGGGCAAAAAGACCTTTTTAGCTTATATCTTTTAAAGTCTCAAAACTGAAGGCTCTGCTCTTACACCCAGGTGATAATACCAGTATTCCATGAGGAGAAGATCCTGACAAGTTTAAGATAGTCATTTAATACCCAACATGGAACTGACCTGGGTGATTGTTAAGGGTCATGGCAGACATAGGCTAGGGAGAGGGCTAGGTGGCATGCTGTGTCACACAAATTTTGGAAATTTTCAGCTTGCAAATGCCAACCATTGAGAAGTATATCACAGCAGTCTTCCAGAATGGCTGAAGGGGTGGTTGTTAAGTCCTCCAGGACACACCCTATTGTCTAAGAAGCAAGCAGTATATGGGAAGGAAACATTGTCTGTTCATGTCAGCAAGAAGCATTGTCTTGACAAAGGTTCAAAATAGCATTCTACTGGACTATCTGGATAGATGCTTACATTCAAAAGACAATTCTCAGAAGGTGAAAGTTGTGAAGAAATCAGGTTATTTCAGTTGGCCCAGAGGAGGTCGATGGAAAGCCAATAGTTATCAAATTTTAATCTTGAGGAATGGAAGTAATTGAAAAGTATTTAAAAGGGGCATTACAGGTGAACAACAATCAGGAGGGAGGCAGCTGATGAGTGGGTTCTTCAACAAGAGTGAGGATCTACTTTTTTGCTCTTTGAGTAAGCAGAAATAGTACCAGCAACTTTGATTTCTAGTATTTTGTTTAAATAGACATACGGCTTTTCTTGTGTTTAAAACTTAGCTGATGCACATGGCTAGAGCATAAGGAGGAGTTATGGTCCCTTATTTTTTGAAAGTTATTACATGCTGGGTTCTGCAGAGCTCTGAAGAGCGATAATTTTATATATTATAACCATATAAGTGGTTTTCTTTAGAAATGAGAATGCCAAAAAAAGATTAGGGGTAAAGTGCTTGTAAGAAACAGAGAGAAGAGGGGTAACCTAGCCAAAGGGTGAGGGAGGGCAATAAGATTTCATCCAAGGAGTGGGTCCAAGCCACTATTATGTATCCCAAGTTAAGGGATGGCTCATTATCTCAAAGATCCATGGTTTCCCTGTACAAAGATATTTATAGCTTAGATTTTACTAATGTTACATTGTATCCTTCCTCACAACCAATAGATTTTTATTTTAGGTAGTAAGTTAAATATGCTTGAAAATCTTCTCATGATATTGGTATGCCATAAGATCACTCCTAGATATAAGACAGTGTGATGGTATTGTGGCAATGCATACATATCAGCGTACAACTATATGTGCTTGAACTGCCTAAGCCTGCGGAACCTCTGAAATCAAAGGGTCATTGAGCTTAATTTATAAGTATTAGCTTTTTACAAAGGACTACATCCCGAGACAGGATACTGCAACTTCCTCTTGCAGAGCTGGATAGCATTTGGACACTGTTCACAGGGCTAAAGTGAAAATCTAAGGAAGGAAAGCGTGGCTGTTTCCATGGGTCCTACGCTGCATAGCGTTGACTTGGGGAAAGTTCAGGGATAGGACATTTTGTAAGAAGTCATTGTTACCTTTGGAGAGGTTGGAGCCACAAGCAGGACACATGCTACCTAGAGGTTAATGATAGGATGTCATGTTTTAACACACAGAGCAGGGGAGTAAAGTGGGTGTCTTACAAGCATGCCAATCCCCCCAGGACCCACCTAAAAGCCAGACATGGTAACAGCACTTGGAAAGACAGCGCTGGAGAGGAGCATGTCAGGCAGATAGATTCCTACCTGTTTAGTTTTTTTCTGGGAGAAACCTGATCAAAAGGCAAGGTGAAGCCGGGCGTGGTGGCGCACGCCTTTAATCCCAGCACTCGAGAGGCAGAGGCAGGCGGATTTCTGAGTTAGAGGCCAGCCTGGTCTACAAAGTGAGTTCCAGGACAGCCAGAGCTACACAGAGAAACCCTGTCTCGAAAAACCAAAAAAAAAAAAAAAAAAAAAAGGCAAGGTGTATGGCTCCTGAGAAAGCAAGCACGTGCATGTGTGCGTGTGTGTATGTGCGCGCACACAAACACAGACACAGACACACACACACACATACACATAAACATAAACACACATACACAGATGGGAAGCAATTGTCCCTATCGTTGCTGCTTCACCTACCCCATCTTTTTCTTCCTCATCTTCTACCCCTGAAATTAAGCTTGACACGTCTCAGGATATTTATCTTATGGTCGGGATTCTCTCCTCTTAAAGACCTTGGATGTTAGAATGAAATCAGATCTACTAAGAAGTAAGTCAAGTGAAAAATAAAGTTGACCTTTAAAACATTAAAAGTATCTCAACCTTTCATGTTATTTATTCTGAATTATCCAAAAGACTGAGCCATTAAATGTGAGTTTCATGTAGAATTGCTTAAGGACAATGGTGGGGTAATTTGTTTGTTTTATAGACTGCTCCTGTTGCCTCCTATGAAAAGACATTTTACTGTCTTTCCCTACTTACCATAATATGTTTTAAAGTGTTATGATTATGTTTTAGTATGTAACATTAGATGCCCTGAGTTTATAGCTTAGAACTGTTTAAATATTAATAGATCTATTAACAACTGTGAGGCTGTAGAATATGCAGTAGTTAATTTTCTTTATTTTTTCCTTTTATGATATACAGTGTCAGCTATTGTATGCATAGTTACATAAAATTAAAGTAAAATTGAATTATCTTGTATTAAACTGTTTGGTTCATTATAATATGTTTTTTTCCCTCATCTAAGATGACCTTGTCTAGCCTGAGCTCTCATTCTTAGACAGAAACTGAGTGTTTAACTCAGTATTTTAGTGTAGATACTAATTATCCAGCCTTAGAACATACACATGATATAGACTCACCCAGAGACTTCCACAGTAGCTGGGTTCAGATGCCCCAGGTCTTCTATCTGACCAGATGTTCTACAGCTTGTCCTTCAATCCTGGTACTAGGACAGATCTCAGAACTCAAGAAGGGGCCTTCCTTGTTTACTGTGATTATTTTATTGTGAACTTGATCACATGGGGAAAGGGACATGAGAACACTCTGAGGTAGAATAATAGGGCATAGAGTTTCTACGGCTGCTCTGGGTACTCTCCCCTCCTGGCAGCACAGCATGGGAGAGTGTTCCCGGCTGATAGGATCCTAGGTTCTAGGGACAGGGTAGGAATGAAAGGTCTCCCTGCCCTGGGAAGTCCCACCTTCTATTCTGCTTTTGCTAGTAGGCCATAGGCTTTTTATTTTAACCAATCAGTGGTATATAAGGCAGGCAAGGAAGGACACAGACACATCTTCACATAGTGCATACAAACCATCCCTACACATCACTGTTATTGGCAGTATATAGTGGTCCAATGGAACTTCTTGCTCACATCTAATTTAACTTTGAACCTCTATCATTAAAACACCAAATACCTGAAAGAAGCAGCTTAGGAAGGATTTTCTTTGCTCATTGTTTGTGTAGCAGGAAAGGGATGGTGGAAGGAATGCCTTGGTGCTGTAGTAGCATGGGTGTGGAGTGGCTGGCCACATGCCTTTGATAGTTAGGAAGTACTGAGGCCATACCAGAGCTGGGCTGAACAGTAACCTGAAAGACTCCCATGCATTCTTCTTCTCAGCCTTCCTAATGCTATGACCCTTTAGTGCAGTTGCTCAAGTTGTGGTGACCCCCAGCCAGAAAATTGTTTTGTTGCTGCTTCCTAACTATAATTCCGCTACTGTAATGAATCATAATATAAATATCTGATATGCAGGATATCAAATGTGTGTTCCCCAAAGGGGTATCAACCCTAGGTTGAAAACCACTGTTCTAGCCAGACTTCACCTCATAGATTACACAACCTCCTAAAATAGTGCCACTAGCTGGATATACCTCTTCAAACACATGAGCCTTCAGGGGACTTTTCCACTCAAACCATAGAGGAAAACATTTCAACCTTTGTAGACTCCGCAGCCTTTGGAAAGCACCACACTAGCTCAGCCTCTGTGAAACTTCTCCTAGAATCTTCATTCCAGTGCAGTCCTGCAGGACTTTTCTTTCTGTACCCATCCTATTCTACTTAATAATCTTGAGCTCCAACTCCAGCTCTGTCCACGTTGTCACAAATGACAGGATTTTACTCAGGTAAATAGTATTCCATTAGGATTACATGCCCACGTTCTTTCTACATCATTAGGCGATACATACTTAAGTTACTTCCATTTCTTGGCTAGTATGAATAGTGTTGCATTAAAAACGTGAATGTCTCTCTCATGCTGATTTCACTTTGGATACATAATTAGAAATGAACTGTTAAATCATTTGATAGCTAAAGTTTTAAGGATTTTGGAATGTCAACTGGTTTTCGTAATGTCTGTTCAGATTCACATTTCCTCAGCAGTGTGTAAGGGTTCCTGTCCCTACATCCTTGCTGGCACTCGCCTTTTCCTTAACAGTTCTCCTCATGTGACAGACTGCTTCTGCCCTATGTTTATCACCCTTAGAACTAACACTAGTTAAGAATTCTTTTTGATTACTTATTGATCACCTGTGTATACGGTTTCAAGAAATATCTATTTAAGTCTCTTGTTCAGTTTGAATTTATTTGTTTATTTGCTATTGAGATTTTAGAGTTTCTAATGTATTCCAGATATCAGTCCTCTGTCACACAACACACACACACACACACACACACATATGTATATGTATATCTTGAGAATATTCTTTTTAAGAATTTATAAGTCTCCCATTCTGTAAGTTGTTGCTAAAATCTGCATCTGCATCATTGGAAAAATCTGTTGTTTTGGACTGATGAGACTTAACTATAAAAACAGAATCAATAAACTATCTAATGTGTGTTTCTTTCTGACATCCGTATAGTGCTGATGTGGAGAGGTGAAAAGGGTGCCCTTGTGTGCGGGGTCTGGGGAGGTGATTACCTTACCACATGGAACTGTATAATAATTCTTCAAGATACATTTTTATCTGTGTGAAATTTATAGTGGGCAAATTTCAAAAGCACTGCATATTTGTACAAATCTCTCTATTCTTCATATAACCTATAGTTATAATAGAAGTTTTAATATTTGATTAGTTTGTAGTATATTAAATTGAAAGAAAAATTAACGCCTACTAAATCATAGTTTCCTTTTGTGTTACATTCTTAGTCCAGTATTTTAAGTGGTACCAAGGAAAGTCTTACCGCCATAATTTCAAGGTCCTTTTGTGTTCCTCGTAGATGTCATAAAGGAGCAGAATCGAGAGCTGCGTGGCACCCAGAGGGCCATCATCAGGGACCGAGCAGCCTTAGAGAAACAGGAGAAACAGCTGGTGAGTGGAACGGCGAGGTTCAGCAAAACTAGATGATACGTCAGTAATTAGTGTTGAATAATTAGCTAACTCAAGAAAGCAATTACGAGAGGTAAGTGATTTACTTAAGAAACAGCATTCAAACCTTTGCGGAATCTTCCCTTTGTTATTGTGTTATTTGTTATTGACTTTTATCAAAATTCTGTTTCTGTTGATATAGAATCAAATCATCCTGTAATTTTGTAAAACTTATAAATAGTCTCGGAATAAATATTTCTTAAAACAGATCCACGTTTTTGACATTAAAATGAAAAACAGTCATGTAAAACAAAAGAGAGTAGTAAATAATACTCCTAGGTGGTTTTTAAAGATGATTGTTCCATGACAGTTAATTTTTAATTAGATGAATATGGTTCATCTTAAAATTTCCTTTATGCTGTATTTTTGAATGGATGTTATCCCTGATCATAGAGCAGCTTTAGTGAGCAATAAGAGGCAAGCAATACATTCTATATATTTAGAGTATACCATTGCCACTTGGATGTAAGTATATTCCCTGAAACTGTTACTCTAGGTCACTAATAAACAGGGCTGTCATTCCCCAGTGAATACCCTCTGTCTATCCCTGTCTCTCTTCTTTCGGTGAGAACAATACTAAGGTCCCTAGGTTAGTGTGTGTTTCCAAGCTTGTATAAAGATGAAATCACAAACACACTCCTTTCTGGTTTCTTTCAGCACCGTTATTTTGAGGTTAATCATTCCTGCTGCATATATGATGCGTACATATGTTTCCTAATTTATCTATTTACTACCCAAGTACACAAATGGGTGCTTCCAGAGTTTCCATTAAGTAAAGTTACTATATATATTCAAATCAAGTTTTGTATATTTTCATTTCTTCTGATTAATTACTAGAAGTGAGATACATATTTAAGAAAGTGTTAAACAGTTTGCAAAGTGTCTGTAATTTTTTTTTTTCTTTGCACTGGCAGGATGAGAATTGCAGCTGTTGCAAAAGCTGGAGTGCAGGTCTTAATTTGAACCATTCTGTACTGGGTTAGGAGCTGTGACCTTAAAGTGTGTCTCCCTAGTCATTACTGCTGCTGAGCTTCTGTACCTTAGGGAAGCAGCTACAGCCTGCCACCTGCATCGGGGCCATAGAAGGGTGAGATTACTTTGTAGGTGGAGTTCCAAGCAGTTGTGATTCTCCTTGCACACAGGGGTCCTGGAAACCAAGAGGGTGCTGGGAGCTAAGCGCAAGCATCTGCCTCTGAGCCATCTCTCCTACCTCACCAGTGCTTTGATTATTTTAATAGCTGTGTGTGCTTGGGTACAAATATCTCCAGAGCATACTTTCCAGATGCACTCTTCAGGATCTTGACCTTGTCTTCCATTTTTAAAATGTCTCTTGATACAGAAAAGTTATTTAGTATGATGAAAATAATTACAATTTTCATCTGTGGATAACACTCTTAATGTATTACGAAATCTTGGTCTAGAAAAATTCAGTATCATTTCCTCTTATGATTTCTTTTAGAGCACTTAAAAAAGTAACAACTGCATTGTTTGTTTGTTTTGGTTTTTGGTTTTTTGTTTTTGTTTTTGTTTTTCCTGTGTTTGGAGCTGGGAGAGCCTGGTTTCTTTTTTGTTTTGTTTTGTTTTGTTTTGTTTTGTTTTTGAGACAGGGTGAAGCCTGGTTTCTCTGTGGTGCTAGATAGAAGGGTATACTTCCTGCACGTGGCGATCGGTAACCTCTATAGCACCTTTCCTTACCTTCTCTGTAGCAAGTCAGATTTCAAGAGTGGGCTCTTCCTGAACTCTGCTGTACTGATCGACTGTTCTCAAGCTACTTACTGTGGTTTCATAGCGAGGTGTAAAGTGCGAGAGACTTCCTCATTCACCTAGGCATATCCTTTTTCTCAGAATCCTGTAGGCAGTGGTTCTCAACCTTCCTAATGCTGAACCCTTTTCATACAGTTTCTCATATGTGGTTACTCCCAACCATAACATTATTTTCATTGCTACTTCATAACTGTAATTTTGTTATTGTTAGGAATTGTAATGTAAATATTTTTAGAGCTAGAAGTTTGCCAAAGGGGGTCACTACCCCGGTTGAGAACAGCGGCTTTAGGGTATTTTAAGTGCTTCACAATTCCACTGGAAACATGAGAACAGTCCTGTCACTTCTACAGAAAAGACTAGATTTTGATTGGCATTACATTAAATGTGTGAATTATTTGGAAGAATAAACACTTTTACAATAAGTCTTACTGTCCATGAGTGTTTTTATACATCTCTACTATTTTAGATCTCTGAAATTATTTATTTTTTAATTTTCATTTTTTTGTACTTGCAGGTATATAGGCCTTGTATTTCCTTGGGTGCTATCATTTTAAGAAAAAATAAACTTCTGATTGTTTTTGACTGGTATATATATAGATGTGCCATTTTTTATGTGTTTCTTGAATTCTCAGCTCATTTATTCTTGTAGCCTTTTGTACATGCCATGAGATTTCTATATCAGTGGACCATACCATCACCAATAAGGAAGGCTTTATGTCTTCATTTCTTGTCTTACAACCTTTTTATAATATATTTTTATGAATTAAGAATTTCATACTGTATGGTTTGATTGTATTCATCCCACATTCCTTCCACCAATTCATTCTAGACTGACTCTGCCTCAACTTCATGTCTTCTCTCCACTCCCCAATAACGTACAGGTTACACCCTGTTCAGTTATTAATGAAATCTCATATTTCCCACTGCTATCCCACCCACAACATGAATCCGCTCTTTCTTTGTCCAGTGTTCTACACTATAGACATTGTCTACCCACTGATCACTGGTTCTCAGATCAGCTGCTGCAGCGCTTGCAGACAGTTAAAGCACCTTTTACTTTAACAATGGCACTGTTCAAAAGATGCTGCTGAGAATTTCAATGTAACAGAGGAAAGCTATGCATTCCTCTCTTTAAAGGGAGGCAAACGTTTATCGTAGTTATGCATATATAGAAAAAATTAAACATAGTACAGCTTTGCAGCATCAGGCATCCTGGGATCTTGCCACATCACTATGGATGAGAGAAAGCAAGTGTGCTTGTTTGAGTGTTTCTCCCTTCAGTGTTGGCAGCTGTGATTAACATATTTTGAAACACATGGAAGCTCATATGTACAAACTTAGGAGTTACCTGACAGCTTAGCTTTAGTACCTGTGTTATGAGATGATCCTCTTTACTTCAGTCAGTAGCCCTTGTTCTGACATTTTATTTGCTCTGGTATTAGTGTAGCCGTTCCAGATATAGTTGGTCAACATAGAATGTATTTTCTACTCTTTACATCTTTCTCTTGTGTTTAAGTTTGTTTTTTTGAAATAGCGTATAGTTACGTTTGCTCTTTGTTTGTTTGTTTGTTTGTTTTGGTTTGGTTGTTTTGTTTTGGTTTTGGTTTTTCAAGACAGGGTTTCTCTGTATAGCTCTGACTGTCCTGGAACTCACGTTGTAGACCAGGCTGGCCTCGAACTCAGAAATCCACCTGCCTCTGCCTCCCGAGTGCTGGGATTAAAGGCGTGCACCACCATGCCCGGCATGTTTGCTCTTATATGTTCCAACAGTTTCCTTTTAATCGGGGTGTAACGTGGAATGTTTCAGTGCAGCTCTCTGCATTACTAACCTTGCTACCTCAGTCCTTATTGTCTTTGTCGTACTGTGTTTCTTACCTATTTTTAAATTTTCATTTCATATTTTCCTCTGGACTATACACATGTACTGTTTTGTAGACTTTCTTTTCTAGGATGAGGGTACCAGGGCCTCCTGTGTGATCAGGAGGAGTTATCCTTCTTCCCAGGGATGTTGTGGCTACTAGATATATGTTTCCAGATACTCTCTGATGACTGCCCCTTGATTTTATTTCCTTATCTCTTCCTCTTCTTAGGAGCTAGAAATTAAGAAGATGGCCAAGATTGGTAATAAAGACGCTTGCAGGGTTTTAGCTAAACAGCTTGTCCATCTACGGAAACAGAAGACAAGAACGTTTGCCGTAAGCTCCAAAGTCACCTCTATGTCCACACAAACGAAAGTGATGAATTCCCAGATGAAGATGGCCGGGGCCATGTCTACCACTGCAAAGGTAACTGGGAGATTTGGTGTCTGTTTTTCGAGGATTTGTTAATATTAATATTCAAACCAGATTTTAATGCACTTTCTGGTACATTTGTGGTATAAAAATCTTAGCTATAAATAAAGTGATTTTAGACAATCCAAGTAATTGCTTCTAGCTTAGTGATTGGGATGTTAAAAGGACATTCCCAGTTTTCCCAAGCTCACATGTAGCTTCAAAGATTCTATTGACATAGAATCGTGTTTTCAGTTGTTTGTTTGCTTTTCAATAAATTGTCAGAAAAGTTGGTGGTTTCTTTTTTCTATTATTTCTGACTACTTTTGAATAACAATTTTCTCTTGATTCACTTGTAAATGATGTTGAGAACCACACGAAACTTTTGCATTTTAGGAACTGAAGAACTTATATTTATATGTGTGTATGTGTATGTGTAAGTGTATAATTATATGTATATACACACACCCCACACTATATATATATATATATATATATATATATATATATATAGTGTAATGTGTGTATGTATATATAATTATATGTATATACATACATACATACACATACTGTGTGTGCACGCGTGTGCATGTATACAATCAATGCTTTAACTGTTAGTGTTTCATGGACTGAGCATTTCAGTTATTGATGAAAGTACTCAAAAGCAAGTATTTTGGTCTCCTCTGTAGTCTTACAGACAGACAGAGCTAAATATCTGACTAATGTGGGAACAAGGTCATATGAAGCTCACATATGTAGACTATTAACTTTGCACAAGTGCTTAGGCAAACAATGACTTTGCTGTTTTCTGTAAATACTAGGCTCAGAAATGAAATCTAATGCGCTTTTGCCATGTATGTGTATCTGAATTGGAAGTCTTAATTAAGTGTCTTAGGAATGTATTATTTGGTCAGCAAGTATTTCTTTATATACGCAAGTAGTTCAGCTGAAATGGCTAAGCCAGGACTTAACCTGCATGGATTTTTAAGAGTCTCTTTGAGAGGCAGCTCATAGGAGATGTAGTGTATACAGAACTCTAAAACTTTGCTTACACTCAAATAACATTTCACAGAATAGGTGTGACTTTGTGCAAGTTATTGCGCCTTCTGTGACTCTGTTTTCCTGTTTAGTAGGAGGGAAAAGGAAGGAACCAACACATTAAATTCTTGTGTTTAAATGTCATTTAACTTTAATTTCAGTATATTCAAGTTGCTTAGAACAGAGAGGAACACTCATAAGGGACTAGCATATGTAACAGTTCTATCTCAGGGTCAGTATACACATTTAAAGAGATAAAAGTCAACCTGCCAGTAGAGCTGTAGTGGGGAATGAGGCTGTCTTGCTAAACAGATTGCAGTTGTTAGGTCCCAGAGATAAGGTTTTGGATTGGGATTAACACTAGGTCGGTGGAAACTGTATTTGACGTGCTACCTTCAGATTTACTCTATAGAACAGCTTTCATCATTGGGTTGCTAACATGGTTCTTTTCATTTCTAAAAGACAATGCAAGCAGTCAACAAGAAAATGGACCCACAGAAGACACTACAGACAATGCAGAATTTCCAGAAGGAAAACATGAAAATGGAAATGACTGAAGAAATGAGTAAGTTTAAGAAATGTATAGTGTTCACCTCTTTGAATTTAACCAGGTTTGGGTCCTAGCAGTTCCATGTTCCGGCAACAGGCGCACAGACCGTGAAGACAGAAGTGACACCAGTGAGAACTACATTCATGTCAAGACTCACAATTCTGTCAGTGTTTTAACCGCAGGGAACATATAAAGTATGTTCTGCCGATAACACACAGAGCCAACGGCAGCATGCACAGGGCTCACCCAGGTCCAAGCCAGATGGGGTCCCACTACTGAGCAGGGAAGTAGACAAGCTCTCTCATGACCAGCCAAGAAGATGTCTGTAGCTGATATCTGCCTGCCGGGGAAAAGAGTTTTCTCCAACGGAGTCTTCTGCCTTACAAACTACACTAAGGACAGGCCATAAGCTTGACTGCAGAAGAAATTCAAAACAAACTCAGCGCTAAGAGCCAAGGGGTTTGTTTCATAACGCATTGTCTGGGCTTGTTTTGGTTTGTTGTTATTGTTGTTAATCTTGCTTATTTATAATAAGCAGCTTGTGTTTTTATGTGTTTTGAGTTTGTATATGTGTGTCTGTGTGTGTCTCTGCATGTGTGTGTGTGTCTGTGTGTGTCTCTCTCTGTGTGTGATTCTGTGATTCTCAAGCTTTTTCCTTGTTCTTTTATCCTCTCACCCTCTATTGATTAGTTTGTTGTGTTCCATTTTCTTTTTTTTATTGACCTGTTTTTGTTTCTGTTTCTGTTTTTGTTTTCTTTTTCTTTTCAAAGAGAAAGATGAAGTGGAGTTGGATGGACCTGGGTGGTTCTGGCAGGGATGCGGGAGGGGGAACCATGTACCATAATTTCATTACCCAATGGCCTCAACAGTTTTTAATTTTACAGGATAGTATAAAACACTGGTTTGAGAGTCTCAGTGTGCTTCCTGTCAGAGGAGAGGCAATGGGGCTCCTGCTTATGCTCTTATGTCACAAAATAGCATTGAGCTTTAGTTTCTAAACATAACTGTGGTAGAGAAACAGTAGCTCAAAGGCAGTGGCCTCGGCCCAGCCATTGTCACTGACGCTGTTGTGCATGAGTGTCCTGTGGCTTCCTGGGCTTGTGAAAGTGAGTGCACACGCAGTCGGGAAGTCTTTCTCCATCTTCAAAGTCATGGCAGTATAACGTAGACATACACTTTCATTAAAAATCGTTTACGTGTCCACCTGAGGACGTGTCTCAGTTGCAGTGACTGCTTAACACTCCGGAGGCCCTGGTTTGCTTTCCAGCAACAGAAGAAAAAACAGTTTTAGTATATCACCTGTTATCAGTACACCTTTATTAAACTTCGTGCTTTCATCAATAGGGTTAGTTTCAGATTGTCAACTTATTTGACAATCTCTCTTTAAAACTGGGTGTGTTTGCTGGGCATTGGTGAGGCACACTTTTATTCCCAGCACTCAGAGGCATAGGCAGGTGGATCTCTGAGTTTAAGGACTTCTTCTACAAAGCAAGTTCCAGGACAGCCAGGGCCACACAGAGAAGCCCTGTTTTGGAAAAACAAAATCTGAGTCTGTTTTACATTGTTGATTCTTAATATCTGTGAGGCTGCAAACACGTTCCCAGAAAAATGACCCCAATATTTCTTTCACCGGTAATAAATGAGTGGCCCTTCAGCATATGCTGTCAATACTGAAACGTTTCTGTGTCAGCATTCTGCTTCATGGTATTATTTTCCGGCTGTTTGCCCTCTATGGGCCTCAGCCAGTTTAGCTCAGCTCAGCTGCTACCATTTCAGTGTAGCATCTAGTCTAGCGAAGACTACCTTTAAACTCACTGGGCTACTACATGGGCTAATGGTCACACACTCCATGTGAGGGTGTTATCTTGGTGGTATATACCATGAGTGTCATCAATGATAGTTAGAACAGTTATTTACTTCTATTTCTTACCATAGAAAAACACAAAAGGGATCTTTGAAACATTACCAGAAAATTTTTCCAAGAGCAAGAGAATTGTTATCTATATAATGGTCATTATCTAATATGCTGAGATGATTTCCAGTTACAGTTCACTTAATATCAGGCTCGAAGAATTAAACTTAAATTTCTGTTAATCTTTAATCAATAAGTCCTCATTTAATCAGGCAGCTAACATGTATCATAGTTGGTGTCATTTATATTTGGCTACTTTTTCTATCTGACATAATACAAGTTAAAAAATCACCTTATAGAGTGTACATTAACAATATTGTCATTATGTATAAAGTCAGTGTAAATAAACATACTTTTTCTTTTCTTAAAAGTAAATTTAGTTTTGTTTCCTAAAAAATATCCTGTATATGTATATACATACATATACATATATATGTATGTATATGTATGTATATATATATATCCTCTCAGTCAACTGCTGCTAGTTCCTCCCATCTCCTCTCCCATCCAGATCCATCCCTTTCTGTCTCACTAGAAAATAAAAGTGCTTCTAAGGGAAAATATAATGTAATGTAATATACTATGTAGCATAATCTAATACTATATAATATAAAACAAAGACTAACACATCAGAGTAGGACAAAAGAAACAGAAGGAAAAGAGCCCAGGAGAAAACAAATGAAGCAGAGACCACTTGTTTGCATTCTCAGGAATCCCCAAAACACACAACTGGAAACCATAGGATATAGACAAAGGACCTATAGGGTAAAAAATAAAAAATAGTAGTGTGTGTGTGTGTGTGTGTGTGTGTGTGTGTGTGTGTATGTGTGTAAAAGATGACTTTTAAAAAAGTAACAAGAGCCCTGACCTGACATTATGAGACAAGGAGCCTCCAAAGATGCCCTTGAGTTTCCTTTATGTTGGCTCCACTGCTGGGCATGCAGCCTGTCCTTATGAGTAGTTTGTTTCTCCAGTGAGAGAGACTCTCTTGGAAAAAACTAAATTTTCTTTTGCAAGTGGAGTTTGCTTCTGGTTAAGGTACAGGTGCCTTTGCCTCCTGCTCCTTTTAACTCTGGGATCCTGTATAGTACAGACAGTGAGGCCTTGTGCATGCTGTCCTTGCCTCTGCGGTCTCACAGGTGTGAAGATCCTGCTGACTCAGAGGCCTTGTTTCCCTGTCCTCCACCCCTCTGACTCTTACACTCTCTCCACCTCCCCTTCTGCAGGGTTTCCTGAGCCCTGAGGCGGGGGAGGGATTTGATAGCAACATCCCCTTTAAGTCTTAGTGCTCCAAGTTCCCTCACTCTCCACTTCTTGTCTGTCTGTGGGTTTCTGTATTTGTTCCCATCTGTCTCTGATGATGCCTGAGCAAAGCTCTTCGGAGTATCGCACTATGTCACTTGGAGTTATTTTATTACTATATCCATTTACTAGAACAGCAGTCTGGTTTTATTCTCAATTCCTGGGACATCTTTTCTCAGGTTTTTGGTCATCCCAGCAGTTTTGAGTATAGATCTATCTTGTGGACTGGACCTTAAGTCAGATCAGATATAAGTTAGTTACTCCCAAAAGCTTTCTGTACCATGTTACTCAAACTTGTCATGCTTTGGAACATGGCCTGTCAGAAGTGTTATGTCCTTGTCCCGTTTTCTGATTGTGCTTCTGAGGTGCTCATCTCTCCCCCTCCTCACCTCCTCTGCAGTACTTCTTCCTTTAGACCCTCGCAGACCTGCCTGGCTGCTCACCTGTCTGGCTGTCCTTACCATTCTGGCTGCTCACTGCTGAGTGAATGCTCTGGGAGCTTACTTGTAGAGCATCTTAACAAGTTCTTGCAGCGGATTCTTGCTGACCACAGAGTAACCAACCAAACAAACAAACAAACAAAAAAGTAAAACAAGTTTTTAGTAAAAATGTGTTAGGCCAGTATGATAAATAACATGACTTGCTCTCAAAGCTGCTCAATGCTAGATACAAGTATTGAGATCTTAGTTTGGATTTTATTTATGGCTGAATGTGTATTTTTATATTCTTTGATATTTTACGTTGTCATAACCTTTTAGCCCTTTATAAATTTACTTCTTACTAGAAGGCAAATTTTCATTCTTACACCAATCTCCAGCTCTGTTATCGATGGCAAGGCTACAGAAAGCAAATGAGTGTAAGCAAAAGCTGATGGGTACTGAGGGCACGGACACGTCTGGCCTGCCTTCCGTGCAATTTCAGAGATTAGATAAGATGCCTCATGAAGTTGCTTATGATTTTATATTACAAGGAATGTTAAAGTTCTAAAATTTTTATACTCTGGCCTTTCCCCAGAAAGGAAAGAAAGATGATAATACCGTTAGTAAGCTTGCAGGGTTAAATTCAGTATTATTCGTGTGATCTATTTAGTCATACATTTTATTAAAATATTCTATCTATATCTTGAATGTTAGCATAAGAAATAATGCAAATATGATAAACGGGTAGAAAAGTAGGTATTACCTAGATAATAACAGACAGTTTGAGCACATTTTTTCTTTATTACATTTAATAGCTCAGTGGATACTATTTTGTAGAGTCATATTTAAAATCTATAATCCTCTAACTGTAACTGCCACATGCTTTTCGTTTATTCAAGATCTAGTTTTATAAATCATTTCCTTCCTTCCTTCCTTCCTTCCTTCCTTCCTTCCTTCCTTCCTTCCTTCCTTCCTTCCTTCCTTCCTTCCTATATTCTGATGCTGACTCTTGAATTCAGGGCCCAGTGCAGAGTAATCTCAGTTTCAGCAAGGTTTGTTTTCTTCTAGGATTGTGTGTTTAAAATGGCATTGTGCCACACGCTCTGGCTCAGAAGTGTGTTTATCAATATAAATCACTGATAGGTGAAACCTGAGTTTTGTAGTTTGTTGTTTCACCTATATTTGCTTCATATATATACATATATATATATATATATATATATATATATGTATGTATGTATGTATAATTTGATTATATTCCAGAATTATAAATCCAACTTGTACCTCATTTGAAAATAATTACTTTGCTTACTTTCTTTTCAATACAAGTCAATGACACCCTGGATGACATCTTTGATGGCTCTGATGATGAAGAAGAAAGCCAGGACATCGTGAATCAAGTTCTTGATGAAATTGGAATTGAAATCTCTGGAAAGGTAAGAATAGCTTCTTCTCATAATGAAAACAGCAGCGGCCACTTTTGTCGGTTGTTTGCTTGGTTCCTTCTGCTATCTGCATGGCTGTGTGTGTCAGAAGAGAGTGCATCCTCTCTCGCATCCACATGCTTGCTAACTTTTCTCCCATTTTTGTCTGTAATGTAGATGGCCAAAGCTCCATCGGCTGCAAGAAGCTTACCGTCTGCCTCCACTTCCAAGGCTACAATTTCTGATGAAGAGATTGAACGTCAACTCAAAGCTTTAGGGGTAGATTAGATCAAAAGCCATACATACTGTTCTCACTTGGGTCTAAAGTGAATCCGGTGTAGATTCCTTTTACAAAACACATTCATTTTGCAAAAATGAAGACCATGAGTGAACAGTTATTTCCTGACCCATGGCTATTTTGAATCCTTTGCCAAAGAGTGCCAATGATGCAAAAAACAATGGGAGCAGTTTGGCTCTTAGGTAGAAGCACCCTGGTCTGAGGGGTGTGCAAGCTGAGTTCTTTTGTGCATGGCATAGGGAGACGACGGTGTCACTGCTTAGTGTTGGGTTGGGTTCTAAGTTGTTTTACACTGAAATCAGACTTCATGTTAAATGCCGTTAGGCCTCAACGTAAAGAGACTTGTAAAAATATTAAAGGTATATCGTTAATTCTGTATCTGTTGCTTGTCCTTTGTAGACAGTTATGTTAGGACCATAGGCAGTGCAGCTGCCAAGTTATTTTTAAACCATCTAAAAGGAGAGTGCTATTTAAACATCTGTCTTAAACTGTCCTGAGCTTTTACTTTTCTTCCATTTTCCCCCCTTTGGGAGAACATTCTAGTTGGTAAGTTTATTACCTTTCAAAATGTGCTTGGCACCTGCCTTAAATAGCACGAACATATTGTGCACATCTTTAAATTAATTTAACTGGCAAAAAAACAATTACATTTTAAAATAAAACTGAGACTGAGAACAGTTAACCAATCTGTCTTATAAAGCTTATAAAAGTGAATTGGATACAATTAGCAAAATGAAGAAAGAAGACACTGAACTAATGACGTTTTATAGCAATGAAGCTATACTTTGGTCTTTCTTCCAAGAACTGAGATTTTTTCTCTGTATGAATTATAACTTAGTCTGTGTTGGAACTTTGAATTGTGTTAATATACACATTAAACCCTCTAAATTGAAGCCATTCTTCTAAAGGAAGGACTGCTACTTTGACAGTACTTGATCCAGATTTCTAAAGAAAATGTTTTTGTTTTGTTGTGTTTTTGGTAAATAAACTGCAACTTTGTCAGAAATTACCGCCTAACGTGCATCATTGTCTCCGCAGTATTTAAAGGTAAGATAGCGAGTGATGCCACGTAGACAGAAGAGAAAGGCGAGGAGGCCAAGAGTTAGAGGTGGAATGTAAGTTAGGTTAATTTTGGGATTCTGGCACATCCTAGCACAGAAACTGTAAAAATCCTGACCAGCATAACCTGCCGAATCCAGGGCGATGGAGCTCTGGGCTGCCTGTTAGCAGAGGCAGATACACACTGTGACTTTAAACAAGGCGCAATAGGTGCAAGAGCAGAGGCTGGTCCCTCTGCTTCAGATTCCATAACCGTTCTGTGCTCAGCACTGCCATTCTGAAGTGCACAGTTCACATCACTCCTGAATGGGAATGGATCCAAACATTGTACTGTATCATGGGGTATTGCACCCAAACATGTTTTGGATATACATTCTAATTTTCTCTAACCTAAGTTACTTTTTTGTTTACATATGAGAGTTTTGAGTTTTAATATTATTTGTCTTTTTTTAAAAAACAGTAAATATTATTGCTCTTATCAATCTTTTTCTTTGACTCGTTAATATTAGAAATTTTGTGTATATCTAATAGTTTAAGTAATTTTTGTTATTTTTCTGTAAGGAAGTTTACATAGCCGTGCTCCTTAAAAATTTTTAAATGACAGAAAATGTCTCCTTTAAGAACTGAAAGTTGGAGGAGGAGGTGGACCCCATAGGAAGATAACAGTCTCAACTAATTTGGACCCCTAAGATCTCTCACACATTGGACCACCAACCAAGCAGCATACACCAGCTGATATGAGGCTCCCGACACACATACAGTAGAGAACTTCTGGGTCTGGCCTCAGTGAGAGAAGAAGCCCTAACCCTTGAAAGACTTCAGGCCCAGGGAATGGGGAAGTCTGGTGGGGTGGGGGTGGTGGGGAGTGGGGACATCTTGGAGACAGGGGAGGAGGAATGCGATGGAGAACAGTCGGAGGGCAGACCAGGCAGGGATCACAACTGGATAGTAAAAAATGATTAAAGAATAAAAAATTAAAAGATAAAAAACCTGAAAGTTGTTACAGGATCAGTGTCTGCCAGTGGGGCAAACCCAACAAGCAATGGTTGCCAGTGAAATGGATGTCACGGTTCTTCTCCTGCAGACTCTAAGAACTAAATGTTTCAGGGTTATGTCTCCAGCTACACAAACAGCAAGTAACTGCTTCTGTTTAGTCAGACACAGCTACCCAGGACTTGGGACACACCCTTACTGGTAAACGTTTTCTGACTTGATTGCATTTCTCAGTGTTTGCGGAGGCACGTACACTCAGAGTAAATTTCTCAGTACCTTCATTGTCTTTTACTAAAAGGAAGAGTTCACTTTAGACCCTTAAAGTATAGGAAATTAGTAATTTTCACTGGGTGAGCATGACAAATGATTCTTTAGAAAGTAACCCTTTATTTGGGAATTGGATTTCGGTAGTGTCTATAGCTGAATAGCATGTGCTTGCCCGTGGGCAGGAAGCAGGCTAGTACAGCAGTGTCTCTGCGAAGAGAGGTCCCATTCTGGGTTAGGGATAGAGATTTCATTCAGAATAGCAGAGTAACGTTACCTAGTATGGACATACAAATATGCATGCCAGTGACACTTGATTAGATAGCGTAAAATGACTACGTGGGAGGTTGTGTGACAGAGTGTACTTGATGCTTGAAGGGAACACCGGGTAGGCAGGGGCTGGGCTGAAGTGGTCCAAGGCTGAATTATATGAGCCAAAGGGAAGAAAGAGTCTGGCAGTCTGTGGCTTTGTTATTTGACTTTCACAGTAATGTATGATGTTTTATCATTCCCCTTTGAATGTCCTTAGAAACAGCTTTCCTTTGGTCACATGCATGTCCCGCTCCCTAAGCACAATGTCCACATTTCTGGCCTGATTTCTATTTTTTCCTTTTTTTTTTTTTCAGAGCTGAGGACAGAACCTTGTGCTTGGTAGGCAAGCGCTCTACCACTGAGCTAAATCCCCAACCCCTCCTGATTTCTGTGCACCTAATTTAAAACTGTGCTCTGACTTAAGATACCCCTTTGTTTAGCAAGGCTTGTCCGGGTCTGAAAAAAAGACCTATAATTTCCTTCTTATTACAAAAGGGCTTCTCAGCAGCAATGGTTTAACTTTTCAATTTTGTCTTTGTAGAAGACAAATCTAAAAGGTGACTTAGGCTCTTATGACCTTAATTCCTTTAAAAGAAGTAAAGGAAGCCTCAGGATTATGGAGCACTGATACATTCCCTCTATTACCCTTCAGGACCTTGAAGACACACCCGCCCATCTCCTAAACTCTGACAATACATGACAAAAACTCCTTTCTACCATTAGTGATAAAAGGGACATTGTATGAATGTGGCTTTTAGCCACTTCTACTAGGTAATATTGAATGTCAGTATAAGCAAGGAACATATCTTTCTACCTGAATAATTTCCCCACTGGATTCCTGGAGCCATACACTGTATAGCCCACAAGGACATAAAATAGCTTAAGTCACCCTTTGGTATTCCTTCCCCACAGTCTGAGCAGTAACAGTTAATTGCATTTATCATTTCCTTAATTGCAGTTTAGGACACTATATGTCATAAAGCCTCTCTGTTTTAAAGGTTAAAATCTAATAAAATATTAAATATAGCTAGAAAGTAGTCTCAAAATGCATTGACGCAAATGAGTCTACTAATGGTGTCTACTCTTGAAAAGATAACATTATACACACATAGTTATATTCAATCATATACAGTTGTCACATAATCGTACCACCATACCCACATTTAAAATACAAAAAAAAAAAAAAAAAGCAACTGGTCTAAGTTTATATTGCATTGAACTTTGCTTCTATTACAGGTTTCACAATGCAATGTGAATTTTTGGCTATGAATGAGTGCATATATGTATGCGATGATACTACCATTTGCAAGCTAATATGTGTTTAAAGCAGTTTAAAAAGTAATAATTATCCAGAGATGCTTGCATATGAAAGACAATCATTGGAAATTCTTGAATTGTACCCAACACATATTAGATGTTGGACCAGTGCCTCAGTTTGGATATTTTGTTTGGAAAGTATCTGTGTTACTAAACTGAGGTATGTCCCCGGGCCTGGGTTTATTTTGAGATAGAGTCTTACTGGATTGAGTTCACTTGGTAGCCAGGCAAAAGTTTGTGATCCAAGATGATTTTGAGAGCAGCTGGAATTCCAAGCTTACGGTCAGCAGGACCAGCTTCAGTACTGTTTAGCAATATAAGAAAGAAGACACTGGGTAGTGTGATTTATTTAGTAAGTATTTCTAATTGATAAATTCTCATCTAATTTCAGCTCATGTTATAGAGAATATGTTAGATGAATATTGCCAGTGGATTGACATTCAAAAATGCCAAAGTTGCAATTTTAGATGTTCGCCACTTTATAGGTTGTTTCTACTTAACAAGTTTCAAAGGAGCTCATTTATAGAGATTCAATAAATATCTTCCATGCTTGCAATTTTTATTAATAGATCATACCAACAGTCATACCAACATTGACACATTGTTAAGGAACCTCGGGTGAGTTTCTACAATGTGACTTCAAAAACATGTTCCAGTTTTCAGGTTGGCTGTTGCCCTTCATAGTTGTAGCGGTTGTTCACTGCAGCCCGTTCCTTTAGCATGGTTTATACATACCTACTAGGAGCAAGTGCGGTTTCAGTCACTGAAAACATACAGCAAGTAAACCATTCAGCCTTGCCCTATTGCAGCACAAATTGGGGATCCCTAAAGCGTAGTTTTGATTTTTAAATTTCAGTTGTGCTCAGGATTGAACCCACTACCTAGAGCAGAGCAGCTGAAAGCTAATTTCTATGAAAGAATACAGGCCAGAAACATCATGCCTAAATGTTCCTATGAACCTTTCGAAATAATACTTCTTTGGGAGCAAGTCCTAAGTGTTAATTTCAAAGATACCAATAGATTCCAACTGAAGATTATTTCTAAGAGCAATTTATAAAATGCTTAGGTGCCTCTCATCACCTCTGGATCTTCAAACCTTACTCAAAAAAGAAAAATCGTAGGGCTAGAGGTACTGAATATTAATCAATATATTCTTTTTGGTTTATAGATTCATTTATTTTGTTTCATTTTATTTTATGGGTAGGAGTGTTTTGCCTACATGTATGTCTGTGCACCACTTGCATGCCTAGTACCGATGGAGGTTAAAAATTAAAAAAACAGCAACAACAATGAATTGCCTTACAAAAGGAAATTGTAAACTAATATATTCACATATATGCTGGCTTCCCTCCCAGTTACCCCTACCTCACTGAGTGTTAGGTGCAGAGGCAGAATTGGAAGGGGTATTGTGAGGAACTTTCCTGGTAGTGTTTTGGATTAAAGTGAACGCTATGAATTCTGGGAACAACTAGATAAAATGTCTCATTTTAAATCATTGGATCTAAAAGAAACGAAAGAAAGAAAGAAAGAAAGAAAGAAAGAAAGAAAGAAAGAAAGAAAGAAAGAAAGGAAGGAAGGAAGGAAGGAAGGAAGGAAGGAAGGAAGGAGAGAGAAAGGAAGGAAAGAAGGTAGGAAGGAAGGAAGGAAGGAAAGAGAGAGAAAGGAAGGAAGGAAAGAAAGACAGAAATAAGGAAAGAAAGAAGGGAAGAAAGAAGGGAAGAAATAAAGAAGTGAGACAAAAACTGCAAGAGTTACTGATTCAATCTAGTTTTTAACCAAGTGACTAACTTCTGACTTTTCTTGAAAACTGAAAGAAGTGGAGTAGCTACCACACATGGCTATCACAGGCAAGCCTTATCTGCACTCTAGGTGTTCCTTGGAAATAGAGAACAGGCTCTGGTTGAGACTTGTCTTCACTCGTTTTTCTCTCTGCCTTCGGTTGCAGAACCACACTCGTACTACTTCTTTCTCGAGATTCAGTTCTTCAGCCATGCGCATGATCTCCTGCGAGGAAGGCTTGCTGTGCTCCCCGAAGTGTCTCTCCAGAGCATCCTTAGCAGCTACACTGGGGAGGAAGGGGTGGAGTGTGAGGGGAGAAGTTGGGATAAAATTTCGTTTCTTTCAATGAAGTTCTTGGAAGAATAAGATGAAGTTTAACTTTCTAACTATTATCGTGCAGAAGTAACATAGATTCTAAAAGCACACGTGAAAGCCAAATCTTTGTCTATGAACAAGACAGAGGCATCTCTTATTCTAAATAACCTTACCAAAATCATAGGCACAAACTAGGGAACTCAGTTTCGCTCTGTTTCACTTTATGCCACAAGGGGGCACCAAGTTCTTGACAAAGAAAAGACATCGTGGGCCTCTCAAAATACAACTCCCCCTGCCTGCTCATCACTGCCCTCAGTCATCCCTGTTCTTTATAATACAGAAAATGGGAAATTAACAACTACCCTAGATAAAACTTCTTACCTATTAGTACTTTCCAGGACCAAAATATCACTAAAAATTATGCTTCATGCTTGAAATGAAAGAGGTCAATTGAGAACTTGAGATCGAGACACATCGATGACTCCTTTTGGTTTTTGTCAAGATACTATACTAGGAGAGCAAGCACTTGTATCTCCAAAGATAGAAGTGAGTTATTTGGTTTCCATTTTTAACCAAAATGCCTGTCCAAACAATAGCTATTCACTCATCAAATGTTTAAAAACACCATCTTAATTTCTCATAGATTTGGGTTTTTTAAACATTTTTCAGTTATTTATATTCACCTCATAATAATGTTGCTCTTATACTTAAATACGGACTCCGTGTGAACATGATGTTGTTCGTTCTCTAGTAAGTTAAGGATCACAAAGGAATACCTGATGGTTGTCCTCCGTTTCCTCTTCCTTTCGTTTGCTCCCACCTTTTCATTGTACAAGGCTGTAATGTAGAAAGGGGAGAACAAGAAATAGGAATTTTAAACTATCATTCTTTGGTTTTCCAACTAATATCATGCAAACTATAATTACTGTGCCCTTCAGTCTCAAATGGTTGCCAAGTAGGTCATTTTATATTACATTCCTCAGGGGAAAAAGTTTTAAAGCAAAATCAATGTAAATGTCATAAAGATTTTTCCACAAACCTTACCTTCTCCTCCTGTTAGAATATTCACTGTAAATGCGTCCAA
Organism: Mus caroli; assembly: GCF_978045245.1. Taxonomy (NCBI): domain Eukaryota; kingdom Metazoa; phylum Chordata; class Mammalia; order Rodentia; family Muridae; genus Mus; species Mus caroli. The sequence continues at coordinate 62,613,857 of NW_028227272.1, read as the reverse complement.
GTCTTATTCTTTGTGTGTGCGTGTGCATGTGCGTGTGTGTGTGTGTAGCTATGGGCATATGAGCACAGGTACCCATGAAGTCTGAAGAGGGCATCAGGACATGCGATGAGGTAGTATGAGCTGCAGGATGTTGGTGCTAGGGACTGACCTCCAATCCTCTGCAAGAGCAGTATGTGTGTGCTCTAGATGCCGAATCTATCCTTCTATCCTTGCCACTAGTGCAAGTGTGTGCAAGTGTGTGTGTGTGTGTGTACTTACCGAGGTTTTATTTTGTTTGATGGCATTTATTTAACAGGCTTGTGTGAACACTGATAATAAGTTGTAAAAGCAGTTCCTGTAAGTTAATCCAGGATAACATAAAGGCCAAGAAATGTTGATGATAAAGGCCAAGAAATGTTGATGGTAAAGAATATTCAGCACCTTATGCTGGGACCTCATTGTCTAGAAAGCTTCCTCGTGTAGCTTGTGATTTCCTCCCATGCATTTATTTCTACACTTGCATTACATTGTTTTTCCCCCTATGCATCAAGATATTTATTTTTCATTTCAAAGAGATTAAAAAGCCATCAAACTCCCTGCCTCCGCATCCGTCCTGCCAACCCTAGTGGTTGTTTGCAACTACACCACAGCACAGGCTGCGGAGATTGGCTTCAGTACCTCCGACCTGCTCAGCTTCCTCCAGCCACTTGGATAAAATTGCTTTGAGTTTACAAGCATTTTTGAAACTGAGCTGCAAGTTTTCAAATCGACAGATGGTTGTTTGACTGAATTCTGAGCCGTGGACAGCAGCCAGCGCTTCGCCCACGTTTGTCTGGGTGTATCCTGTGAAAGGGTAAGAGACAGCATTAGCTTCAACTTCACGAGGAAGATCAGTGTGTGTGTGTGTGTGGGGGGGGTCCCATTATCACACAAACTCGATCTTTTTGAGTTACTCTTTAAAACTTCGATCGTTTGACAATTTAGAATTATTTAGATTTAGAATAGAATTGCCAAGTACATCTAAATGTGCCTTTTAGTTCATACATTACTTTTAAAGTAAAAAGGACTCCCATGCACACATAATAGCAGCACGGAACAGATACATGACCATGTTCTAACATCTGATAATAAGCCTGGAAATTCTTGTTTTTTTATGGTTATCAAATGCGATCCGTGCTCAAAATAAATGACTCATCATGTATAGCATGCAAAATGTACAGTGATAGATCAAACATAGTTTTATACAAGAATGAAAATCTCACCAATATATTGTTACACCAAATAAAGCTAAGACTGAGGCTGACTTCACCTTAAAACATGTCATTCCCAAAGGCTGTCTATGGTCCCACGTTTTATGCATCACTCCAAACGCATTTATTATATTATTGGTAATACATCTATCTCCCAACAAAAGATCCTTATCAATTGCCACAAGCATTTCTAGACTATAAGGTATAATAAGCCATCAACACACAGTTTTAACCATCCACAGCTATACAAACAGGACTGAAAATAAGTATGATAATGATGCCTCCTGCTGTTTCTACGGGTCCTCAGTACACATTATTTCAGGACCTACGGCTATGTACCTATATGTATAATATGATGGCATACAATATGCATCAGTAAATGTCACTATAAATTACCTATGGCTCATTCTACAAGTTCATCGGATTGAGCTATCATTCCAACCCATTTAAAAATACATATTTTTTTCCATGAATTCGAACCACAATTAATTGTTGTGGTTATTCTATTTTAAAAATACTTCTCAATAGAAAATGAACAGTGATTTTGAGTAGGCAGTTCAGATAAAAGGAAATACAAATGATTCCCAAACAGGAACAAGTAACAATAATTTAAAATGAAATTTAACATTTTGAATAAAACCACACTGCCATGTCGCTGTCTTTTCTGATTCAAAGGATCCCAAAGATTAAGAACACATTGGTCCTTAAGTGTTGTTTAGTTATTTCAGTCTAGCCATTTGCCCTGTGCTGGAAAGAAAACAGGTGTTTGTGGTGGTAAAATCCAGTAGAGACGAGTTTGACAGCATCCATTAAAATACATCATGTTTAGTCAACGATTTGGTAGCAACATTTTCTATTCACATGTTTCATATAGATGCAAAAATGCATTTATAGAGTTACTAAGTGTGGCATTGTTTTTATTCCTAAGACATTAAAAGGACGTAAAAAGACATAGTTAAATAAACTAGAGTATTTATATTTATAAGATGGTAGTTAATAGTCACACCCATAGTGAAGTCTTGAAAAGCTCTCCAAAATAGATATGCGCAAAAGAATATATGCACTTGCTCATAGAGGTGTAAGCTAACTCTAGAAAGATACCTGAGAACCTAACCCTGGTGAAGAAGAAGAACAAGTAAACGGTGTAATGTCATTTACAGTATTTCATCATTTCAGATCATATGAATCTCTTCAAAGATTCCAGTAGAATATTAAATAAAAGGAGCACTTTAAAGCTAATTTTGAGGTTGGCTAGATTTTAGGAAGTAACGTGAACTTAAAAAAAAAAAAACAATGCTTTTATCCTACTAAGAATTTATAAGGAATTAAAGGATTTTTGCTGTTTGTTTTAGTTTCCCCAGTTGGACTGGGTTAAATGCACAGGAGAGACAGACAATGAGAAATGGCTTGGACTTTTGAGGGGAGTATAAAATATTTCACAGTAACTAGAGTAAAGATTTGCGAATGAAGTTGTTTGACCTGTCAGTCAACAAAGGCGTACCTAACTTAATTCTTCTCACTTTAAACTCGTTGGCAAACTGCTCCAGTTCTCGGATTTCTGGGGAGTCCATGTCTATTGGCTCTTCCACCAATTTGCTTTTCCGCCTGAGTTCCTGCTTAAACTCAGAGGCCGTGGGGTCCTCTGCCAGCAGAGGCTGGTGCAGGGGAGGAAATCCATGACTCAGGGTGTGGTCTGGAAACTTGTAAAGACAAGGGGTTAAACTGCCTGTGGAGAAAGAGAGAGGAGAGAGCATTGTTGGTAATTATGTCTGTCTCTATACAAACCATACTCTTTGTTAGATCCCCGAGTTCTTGACAATAACTCTGAGTGTGCATTTGAAGGCAGGACTTTGTTGTATTGCCCAGGCTGCCCTAGAGCTTGGTGATTCTGATACCTTTTTCTCCCAGATGCTCTGGGTACCTGTGATGCCACACTGATTCAGTCTTAACTTATACAAGTTACCGTATGCTCAGTCTCCTAAAGTAGAAGCCAGAGTCGGTGGAATGAAATTACCTTCCACCTTCCCCTGAAGAACAAAACCAACATTACTGTCAAAGGAGGAGAAAATCTTAAATAACTGAGTGTAAGATTCCATTTTCTTATAAAAAGATATGTTATCCCGAGGGTCTAATACATGACTCTAACCAGCATGCACTGATCTCTGTCTTCTTAATTTAACAAGTGCTATAATCAAGGCAAGAAGTATTTGGACTATATGCTATACAGGTGAATCTTATAACTGGGAAGTTAATCTTACAGGACTACAAATACTACTGGTTTGACAGTAAATGTTTAACTTCAAATGGAAAATGAACATGGTTCTTAAGCATGATAAAGACACATAAAACTTATTTTTAAGTCAATTTAATGAATCAGAGAAAAAAAGTTCAGTTTAGAAGCTCTATTAAAATACTGACAAGCTTTTTTTGAAGAATAGAAAATATGATGGAATCACTTTCTTTTTCCATAATTATTTAAAGAAAAGCAAAAATAAAATCCAAAGGAGGGGACAATTCTAGTCCCGAAAGGGAGTTATCCATAGAGTTTGCAGTGTTTGCTTGACTTTATTGTAGTATACCCTAGAAAATAGGAATACTCTGAGAATTTTACAGATTTCAGTGTTCATTTGAAATTAGAGTCTACCTCAGTTCAGAATCTCAACTGACAGGATGGCACAACAGAAAAAAATTCAACATATTTCACCGTTTCTTCCTTGACAAATTATTCTTTTTATTAATGAAGGATTTCACTTCTGTTCATGTTAAATGTCATGTATCACAAAAATCTGAGTCATTAATCAGTCTCATGAGTATAAATTAAAACTTTACAAACAAGTTTCATAGGTTACTAGAATAATTGTTCTCAGAAACATATTAAAAATATAATAATAATCTACAACTGCACCCACAAATTAAAGCAATTAGTAATAATAAAATATGCATATCTCCCAACAATATATAAATATTTAATAATAAATATTAGTGTAAGTCAGCAGGTTATTAGCTTATTTATAGAAGAATATGTAATAGTAAAATTTATCTCCATCCAATAGAACACATTAGTTTTTCTAATGAAAATTAAACATGTAAGTTCTAAGAGAGTAAATGAAATAGCATGAAATAAACCCAGATACTCCAAAGCTGTGCTAAAGGGTTAAGAGAAACTATTTTTTCTCTTTAGATTTACTTAATTTTGTGTATGTATGCTTACTCATATACATGTATGTGTATGTACTACATGTATACCTGCCTGTGGAGGTCAGCAAAGAACATTGTCTCCCCCTAGAACTGGGGTCAGAGAAGGTTGAACCGCCATATGAGTTCTGGGAACCACTCTTGTGTCCTTTACAAGAACAGCAAATGCTATTAACCACTGAGCCATCTCTCCACCCCAGGAGAGAAACTATTTTTCTTGTTAAAAATACATTCTGCTTTTAGAAATGTAAGTCATCCAGGAAAATAGATTTCTGAATATTTTTTAATAAGAAACGATACTCCACGATCCGCATGTGACACATCCTGGCCATTATTTTCAATTCTTCATGCCCATCACAGTCCTGAGGTACTGTAAGTCCATTTATAAGGCTATCCATTTCACTAATCAGCCTCCTTTTCCATATAAGACTAGATGAGTTAGGAAGTAAAGAGTGTGCATCTTCCCCAGTGCTTACAATGTAGGAAATCTCTTATAAAGCAATCAGTAACTTCCCTTCAGATTGGTAGTCGTCTTAAGTACACAGTAGTCACAAGAACTGAATTCCACTAACTTAGAACAAATGCTTCTTTGTTCTCCAATCTTCTGTACTCAGGTAAATCAACCAACTTTCTTTCAAAGATTTCCGGAATTTAAACATATTTGTTTGCCTCTGTACAAACACTTGGAGTCAATGCTATAATGATTTAAAAAGCATGCAAGCAGCCTGTCACTCCAGGAAAATTCAAGAGCAGTTTACTTATTACAGCTATTCTCAGAAAGCCAATATCCAGAAACAGCATTTGAATGGAGTCCATGAAAAATGAGCAAGAAATACCATACCAAGTTCCTAGGTCTAGTAATGCTAATAAGAGTGAAAATATAATATGCGAAACATGGACTTTTTTCATTACATAAAGTATCCATCATTAAATCCCTAGGGTTATAATTTTTATAAAACCAGTCTTTCTTAGCAATTCATCACAGCAGTTACCACTACCATTTAGTCAGAATTTGGTTCCTACTGTCTGACTCAGTGACTGTGGAGCATGGAGAGTGATGGGACAGTATGAATAACAAACTCTTTTTCAAATCGTTTCAAACCTGGATCACTGAAGAAAACAGTAAGGTCAAGCAGCATAAATTTCAAAAATGTTTCTTAAAACATTGCTAAAGCAACACTGTAGTTAGCCTGGACAGGGACCCATGTGCAAAGCCTGGAAATGCCGGAGCCCTCTCCACACTCCCTTAGGTTTTCATGATGCATGCTGATCTACCTTGGCCTCTCTGAGCTGTGTCTGTATGTCTCCATGTATGGTGTACATGGCAGAAGACAGACGAATCTTTCAAAGCAGGCATGGGTAGGGAATAGTGGTAGAGGTTGCCCTATAACATGCTGACTCAGCCCTTCACACCACGGAGCAAGTTGCTCTCCTGCATGTGGCTAGCTGATAGCATCTCAGGTTAAGGACCTACAGCTTGTCCCTTCTGGTGGGCTGATTTAATGAAATCCTAAATCGAATGCATCAGAGTATGAGTAAAATAATAGCCACATTAAAACAATTCCACGCCCTTTGAAACAGCAACTCCGGCAGCTTCCCCTCACAGACTATAAGACACCAATCCTGCCCATAAGATGCATCTGTGGATTTTGAGGGAGTGGCTGACATTTCAAAAATTTCAAATGACACAACTAGATTTCCATTGTCTTTTTTTATGCCTTTCCTTCCTTATTTTTGAATGGAGGTATTTTATGACTCAATTTGTGCAGCTTCCCTGGGAATGAAAGCAGAAGAAATTCAGATTGTCTAAGATTTAATCTGCCACGAAGTACATGCTAATGCTGAATATATGTCAAGAAGCAGACATGCTGACAAATTATAAAGCATATAATATTTTAATGGTATCCCTCTCAGAAATATTCAAATATAGTCTCTCTGCACCATGTTGAGGTTTCATTTTAGTGACAAAATATAATTTAATTTGACGGCCACAATGATACCTCTAAATCTTGGTATGACAATTGTGTTTATGATGTCACTAAGCCAGACTCTGATCTGGTAGAGTCTTTCTCAGGTCCTTTCCACTTGACTATATTAAAATGGGGGTGGGGAGAAGAATGCAAAGGGTGTACAGAATGCCATCAGCTGCCTCTTAATGTAAACCTGGCCTGTTGCCCCCCCATGCTAATGTGGCTGCATTATAGGACTCCAAGGGTAGCTATAAACTCTCTAGATAACTGTGGGCCACATTGATTTAGTATAAGGGAGATGGTACCCAAAGGAATTAGAGCAAGACATCATTAGCCACTGCTCTTTGGCTGGTATGTATGTGTGGGTCTGTGGGTCTGTGTAGGTGTGTATGTATATGTGGGGGTTCATGTTTGTACATGTGTGTGTATGTACATCTCTATGTGCATGTATATATGTGTGTGCATGTGTGTATGTGTATGTAAGTGTGAGGTGGGGTGGACGGTTGGTTGGTTTGATTTTCATACTAACTCAAGTCAAAGGGCAAATGCTACCACTCTTTGTGAAAATATAGAAACTGAAGGTGTGCAGGGTTCCTGGCAATCACTGTAACAGAACTTCCCTCCGGCAGAGAGCAGCCTGTGACCACATTCTTATTACCTCTTATTTAGATCCTCATGATTCTGTGAAGGTTAAATAATGCATTCCACTCTCACCTACAACAACTATTTGAACATTTTTTAGTAATTCACAGCAAATATAGATCACCAGTGTGGAAGTTGTTCTTTTTATTTTTTTTGGAATACCGATAAATTAAATTGTATATAAGAGATGAATTTTAAAGGGAAAAAGCCTTGCCTTTAAATATCCCTTAACTGTTAAAAAGTAAAACCAGGTTGGAGAGAAAGCTCAGGAGTTCAGAGCACTGGCTGTTTTTCCTGAGAACCAGAGAGCCTTTTCCATATTCCTAGCACTCATCTGGTGGTTTACAACTATCTATAATATCCAGATACCCTTTCCTGGCCTCTGTGAGCAATACATGCAAACAATGCACAGACATACAGGGGAAAAAAGCATTATACAAATAAAATAAAAAAGAATATATTTTTAAAAGAAAAAAAGACATTTACAGGCAATCATTTAAAAAATCAGTCTTTGATGTTAATAGATAAGGAGGTGATGGAGAGTTTAAGAAGAGGGAAAGAATATGAAAAAAATTATTATATAAAACCATTTTCATTACTTAATTAATTTATTTACTTTACACCACAATATCAGCTCTCCTCTCCTCCCAGAAACCCCCTCACCTCTCCTACCCACATCCCTCCATCCCCTTCTCCTCTGAGAAGGGTTGATATAAAAACATTTTAAATAAAATATTTTTTTAAAGAAAGACTACCAGTCTTCATTTTACAATAACATTTAAGATACTGATTTACTGAGAATGGTGTTTGACAAAATGTAAGAAATGTTTCATTTTGAAATCTTAATGTTTTACTGAGAAATTATAAATTAATGAATTAAATTATTTGTTCCGTTTTTATTTCAAAGTTCTAAGCATAACTCTATGGTTCTCTGTGTGTAATTGTTCACTTGGAGGACACGCATGAGTGGATTTCAAGATAGTTCCTTCATATTTGACTCCTTTATCCAAAATCTGTATCTATCTGCCTCTGCTTCTCTTTCTACTCCATCTTCTATCTTGGTCTTAATTTCTCCCTGATGAGAGTTATTTTACTGCTGTAATAACAAATACAGACTACTAAAGACTCTCCTTGAGAACAAACAAATAAAAATCTGTGAACAGCAATCCATATTAATTTAACCCAGTAAAATATTTTCTTTAGCCATGCCCTGAGATTAAGTATTGAATCTGACGATGAGTGGAACACATAGGGCAGGTGTTGCCAATTGTTGGAAGGCATTCTATGGATGTATTTACAAAGATGGCACCAGTGCATTAGAATTATGCTTGAAAGAGGTGTGGCACACTTCTGCTGAAATGTGTGTCACATCACCTACCTCAATCAAGCCTCAGAGGCAATACAGAAGGACTGCAAAATCCTGAAATACCCATTGCTAATGTCTCTGAGTGTCCAGCTAAGCCTTACATTTGTATCTTTATACATTTATCTTTCTGGAACAAGTACACAGAAAGCAGTATAGAGACAAAGGCAATGTTCTATAAAGCTGGTGACTGATGGAATACCCACTTGATGACACACGAGAGTATAGGCCACTGGAATGGAAACAGACTTAGCAGAGAAACTGAAGCTTAAATTCTAATTTCAATTAACTGTCATTTAAATGTAAGAAACCACCTGGGTCTACTAGTCAGTAGAGTATTTCTGCAGGAAATCCCACAAAGGCAATAACAACTGGCAACTAGCAGTTTTACATGATTAAAATTGAAATAAAGTAAAAAAAAAAAAAAAGAAAAAGAACAAACGATAACTACAAAACCATACAATGCTTGTGCCGAGATCAGAAGCACAGGGGCTCAGAACTGTATAGAATAGGGCCATCTGGGATGGGATGGTTCTGAGAACCTCTTGCTTTATTGGACATCATATGGAGACACTCCTGAGAGTGCCAGATCTACCACCAACTTTCAAGCCGAAAGATCAGAATTTCCTGTTACGGTTTTCCCTCCATTCCCTCTGGCGCGAGAAAATCCAACACTGTTTTCCCCCATTAGACCACATATAAAGGCAAATTTTCTTACCTGCCATCACTCCATAGGTGGATGCCTGGTTTCCATAATGACAGGAAGGCACAGAGTAATGAAGTCCTGTCGCTGTATTTACCATCGTTGTCATCGAGAAATATGTGTGCAAACATTTAGGAGTTTGGATCAAAGACAAAATAGACGGGACTGGTAAGAAAATGTATGAGGATCCAAGACACATTCTACTCGTTTCCAAATTATACATTTACACAATTTTTAAATTGTATGCCAATATGGGTTTTTTTTTTCTTCACTGGGAGTTTTCGAAAAAGCAAATAAAATCAAGCAAGTGTTGAGATCCTAAGTTATCAAACTAGATTGCAGTGTGGCCTGTGATGTGGCTACAAGTCTCTCATGAGGGGAGGTGAGAAGATGGTGGGCCCCAGCTCTTCGGGATTTGTAAAATCCTTGCAGATTCCATCCCATGTAGATATTATACCACAGTCACTGAAGAGTAGTCTGAACATCATATGTGTCACAATACCATCTGAAGGGTGTCTCTGGAAGACTGAATACCTAAACTGACTCTTGAATACTCAGTCCTAGCAGATAAATTTGCTTATTTTCCTTACAAATATCTTTTACTAAAGAGATAATGACTATCATATGGTTTAGATACAATCTTAAAAATACTGCTGTTCTCAGAGGTTCATGAAGACCCTGTGATAGAGTCTAATGCAATTACGTTGATATTGAAACCATGCCTTGTATGTTTTCTGCATGCACACAATTGATAGAACAATTTTAATGATAACGTCCGTCCAAAAATGATTTCCTCTATTACTGAATCTCATAGTCTCATTAATAGTTCCTAAAGTTAGTGTGCATTTATCAATAAGATATGAACTATAAAACATATAGGAAGCTTAAAACACAAATCAACATTTAACAATTTAAGAAGGTTTTTCACCAAAAAATCTACCAAAGTAAGTTTCACTGTGTACTTGCTCATTAATTTTTCTCTCCTATCCTAAATATAATAATGTGATAATATAATATAGCATTGTATAATAATATTATTGGGAGGTTATTATAATAAGCATTGGAATGTTTTTCAATAAATGACATAAGAGTATATGAGTATTTGAGTATTTAAGAAATGGTGTAGTGGTTAATGACATGCTTTTTCATGGAATATCTTTTGTCTAAATATAGATAATAATTATTTGTAAATATCCGTATAAATTTTCGGCTTGTAACTGATACTGAAAGATATGACAAAATTTTACCACGTAATGACTACACAGAACAATTTCATTATTGGTTTTTAAAATTCAATGAATCTTAACCACATGTAATACCTAAGAGCTTTCATTAATATAACTATTTATGATTTTTTACTTAATTAGATATGTATATAGCTATGATTTTAAGGAAAATTGTAAATTATTTAAAAATCATTTAAAGAAACTTTTATAGATTATTTTGTATTTATGAAATTTATAAAAGTTCCTTGATATTTGTTTTTTTGATTTTAGGATATTCAATAAGAGGTAGGCTAATTTATTAAATGCATTGTTAAGTATTTTTAAATAAATCAATAAAACTTAAAACTAGTTATATCATTATTTTAATCTTAAATTATACTTTGCTACTGATTATTTTTCTATATTCAATTAAAGAAACAAAATATCATTGTTCTAATTCTCAGTTTATAAAATATATCATTTTAAATGTATTATGTTTTATTATTATTTACATATAAATGTAAATGTACTGTAATTATTTATATTATATATGATTATTTTACAATAATTACAGAATTAAATTACTTTATTATTGTCTTTTCCATCTAATATATTTCAATATACGCTCCAATTAACTTTTATATTAAACTGTGGTAATCTTTAGTAAATAAGTGATGTTGCCCGAGTTCAAATATCTAACTTCTTTATTATTTAGAATTCAGTCAAACATGGGTGATAAATATTCACATATGTTTTGAAACTGCCTAATTATCATAAAAAGTTTTCAAATTATTTTACATTATAATATTAACCCAAATATACAAATATATTTTCTACAAATATAAAACTTCATTTCTACATGTGAAATGATTTAAACAAATGAAAGGTGAATACAAATTGTTGTTTTATGGAAGAAATTTAGTCCAAGGCTCTGGCTATCTGTAGATCGACTTGAGACCAGTTGCTATTGCATAAAGTACAAATGTAGTTGCAGCATTCATACTCTAGCTTGTGCCCACATAATATGTTTTGATCCCCAGTTTAATTTTCAGTTTGGAATGTTAAGTAAAGACAAATTTAAAAAGTTATTCCTAGAACTCAATCTTGAGAAAGTTTCACTCTCTCAGCTCTAAATATTCTCTTGCTTTGTCTGCTACATTTAATACTATGCATTTATTAAAATATAATTTTAATAAAACATTTAATTATTGTATTAATTAAAGCTCACTTTGGGGTTGGAATTTTTTCAGTTTATTTTTATAAGGTTTATGGTTGTTTACAGAAAGGAACAAATAATTCAAAAATGAAATACATTTTAATATATATTTAGTAGTACCGAGTTAACATTAAATTACTTTAGAATATTTCATTTTGATCTCTATCCATAAACATTTCTATTAATACCGTTTTCAGAGTGGAAAATACTCACTCTCATTATTTGCTTAGGCAGAAAATAGTTCTTCTGGGTTTTAAAGTAAAACCAATACAGAGATAAGTGATTTCCGCAATTAATTTTCTTTTAATTCTTAGGGAACTGGACTTTTACAACATCCTTAATATTTAACTAAAGCAAACTAAGAGGGGAAAATGGAACAAAGAGATTATTCACTAACAAGATTCATCGCATCCATTCTGAAAGCTGTAGGCCCAGCCATGGAGGTCAGTACCTGTGGACATCACGTTGGTGGCGTGGTTGGAGGCTGGGAGACACTCAGCGGCACTGTGGTGCATTCTCAGAGGCAGGGCAGCAGAAGCGTCAGAATTCAGAGTTATAAAGGTATCAGCCGAGGTGAAAGATTGGCAACTCATTCCCACAAGAAAGTAGAAAACTAAGACCCGCTGCTTGCCAGTTCACTTTTATTATATTACTGTATCAAAGGGCTGATTCACTTCTCCCTACTTGCATATATACATCAGGACAGCTCTGAGGCACCCGGAGGGTGCAGGCTAGTATTTATACTGTGAGGAAATCCATTTATACATGTTAATAGTTTTTTCCCCCCCCAGGAGTGTTGCTTTGTCAACTTGAACTGTCTTACTTACCCAAATACTGTCTGTGCCCAAGGAGAAGCCTGGTTATGACGTACAAAGTGAGGAGAAGGCAAAGACAGAAACTTTATTTGACATCTTCAATAAATGATAACTTTGTGGAAGAGTCAAGAAGTGTTTCTCAGAGTAATGAAGTGGCAATGAAAAGAGGTGTCTTTTGGTTTCTAATATAAGAAAAGATTTAAATATGAGATGTTTTCCATTTTGTTAACTCCTTAAATACTATTCAAAGTAGGATAAGGTAGGGAAATGCATACAAGGTGATTTTAAGAAATGGCTTACTTAAAAAGCCTAGTCGGCCATCAATGGAAAGAGAGGCCCATTGGACTTGCAAACTTTATATGCCCCAATATAGGGGAATGCCAGGGCCAAAAGAATGGGAATGGGTGGGTAGGGAAGTGGGGGGCGCTATGGGGGACTTTTGGGATAGCATTGGAAATGTAATTGAGGAAAATATGTAATAAAAATATCAAAAATTTAAAAAAAAAAAAAAAAGCCTGTGAGGTGTCTCCATGGTCAAGGTGCTGTCCTCATAGCCTGACGGCCTGAGTAACCATGTAAAAGTCAAAGGGGAGAACTAACTCCTCAAAGTTGTCCTGTGCCTTCAACATGCATGTTATGGCATGTGAGCTCATGCATACACATCACACACACACACACACACATACACACACACACACACACATACACACACACACACATACACACACACACACATACACACACACTCATGGAATCCATTTTTAAAGCAATATATGTTTAAGTTGACACTTAGGAAAGCATTGGAGGTGAAATATGACAATCCATGGGCTGTCAGTTATGATTTTAAATTCCACCGTGCATGCTTTTGAAATAAACAATATGAGAACTATTTGAAGTTTTCCTGACATATGCAATGGGAAGGTTTTTAATAATGCCTAGGAATATGCAGAGAAGAAAAGCATGATCCACATCACCTATCCCTTTATTTCTACTTACTCATCAAGATCTAGCAATTACTCCCAGCCGCTGACACACTCAGTGACGCTTTCTACAGTTGCGTGTAGAGCTCCCGTCTCTGTAAGGGACTTACCAAGTACCCCCATTAAGCTAGTCTGAGGCACAGGCTACTGTGTTAATATTGGATACAAACTTCACACACAGATACATCGACATTTTATGAGAAAGAAAAGTATAAGCATACACAATTAGTTCCCACATAAACATCAGCCTAAAGGTAATTTAATTCAGATGATTTCTGTATGTGAATAGTATGTTGGATTTTAGTCACAGTGACATACACACAAATGGTACAATCTCTATAAAGAATGCCTTCTCTGAGGTTTCAGTCCCTGATCATCTATCTGGCTCTGTTGCTTGGACTAATGTTGGCTCTGTTGTTTGGAGTATAAAATTAAACAGAATGTTATGGGGTCCAGAGCATGTGATGGAGCAGGGTACACTCTCATCACAACAGAAAGCAGAGAGACAGATATTGAAGGCCAGGCTACAAGAAGCCCTTCAAAAGCACACCTGCTTCCTCCAACCCTAGTCCTACTTCCTAAAGTGTCCATCAACTTCACAGAACAATGCCCTAGTTGAAGACCCAGCCCATGGGGCCATTTCATACCTAAGCCACAGCAGTGAGTGAATTTGGTTTTATATAAAGAGTGTAAACAAGACTAATATGGAAAATAAAAGTAATAGCAAGTACTGTCGGTACTGAAATGAGAGCTATACTACATCAGTATCTGAATACTTCGAGATAACTCAGAATTGATTGCCTTACAGTAAATTTATTATTCTTATTGACAAGACTACATCTTCAACCATCTTGGACATCTTGATTAGTAACCAAGAGATATCTTGAGGAAAATTTTATTAAAGTGACTAAATATTAAATATTATCTGAAACATACTGTCTTTAAAGATGACATATTTCTCATTATGGACTTGAAGCACAATTAGTCTTCTCTAATAGGAGAAAGCTTTTGGTAATCAAAACCATTTATTTCATTCTTTCAGAATTTGGGTAATACTTTTTTCCGATGTGAAAAAGGCAAGTACAAATGAATGTGCTTATTACACTAAAGAAATCAAAAATTATTTTTGAGAGGAAATGATGCATCAAAAAAGATTATACTAAATGATATTACAGTGAGCAAGATTTAAAAATAAGCCTTAATCATTTTAACATCATTTTATATAGTCATGAAAACATATCTGTCGAAGCTCGCCAACTTAATAAAGAAAGTGCCATGAACTCTGCCTATCAAGCAATATAAACTTTCTTAATAATTATGGTATATAAAATTACAAAATTGTAATATTAGTCATAATTCATCAGTAAAATAGTTTTAAATCTAATATATCTTTTCCAAAACATACATTAGAAGGACACCCATTAAAATTTAGTAAAACTAGGAAACAGGTGTCTCTATTACAGTCTCTCATTGAACTCAATAAGGTCTTCAAGACTATGGCCCCACCTCTTCCGGGTTAATATGTATATTGATGTCATCGTTGTTCAAGTCGTGTTTAGGAAGCCATGTTGGGGAGATTTCATGGTGTAGCTCCTGTAACATCTCTAGGACACCAAATCTCACAGCAAACTTACTGTTTCTGTGACTGACAATTTTAATATCTCCACAATATTGGGGTATGTGTGTGTGTGTGTGTGTGTGTGTGTGTGTGTGTGTGCGTGCGTGTGCGCATGCGTGAGTGTGCATGAGCGTGAATGTGTGTATGTTTGTCTGTGTTTGAACACAGACTTTTTGGGAGGGGGGATTGTCCACAAGCCCATCTTTGTATGGTAAAGATCAAAGATCAATATTGGATATCTTCCTCAGTTTCTCTTCACATTACATTCCAAGACCGGGTCTTTCTGTAAACCTAGAGTTCACACATTGGCTATAATGGCTTGCCAGCAAGCTTCTGAAGTCTCCTTGTCTCTGTCCCACTCCTTAGTAGAGATACAAGTGCATGGTGCCAAGTTCACTTTTATTGACCTGTTAAAATGTCACCTTTTTTTTTTCTTAAGGTTTCCTCTTTGAATTGCTTTCTGAACTTCATTTTATAAACAATAACACAATCAATGTGTTTGCTTGAAATATTTTCCCTGGTACACTTTTATTACACTATTAAGATCATTGATCATGTCCATAGGTATACTAAACACCTCAAAAGGGGGATTATTGCATTTAAATTTATGAACACTTACTGTTTTTTTTAATCAGCTAAAATTTCAAATAATGACATAATTCTAAATATATTAATTTGGTTTTATGCACTTTAATTCCATCTGTTATTTAATTTGTTGTTGTGTTTTCTTTTATTGTTTTTGTTATTTCAGAGTGCCAAAGAAGTTCTGCTTAGGAAGTTTAGGTGGAGGTTCAGTGGTTGCCTTGCACAGGGCTAGGTTCAGTTCCTAGCATCCATGTGGCAGCTCACAACCATGTATAACTCCAGTTAGAAGGGACCCAATACTCTCTCTTGGCCATATTGGGTAATAGGCAAGGACATGTTGTGCATGCATTCATAGAGGCAAAGACTCATACAAATAAACAAAGTAAATGTACACACAAATATTTTAAGTTCCTTCTCAAAGCCTTACATGGTGTTCTCATCTGTAATCATAACATTTTGGAGAAAAAAGCAGTAGAAGCAGGAGTCTGAGATCAGCCTGGGGTACTTACTGAGACCTTGCCTAAAATATAAAGAAAAGAATAATTTTTATTGACATTTTACACCAACACATTGCATTAAAGACCTCATCTAGGAATTAATTTTGGTTTGAGAGCTTATTTATAATTATTTAAACCATAACAAAAAGTGTAGTTCAACATACAAAAGCTACTATTATCTAAATAAACAATGCTGAGGATGTAACTTGGGAGTAGACACCTTCAATAGCATATAAAGAGCCTGGGATTTGATCTTCTGCCACACAAATAGAGGATAGGAGGGTGATAGATTCATAAATACATAGGTAAGTAAAGATATAGTATGTAAATATTTATAGATAGATAGATAGATAGATAGATAGATAGATAGATAGATAATAGTTTTAAACCCATGCTAAGTTTTAAAAAGTTTTAATCACATTTTAAACTGTAAACTAGAAAAGCTGTCTCTAGTGAGACTACGCCGGGGCCTAGAAAACACATAAGTGGATGCTCACAGTCAGCTATTGGGTGGATCACAGGGCCCCCAATGGAGGAACTAGAGAAAATATCCAAGGAGCTAAAGGGATCTGCAACCCTATAGGGGGAACAACATTATGAACTAACCAGTGCCTCGGAGCTATTGACTCTAGCTCCATATGTATCAAAAGATGGCCTAGTTGGTCATCACTGGAAAGTGAGGCCCATTGGACACGCAAACTGTATATGCCCCAGTACAGGGGAACGCCAGGGCCAAAAAGTGGGAGTGGGTGGCTAGTGGGGTGTGGGGGAGGGTATGGGGGGCTTTTGGGATAGCATTGGAAATGTAAATGAGGAAAATACCTAATTAAAAATATATAATTCAAATCAATTTATCTCTAATACAGTTAAAGTTTTTTCATGTTTGTAAGATCTATTTTACCTTATTTTTTTTCTTGTTGCTCAGACTGGTTTTGAACTCACAATCTTCTTCCAGTTACTGGGATTACAGATTAACCCTATTTAATCTTGCTACGTGTTCTCACGATTTCATAGTTATCAAGAATATTCAACACATCACTAGATTCTGGAGGCAACATCCACTGGAGCTCCTGAGCTGCTTTCCGTGTAACAATGGACAAAGAATAACACCTTTCAGTGTTTCATGGCTTCTCAACTATTAATGATATCATAATTAATACCTAGTTTAAAATACTACCTGACATGCAATAAATGTTCAGTAGTTGTCAACAATTACTATTCAGTAAAGCTTTATAGTAATCATGTATACTCATGCAGTCTGATATGTTTCATTTCATTGATCTTCACCTTAAGTTGGTAAGGTAGAAAGTCATTCTACTGCCTGAGTAACTGAAGAACAGGTAGATTAAGTTCTTGTCAAAAGTCATCCAGTTCATGGTAATGCTAGGATAGGAATACCAGACATTTAAATTCTGAGGAAATGTATTACCGTCTTCTACTATATATGATGAAGATTGATCTTCACCTAAATATAGTTCTCTTTCCCCATTTCTCCATCTCTCTGACTCTTTCACTTGACTTTTAGCTTCTCTCGCAGCTTCAGGAAGAAAACACAGCAACAAAGTTAATTCTATAAAGTATCACAGATTCTTGTATTTTTTTTCAGCACCTCCCTCTCTATACAATTTTATGAGTACATAGCTATATTACATGACTTACATGGAGACGCTTTTTTCTGGGCCATACACAGGCTATGTGGAGTAGTTCAATTCTATTCGAGGAGATGTGCTATTGATGTTAGCAAGTATTTGTGGACTGTTTAAATATTTTTAAAAAAATAGTCAAGAGGAAGTAATGAAAATGTAGGATTCCCATTTGGTATGAAAGTGAATCTTAATCTAAATTAATGTATTCAGTTCGCCTAAGTGGCATTAAGTCTCAGTATTCACACAACTCATAACTTTTGAAAAGATGATGAATGTTACTCAATGCAGTATTTTTAAAGGAGAAGATTACACAGCCATATGGCTTGAAAGGGGACTGTGTTGCACTGAAAACACTCGTTATTTAAACACATATCAGTCTTGAATGTCATTCTTGGCTGTTTACTGATTGTGAAAACAGCAATGAATATACATATTATAGGGTTTACTTTTGCATAAGTTCCTTCATATCCAGAAATCAAGCTATTTTATTGCCCAGGGAAGAGATAATGTCAAAGTTTTGCAATGCTGCGGAAGATGAATGTTCCCATAATGCTGTCGAAAGGGTAAGCTTGTAACTTACAGAAAATAAATGTCAAGGTGAGACAGAGACTTAGGAGTAATGCTTACCCACAAGGGCCATATCCCTGCTGTACTATAGCTGGCGGGTAGATTTATCATTTGTCTCACTCTCTTAAATTGATCCAGACATTTCCAAACAATACACTGCTGTGCCTGAGTTAATTTAATTGGGGCACCTCTTTGTTCTGTTCTATTACCTAGCATTAATGTGGGAGACGTGGAGGTACATTTGGAGTACATGAATCTTTCACAAGTGATGTATTTACTATTTAGCCTCAATGAGGAGTAAGGCTTTTATTCTTTAAACCCATAACGTTAAGGAAAATAAAAGGCACAGGCGATTATCTTCCTTAGTAGCCTTACTGGGTAACACAGGGATATCATATGGTGTAGCAAGGGGTGAATGCAGAACGCAGCAAATGAGTTGATGTTGTACCAAATGAGTCTTCTCCCTTTGCGCATCTGACTCCTTTTTTCATTTAGGCATCTTTAAAGATGAAAGAAGCAGAATGTTCTCCTAGGTACTGCAACAAGATTATTTAATTAGAATCATCTGGCGCTGGCTTAGTTCAGGACAGAAGATAATCTAGCATGGGGGCTGTAGAGGGAGCTGAGGTAAACCGGTGCAGAGGGAGGGGAAAAGGTGTTTCATTTCCTCTGAGGGAGATCAAAGGATACATCTGATTCTGTGGGATAACCCCAGAGCCTTGTCTTGTTTTTAAGAGTGCCTGGCATATGTTAAGTAAGAAACAATATTATTGTTGAAGTGGAAGAAACACTCTAAAATTTCTGTGTAATACACAGTGATTTCTGGACAATAGCCATAGAAGTGAAGGCAAGAAGACATTATCATGTCAGATTGTGATGGAACACTGGACGGCCATCAGCAAACAGGCACACACCAGGTTCTGCACTGGGGCCACTCTCACACTCTCTGTATCCATTCTGATTACTTTCATGGCTTCTGCTGTTGGGTTTAGTTGGCTCTGATTTATTCTTTTTACCACTTTAAAGTGTAATTTATTCTGGTTGTTTGATTTTCTGTTTCCATTGAGAATTACCATGAGTATTATCAGTGCTTATAAAAAAAAAAGATTTTATTCTTAGTGTTTGGAGTATTGATTCGATGATTGAAACCTTTGCATATTATTTAAAATCATTGTGAAAGGGCACATGGCTAAGTTTTAAATCAATGCATGATTCAAATAAGAAGAAAACTATGTGATTTGATCCATATTGTGAAGAAAAATGGAAGCAATTGTAGTAAAATATACAGGAAGCACAGTGTTATATAAAGTATTGCTAGTGCCGTTGCTGGGATATGAGCATATGCTACTTTTTTGGGCATGTTATTAGAAGAAAATATTTCTTTTGCAATAGTGATGGTGTTCTTTGAATGGAGCATCCGAGTCTTAGTCGTTTCAGAACATCTATTCTGTGACTCGTGCTTGCCAAGTGCTTTGCAATATCTTGCTATATTCTGGGCTCTCTAACTGAAAGTAATTTTAGTGGACTATAAGAGGCATGCTCATCTCTGTTCCAAAAAATTATGTGAGACACAGTTACATGTATACTGCTTATTAAGAGGTAACTATTCCAAGTTTTTAGGTTAATAAACAAGAAAGCTATTTTGTGCCTCATATATGGTCAAATATCCCAAGGCAACCAAGAATTCTGATTTATATGTATTTTGAAACTCTTACTCTCTCCAAATATTTCACTTATATTCTGTAATGAGTGTACAAGTAAGGCATGGTTAGCTTTTTTCAACTCAAGTTAATGTCATCGTTTACTTTTTGAGAATATCATTTACAAGTACATTGTTTACATTATTCTACTTCTCCTTTTCCTTTCTCCAGTTCCTTCCATGGCCACTCCTTCACAAACACATAGCTACTTCCTTCACAAACACATAGCTACTTATTCCTTAATTATAATTATTACACACACACACACACACACACCTCTAAGGATTTTGCTAACCTATCAGGTAGTTTGTTTCTCGGGATGTCTGATTTTTTCCCCCTCCCTGCAACCATCAGTTAGTTTTTCTAGGAGTTAAGACTCCTGAAAATTCTTCAACCATGTTGGTATATTTACTGGTGTTGCCATTTTTTAAGTCTTATTTAGGCAACCATATTGTTGAGGTTGGGTGTCATGCTGAACATGTACAGTATGTTTGCCCATGCAAAGGGAAATGGAGAGAACAGAATAAGACAAAATGTGAGAAAATAATTCCTGATACCTTCAACTCTACCAGTATTGGATATGTATATGGTGTGTATTTGTATTTGTGTGCACATGTGTGTGTGTGTGTGTGTGTGTGTGTGTGTGTGTGTGTGAGAGAGAGAGAGAGAGAGAGAGAGAGAGAGAGAGAGAGAGAGAGAGCATGTATAAGATTAGCTGCTATCTCGAACTTGAGTTCATAGTAAAACAAATATAATTTCATTACTCTTAATGGTTGCCTTAACATTCAATTATGAAATTCAAAAGATTCAATGAAAGGTAAATAAAATTATAATTTGTCTTGTACTAAGCTGATCTTTTAAATACATGTCACTGTTGTTACGTGACAGAAAGGACCTAACATTGCAGCTCACACTACTCTTCCCATGGTCCTCATAGCGTATGCAAGTTATAAACAAACTGCTTGACTAAGATTTTAAAAGCCAGGTTAGATAAACTCTGAATTTTAAATATCAGCTAACCTACGCTAGATACATTTCTGACCTAGAAAACAAGTGTATACAAAAAAAAAAAACTGCATAAAAAAGCAATGGTGCCACAAATATACTTAGGACACTACAGAGAAGTGTTCATGGAACCCAATCTGGTATTGGATGAGGGAAAAGGACTTAAAGGTCCATCAGAATGAATGGAAACAGGCAACCTTGAGAAATAGGAGGTTGGGGGAACCCTCCAGAGTGCATCAGAGACCTGGGAGTTAAGAGGCTCTCAGGAATCAAAGGGAGGGACCTTAGATGAAATGCCAGACAGTAGGGAGAGGGAACTTGTAGAGCAAGAAGACAGGGCATCAAGTGAGGGATGGGGTTGCCATTCCACATTCACTTCGCTGACCCATAATTGTTCCTGTCTGAATTACAGGGATGGAAATGGAGAGAAGCCTGAGGAAAAGAAGGTACAGTGACAAGCCCAAAGTGGGCTCCAGCTCAAGAAGAGGTCCCAAGGCCTGACACTGTTACTGAGGGTATGGAGCACTCACAAAAAGAGTCTTATGACTCACTCCAGAAGACCCAATAATCAGTTGAAAGAGTCAGAGGCAGATATTTGCACTCAACCAAAGGACAGAATCAACTGACCCCTGTTGTTGAATTAGGGAAGGCTGAAAGAAGATGAGGAGAGGGTGATCCTGTAGGAGAACCAGCAGTCTCAATTAATCTGGACCCCCAAGATCTCTCAAACACTGGACCACCAAACAGACAGCATATACCAGATTATATAAGGCCCCCAACACACATACAGTAGAGGACTTCTGTGTCTGTGTTCATTCAGAGATAATGTACCTATCCCTCAAGAGACTGAAGGCCCAGGGAGTTTAGAGGTCAGGTGGAGTGGGGGATGGGGGCATCCACATGGAGACAGCAGGGATGTGGAACAGTTCGAGGGTGGATGCTGGGGCGGGGAATGGAATATGGAGTGTAAAAAATAAATTAATTTAAAAAATAAAAATAAAAAATAAAATAAAAAAAGACTACAGCAATAAAAAAAGAAAAAGAAAAAGAAAAAAGTGAAATTTTTGTTTAATGCTTTTTGTTGGGTGCTTGGAACTGAACCCTAAGTAAGGCCTTGTTTTTGCTAGGCAATCACTCTATCATGGAACTCTACACCCACTCCCTAAAAGTGAGTTTTTATGAAGACTGGTAATGAAACAGAAATTGAATTTTGCCCAAATTATTTAATTATGGCACTCTGAGAAATAAGGTTATTTTGAGGTACATCATATGCTATATGATTATGATAGTTACCTTCCTAATGAAACCTGAGTCCGTGCTTTAGAAGTTGCCAATAATGAATGATTGAAACAGCACTACTTTCACAGGGCCCCCAATGGAGGAGCTAGAGAAAGTATCCAAGGAGCTAAAGAGATCTGCAACCCTATAGGTGGAACAACATTATGAACTAACCAGTACCCCAGATCTCTTGTCTCTAGCTGCATATGTATCAAAAGATGGCCTAGTTTGCCATCACTGGAAAGAGAGGCCATTGGACATGCAAACTTTATATGCCCCAGTACAGGGGAACGCCAGGGCCAAAAAGGGGGAGTGGGTGGGTAGGGAGTGGGGGTGGGTGGGTATGGGGGACTTTTGGGATAGCATTGGAAATGTAAATGAGGAAAATACCTAATAAAAAATTAAACAAAAAAGAAATAGCACTACTTACAGAACATAAAGTACAGCTATCATGGTTTTGTAAAATACATTTTCCCCTTGATAAGCACATATAGTAAGAGATAGCTTCTTCTTTATCTTTATGTATCTCTACTTGTTTCCAAGAGTTTCAACAGATTAAAAGTTGAGTTGAAAGAAAGGAAGAAGACAAAAGATTAGGGGGAAAGAGTTGAATATTAGAAAGGAAAGATTGGCCATCCATCAAGGGTCTAAAAGGTCAATGGAGAATCTAGTGAGTAATAACAGTTCCACCAGATATAGATGGAGTGAATGTTCACATACTTTAAAGGAAAATACATGGTAGTACAAAAGGATGAAGGATCCTGTCCACCTCTTCCTCAATTATTTTCCTAGTATCCTTCGATTTGTACTTGTTTCCCCTAACGTATAGAGAAAAACTAATCTAAGAATTATGAAAACAGAAGCAGAATGAGCTTTCAGAATGAGGCAATGATGCAAGTTTGCAAAAACCAGCTGCAGAATTCTAATTTGAAAATAACTAGTAACAAAACAGAAGTTCGTGAGAGTTCACGGGGATTTTTGTAATATTTTAATTGCTCCTTTTATATTAAAGAACACCGTATAAAAGTGTTGAGAAACTATGAGCACGTGGAGATTAACATGTAAGCACTGAGAAAACCCATTTCATTTATATTCATACCTGAACTTTGAGCACTTATTTCTATTTAATGAGCATGGTCGCATAAGGTAGAAAACATCATCTGTTCAAACACAGTTGATAGTTTAAGGTTTCATTTTCCTGTGAAACATTTTGCAAACGAATTGATTTCATCAACATATTCAAAGCCGTGTCCAGCAACCATTAAAGGTCACCTGTAATACTCTGAAGTATATGTCACATCAGGCAAGATTTTAACCTAAAAACATGATGTGAACTTTTGTAAAAAAAATTTTTTTAAATAAAGTAGTTTTTAATATTTTGTATTTACAAAAAATTCTACCCTCTACTATAACTCAAAATTATTCACGCATGTCTCAGTGCAAGCATTTAGTGTGGGGACAAGATGTCTCTAAAAATTCTATGCAAAAACTCTCTTTTAGTAAACACACACATATATATATATCAAAGCTGTTTGTCATTTGGGATTAAATTGTTTGGTTTCATCACCAGGACAAACACATTAAAAAATGAAGGAAGTAAAGACTTATTTAGTTTATCGCTTCAGAGGCTTCATCCTCCTGTTGACTGACTCTGGTACTTTGGCATGAAGGAAGAAGACAGGGGTTGTTCACTTATTGGCAGACAGGAAGCAGCAAGAGCCAGCGGGAAGAGGATGGGACAAGACACAGATCCCAAGAATGTCTCTAATGATATACTCCCAACAACTTTAGTTTCCAGAACCTCTCAAAAAAAAAAATGCCACAATCTAAGAGCCAATTCTTTAATATGTGGACCCACAAAGAATATCTCATATTCAAATAAAAGGTGAGTGTAACTTCTGAACATATAACAAATAATACACATGGCTTAAAATGTGTGTTGCCACTCAGAGAACATGGAGAGGTCGAGCTGGTGCCTACATAGAACCTTTACCCCCATGTTCTAGTGTCTTTAGGGCAAGAAGGTACTCTTCAGGCCTCCATAAGAGACTTGTAAATGCCAACCCAGCCACAAACCCTTTGCTCTATAATCTGTCCTGCATGCAGCACGTGCCAGGGCATTGGTGACATAAAGCTTGTTGGAGTAACCCAACCATGTATGATTTGACTTCAGGCACACTCCACAAGATGGAACCCATACCCAGCACCAGTTGGGAGACCAAGAACCAGAGACTAGTCCAGAAACTTGGGGTCAAGCCAAATACTTCTGGTCTAAAAAAAGTAATAATAAAATGACTTCCAACAATATTCTGCTATACTCATATATTAGTGCCTTATTCAGTCAGCATCAGAGTGGCTTCCTCCTGAAGAGAGAGAGAGAGCGGAGAAAGAGAGGCAATGAAAGAGAGAGAGAAAGGGAGGGAGGGACCTGGGGTGAGGAGGGAGTGGGAGGGAAAGAGAGAGAGAGAACCTTTAAAACGAGGTATCTCACATTGAGAAATCTGTTTGTCAGAGTTGTATTACTGGTAAGGTAGACAAATATGGAGTCTTAAGCTTTAGTGATCACACATTTTGCATAGATAAGGACATGCAATCATGTGAAATAGGATGTTGGGTCTTAAGCTGTTTTATTAATATCAAATGTTTTTATACTCAAAGGAATAGCCCCAAAAGTTATTCTGTGAAATTCCACAATGTGATATTCTTAAAACCACTATTTATATAGTAAAAACAAAGCTGTTTTTCACAGTGGAAATTAGCATACTACCATGAGAGAGAACCCACCATGAGCAAAAGTTTACAGAACAACAAATCGAACTGGTTTCTTATATCACCCAGGACCAAGTACCAAGGGTAGCACTGTCTATATAAACCATTGACCAAGAAATGTTGCACAGACTTGAACACTAGCCAATATGTTGGAGGAGGCATTGTATCACTTGAGCAGTTGAGGTTTTCTTTTCCCAAATGACCTTAGTGACCTTGACAAAATTAGCCAACATGGCATTTGAGAAGAACTTTGAAATTAGTCCTCATCAGGCCCTGAAGAATAACATCTAGCTATTGTTAAATCTTAAAAATATGCTGTAAATTTAAAGAGGGGTGTATTATGACACTTTTTATGTAAAATTGTGGAACACCAGCTGGAGTCAGCTAAACTGGCTTAAGGCTAAGGCATGCAGACCACTTAGATAAGTGGTCATAGAAACTGCATGGGTACAGAGTGACTGTCCCTTGAACCCTGACTTGTGTATCACAAGGAAGTTCTTGAAATTGTCTAATATGGGAAAAGGATGTCTAGTGAGACTTGCACAAGATCTCCATTGTCTCATAACTTATTTTAGATGTGATGTTGCCTATGTAAGCACCTCTGTGGTATAAATATAGGGTGGTGAAAACAAACTTGCTTCAGTGCTTGCTGGAGTCATGCTATAATGTAGTCTCACTGTTTTTCTTTGTCAATCCTCACACCTCCCCTCAAGAACTGGTTGATTGACCAAGCAGGGTTGGTCATAAAATTGTAAAGCATTAAGGAAAGTATCTATGTTTTCAACGTCCTTATATATGTAGACAAGCAAAACAAAAATAAAAACAACGACAACTCTAACTGTGTGCAGTATTACCTCTGAGGATTAAGGTGAGGTAGTATACAGAAATTATTAGCTGAAGCATAACCCAAAGATCAAGCAAAAGAATAGCAAGTGTTAGATGTGGGGATGAGAATATAGACATCTCAACTACTCTACACATTTGAATCCTGGCATGGTTACAAATATGGCTTGTTGCAGATTGGACCTTGGTAGTGTTGCAGAGAAGCAGTGAATGGAGCACTCAGAAAGAATATAAACACACATCAAGCATCCAGAGCAATTCTCTGTTTCTCAAATACACAAAGGGATAGAATAAAAATAATAGGATGATTGATCATCCATTACACTGAGACATCTTGCCACTAACTATATAGAAATATACATCTGCCTAACATGTACATAGGTCAACTTGGATCATAATCAACTGATGCAAAAGTTCTCTAATGATGTAGTCTTCTTTTCCTAGGAGCTTAAAAATGTTTAGAGATGCCCCAAAATGATCACTTATAGGAATTTCCATCAAATATTTTGTTAGTAAGAAATGGGAGCAAAATAGAAGTGTGGTAAAAGACTATTGAGTAAGTGATGATACAGGTTGAGAATTTGTCAAGAAATGCAGCCCATAGGAAGAACAACCATATCAATCAACCAGGCTTTCCAGAGCTCCCAGAGACTAAACCACCAACCAAAGAGTACATATGGAGGGACCCATGGCTCCAGCCACATATGTAGCAGAGGATGGCCTTGTAGGACATCAATGGGAGGAGAGGCCCTTGGTCCTGGGAAGGCTTGATGCTCCAATGTAGGGGAATGTCAGGATGGAGAGGCGGGAGTGAATGGGTGGGTGGGAGGGCACCCTCATAGAAACAGAGAGAGGGAGGATGGAGAAACTGGGAAAGGGGATAACATTTGAAATGTAAATAAATAAAATATCCAATAAAAAAAAACAAGAAAAATTAAAACTAGACTGGTTCCAAAGTTATTTGAGCTCTATTTAATAGCTTGGACTAGAAATCCCAGCACATAGGAGTTTGAAGCAAGAGAGATATAACTTCAAGGTTAGCCTGGGCTACACAGTAGGTTCCAGGGCAGCCTACCTGACCTGACACAGGGAAATACCATCTCCTAAAAAGAAAGGAACACACAAAGAATCTAAACAAACAAGTTACACACCTGATGTCCATAACATACTAGATGCTTTTGTAACCATGACATAGAAATACTATTGTAGCAAGATAGCTCTATTTTATCATTTTTGAAGCACTGTACAAGTCTAAGGATGCTTAGAACAGGAGTTTTCCCACACTTTACCTATGGAAAGCTAAGTTTCCAGCATTATCTCATAAGCTGACTGATAATCATGTAACCTTGAGAAGATGAGAAGACACTTCAGAGAGTGTTTGGTCCACCTTAGACCAAAATTGAAAGATGCAGAGCAAGCCCGGGCTGCATGAAGCAGAGTACTGCTTCCCTTTTGTTCATGGCCAGGGCAATGATATCCAGATGCTATTACCATCCATTTAAATAATCTAGGACACAGAAGAATTAGGAATTAGTTTAAAAAAATCGACACTTCAACCAAAACAGAGAAAAATAAGTATCATATAAACTTGCTGTCTTATGACATGGGACCCTCTACACAGCAATTATTCCAGCTGCCTTTTTTTTTCCTTTGAGGTAATAATTTTGCCTGCTACTTACTCTCTATCTTTTTATTTCACAGAAAGCTGGTGAATCCTGATCCAAAACAAAACAAACAAACAAAATCAAAAAGAAAAAGAAAAAAAAGAAAGAATAAAAGACACAAGATAGACATGGGTATTAACTGTGTCTGCAAATGTTTAACTGTCATTTTTCTTTTTGGATGTACTGCACCCCGTGTACTGCAACAATGGCCTGAAACAAGGCCATCTACACATTCATTAATAATATTTAATGTTAAAGCCTAAAAGATTATCTTTAAAAATGAAATGAATAATTTCATGGGAATTTAATCCCTATGGCTAGAAATAAATCAAGCCTATTTAAGAGGACACAGAATAAGTGTTAACACAGACATAAATACAAAGAAGACACAGTTAAAAGCACCAACTTTCACACTGTAAAGTTCCCAGTATTGTCTTTAGTGTCAGAAATGAAAGTACTTTATTTACTGTGGTCCTTCATTAGTTCTGTTTGAATGCTGAGATACTAATCTGAAAACTCCAGCTCTTTTTCTCCTTGCCAAAAGCAGTTTCCGTGACATAAAATAAATCCTTTATAACTCGTGGAAAGAGAAAACATAGTTTGCAAAAACTATGACTTTCAGTTACGTTCATCTTGGTTACCCAGTAAGTATTTGTTCCTCCTTCTAAGTGGGACTGAAGTATCCTCATGTGGGTGGGCCTTCTTTGTTGTTTAACTTCATAGGATCTGTGGGGTATATCATCGGTATTTTTACTTTTTGACTAATATCCATATACCATGGATATCCTCTGAGGTCTGGATTACCTCACTCAGGATATTTTCTAGTTCCATCTATTTGCCTGCAAAATTCATGATGCCCTTAGTTTTAATGGCTGAATAGTATTCCATTGTGTAAATGAACCACATTTACATTTATATATCCACTCTTCAGTTGGGTTGCTTCCAGTGTCAGGCTATTATGAATATATCTGTTGTGAACACAGTGGAGCATGTGTCCGTGTCATATGGTGGAGCATCTTTAGATATATGGTCAGGAGCAGTAGAGCTGAATCTTCAGGTAGAACAATTTCCAATTTTCCGAGGAACTGCAAGATTGATTTCCAGAGTGGTTGTGCCATTTTGCAATCTCGCCAGCAATGGAGGAATGTTCCTCTTTCTCCACATCCTCCCCAGAATGTGCTGTCACTGGGAGGCAGAGAGATGGAGTGACCTAGGTGGGAGAAAGAAGGAAGAGTGGGAAAGTGGGACAGGATCGGGTATGAGGGGCAAGAAAGATGTCCAGAGGTCCACTAGAGTGAGTGGAAATATTCAGCTGCTGGGAGTGGGGGTGGGGGTGGGGTGGGGGTGGGAAGAACCTCTAGAAAATCCCAGAGACCTGGGATGCAGGAGATTCCCAGGACTCAATGTGAATGACCTTAGCCAAAATGCTCAACAGTGGGGATATGGAACCTGAAGATACCATCTCCAGTAGCCAGGACCTCCAGTGGAGAGATGCTGACACCAACTCACTCCATAAAGTTCAGCCCCAAATTGTTCCTGTCTAAAAGAAATATAGGGGCAAAAATGGAGCAGAGACTGAAGGCATGGCCAACAAGTGACTGTCTCAACTTGGGATTCTCCCATGGGCAAGCACTAATCCCTGACACTGTTACTGATGTTATGTTTTGCTTGCAGACAGGAACCTAGCATGGCTTAGAGCAGCTCTACTAGCAGATGGTTGAGACAGAAGCACATACTCTCAGCCAAGCAATAGACAGAGGTGGGGAATCCTATGGAAAAGTTAGGGGAAGTATTGAAGGAACTGAAGGGGATGGCAACCCCATAGGAAGACCATCAGTGTCAACTAACCTGGATCCTTGGGAAGCCGCAGAGACTGAGCTACCAACAAAAGAGTATACACAGGCTGGTCTGAGCCTCACCTCTCTGCTCCTACCCCACTCCTTGCACATACGTAGGAGAGAGCATTCTTGTCTGGCCTTAGTGGAAGAGAATGAGCCTAATTCTGTAGAGACTTGATGCCCCAGGGTGGGATACCTGGGTGGGTGGGAGACCCTCTCAGAGATGAAGGGAAGGAGGGATGAGGGAAGAATGCTGTGAGGGGGGGCGGGGGGGCAACATTTGGGATGTCAAGAAATAAAATAATTAGTTAATGAACATAAATTATTGTATATTGTTTTTTTTAAGCCCAGTGAGCTGAGAGAACCATCCAGCAGTTCTGCCTTTTCTTGGTTTTCATTTCTTGATTCTATTTAGTCCCCATTCACCAGTTTCCCTACTTTCCTTTGACCCCCTTATAATGCCTGCTCGCCTCTTTAAACTGAACTTTAGTTCTTGCTGTACTCCTCTGTCTTATAACTTTTCCAAGTGTCTGGCTGTTTCCTTATATTTAGTATACATGATATGTAATATCTCAATCATATAATGGGACCCATGTTTATAGAACACAACCATGTTGAACGTTATTACTAGAAAGCAAACCTTAAAAATAAGCAGAAGGTAGTGAATAAAGAAACAAGAGTATTTATTATAAACATAGATGTATTTGGATAATTGGGCTTATCACTTAGCACCATGATTTATTTGTAAGGTTTTTTGGTTTTGTTTTGTTTTGGATTAGGAAGTTAGGGAACTGGTAAAGCTTAAGGATATTCATAACTGTAAGCAACCCATAGAAACAATAGACCTCTTTGACATTCTTTTTCTTTTCTCTGCCCCATGATACCTTCCCTTGTTTCAAAATCTCATTTCTAGAGGGTCATTTGCAATGTAAGAAAGCAAAGTCCATACCTGGAAAAAGCACTAAAAACAGTTCTTTTATTTTTTTTTTAATATTTTTTATTACGTATTTTCCTCAATTACATTTCCAATGCTATCCCAAAAGTCCCCCATACCCTCCCCCCCACTTCCCTACCCACCCATTCCCACTTTTTGGCTCTGGCGTTCCCCTGTACTGGGGCATATAAAGTTTGCAAGTCCAATGGGCCTCTCTTTCCAGTGATGGCTGACTAGGCCATCTTTTGATACATATGCAGCTAGAGTCAAGAGCTCCGGGGTACTGGTTAGTTCATAATGTTGTTGCACCTACAGGGTTGCAGATCTCTTTAGCTCCTTGGATATTTTCTCTAGCTCCTCCATTGGGGGCCCTGTGATCCATCCAATAGTTGACTGTTGACATCCACTTATGTGTTTGCTAGGCCCCAGCCTAGTCTCACAAGAGACATGGTTAATTAGTGAAATGCATGTAATTTGCTTGCTGAAAGGTGCCAGTGTATATTCATATCAGCATTATTTAATACTGGGAAGAATATCAGAAAAACAATATCAACCAACCAGAGCTCCCAGGGTCTAAACCACCAACCAAGGAGTACACATGGAGGGACCCATGGCTCCAGCTGCATATGTAGCAGAGGATAGGTAGAGAAGAGGCCCATGATAGGATTGTATTTTCAATTCAAAAATAAAGAAAATAAAAAGGTAAACATAAATCTATGGTATACAACATGCTGTTTTGACATGTATCCATTGGAAAATTGAGGTATACTTTTATATACTTCATTTAATTTAGTGGATTGATTGACTGAATCAATAATTGTGATAGCTTGATTTAATCAATCTATTTGATATACAATCACCATACACTTAACATTATTTGTTCTAAAGCTATATAGATTTCTAAGTATCTAAGAAATTTAACAAATGATAAATTCTTAATTCTAAGTAAGCATTTCAGAAGTCACTTAAACTAATCTCATAATTCTTTCTATACACAAGAATTACAGCCCATAGTTGACCCAAACTGATGGGAAGATAGGCAGATAGATAGATAGATAGATAGATAGATAGATAGATAGATAGATAGATAGATAGATAGATAGATAGATGTTTTGTATTTTTTAATTTTGATAGATTTAATGAGGATTTCAAGTAAAATTGTAAGTAGCAACATATATAAACATAAAAATGGGCACATGTTTGTTGAATATATTGAATAAATCACAGTATTTATTGCATTCCAGAGAAAGAATTCTCTGTGGCTGGTTCATAAGTGGTTTCAACACGCATACATTAGAATGGTTTGGGGAATATTCCAAGTACCCAGAGAGCTGATTACTTCTCATTCTATCAATACTGCAATGATTGCTAGTTGCTCAGCCTGAAGAACAGCATACTTGATGGTGAACAGAACAATGAATAAAGTTATGGAGGCATGAGCCTAAACTAAACCATTATTGTTAAAAGGTGACTTTAAAGAAACTTTCAGGCCACCAGCATCAACATGACGTCCTACAACCTGTGGAGCAAACATAGTGCCTGGAACAAAGCATTCTCTGAGAGTGTTTTCCTCGGAACACTTTATCCCTACATAAGCCACAAATCAGGCCGCCTACTTATTTTCTCAAAGCAACTACTTTTTTTTTTTCAACTTCCTTTCAGATTGCAAATGTTGCCAAAGCACTGTCATATGTCAAACATAATCCAAGAGATATCTAATTTGTAACAACAGAAGATGTCAGAGAATGAATAGATTCGTGGCATTTATATCTGTGATGACATAGAAAGATCTATTAGCGTTGCTGTTTCTCACTCTGGTGAATTAATATCAGGAACAATTTTTTTTCCTGAATCATTGTTAATAAGAAAATTATTTAAATACTAAATACTCTAATGCAGGTAAGGTTTTGGTTTTTGGGTTTTTGGTTTTTGGTTTTTTGGCCATTCTTTTGGTGCATATCCACCAAGGTTATCTGCTGGTTTTAAGAAGCAAAGACTTTAACCATAAAAAGACATCATTTTGAGATTAGGTGTATTTACATACAATTCATAGCTGGCATAAAGTTCAGTATGTCTAAGTATAACTATAATCACAGTAATATCTAATGAACTTTCCAGTGCTGTTAATACTGCAATGATTTGTAGTTGTTCAGGCTGAAGAATGGTATATTTTATAGTGAACAAAACAATAAATTAATTCATGAAAGCATGAGCTATGAAGGTAGCTGTTAAAGTTTTATATATTATCTGGCATGGGGCAGAGGTTCAGGAATTTACAGACAGATCAACTATATGGAGAATATGAAGTCAACTTCGTTACATGAGATCATATGTTTTAATTCTCGCTCTCTGTCTCTCTCTTACACACACACACATATTCTCTCTCTCTCTCTCTCTCTCTCTCTCTCTCTCTCTCTCTCTCTCTCTCTCTCTCTCTCTCTCTCTCTCTCTCCCTCTCTCTCTCTCTCCTGTGTATATGTGTGTGTGAGAGAGAAAGACAGAGACAGAGATAGAGAATAAGTCAATTTAACAAACTATTTATAGTAAGTATAGATTCACTCAGTCCTATGTTAGCTCAATTTCCACCCCCCCCCCAAAAAAAAGAACATTAGGTAGAATTAGTCACTTTTCTTGTTACCCATCCAAACAGATGGTCAGCATTGACCACCATTTGATGATAAAGCATAGTATGAATATGAATTTTCTCTGTAAAAGAAATTATATAAACAAGGGGTAGGGAAAAAAGGCAAGCAAGGGTATATGGGAGGGCAAAACATACTGTGATGATGTAATGGTATTAAGATATATTAAAAAAGTAAAAGCATTTCAAGAAGGAAATTGTTAGCTAGAAATAATGGGGTATATTCTCCGCACAGTGCAAATACTGCATCCCTAGAGTACTCTCCAGACAGAAAGCTGACAATAACTGCCCTGGTTGTGGGTGCAGAGATTTTTTTCCAGATTAATAATACTTGTAATTCTTGCAAAAGACCTGGGTTCTGTTCCCAGAACACATATGGTGGCTCACAACCAACTGTAACTCCAATTCCAGAGGATCTGATGCCCTGTACTACACTGTGTGGGAACTGGGCATGCATGTAAACATACCTGCAGGCAAAGCATTCATATACCTAAAATAAAGCTAAATATTTTTAAAATACCACTGTAATTCTTTATAGAATACATAAATATTGCAGAATATCCATTTTTGTTCATTGCATTAAGTTACTTTTACATTAACACTACCTGCAAAGATATAAGAAAGTGTTCTTGTCTCTGTGATAAAAACAGAAACAGTTGTCTCAGCAGTCACCCACAGGCTAGCTCTGTTTGGGCTAGAAAAGGCAACAAATTGTGTGTCTCTGGGACACAAAGGGCTTTGCCTTCCCTCAGAATTTATTACTAATGTATGAGGTAGACTCCAAACTTCCCTTCACACACTCTACCTAATTCAAGACATGTGCCAAAAAGGACTAACCATGCAAGGCTTTACCTAGGAATCCCTTGTTACTGGCCACCCTGATTATTACTCTGAAAAATGCTCATCACAGATATTCTCCATATTAAATATGTTTATATCTTTTATATAAGCAGACTATTTAAAAGAAATATAAGGCTGCTTATAGCAAAACGGCTTGAAATCTGATGATTAAAATTTGAACATGGACTCGAGGATATGGCTCAGTCAACAAACTTCTTGTTACATAAGCGTAAAGACCTGAGTACAAATGCCAGAACCCGTGTTAAAAATAAAAATACAGCATAGTAGTGCGTGGGTAAAATCCCCACACTTTGGAGGTAGAGAATCTTGGGGACTTCTGGCCAGTCAGACTAGCCCAATCAGGGGTCTTAAGCATGACTTTCCTCTTTGAGGCTTTGGATAGATAGATAGATAGATAGATAGATAGATAGATAGATAGATAGATAGATAGATAGATAGGTAGATAGATAGATAGATAGATAGGCCAGCTGACCGATGGACGGATGGACAGACAGACAGACAGACAGACAAACAGACAGACAGACAGACATAAACAGATAGGCAGACAGGAGACAGGAAAGACAGCTCCATGAATGAAAATGTCACAGAAACCTGACAGCTTGAGTTGCATATCCAGAACCCATGTGAAGATGAGAGGAAGAAACTGACTCTAACTTCTCCTCTGACCCATCTTCACAGTGCCCCAGTCCCTACACACACACACACACACACACACACTCACACACACTCACACACACTCATACACACACACACACTCATACACACACACACACACACTCATACACACACACACTCATACACACACAACACACACACTCATACACACACACACACACACTCACACACACTCATACACACACACACACACACACACATGTCTGAACAAAAAAGGAAAGACATAAAAAGGAAAGGATAGAACAGCTCCTACCTATGGTGTAGATAAAAGGAAAACATAGCCAGAGGCAGGGACATCTGGGAGAGTCCAGAACGGACATGATCCTGAACCAAGTAAGTAGAAAGGGAGAGGGAATGGAGGGAGACCAGGTACACAAGCCAGGAGGCCCAAAGGAATAGATAAAAGCATTAGGTAATAAACATGGCTGGATTATATATGGAAGGGTATCTGAGGGAAAGGCAGCCCAGACCCTGGCCTTGAGAATTTTAGGGTAGGTGGTGGGGTATGCCAGCCATACCCAGGAACAGAGAGAGACTGAGGAATGCAGAGAGAGAATCTAGTAACCAGGTCTGCTTTGATACATTAAATAATCTCCTCAGACATTTGTCCCAGCTTTGAAACCTAACAATGCCCACATACAAGAACACAATGCAGTAGAACATGAATAGCCATCCAGCAGATGAGAGGTGGAGGGTGCCTTGGTTTTTCAAGGCAGAGAAGGAACATCCACCATCAAATATTAAGAAATAGAAAGTAAACATTTCAAGCAATCAAGTTTTAACAGTGGTCCTTGTAGAACTGGGTGAAGGTTACAAAAGAGGCTAAGCAGCAATCAGGGACAGAGTTCTATGCATGCTCAGAAAGTCGAATTCATATAAATTTTGCTCAGTGTGCAATTTCAGCTTAGAAGTGTGTCTCTTTTGACATGTCTCTGGTTTGTCTTTTTGTTATTGTTGTTTGTTTGTTTGTTTTTTTAATCTCAGGAAAATGCTTCAGCCAATTATGCCGAAAAAGCATTTGTAGGATTAGGCTAAAAGACTGATGGAGTCATTACTTAGAGTTGATCCACTGACCCAAAACTTTCAGTTCTCTGCTCACTAAAATCTGACCAGTCAACTAAAATATATATATATATATATATATATATTCTTTTGTTTTTGCTTTTTTATTAGATATTTTCTTCATTTACATTTCAAATGCTATCCCCAACGCCCCCTATACCCTCACCCCACCCTGCTCCCCAACCCACCCACTCCTGCTTCCTGGCCTTGGCGTTCCCCTGTATTGAGGCATATGACCTTTGTAAGACCAGGGCCTCTCCTCCCATTGATGGCTGACTAGGCCATCCTCTGCTACATATGCAGCTAGAGATACAACTCTGGGTGTACTGGTTAGTTTATATTGTTGTTCCTCCTATAGGGCTGCAGACCCCTTTAGCTCCTTGGGTACTTTCTCTAACTCCTTCATTAGGAGCTCTGTGTTCCATCCAATAGATGACTGTGAAAATATCAATTTTCTAAGGCAGATTTTTTTTGCCTCTCTCCAAATATTGCAACATTAAACCATAGGTTTTATAAAGCACACCAGCACTTCCAGTATGGCTATTTTTTATTTTTATTTATTTTAAAAGCAGTTAAGGTTTCTTCAATTGTTTATAGTTTTTCAAGGAGGGCAATAAGTTAGAGAAAATCACTGTTGATTATGGTACATGGTCATTGTTCCCCAGTAGACACAGAATAAGAACATTAAATGAGTTTGGGTTTTATTACTTTAAGAAAACTGAACTGCAGAAAAATTTTATGCAAAAAAAAATGTCTGCAAGAATAGCCAGACTCAAGTCTGTTCAAAGGGCATTTTAAGTTAAGTAAAGTAACCTCTTGCAATCAGAATAGCTCTGTGTCTTTTCTAGTGTCCTGCTTTAATAGTGCATATATCCTGGATCAACATTTATTTAAGTAGACCAGCAGGTGGCACTGCCACACACTGAAACCAGAGAAACCATCCTGGTAATGTGACACTGAATTTTCCTCAAAGACAAAGCCAGTTTCAGTTTCTTCACTAAAATCTATAAATAAAAGAAATCAAACCTAAGTTCATGACTCCAGTTATTAATTATATGAGATGTCACAAAATTCAGGCAATTCTTTCTTCAGAAAAAAAAAAAGATGAAATCACATTTAAAAAAAGCAACAGAATGTATGGACATTCTTTTTCTAGGACCAATGAATGAAACCCAGGAGCTGTGAAAAGTTTTTCTTGTGCCTGTGACAACCCTTAAAGTTCCATTTATTTAGAAGATACCCAGATATATGTTTTGATTAGTAAACAATTATACTCAGAATTAGGAATACATAAGAAATAGTTGAGTGAGCTGGGACTCCACTTGGTTTGGGTTATGGATGCTCCCTCTTCTAAGAATAAAGGTGGCCATCTAGCTTCTTCATCTGCAAGTACTGAACACCCTCCTCCTCCAGTCAATGCAGGGTTGCCTCACTCCAAGCACTCTGAACAATAGGAGAAGTTGCCCCTTTCCCAACAACAATTATCCTCAGGCAGTTTCTATTTAAATATACTCAGTGTATCCTGTAGGAAAGACTAGAAGACCCATCATCCTACCTGAACAGATTTTGGGTGCATGCTCAGTCAGGGACACTGAATCCTCCAAGTGAACTTGTAGAGAGAATCCCTCATATACCATCTGATGTCTATGAAACTACGTTCAATTGATATGAGGTGCATCGTGGGTAGAGGAATGCTCAAAAGAAAAAAAATATTACATGAGTCTATCAATTATAATCGAGAATTATCCAAAATTCCATGTTAGTTACTTTTCTGTTTCTGTAATAAGAAATAATAACCACGGGTAGTGTATGAAAGTTTACTTTGCTTAGGCATCCAGAAGGGAAGTCCACAATGCCACAGGGGGGCACAGCAACTTACATCTGGGCAGGAAGCTTAGAGAGCACACCCACAACCTCCAACAAAAGGCAGAGAGGGAAATGAAAGTTGGGGGAGGCTATGATCTCTCAACGACTGCTCCCTGGGACCTTCTTCCTCTAGCAAGGCTGCTCCTCCTCTCAGTGCCACCAGCTAGGGAACAAATGTTCGATTACATGCATCTACTTGAGAAATTGGTCATTCAAACCACCAGGCCAACCTCTCTATTGAACCCATAAAAAGAGACCCCAGATGATTAATATTTCACTAGTGCGGCATTCTTTCATGCAGTGCATTCTGATCTTTTCTATGGCTTTAAAGAATTCTTGCTATACTATAAAACTGTGTGGTTATTTATTTAAATTTCTTGAATAGGAGCTCAGGAATCTGAGAGAGCTGACCCCATCCCTGATTATTGGTAACAAGTCCTTTATAAAACTGTTCAGAATGATAAGCCTTGAATTGTTGGTGAATTATAACTATTCAGTTCATTCTCAAGAACAAAATTTTAATCGTCTATTTGATCACTGTGTCTAAACATTGCTTTCATATGCTTTTCTTGAATGTCAGACCTTCTAATCTAAGGAGATAGCAGGAAAAGTGGTTTCAGCTGTAATTACCATGGATATGACTTTATCTAACAAGATACATAAGAGACATGTTTAATAATTTAACCCACTGCTCACTGTATCCATTAATACTGGCTCATACTAACTGAATTTCATGGTCATTATTAATGGTTTAATACTAATATTTATAGACTCAGATGTGATCGAGGTTGCCTGTCTGACGCTTCTGTCTTAACTATGTATACATTATGCTGTTGGCATGTAATCAGAATAAATATTTAGGGGCAACACTTTCAGCTTCACTGAAGCATTTAACTTAATTGATTACACTTGGCATTTACAGATAATGAGGATTCCCTGGTTGTCAATTGCTCAAATGACTATTCTCAATGGATGATGGTATAATTAAACGCCAATTTCTGCTTCAGATGAGAACTCTCTACAAACAATGGCCTACTTCCATCTGATAGTTATACACAAAGAATTTAGAAAAATCACAGAATATCAGTACTGAAATGCAGTAGGTATAAAAGATACTATGGTTGCCATATTTTTGTTTCTGTTATTAAATAGACAATTATTTTTAGAATTAAATCTATAATGAAGGTAAACTATTGTCTTTACTGTTGTATGGGTGTTCATTTTTTTATTTTTAAACAGGGTACCTTTAAAACGTTTGCCTTTCTATTCCTTTTCTGGGAATCTGTCTCTGGTTAAAACCTTTTTAGTGGGGCAAAAAGTTTGTCCCTGTGCATCTGCTGTTTGCGTAATGAACCTGTTCTGACTCCATTCTATCCAATGTGAATTAGAAAAAAACTAGACTGTTTTCTAGTCTTTCTTAAAAATGTAAAACGATTTGGGGATCTATATTCTAATCTTTCCCTGCTTAGAGAGAGTAAGTTGAATTAGATAGAGGCTCACTGACATGTTTGAGACAACTGGAGACTATACACCATCAAAAGCCTAAGAATGGGATAGGAATAAGTAAAGTGTGTACTTGCTATGGGGGAATCAACCACTGACTTCAGTCTAAAGTGGCTGGAGCAGAGATTTTCCTAAAGATCAGAAATGAGAATTCTATGGTTGGCCTCGAGGTTCAAATACTATGTTGATAATAAATGTCATAGCAATCCATGACCCAAAAAATTCTAGAATCATCCTTCCCATACAGATCTTTCACTTCCTTAGTTAGAGTCACGCCAAGATATTTTATATTATTTGTGACTATTGAGAAGGGTGTTGTTTCCCTAATTTCTTTCTCAGCCTGTTTATTCTTTGTGTAGAGAAAGGCCATTGACTTGTTTGAGTTAATTTTATATCCAGCTACTTCACCGAAGCTGTTTATCAGGTTGAGGAGTTCTCTGGTGGAATTTTTAGGGTCACTTATATATACAATCATATCATCTGCAAAAAGTGATATTTTGACTTCATCTTTTCCAATTTGTATCCCTTTGATCTCCTTTTGTTGTCAAATTGCTCTGGCTAGGACTTCAAGTACTATGTTGAATAGGTAGGGAGAAAGTGGACAGCCTTGTTTAGTCCCTGATTTTAGTGGGATTGCTTCAAGCTTCTCTCCATTAACTTTGATGTTGGCTACTGGTTTGCTGTAGATTGCTTTTATCATGCTTAGGTATGGGCCTTGAATTCCTGATCTTTCCAAGACTTTTATCATGAATGGGTGTTGGATCTTGTCAAATGATTTTTCCGCATCTAAGGAGATGATCATGTGGTTTTGGTCTTTGAGTTTGTTCATATAATGGATTACTTTGATGGATTTCCATATATTAAACCATGCATCCCTGGAATAAAACCTACTTGGTCAGGATGGATGATTGTTTTGATGTGTTCTTGGATTCGGTTAGCAAGAATTTTATTGAGTATTTTTGCATCTATATTCATAAGGGAAATTGGTCTGAAGTTCTCTATCTTTCTTGGATCTTTCTGTGGTTTAGGTATCAGAGTAATTGTGGCTTCATAGAATGAGTTGGGTAGAGTTCCCTCTACTTCTATTTTGTGATAAGAACTTCAAGTCTCTGAAGAAAGAAATTAAAGAAGATCTCAGAAGATCTCCCATGCTCATGGATTGGCAGGATCAACATTGTAAAAATGGCTATTTTGCCAAAAGCAATCTACAGGGTCAATGCAATCCCCATCAAAATTCCAACTCAATTCTTCAACGAATTAGAAAGAGCAATCTCCAAATTCATCTGGAATAACAAAAAAACCTAGGATAGCAAAAACTCTTCTCAAGGATAAAAGTACCTCTGGTGGAATCACCATGCCTGACATAAAGCTCTACTACAGAGCAATTGTGATAAAAAACTGCATGGTACTGGTATAGTGACAGACAAGTAGACCAATGGAATAGAATTGAAGACCCAGAAATGAACCCACACACCTATGGTCACTTGATCTTCGACAAGGGAGCTAAAACCATCCAATGGAAGAAAGACAGCATTTTCAACAAATGGTGCTGGCACAACTGGTTGTTATCATGTAGAAGAATGCAAATTGATTCATTCCTATCTCCTTGTACTAAGGTCAAATCTAAGTGGATCAAGGAACTCCACATAAAACCAGAGACCCTGAAACTTATAGAGGAGAAAGTGGGGAAACGCCTCGAAGATATGGACACAGGGGAAAAATTCCTGAATAGAACAGCAATGGCTTGTGCTGTAAGATCTAGGATTGACAAGTGGGACCTCATGAAACTGCAAAGCTTCTGCAAGGCAAAAGACACTGTCAATAAGACAAAAAGGTCACCAACAGATTGGGAAAGGATCTTTACCTATCTTAAATCAGATAGGGGACTAATATCCAATATATATAAAGAACTCAAGAAGGTGGACTCCAGAAAATCAAATAACCCCATTAAAAAAATGGGGCTCAGAGCTAAACAAAGAATTCTCACCTGAGGAATATCGAATGGCTGAGAAGCACCTGAAAAAAATGTTTAGCATCCCTAATCATCAGGGAAATGCAAATCAAAGCAACCCTGAGATTCCACCTCACACCAGTGAAAATGACTAAGATCAAAAACTCAAGTGACAGCAGATGCTGGCGAGGATTTGGAGAAAGAGGAACACTCCTCCATTGTTGGTTGGATTGCAAGCTTGTACAACCACTCTGGAAATCAGTCTGGAGGTTCCTCAGAAAATTGGATATAGTACTACCATAGGATCCTGCAATACCTCTCCTGGGCATATATATATCCAGAAGATGTCCTAACAGGTAAGAAGGACACATGCTCCACTATGTTCATAGCAGCCTTATTTATAATAACCAGAAGCTGGAAAGAACCCAGATGCTCCTCAACAGAGGAATGGATACAAAATATGTGGTACATTTACACAATGGAGTACTACTCAGCTATTAAAAAGAATGAATTTATGAAATTCCTAGGCAAATGGTTGGACCTGGAGGGCATCATCCTGAGTGAGGTAACACAATCACAAAAGAACTCAAATGATATGTACTCACTAATAAGTGGATATTAGCCCAGAAACTTAGTATACTTGAGATATAAGAGACAATTTGTAAAACACATTAAACTGAAGACGAACGAAGACCAAAGTGTGGACACTTTGCCCCTTCTTAGAATTGGAAACAATCACCCATGGAAGGAGTTACAGAGACAAACTTTGGAGCTGAGACAAAAGGATGGACCATCTAGAGACTGCCATATCCAGGGATCCATCCCATAATTAACCTCCAAACGATGACACCATTGCATACACTAGCAAGATTTTGCTGAAAGGACCCTGATATAGCTGTCTCTTGTGAGACTAGGCCAGGGCTATGCTCACAGTCAGCTATTGGATGGATCACAGGGCCCCCAATGGAGGAGCTAGAGAAAGTACCCAAGGAGCTAAAGGGATCTGCAACCCTGTAGGTGCAACAACATTATGAACTAACCAATACCCCGGAGCTCTTGACTCTAGCTGCATATGTATCAAAAGATGGCCTAATCGGCCATCACTGGAAAGAAAGGCCCATTGGACTTGCAAACTTTATATGCCCCAGTACAGGGGAACGCCAGGGCCAAAAAGTGGGAATGGGTGGGTAGGGAAGTGGGGGGGGGAGGGTATGGGGGACTTTTGGGATAGCATTGGAAATGTAATTGAGGAAAATACGTAATAAAAAAAAATTCAAAAAAAATCATCCTTCCCATTCTACTGACATGGGTTAGTAATTTTGGAGTGAGTTATGATGGCTCTCTCCCCCTTGTTTTGTTCAATATTCTGTTGCATAAATTTACTGCTCTTCCGGTAGCTTCATATTGCCTCCGATGCTATCTATCCCAAGGGCGTGCTTTAACTATGGTGGAGAAGCCTCCCTTGTATATGCACAGGACCACAAGGAAGGAGGTGGGGGCGAGGGGGCTTTCCCCTTGTTTTTCATTTTAGCTTTAAGGCATTTTTGCCCTGATGCTTTTTCGATCTCCACACCTTTGAATCCGTGTCACATGGTTTCTTCCACCTCCCACAGTCAGTAGAACCCTGAGTTCTCGCTACTCTTCCCCACAGCAGTTCCCAGCTGACCTCATTTTGTGGAACATCATTCTAATCATAAATCTTGTCGACTTCTATAGCCACTTAGATTCCTAATCCACCTTCTGAACTCTCACCCTGGTGGATCAATACAAATTAAACCACCACTAATAAACTAGGAAATAGGGGTTAGTCTTTTATGCTGTCTGATGTGTCATCATTCAACGTTGATTTTACTTAAGCCTTGCCGTGACTTTTGACAGCTCCTAGGGCTTTTTTTTTTTTTTTTTTTTTTTGTATTCTCATTCAACTCCTTAACTCATGCAACTGTCTTGTCAGTCATTTCTGTCTTGGGGATTTGTTTTTAAACTACCTGCCCCTCGCTCA
Source organism: Mus caroli (assembly GCF_978045245.1). Lineage (NCBI taxonomy): Eukaryota > Metazoa > Chordata > Mammalia > Rodentia > Muridae > Mus > Mus caroli. Next base: position 62,571,034 of record NW_028227272.1, on the reverse strand, counting down.
AAGTATGGTGAAATCGTAAAAAGCCATTAGATGTAAAAACAAAAACAAAAACAAAAACAAAAACAAAACAAAACAAAAAAAACCTCCTAGGACCAGGAGAGGTTGTTTCATTTGAAGCCAGCAGCAGCATCTTCCAGGGGCACTTAATGCCGGTTAGAAACGAAACATTATCTGGTCCATTCTGCCTCGGTTTTTATGCCCCTTCTTCACTCTATATCCCTGTGCCACTGTAGTCTCTCTTCTTTTTTCATTCATGAATTGCTTAATTATCTCATTCATTTATATAAAGTGCTTTGATCACACCACTAATTTCCTTCTACCATTCAACTCTATTCACTATCTAGTGTAATTTTCTCAGTAATCCATTGTACTATGGTTCCATACAATTCCTCAAATGCCCCTTCACTTTGGCTCTTTCTCTCCATATTTTCTCACTTGCTCTACCTTCCATCACCTCACCATTTGATTTTCTCTTCTCTGTACCCCTCCCTCATCCATCCATAGCTATCTGTTCCATTTCCTTTTCCTGTTGTGATTCATTCCTCTCTGACTCTTTTCCTTACTTTATACTTTTGCTACTATTGAATCATAATGAATAATGTTTAATGAATGTAGGATATCTTAGTTGTGACTCCCAAAGTAAGTGGTTGTGACCTACTGGTTGAGAATCACTGCTCTACTGCAATAGAGGGTCAATGCTGGTGGGCATAACCAACCAACATGTGATTCAATTTAAGACTCATTCCATGAGATGGAATCAATGACCTATATTGCTCAAGTGGCCAAGAACCTGAGATAAGATAGGCTAGGGACCTAGGGGAACACCAAATACTACTGTTCTGCTAAAGGAATGTAGCTATAAAATGACCCCAATGCCTTTCTGCTATATTCAGAGATCAGTGCCTTGCAGAGACCCACAGCTAGACATATGCAGAGTGATGATAGACACTAGAACACTGAGGACACAGGGAATCCTACAGAAGAGGTGGACAAGGTGTAAGAGCCAGTGGGGATGGAGGGCATGAAGGAATAAAGAGCCTGTACACACAACAGGACGAACACATGTGAACTCGGAGAGACTGTGGGCGCATGTGCAGTGCCTGCACAGATTTATTCCAGGTTAGGTCCCAACTTTGACAGAAGTAGACACAAGGCCCCATTTTTTTCTTTTGCTGAATATTTTCTAATTTGCATTTCAAATGTTATCCCCTTTCCAGGTCTTCTGGAAATCCCCTAACCCATCCTCCCTCCCCCTGCCTCTATGAGGGTGCTCCCTCACCCACCCACCCACTCTCCTCTTTCCTCCCTACACTTGGGCATTGAATCTCCACAGGATCAAAGGCAGCTCCTCCCACTGATGTCCGACAAGGCCATCCTCTGACACATACACAGCCAAAGCCATGGGCTTCTCCATCCTCTTTGGTTGCTGGTTTAGTCCCCGGGAGCTCCACAGGGTCTGGCCTGTTGACATTGTTGCTCTCTCCAGGCTGCAAACCCCTTCAGTTCCTTCAGTCTCTTCTCCAAATCCTCCATCAGGGACCCTGAGCTCAGTTCAATGGTTGGCTGTAAGCATCCACCTCTGAATTTGTCAGGCTCTGGCTGAGGCTCTCAGAAGACAGCCATACCAGGCTCCCATCAGCAAGCACTTCCTAGCATCCGCAAGAGCATCTGGGTTTGGTAACTATATATGGGATAGATCCCCAAGTGGGGCAGTCTCTGGATGGCATTTCCTGAAAGCCTCTGAAGTCTCTCTTCCACACTTTGTCTCCATATTTCCTCCTGTGAGTATTTTATTTCCCCTTCTAAGAATCACTGAAGCAGCCACACTTTGGTCTTCCTGCTTCTTGAACTTCATATGGTCTGTGAATTGTATCTTCGGTATTCCAAGTGTTTGGGCTAATATCCACTTACCAGTGAGTGAGTGCATACTGTGTGTGTTCCTTTGTGACTGAGTTACCTCACTCAAGATGATATTTTCAAGTTCCATCCATATGCCTGCGAATTTCATGAAGTCATTGTTTTCAATAGCTGACTCCATTGTGTAAATGTACCACATTTTCTGTATCCAAGCCCCCATTTTTAAGCAAGAAGCTATTTCCAACTGAAAACAATTTACAAATTAAAACCTAGTTCTCTCCAACAGTCTCACTGGGCATACAAACCACACTTAAGGCCAGGTGAGTCTTAAAACTACCTAGCAGCGGATGATTATCAAGAAACCAACTCAAATCACATCTTTGGGGTTCTTTGTCTCATAATTGTTTTGATATGACAATTCCTTTTCATCTGTGGCTTCTGGATTTGTGCTTTTATGCCTTTCCTGCGTGTACAAATGCGTTTCTCTGAGGCTATGTGTGGTTCTCAAGAGTCTTGAGTTCTTCTTCTTCTGTTGGTTTCTTTGTTTTATACTATTACAGGGTTTTTTTTTTTACTTTTATTTTATTTTTATTGTTTATATGTCTGTTTTCTAAGAGAAACAGAAAGGGTGTGGGTTTAAGTGGAGTGGACATAGGAGGGACTCTCAGAAAAGTTGAAGGAGAGGAAAATGTAATCAGAATATATTGTATTAGAAAAACCTATTTCAACAAAAAATAGAAAAAAAAGAACTATCCTAGAATAATAACTTAATGTTACACTTGAAATTATTTAAAAAGCAATTAAAAGATATTTTAAACTCATAGAGTGGTTGTGGATGCTTTTTATTTATTTATTTAGTGCCATTGTTTCTCTCATTATTCCTACCACTGTATGCAGATAACATTTTTTTCAATTAAATATAATGCAGAGTTAATGTGTAGGCAAATCAGGAAGCCTATCATAACATTATATGATATATAAATATATGATATATACATATATATGCATGTATATAGTATATATATGTATATATATATGTATGTATACACACACATTTCTTTTTCTAAAAGGAAAGTAACTCACAAAATAATTTATCATATTATATAATCTTATCAAAGAGCTTTATTGTCTTTGTACCGTTAAGACACTACACAGCTGATGCTAATTTCAGGTGAGTTCGAGTCTCAAAATAGTCCACCATTGCTTTGGGGAGTGGGTCTTACCTCATGACAATCTACTCAAGGCTGCCATTTCCTTCTCAATAGCTCCTATAGTGAGGAATTGGCTGCCAGCCACAGTTCTTCCAGCTTATGCAAACCTTATTACTCACATCTACCCAGTCTATAGCATCTTTATAGGAAATGTATAGTAATGGCGACTAAGTGGCTGTTACCATCTGTTTTCTTCACTGGTTCCTGCAACATTCAACTGACTACTCATAAAATTAGCATTTAAATCTCAACAAATTTTTTTATATTCCCCAGTACTTCTTCTTTTTTTTTTTTCCAGCTGTCTTGCCATCCATTTCTACTCCTAACGTTTCTCTAGATGAAATAGAAAGGCAGGAGTTCAATTACAGTAAAAAAGTTTATTAAAACAAAACAAAAACAACAACAACAACAAAAAGAAACAGAACTAAATTGAGAAAAGGTCCTACTGGCAGGGAACACAAGTCGATAATCACTTTCCTTAGTTAATTGACAATGTGAAAAGTACTAATTGACTTTGATATTAAGTGTAATTCTACTATGATTGGAAAGCAGTATCTAGTTAATGAATTAATGATTTTTAACAAACCCAAGAGTAAGCACCATTTAAAACCTGCATAGTATGGCTTCAGCCTGTCTTTCATGTCTTTTCCTCCTGTATATCAGAGGGCACTTAGTGACTTTGTTTGGTTTGACAATCATTATTTACAAGTCAGTTTTATGGGAAAAGAGATCTTGCTTGTCAGTGTTTTCTAGTTTTTAAGGTGCAAATACTGTGGGCATAGCTGTTTTCAACCATGGGTTTCAAAGGAAACATGTACAACTTTAACTCTCCATGTTCTAGCCAAGCCAGTCCCAGAATGTTAGCAGATGTCCCTTTAGTCTTACCTATAGTGTAAGCCTTGTAGTGTGTGCATCTAGCAAATGGCAGTGCTTTACTGAAGAGTGTGTACCATTGCTGCTGTTGCATTTCTACATTCTTGTCTTTGTCCACACAGGCTGGTTTGACAAGATAGCCTCGATGGCTTTAGTAACAGACTTGAGTTTCCTTAGTTCTGGAAGCTAGGAGTTCACAATCAAACTGCTCTGTCTAGCTTTCTGGCAGCCATGTTCTCACCAAGATGGTCCATGTCCTTTATTCTGTACAGTCACAAAGACCTGTGCCTCCTCCTCTCTGTGCAAGGCCTCAAGTCCCTTAAGATGACATTCATATATTAATGTCCTTATTTAACTAAAGTGTTCACTTAAGACACCAAATATAGTTACATTGGATATTAGGACTTCAACATCTGAATCTTGAAAAATAACAACAACAAAAAATCCCACAACAAAAACCAATAACTTTCATAGTATTCCTGAGTACCCTCTAGTTGTGCCTGATATACACACAATTTCTGAAGCTTGCTCATGCTAGATACTAGTTCATTCCGTCCTCTCTGTATGTGACATTGATAGACATGATCAGATTGTAACATCTCACTTCATCGAAGCTCATCTTAGTTACTGGAAGTTTTTCTCCAAAAAAAATATGTTTCTGATCATCCCAACAGAACCAAGCATTTACTGCGGCACTCAAAAAGCTTTGGGTTTGTCTTTCATCTGATACTTGTTTTTCTCTGACAAATAAAAAACCGTATTTCATCAGTTCTCACACGAAGATCTTCCTAAACTTTAACAACCTTTCTATGTTTACTTGTGATGTTAAGACAGAATGAATATGACAATTGCCACACCAATTAAAATCCTTGAATAACATAGCACTAGCCTGTGTTTGTAATGTGATATAATAGTTCTCACATACACACTAGCCACAACTTTCTATTACAGCATTACATACCAATATTTGAAGTTGACAAATTTAGAATCATAGCATATGAAGTGTAATTTATATCCTTAAATTAGGCTTTTATTTCTTTAGTTTGTAAGATTATGTTTTTTAAGCGATTGGAGAGATGGTTTCTCCACACAGTTTACAGCATATGCAGAAGAACTAGGTTTGGTTCCTAGCACACACAGTGAGACACATTTGAACTTTAACTTCAAGTTCAGAAGATTTGACGCCCTCTTCTGGCTTCCCTGGGTACTGCACTTATCTACACACAGACACACACACACACACAATTAAAACAAAAAAAAATAAATCTTATATAAAAATTATTTTTTAGTGTATACTTTAGGCTATTCAGCGATTTTATAAATTTTATAAAATCACTTCTGTCCCAGTTAGGATTACAGTGCTGTGTTCTGACACTACAACCTAAAGCAAACTGGGGAGTAAAGGACTTAATTACAGATCAAAAATCCAAGGAACTCAAACAGGGCAGGAGCTTGGAGGCAGGAGCTGATGCAGCAGCCAAGGAGGAGGATGCTTACTAGCTTGCTCTGCAGTGTATATTCACTCTGCTTTCATACAGAACCAAGGGCCACCAAGCACAGGAATAGCAGTGCCCACAGTTCCCATTACAATTGTTAAAGAAAGAAGGGGGAAATGCTAAGTTTTTCCTTTTTCTTTTTCTCTTTCTTTCTTTCTTTCTTTCTTTCTTTCTTTCTTTCTTTCTTTCTTTCTTTCTTTCTTTCTTCCTTTCTTTCTTCTTTCTTTTTTCTTTTTTTTTCCTTTTGTGGAAGCTAGCTTCTTGGATAACTGAAAATGTAACGTATCAGAGGGGAGTGAGCAGGCAGGGAGATAAGTGACTTCATACAGTGGTCCATCCGTACCTGCATTCCATAGAAGATGGGTGGTCTGAGCAAAGACTGACTAAAGGAAGGTGACAAACTCAGAGAAGTGCCCTTTATGCAGAAATGGCAGCTGATGCAGAGACCTCCTGCTGAGACAGAGCTACACCTGGCAGACACAGAGACACAGAGTGAAGGACCAGGAGAGGAGTGGGAGAAGAGCCCAGGGGTGAGTTGTCTGAGGATGAGGAGAAGCTATTCCTCAACTTTTATGTCTCATCTCTGCTTTGTTCTGGCCACTACTGTTTCAGCTCCAAGGGCAGAGCATGCAAGGTCCCTTTTAATGTCTGGGGCAGACATTGACTGCTTCTGAGGAAACCTAGAAAAATGAAGTATAATTCCCTACCGTCACAGGTAGACCATGGGGAGGGCCTGCTGGTGAACAGCCTCTCAAGCTTGCTATTAGTATCAATTAAAATAGAAGATTAAGTCTAAAGAATTCCCCAGGAAAGACTCGAATTAATAGGTGAGCTGAATTTTGCTTGATTTACAAATACAGGCTAAATATAATGACCCATTTCCTGTAAGTCTTGCATAATAATAGAAAAACAGACAATGGAGTCAGAGACCCACTCCTTCCTGAAGGAGGCGCCACCCTCCGTGTGCCTTGCTTAGTTGACCTTGTTCTCCTGGTGTCCTTTATGCCCTCTGAGTCTTACAAGCTTTTTTCCTCATCTTCCACAGGATTACTTGAGCTTAGAGCACCCCTGGCCAAGGAATTTGGGCCTGCATTAAACAGGGAAAGGAGAAAGAGGGAAGAGGACACTTAGATCCTGTCTTAGAGGCTCTAGAAAGGATGCATCCCTGTTTGTTCCCTGACTTGTCCTGGGACCCAGTGTGCAGCCGACCGCACTGTACCAGCCCCAGTCCACCAGGGATCAGTGCTGGAGCCTCTGGAGCACTGAGGTGAAAACGGTGCCATCCTAAGCCAGTTAGCTTGTGGGTTAAGATGTGGCTCTTAGACCAGTGACTGACCCATGCAAGGTCTTAAAAAAAATTTTCAGTGCAAAAGGGGAAGAAACCACTTTAAAAATGAACAGTAATGTAAGGGCATGAAACTGAGCTTCAATCTGAATATTTTTATGAGTCTTATATGTCCAGTTACAAAAGACTTGGTCCTTTGGCATAAATGCTTGGTTTTTTAAAAACATTCTATTATTGACACCCTAGGGTTTGTCACCAAACCACCATACTGTATAACTATATACTCCTTTCCCTTCTTTCTTGCCCTTTTGCTTTTCCTTCTCTTCCTCTCTTCTCAATTTCTCCTCCCTCCTTCTCTTTTTTCCTCCCTCCCTCCCTTTCTTCCTTCCTTCTTCCTTCCTTCCCTTCCCTTCCCTACCCTTCTCCTTCCTTCCTTCCTTCCTTCCTTCCTTCCTTCCTTCCTTCCTTCCTTCCTTCCTTCCTTCCTTCCTTTTGTGGAGTCCAGTGGGGCTGATTATATAGCTATATCTATTCTGAAGTTCCTTAAGTAGTTTCTTTATAAGCACATGCCATTTTGACCAGTGTCTAGTTTTTCCTTTCTTTTAAGTTATTTCTAGACCATCTAGAGACTGCCGTATCCAGGGATCCATCCCATAATCAGCTTCTAAATGCTGACACCATTGCATACACTAGCAAGATTTTGCTGAAAGGACCCAAATATAGCTGTCTCTTGTGAGACTATGCAGGGGCCTAGCAAACACAGGAGTGGATGCTCACAGTCAGCTATTGGATGGCTCACAGGGCTCCCAATGGAGAAGCTAGAGAAAGTATCCAAGGAGCTAAAGGGATCTGCAACCCTATAGTTGGAACAACATGATGAACTAACCAGTACCCCGGAGCTCTTGTCTCTAGCTGCATATGTATGGAAAGATGGCCTAGTCGGCCATCAATGGAAAGAGAGGCCCATTGGACTTGCAAACTTTATATGCCCCAATATAGGGGAATGCCAGGGCCAAAAGAATGGGAATGGGTGGGTAGGGAAGTGGGGGGGGGTATGGGGGACTTTTGGGATAGCATTGGAAATGTAATTGAGGAAAATATGTAATAAAATATTAAAAATTAAGAAAATAAAGTTTCCAATTGTTCTGCAAAAAAAAAAAGTTATTTCTATAATTTTCAGGTTTTGGCTTTGTGAAGGCCATAGAATTTTTTTCCTCCCATAATATAAGAGAATATAGTAATATCTTGTATTATTCTCATGGCTTTAGCCCTAAATCATTGTTGCTAAGTCCCAATTGCTTATATTTTAATTGAAATATGTAATAAGTGCCTAAAATGTTGAATAAATAAATTAGTCCATTAATTTATAATTATTTTGGCTTTAAGATAGGTGTGTAGTTTTATTCGTTAAATATTGCAAATAGTCACTGCCCCTGAGAAGTATTGAAAATTATAAATCTTACCCATCAATCAATTATGGTTGGTATTTCATTAACTCTGACATAGTTTTTTACACAATTCTTTTTAAGATGCATTTTTTATTATTTTAATTAATTAATTAATTAATTTGTCTGTAGAAGTGTGTTTATCAAATGTGTACAGGTGCCTGAGGAGGTCAGATCTCCTGGAACTGGAGTTACAAGCGATTGCAAGCTGCTAACATGAGTTCTCTGGAAGAGAGCACCAAGTGTCTCAACCCTGGAGCCATCTCTTAAGCCCGACTTTTTCATTTTTTTTTCCCAAACACTGTTCTCTAGGTTCTTTTAAATGTCAAGTTTATTTCATAAAAAATGTATAAAATTAGTAGAGTACATGTAGCTTAAATGATTTGGAATGCAAAAAATATCTAAATGAAAATTTGTCTTACTATGTACAAGCTGTCTAAGAGAAAATAGCTCATAAATAGAAATGATTCTGTTAATATTTATGTAATTGAATTATTTATAAAAGTTTAATTATAAACCATTAGGATCTAATGGAATAAATAGCAAATGACTTTGATAGTTGATTAGGTATTTTATGTACAAACTACATGTAGACTGCTTGTAGACTTCCACACTTCATAATTTAATCCACAGCCAATTGCCATCAACACAGGGAAGGACCTGCAAGCTCCAGTGTGGATTCTGCTTTAGGCTTCCAGACTAAAAGCCAGGCCAGTTAGCATGGAATTTCAGGGCTGTGGGAAGCAAAGCAATAGAATCTACATGGGCCTATGGACTATGGAACTAGAAGCTAACAACTTGGTGTTGTGGTAAGCCACTCTATGTGTAGCACACAGCTCTGCAGTAATAGAATCAGGGCTTCCTAGGTTCCTGATGACCTTAAAGCAATTACCTTTCCAACCTAGCCCATATTTCTCCACAAAAGACACTATCAGATGACTAGAAGTCCTGAGCTTCAGGAGGGGAGCCTATTTAAGGCTGTTAACTAACTTATGGTACAGTTTTCCCAGGTTATCTCCTAATCAAGGTGAAGAGAGTGGTAAGATTATATTTCTTTCTGTTTTACTTCGATGAAAAATGAAAATTAGCATACTCTGAAATGACAATAGTATTTTAAAATAGTCATTTAAGTTTTTCAATAATCTGAGTTACGTCATTGAAAATGTAGTCTTAGAAATTTTATTAGCATGATTTGTAAAAAAATGTTAGACTAATATGAACAATATATTACAAATGAGTTATACTAATACCTTTGATTTATATAAGTATACATCTAAATTGCCTTAACTTAATACTCTTAACTATAATACAAACAAGGAGTGGAATAACCAGTCATTTTCTATCTAGTTTACTGAGCTAAGCACTAGCACTAATAGCATGATGAATATACACAGTTTGGAGAGCTATTATAAATAATAAACACATAGGTAGAGAGAAATCGTGGCATTTCCTTTTTGTTGATTTTTTCACTCTAGGTAAGCTTGTGGTAATGAGATCATGCTGATACTGTAATGAATAAATCTCTGGCAACCCAGACCATTGATCTGAAGATAATCACTAAAAGAAATGGTTTTTTTTTAATAAAAAATATATTAATAAAGCATTTGTTGTCACTATGTGTCAAATACTTGATATAAACAATTTAAATGGGAGAACGATTTATTTTGCTTAAAATTTCCAAGGTACCAGTCAATCATGGTTTGCAACTGAAAACCAAACCAGAAGCAGAAAAGAATAGCAACCGGAAGTTCCCAAGGTCTTCTCCTTAGTGACCTTCTTCCTCCAACTAGATAGTACATCCCATGATCCTTCAACCTTAGTACATTTACTCAAGTTTGAATCCATCAATAGAGTCAGCTTTTCATCAGGTTAGAGCTCTCAAATGCTAAGTGTCTCTGGAAACACCATTACAGACACAAAATAACCCAAGCCAACCATATCATCTCTTAACACAAATTATCCACACTGCCCATCAAAAAGGTGATGGTCTTTTCTCTTTGGTTTGAAATTTATTTTTATTTTATGTGTAAATATTTTGCCTGTGTGTGTACAATGTATGGAGTTGCCAAATGAGCCAAATGAATTCATCACATCCTCTGCAATAGAGATAGACAGGTGGCCGAGAGCAGTCTTGTGGATGCTGGGACTCAATTCTAGAGCTTTTTGCAAAAGCACCAAGTTTTCTTGAATTGAATGAACAGAATTATCCATCTGACTAACACACACACCATTACTTTTTAATACAAACAAACAAATGATTATTAAATAAACGATTATGTCTAAAGCTTTGTGTTTTGAAAGGCATTTAATAAGAAAAGAAACTGAAGGCCATTCAGTGGAGTAGAAATTACAAGGTCCAGATAATATAGACATATTTATTCATAAAACAAGCCTAGAAATGGAGTAAAGTATGTGTACAAAAGTGCAAACAATGGTCTATGGTGAGGCAATGATGAAACAATAGTGACTGTAGTTTTTTAAAGTTGGACATTATTGGCCCTTCCCATGTTCCACATCCTCTGTCTTTGAATCTACCCATTAAGCACAGCTGGTGTCAAAGAGTACAGCCTGGCCTGTCATGGCCAGTGGGCACTCATGCTAAGCTATTCAAATCACCAGGAAACTTAAATATTCATGGTAAACTGAAGTATAGGTTAGCCATTTTTCTACGGCATGCATTTGTTGTATATGAAAGCAGTGAGTGTAAATTTAAAGAGAAAGGAAGTAACATTGACAAATGAGCATCCTCTGGCCTTTCCACTGTGGGTTTTAGGAGCGACTACTTCTGTGTACCTCAGGCCATTTCAGTGAGCTGATACTTCATATACCCAAACAATCCACATTAAGAATAATAGATAATCTTGCTTTCAGGTATGTTCTCACTATCCAAATTTTATACTTAATATATATCTTTATAATTAAAAGAATTTATCATTATAAAGCCTGTAAAATATGCAATTAAAACCGAACAAAATATTGCTAGTGCATCAAAGGGGAAACTTATATTCATTCTCCTAATGATCTAAATCACAGAAGAGTTGAAGTGGCTTAAAGTGGACTACACAGTCTATAGAGAAAGGCAATTTCAATTTCGTGGACTAGAAATCAATTCAAGTGTATGTACCATAGATTACACACCTGGAAAGGACAAAGAAATCACAGCAATTGAACATCAACTTAGACTGTGCGTTTTTTAGTAGCCAAATGTGAAAGAGCATAATGAGGTGACTTTCTGTTCACTGTGGGATTCAAGGAAGCACCTTGATCCTTTAGAAGACTCATTTCCGTCCTGGTTACTAAGTCGGAATTGAACCTGTTCCACGTATATCATTATAGAATTATTGACTTGAGCATGTGAGCATTTGAAAGTTAAAGAGAAAATGCAGGTGTCATTTTGCCCCTTGAAATCAGTTTCTTAGCAAGGCGAAGCCACATACCTTGGGTCACAAAGAAAAGAGTTTTTGTCAATAGTAAACAAATGATTTCTTTTAGGGCTAATGATTCACAGATATTTAAATACAATTTTGGGCATCATCATCAGTATAATAAAAGTGAGTAAGTTTAGTCTGTGGTTGAAGAGGTGCTTACTGGCATGCAGTTTTCTCAAAAATATACTTGGATGCTTGAATTCTCAACTTAATGGATCATATTATTATCAAATAAGCCATGATTATTTCAGTGAGAATATTGTTCTTAAATACTTTATCTTGTTGGTTACTTTTAGCTGTGGGTTACAAATGACCTCGATTCAGATAGCAAAGTAATATCCATATTACTAAACACATTTAAGAATATTACTGGTATTCTTTCAAAAAAAAAAAAGGATTTCTGCCCTCTCATTTTGAGTGACCCATATATACATAGAAAAACCATAACTCATAACTTAGGGGCTGCTCTGCAGCCAAGAACATCAGATGCTGTGTTCAAATCCCAGACATGGACAGGAAAATCTGGCACAGCTGTAACCCAGTGTTAGAGGCATGGTCGAGATAGAAAGCCTGCTGGTCTCCAGTCTAACTCCTGACTCACTGACAGATCCCATGTCACAGGACAGAGCCTATATCATAGAACACAACACAGCAGGAATGAGTCTAGGCTGTAGCATCCACTCAGGCATACATACAAAAAATAATAACAATAGCAACTCATACCCTTAAAATGTTGATCCATCCCATAAACAACCACCAAACCCAGACACTATTGCAGATGCCAACAAGATTTTGCTGACAGGACCCTGATGTAGCTGTCTCCTGTGAGGCTATGCCAGTGCCTGGCAAATAAAGAAATGGATGCTTATAGCCATCTATTGGATGGAGCACAGGGTCCCCATTGAAAAAGCTAGAGAAAGTACCCAAGGAGTTGAAGGGTCTGTAGCCCTATAGGAGGAGGAACAATATGAACAACTAGTATCCCCAGAGCTCCCTGGGACTAAACACCAATCAAAGAAAACACATGGTGGGACTCGTGTCTCTAGCTGCATTTGTAACAGAGGATGGCCTAGTCAGCCATCAATGAAAGGAGAGGCCCTTGTCCTGTGAAGGCTCTATGTCCCAGTATAGGGGAATGCCAGGACCAGGAAGCAGGAGTGGGTGGGTTGGGGAGCAGAGGCAGGAGGGATGGTATAGGGGATTTTCAGAGAGAAAGCTAGGAAAGTGAACAGCATTTGAAATGTAAATGATGAAAATGTCTAATAAAAATATATTAAAAATGTTGGCTTATGAAAAGTGACTATATGTGATTCATATATTGGAAAAACATATATCAGTGTGAATCCAGGAGAGATATTTTTGGTTTCTTTCTTCATAACATGTAAAATAGTTGGTAAAAAAGTTCTGAAAAATCACATTGATGTACTAAAAAAATAGAAGAGAAAAGACAGTCAGGATATAAAATATGTTTGGATGGACCTTATCTGGATTTATACATAATTTTTTTCTTTGTCCTTTAGCAGGATATTAAGTTTCATTTGAGGGAGTAATAAGTCAGGATTTTCAAGAGCATTTGAAGAAAAACATTTAATTTCTGCTCAACAGAAATTAGCTTCTAGGACTGCCAAAAGCCAAGGGCATGGAGGTAACTTGGCCAAGAGCCCAGAATAATCAATGCCTCGGTCAGTGAAGAGAAGTGTTTAATTATAACACTAATTGTAAAAATTTCGTTTGTCTATACAATTGCCCAGGCAAGGACATAGGCTACCACAGATGACTGAGGTAACTCTATGGTCAAATGAAGAGAAAATATGAGCTATCTGGATGGATGAAAAAAATTTGAATAAATAGATAATAAGAGTAAAAATCAAGTGTAAGCATGAAAACTTGGGAGGACAGAGACAAAAGACTAAGATTAGGTATGGCCTTCATTGACAATTTCACATAAACAATAATAGCAGATGAGAAGGCTCAATGATTAGATCTTTATATACGGTTTTCATGCCAAGGCAAACACTGCAGGAACCCATGACATGATGTTAAAGATTCTTTTAAAACAGGAGGGAAGTCATATGGTGATAAAGTTGGTGAGGAATTGTCATTACATTTTAGGGAGTATGAAGATGACTCAAGAGATAAATTATATGAATATATTTGTAAAATTAGAAAATTTTGGAAAAAATAAAAATAAACTGTCATATGGTCTAACAATTTCCTTTATACTTTACCTATCACATATTAATAGAATATGAATGCTTGTATGTAAGCTTGTATACAGATTCACAGAGCAATAAATATTTCAGTAATGTTTATAACAGCAAAGCTATACTGGGAAAGCTAAGTAATCTAACAAGATGCTATTCATCTTTGCAAGAAAGTGTGTCATGTGTAATGAGATACTTTTAAGCAAACACATGTTAGACATTGTATTTGAAGCAAAAATGTATCTGTATATGTGCATAAATGAAAATCTTAAAATAGATATTCATATTGATACATTAAGACTTTTTAAACTACATTATTTTATTTTAATTGTGTGTGACTGTGTGTGTGTGTGTGTGTGTGTGCATGTGTGTGTGCATGCATGTGCATGTGTGTGCACATGAGTGTGGTGCCTGTGCAGGTCAGAAGAGGTTGGATCTATAGATCTGGAGTTATAGATAGTGATGAGTGATGAGTCTCCTGGTATGCATGATAGGAACTGAACTCAGGTCCTGTGACAGAGCAGTGTATGCTTTTAATCACATATTCAACTCTCCATCACCAAGATATGAAATATATTGAAATATGTATGAACAGCATAAATAGATTGTGAGAAAAAGGCAAAACTTATATCAGTTCTTATTCTGAAAAGTGGGACTGGTAAATGAAAAGAAGATATTCATTTCTTTATATGAATTCATGGAAGACTTCACAGGGTAGGTAAATACCATATATGAACTTTTGTATTATTATAATTAAGATTTTCATTTGGAGTAATATAACCATGTGTACACTTACTACCTATTTCCATTCATAAACTACACAATCCTGGAGGCTTATAAAGTATAATATCATACCCAACATATCTTCCACATTATGTCTTTTATAAGAGTATATAATTTATAATTTTTTGTTGGTGGTGTTTTTTTAAGACAGGGTTTCTCTGTGTAGCACTGGCTGTCCTGAAACTCACTCTGTAGAACAGGCTGATCTCAAACTTAGAAATCCACCTGCCTCTGCCTCTGCCTCTGCCTCTGCCTCTGCCTCTGCCTCTGCCTCTGCCTCTGCCTCTGCCTCTGCCTCTGCCTCTGCCTCTGCCTCTGCCTCTGCCTCTGCCTCTGCCTCTGCCTCTGCCTCTGCCTCTGCCTCTGCCTCTGCCTCCCAAGTGCTGGGATTAAAGGTGTGCACCACTAATGTCCAGCTTATAATTTACAATTTTACATCTTTAAATTCAATTAGATCAAGATAGTAAAATACAATGTTTCAGGTAGGATTGTTGGATGCATACAGAAGATCCAAGTGAACCAGCAAAATAATGCCACAATTAAATACAAAATACAGTATCCCAACACTGGATAAAATATTCCAAAGTCACAAGAAAGAAAACTAAATTTATAACATTTAAAATGAAATTAAAGAAAGCACTTCAAAAGACATGTTGAACAGCTGTCACAGGATTGACAAAATGCCCAGTTGTATGCTCGCATGTATAAACACCCAAAACACCAAATAAAAGCTATATGGAAAACAAAGAAAATATAGGGGCAGATATAAAGGATTGGACCTGCTGAGATACATGGATGAAGATGTGTGAGAATTCTGACAGATTGTGAGAAAACTCCAGGGAAACAAGGCAAATGTCTTGTAACCTCCATGAAATGTGCATTCAAGCCCCTCTCAGGGGTAGTAAGTAGGCGTGGGTTTATTTTATCTGACCTATTATTTTAACACTTAACTCTTAATCTGTGGCCAAATGGGTAGACTATATCACTTCAAAAACGCTTTACCCAAGAAACTAGAAAAGAAACATTGTTTTAAAAGTATCTTGCTCTGCCATGACCTCTCTGTCTTTATTGCATTGCTTATCTTTCCATGTAACTTGTGGTTTTGTTATCTGCTTTAAATTTCCAAGCAGACAGACATCTTTATCTTTTCTTTTCTGCAGATAGGCAAGGACCACATTGTAACCCAATTTGATCTCCAATTTATGAATTTCTGGCTTCATTCTCCCAAATGCCTAAATAGCATATTTTGTTGGCTAGGAACAAAACTCAGTGGTAGAATCCTCAGGGACCTGACACAGGCTCTGGATATTAGAAACAACAATGACACCATTGCATACACTAGCAAGCGTTTGCTGAAAGGACCCTGATATAGCTGTCTCTTGTGAGAATAGACCGGGGCCTAGCAAACACATAAGTGGATGCTCACAGTCAGCTATCGGATGGATCACAGGGCCCCCAATGGAGGAGCTAGAGAAAGTATCCAAGGAGCTAAAGAGATCTGCAACCCTGTAGGTGCAACAACATTATGAACTACCCAGTACCCCAGAGCTCTTGACTCTAGCTACATATGTATCAAAAGATGGCCTAGTCGGCCATCACTGGAAAGAGAGGCCCCTGGGACATGCAAACTTTATATGCCCCAGTACAGGGGAACGCCAGGGCCAAAAAGTGGGAATGGGTGGGTAGGGGAGTAGGGGGGAGGGTATGGTATGGGGGACTTTTGGGATTTGCATTGGAAATGTAATTGAGGAAAATACGTAATAAAAAATATTTTAAAAAAATTTAAAAAAAAAAGAAACAATAGTGAAAGAAAGACACACTGTAATTCTACTGGTGGTGACCCAAGAGACTCCAATCAAAAAACAAAACAAAACAAAACAAAACAAACAAACAAACAAACAAACGGTGTCCTTTTGTTTTTCCTTTAAATTAGAAAAGTGCCACGCACTCTGGTCGAGTCAGCTTGACAAGCCGAGAGGCTTGTCACGAGGCAAAAGTGTTTCACAGAAACTCACTCCTGGAGTCTGGCGTTCTCTCTAACCCATACATTAATTTTCCATTCCCACATTAGTCTAGTGTATGGATCCATGTGCTATCTTTTAGTATTATCCTATTATAAGTGCCTTTTAAGATTAAATTCTGATATAACTAAAGCCTTCGCCAGCATTCCAACAGTCCTAGAAAGTCTTTAAGCAGACCATGGGAATTCAGTGACATTCAGAATTGCCTCTGGCATTACACTATCACTTTGAATAAAAGCTAAGTCACTGCCCCACACAGGAATTTACCATCACCAAGAAAGAAGGAAGTTTCAGACCTAAGGAGAAACCAGAGTAGATACTTAGAACTATAGATAGCTGAGTTACACCCATACACACGTATTTACAATGGCCTAAGGGAAAGGTAGACTATACAATAGACTAAAATAAGAAGTATGGCAAGGGCACAAAGCCCTTGACCCTGGCTTCTAAGATATAGTGAATCTTAGGTGGAGCCCTTGTTGATCCCAGTTGTTAACAATGAATTCTATCCCAGGTGGTTCCCGTTAGACCTTCTGTGTTTACATTCCTCTGTTTTATGTACAAATCCAGTAACCTCTTTGTACCTTGCAAGTATGTCACCCAACTTCCTTATTGTCTTCTGTATAAAAAGTTTGATGCTCAATTTGACAAATTACATTCAGATTCTACACAACCTCTCCTATGTACATCTGTCTGTCAATTCATCTGACTCTTTGCCCACCCGCAACTAGAGACCCGTTCCATGCAGACAAAGGCGCCCAGAGAGTCTGCGGCAGAAAACAAGTCTATGACTTGGAAAATGTGAACAAGAATGTCTAAATATTATAAATAAATTGCTAACATATTAACATTGAAGTGATTCTTAAGAGAGAGCTTCAGCAAATAACACAGAGAAACATGATATATTAAAGAATCAGAGTGAGCAGCACTGGAAGGAGTGTCAGGCGATTCTGTTGATGTTTGCAGGGCCACATATTCCCACGTGACCTCCCATCAAGGCTCCAGAGCCAGTCTTCTGTGAAACTACAGTTGCCCCAATGCCAAGAAAAAAGTTCTTGTTATATGAGAAGTGGAGAAACTTAAGTTAAATACATGATGGTGACTAACCTCAGGTGTTAAATAGACCTACTTTGTTTTTTTTTTAATTAGGTTTTTTTCTTCATTTACATTTCAAATGCTATCCCACAAGTCCCCCATGCCCTCCCCCACCCACTCCCCTACCCACCCACTCCCACTTCTTGGCCCTGGCATTCCCCTGTACTGAGGCATATAAAGTTTGCACAACCAATGGGCCTCTCTTTCCACTGATGGCCGACTAGGGCATCTTCTGATACATATGCAGCTAGAGACCGGAGCTCAGGGGGGTACTGGTTAGTTCATATTGTTGTTCCACCTAAAGGGTTGCAGATACCCCCAGCTCCTTGGGTACTTTCTCTAGCTCCTCCATTGGGGGCCCTGTGATCCATCCAATCAATGACTGTGAACATTCACTTCTGTGTTTGCTAGTCCCCAGCATAGTCTCACAAGAGACAGCTATATCTGGGTCCTTTCATCAAAATCTTGCTAGTGTATGCAATGGTGTCAGCGTTTGCAAGCTGATTATGGGATGGATCCCCAGATATGGCAGTCTCTAGATGGTCCATCCTTTGGTCTCACCTCCAAACTTTGTCTCTGCAACTCCTTCCATGGGTGTTTTGTTTCCAATTCTAAGAAGGGGCAAAGTGTCCACACTTTGGTTTTCTTTCTTCTTGAGTTTCATGTGTTTTGCAAATTGTACCTTCATATCTTGGGTATTCTAAGTTTCTGGGACCTACTTCTTAACGAGCAATGAGCCGTCTGACAACAGGAGAAAGGGTCTTTCTCATATACAAACATATGCAGCCATAGATGACAGAGAAATCTATCTTACATCAACTATTTAGCCCAGACTATGGCCCTTTGGGAGAATGGTGAAAGAGCATCCTGTAAACTCACAAGAGGTAAATTATAGGACAGAGCTTATGGTATGAAGTTGGTAACTTCAAAAGGATATAGGGAGAGCCATCAACACTTTAAATGGACTCAGAATCCCAACCTAAAACATGAAGGTCATAGTTTACTTCTACTTTAGTTTGGTTTGATAAGTGACATGAAATATATTCCTTTAGTCTGATTCCATTAAAGGAATTAATAACTTGCCAATCTGAGAACAACCAACAAGAACCACAAGAGTCATCGTCTACTGAAGTGTACATTGCGGACCTCTTAGAACCATCAGGCACAAGTTGGCAAACTTTGGCCAAGTGTGTGCTCTTTGTCACATTTCTGATAACACAGAATATATAACACAGTAAGTGAGATATACATCATTTGTACCAGAAAAACAAGAATTAACCTCTAAATAATGAAGGTGAATAATTAACTGCCAGACTCAGGGATAGTTCTAGAAAGCTCTGAGGGGGTGCTGGTGATGCGAGTGAGTAGGGGGACAAAGAAGATAGCTAGTCTTGATGATTATGATGATGATGATGATGATGATGATGATGATGACGACAATAATGACAAAAACAACAATGACTACAATGATTCTGATGGTGTTAAATTCAGAAATTCTGTCGTTTAATAACAAATGAAGTATGGATGGCTCTTATCTTGGGTCTTCCAATAATTAGAGGCCAGAAAGAAACAACAAACAAATCATTATGAGGAAAAATGAAGTAGAATGTAATAGTTGACCTTTGTTTTTGTTTTGTTTTGCTTTCATTAGTTTATGTTATTCATTTTAAGTCCCCATTGCAGGACCCCTTCCTCCTTTCTTCCCAGTCCTCTCTTACAAATCCTTCCCCACTTTGTCCCCTCCCTGCTTTCCTCAGAAAAGGGGAAATTCCGCTTGAGTTCCACCCTGTCCTGGTACATCCAGTCCCAGCAGGACTAAGCTAATCCCCCCATTGATGCCCAACCAGGCAATCCAGGTAAAGGAAGGGGATCCAAAGGCAGGCAACATAGTCTTAAACACCCCCACCCCACCCTCATCTCCGCTCTAATTCTTAGGGAACCTACATGGGGAGCAAGCTGCACATCTGCTCCAAATGTGCAGTGGGCCAAGGTCCAACCCCTGAATGTTGTTGGTTCAGTCTCTGTGAGGCCCCATGGACCCAGATGAGATGACTCTGTGGGTCTTCTTCTGGTGTCCTTGACCTCTCCAACTTGCTCCATTCTATCCCCCACTCTGCCACAAGATTCCCTGAGCTCTGTGTATGTTTGACTCTGGGTCTCTGCATCTGTTCCCATCAGCTTCTGGATAAACCCTCTCAGGAGACAGTTATACTAGATTTTTATCTGCAAGTAATATCATAATTAGTGTCAGGAATTGGCTCTCTCCCTTGGAATAGGTCTCAAGTTTGGTCAGTCATTTGCCAGCAAACAGATGGAACTAGAAAATATCATTCTCCGTGAGTTAACCCACACCCAGAAAGATACATATGGTATGTACTAACTTATAAGTGGACATTAGCCATACAGTTTAGGAGAATTATGTTACAACCCACAGACTCAAAGAAACAATGATAAGCAGGGCCCAAGGGAAGATGGGTGAATCTGACTCAGAAGGGGAAACAAAGTAGTCATTGGAAGTGGATGGAGAGAGGGAACTGGGTAAGAGAGGGGGTGAAGAAGGCAACTGGGGGGGTGGTAAGTGTGGGTAAGGGGTGGGTGAGGGCTGGGTATGAGAATAAAATCAGTGTGAAGGGCCTCTCTGGGACTAGCTGGAGACCTGGGTCATAGGAGGCACCCGGGAGTCTGTGGGGGTGAACAACCTTAGTGGAGATTCCTACCAGCAGAGGATATGGATACTGAAATGGCCAATTACAGTGGAGAGAGGGGGCATCAACCCACCCACAAAACTTCAACTCAAATTTTGTCCTCCCTACAAGATGTACAGGGATAAAGATGGAGCAGAGTCTCAGGGAATAGTTGACTTTTCTAAGTCAGGTGTTAACCTCTGTACCTCAGATTTAAATAGGCCACCACTGTTTTAGTCAGACGTCAGTGATAAAATGGCCCATTTCATGGGTACTATTAGTACTAGAGGGAGGTTATAAAAGGCTTCATAAGGGAACTGTATGAACTCTGAGATCATGTGGATTACAAGGACAGACCTCTGGCTGAGAAGGGGAAGAGTTCTTCCTGTAGAACAGACTTAGGAGAAGTGCAGTATCTTGCCTAATGACCTACTGCTATCAGATGAACGTGTGTCAACACAAGCTTAAGAGGAAAGAGCAACAAGTAGCAGTAATACTATCTGCTGCTGTTGTGCTGCTGCTGTTGCTGTGCTGCTGCTGTGCTGCTGTGCTGCTGCTGCTGCTGCTGTGCTGCTGTGCTGCTGCTGCTGTGCTGCTGCTGCTGTGCTACTGCTGCTGTGCTGTTATTGTGCTGCTGTGCTGCTGTGCTGCTGTGCTGCTGCTGCTGCTGATTATAATATAGAATCTTCAGCACCATTTTAGTAAAAGTGACTAGGTTTTCAGCTGCTAGCTGAGAAGTGATCAGTTATATCTTTCCTTTGACTCAGTTTACCTTCATGCCTAGATAATTGGCCATATGGAAAACCTTAGATTACTACTCAGACATAATTTGAAATAATATTCTCTATTCTTTTTATTATTTTGAGATACATTTTTCTTAGTTCCCAAATTTCTGTGGTTGTTTTATAAATGCCGGGTATAATATATAATTTTAATTTTAATTGCCATTAAGTGATAATATTAGAAAACAGTAAGTTAAATCAAATAAAGTACCAGTAATAGAAAGAAAGATGTATGTGTGCTATTTGGTGTTCAGGATACTGCTAGGTATAAATCGAGATCCCTTCTCCTTGAGCTGTTTTGCTACGTTGTACATCAATACTTCCATCAGTTTGTATCTCTGATATTGCTTTCCGCTGTGCACTTTCTTTGTAACAAAATGTGAACCTTTCTCTTCATTTTGTCTCCATCAAGATTCCGCTTGGGGTCTCTTCCAGGGAAGTTTATTTGTATTCTTATTAATCACTTGTATTTTACCCTCTTCCTCACACATGGATCTAGTCACATGGTATTGATGATGCACACACGCCTCTGTTTGTAAGATAATGGTAAAGATGAGGATTCTATCCATTTCCTATCTCCTGGCCCAAATACTTGGTAGATTAAATTTAACCATTGAATTTAGTTTTTTCCTGTGTGCAGCCACTAGGTGTCAGTGTTAATCACTGGGATGCTGTTGGATAGTTCTATCAAGTCTTACAAGCAATTTTTACATTAGCTTTGTAAGTCACGTTAGCATATTTTGGAAGGGCAAAATGTGAACTGATTTAACCTCACTTTACAAAATGATAGCTGTATCTGACAAGGGATTAATGTATCCCTGATAGTGGCAAATGGTGATTGATTACAGGGTGCCTCTGCTCCATGGGGAGGTTATGCAATATATAAAATAAGTTCCAAATTTCCAAGCTCAGGTGCATCAGGTTATGATTTCTGAAAACAGTGTGTCCCAGGAGATTTGGATTCAGAGCTCTTTCCAGGACCAGCAGTTCCCTTGTTACTTTGTGGGGGATATGTGATAAAAAGGCATTTGTGAAGTTGCAATGTATTCATGTAATGATATTTCTAACCTCCAACAATGCATCCAGTTATGCAACCAGGTATGTCACTACAAACAATAAAAATTTGCCTTTCATCATAGGTATTAGTAAAAAAAAGTCTTAAACTTTGAAAACCTGTGACTTCTTTGCTTTATAAATGTACTGATCTTAAAGAGTGGCCTCTTCACGTGTATATTACTTAATTTTTTATGGATTAATTTTGATTTTCTTAAAAAACATGAATTCTAATATAACTTCTAGTTCTTACTGTGCTGTCCATCCTCTTGTTGACACATTTAAATCATATGTAAATGCATTGATCCCATTTCAGCATTTTATATTAGACATTTCATTTTTATAATTTTATAAATATGCTGTGTAGTGTTTAATCTGGATCCTCATATGAAATCTCAGCAAAACATGGACTCAAGATAGAACCATTTCAAAGGTAAGTCCTATTTTTTTCTCTTCCAAATTATATGAATCTGAGAGACGTGAAAAAGCTTTCAACATGCCACCTGCTGGATGGTCTCTGGTAATAAATTCTCTTGTTGTTGATACATGGGATTGCAGTCTCACATGTTTTATGCTCTCTCAAATCTGTTGCCTAATTTGTTCATTTGACCGTAAGCCCCAGTGAGGAACCCGGGTGAAATTCTCAGGATTTACTGGACAGTTTACTTGAGTTGTCAGTGAATATGCATCTTAGCCTTAGACAATTTGCAGATAGTTTATCATGTTGATAATCCTCTTTGCCTTCTCTATATTTTATGAAAAGAGGAACAGATTATTCATATTTCTGCCTGGTTATGTCTGTGCCATATGCTCATAATAGTGACACACTCACTGCATATGCTGTAATATGTTTTGTGTTGCTTATTTTCCTTTTTAAAAATATTTTATTGAATATTTTATGTATTTACATTTCAAATGTGATCCCCTTTTCCTGTTCCACCTCTGCAACTCCTGTCTCCTACCCCCTCCCCCTACTTCTATGAGGATGCTCCCTCTTCCACCCAATCCCACCTCACCACCCTGGCATTCCCCTACACTGGGGAATTGAGCCTTCACATGACAAAGGGTTTCTCTTCCTATTGATGGGAGACAATGTTATCCTCTGCTACATATGCAGGTGAATTCATGGTGGCTTTTGCTACCTTGAAGTCTCCATTTCACTCGGCTTGGCTCAGACAATTTAATAATTATCTTAAAAATATTTTTCTCAACTGCCTGAACCCATCCAACTTTAATAAATTGCATTATTTTTTCTAGCTTCATAACAAGTTGTGTATTCTAGCTTCCTTCCTAAAAATCTCTTGTACCTGAGCCTTAAAAACATCGACACAAACGTTGGATATAGAAGCCATAAGAGGAGGGAAGGAAACATATGTTTATGATTAAGAACACAGACTCTGGAGCCTGCGAATTCTATTTCTGTGTTTTACTGGCCCTGGGATGATTAGTTAACCTTTCCATGCCATTTTCTGATCTATAAAAGCAGAAGTAATGACAATGTATTCCCCATATGATTTAATATTGTTTAAACATTTGAAATTAAACCTGGCTCACAAGAAGTCCTATGACCATGTTACTTAAGATTTTATTATATGCAGAGACACAGATATGATAGTTATAAATGGTGAATTCTGAAAGTTAAGAGTCTGACCTAAAGTCTCCGGTATGTTCTTTCTGAACTATGTGCCCTTTAAAACATGGTTAAACTTTCTCTACTGCCAATTTCCTTCTTTGTTTTAACAAATGGTGAGTAATGAAAAACTTAATATTGCTTGTGAACATGGTGTGGTAGATGGTGAATGCCAAAAAATATTAATAATTTTGTGATGAATTGGAATTAGAAAAGTTTCAAATATGTTTTCTATAATTCTGAGAAGGGAAATATGTTGATTTTTATCTCATGAGAGAAGACAGGGTAAAGCTGGAAGACAGATCAAAATAGATATGGATTAAATATTTCTGAGTAGAGATTTCAACTAGGAATTGAACATGCATCTTACAAAAGTGGTCTTATCTAAATTTAAAAAAAAATTGTAGAAACCATCACCATAGTAATGATATTTTCAGCCACAAGAGAAAAAAACAAACAAACAAACAAAAAACAGTCCTCTGATGATAAAATGGAGGTTGGAGAAGTGAAAGGATTGTTTTGTGTTATCTTGGGGAATTCTGAATTTTGAAGTTAAATTGAGAAGACAGAACCAGCAAATGAGACAGAAAACCTGACGGTAGCAGGTACACAAATAGGTAAGCAAGAAAGCCAGGCAGGCGTGGAACCCTAGAGCCTACAGAAGGGCAATGCTTTTGCGGAAAAGAGAAGTGGTATTTGTCAAAAGCTCCTTTGCAGGCAATCTTAATGGGAGCGCAAAAGTTCTCCTTGTGTTTCATCACTTAAAGTTTGACAGCTGGTTTGGGGAGATTGATGGTGATGGAAGTTAATTTGAAAAAGAAAGTAAGGAAGTGGGCATAGTGACTTGGAGCATTTTAGTGTGATTGACTGAGAAAGGAAGCAGACAAATTCAGATTATAACTGGCCAGAAATTATGAACTGAGGCATAAAGCTTTGAATGCAAATTCTGCTACAATATATGTGTAAACTGCTGCATGGCTAAAAACACAACAGTAAAGAAATACAGCATTTCAAAAGCAGAGGAGATTGGCTATGAATAATATGTGGAATAAATTGCCACTGGCGGCTGGGACAGAGATTTCTTTACTAGGAAAGGTAAGATATTGAGTTCAAATACTGTTAGTTTATAGATTTGGAGATGGGTATAAAATCAGACTCGAATTTGCTGGTCTTGGGGTTGCCATCCTACAGTCAAAAACTTTGACCCTGATTTGTTCCTATCTAAAAGAACTGCGGGGACAAAGATGGAGAAGAAACTGAGGGAAAGGAAAGGCATTCAGTAGAGTGACCATCCCAAATTGGGATCCAGCTCAAGGGGAAGTCTGGGGCCCTGATATTATTACTGATGCTATGGTGTGCTCACAAACAGGAGCCTAGCATAGTTGTCCTCAGAGAGGCCCAACAAGCAGCTGAAAGAGTCAGATGCAGATAACTTACACCCAGCCAATGGACTTCAGCCTGTGGGGATGAATTAGGGAAAAGGAGGAAGAAACTGAGGAGGAGGGTGAACCAATAGGATGACCAGCAGTCTCAAATAACCTGGACCCCTGAGATCTCTCAGATCACCAACCAAGCAGCATTTTGAGGCCCACCAACACAAATACAGAGGACTGCTGGCTGGGCTCAGTGAAAGAGGATGCACCTAAGCCTGAGAGGCTGCAGGTCCCAGGGAGTGGTGAGGTTTAGTGAGGTGGTGATAGGGGCATCCTCTTGGAGATGGGGTAGGTGGAATGTGATGAGGAACAATCAGAAGGTGGACCGGGAGAGGGATAATGACTGGACTGTAAAAAAAGATTAAAAAATAATAATTTTTAAAAATTGCTGGTCTTTAATATTGATTGACTGATTGATATAATGTTACTAGTTAATAGGAGAATAAAATACTCACAGAAGCAAATATGGAGATAAAGTTTAGAGCAGAGACTAAAGGAAAGGCCATTCAGAGACTGTCCCACCTGGGGATTCATCCCATATACAGTCACCAGAGACTATTGTGAATGCCAAGAAGTACATGCTGAAAGGAGCCTGATATGGCTGTCTCCTGAGAGGCCCTGCCAGAGCCTTACAAATACAGAGGCAGATGTTAGCAGCCAACCATTGTACAGAGCACAGGGTCTCTAATAGAAGAGTTAAAGAAGGGACTGAAGGAGTTGAAGGAGTTTGTAACCCCATTGGAAGAACAATATCAACCAACCAGAACCCCCCAGTGACTAAACGATCATCAAAGGAATACACATGGCTCCAGCTGCATATGTAGCAGAGAATGGCATTGTCATGCCTCAATGGAAGGAGAGGTCCTTGGTCCAATAAAGGCTTGATAGATGCCTCAGTGTAGGGGAATCGAGGGCAAGGAGGGAGTGGGTAGCTGGGTAGAGGAACGCCTTCATAGAAGCAGGGGGAAGGAGGACATGATAGGGTGTTTCTGGGAGGGAGGGAAACCAGGAAAGGGTATAACATTTGAAATGTAAATAAAGAAAATATCCAATAAAAATAATTGGAAAAAAAGGAGCATAAATCACTTAAGGTTTCATTTTTTTCTCTTTTCATTTTTTTATTAGATATTTTCTTCATTTACATTTCAAATGCTATCCTGAAAGTATCCTATACCCTTCCCCTGCTCTGCTCCCCAACCCACCCACTCCTGCTTCCTGGCCCTGGCATTCTCCTGTACTGGGGCATATAACTAAAGACCAAGTGCCTGCCCTCCTCTGCTACATATGCAGCTAGAGACACAAGCTCTGGTGGGTACTGGCTAGTTCATATTGTTGTTCCTCCTATAGTGTTGCAGACCCCTTTAGCTCCTTGGGTACTTTCGCCAGCTCCTTCATTGGGGTCCCTGTGTTCCATCCAATAGGTGACAGTGAGCATCCACTTCTGTATTAGCCAGGCACTGGCATAGCCTCACAAGAAACAGCTATATCAGGGTCCTGTCAGCAAAATCTTGCTGGCATATGAAATAGTGTCTAGGTTTGGTGGTTGTTTATGGGATGGATCCCCAGGTTGGGCAGTTTCTGGAACTTAAAGTTTTATAACAGTAAGAGTGCAGTAGAAGGGGTTGACCACACAGGTGCTGAAGGTGTAGAGCCCCTCATTCAGGACACTGAGATGACAGAGATTATCAATCTGAGATTGGTGGGTGATGGAAGAGTGGGTGTTACTGACCATAAGAGCTGAAGTTACCTCCTTGATGCTGGAAATGGAGAGATGGAGTAGGCATTCACAGGGAAAGTTGAGCATGCTCCTGCTACTAGAATCATTTCATTGCACTTAGATAAAAGGGAGAGAATGAGCGGAACCTTGGATTTCCTCCTGATATCTCAAATTCTCCCATCAGGACCACCATGCCTCAACTGGAAAACCCTGCAGACAACGGGCTGAGAAAGGAGAGTGGAATACTTGAGCATCACAAGCAATTTTTTTATGAAATAAAAAGTCCTGAGTGAAGATCAGGAAGGAGATGAAGTCAGAAGCAAACTGGACAAGATGTCTACATGGAAACAGTGACCTAATTGCTCTCAATTGAGAAAAATAATGATGAAGCAAAGAGGGAAGTTCAAGTATGAGAAAATCTCTTGTATGGTTCTTCTGAAGTAGTGAGTAAACAACAGACAAACAAGATGAGGACAAGTATTTAACTTATGTGTCATTGCTGTATTTCTGGCCAAGAATAAAATACTGAAATTATAATTTTCAGATTAAAAATTAAAATTGGAACCATTTTATGACTTGCATTAATTATTTTCTTATCCAATGTAAAAAATATATAATTACTAAGTATACTTTGACAATTTAGTAAGGAACTATTAGATAACTTTGCTGTTATATTAATGTTCAGCAGAATAGAGAATTATTGAATGATTTTCTTACAATGAAAGTCAATAAGTAGACTTCAAATGATATTATTGTTCTAAATTTAATCACAGCTTAAGGTATTGTTTGCATTCAATTAGCTGAGAAATGAAAGTTTTGTTCATATGTCTAGAAATAACTGGGCTATTGTGGTCAGACTAATAATAACTATATTTGATTGATACCCTTATATAATGAACATTATCCATTGGTGTTTTGCTGATATATAATGGGAGCCTATAGCCTTTACTTCCTGGACTGTTCACACTCATCACAGTAATCAACCTTCCCCATCTCAAATGCTTGACAAGGGACCTTCAGATTAGAAGTCTACTTACTGAGAACATAAGTTTAAACTGAAGTAAATATACTTTCTTGGGACACTTATCAAGGACACAATGAAACCAGATAAAATATCCTTGTCCCACCAAAGTGACATCTTCTCTTTCAATATAGCTTAGCATGTCCCCTCCTACCTTATATAATCACACAAAATAGGTATGCAAATCAAACATTTATTGATAATAAATCATATTGAGGACTAATTTTTAAAAATCTTTGGTATTCATAAACTTTTATGCATTTCATTTTTTATTTATTATATTAGTTCTTTGCTGTATATGTGTTGGGGGCCTCATATCAGCTGGTGTATACTACCTGGTTGGTGGTTTAGTGTCTGGGAGATCTCCGGGTCTAGGTTAATTGAGACTGCTGGTCCTCCTACAGGGTCGCCCTCCTCCTCAGCTTCTTCCAGCTTTTTCCTAATTCAACCACAGGGGTCACCTGCTTCTGTTCATTGGTTGGGTGCCAGTATCTGCATCTGACTCTTTCAGCTGCTTATTTGGTCTTTCAGAGGGCAACCATGCTAGGCCCCTTTTTGTGAGCACTCCATAGCCTCAGTAATAGTGTCAGGTCTTGGGGCCTCCCCTTGAGCTGGATCCCACTTTGGGCCTGTTGCTGCATCTCCTTTTCCTCGGGCTCTTCTCCATTTTTGTCCTTGCCGTTCTTTCAGACAGGTGCAGTTCTGGGTCAGAGTTTTTGACTGTGGGACAGCAACCCCTCCCTCATTTGATGCCCTGTCTTTGTACTGGAGCATTTCATTTTAAAAATAAAAACAAATACACATATGGATGGTTGTTTACTTTTCCATAAAGAATTAAATCTTGAGTGAATATTCAATATCATAAGACACAGGTTCTTTGGGTTTCTCAGAGTTCATGGGTACTGTTTATTGATTTTATAATCATCAGTGCTGAGAAATGCCATCTTGTATAAATCACAGTGCAAAAACATATGTTTGGGGCCTTTTCAGAAACTGTTGGAAATATTCCTAATAATAAGCCCGAATGCATCTAATGATTGATGTATTTATGCAACTCAAGTCAGCAACTTGAACAACAACTTTTAAAAATCAAACATTATAACATAATACCATCTGGAATATACAGTGTGATACCTGCTTTCTTAGGAATGATTCTTGACAAGTACTGAAAGTCTTAGCTTCTGTAATTTAAAACATGTTTACATAAGAGTAAAAAGAAGAAGAAAAACACTGCAGTTTGTAACGCACGAAGTCTTGAATATGAGCGGGCTGTCGTAGAAAGGTTTCACCAGCGTCTCATGATGCATAGGTTGCGTGTTCAAAACCAAGGCTGCAGTGAAGTCTGCAGACGGGCTGTGGGTGAGGCCGATCAGAAGCAACTCACATTCATCATCCATTTGAATTTGAGTTAATGCTTGGTCATTGTTCATCCAGTTTGTGTTGGTTTTTTTTCTTACATTTTCAAATTTGCTCCACCTTCACAGTCAGACTGCGATACAGACTATCACACTTTGTCTTATTCTTTTTCTTTATGGCCATTCTTTCTTTAAAATCACCAACAAACGGTCTTAGGGTAAACAGACTAAATTGATGTTTCTATGAATTGATCTCTTTTTAAATATCATGAACTGGAGGTGCTTATTTTTCAAAAGCTGCTTCCCTTCCCTTACTTCAGAGTTCATTGGTGGGAAGCAGGGGTGGGGGTGGGGGTGGGGGTGGGGAGAGGTCATTGCTGTTAGCTCCGTGTTTTGCAAAACATGATCATTTTCTGGTATCTTAATCTCACTAAAGTGAAAAACACTTTAATCACTAAATTACAAACACTGAGCTCGAGTGTGTGTGTTTTGCATTTCTGTACTGTGTGGGGTGTATGTCTGAGGTGTGTGTATACATGGGCGTGCAGGTGTATATGTGGATGATGTTCAGTAACTTTTGGACCTCTAATTTCAACGTGATTGACAACCTTATTTGTACCTTATAGAGGACAAAAGCCTCTTTTCTGATCATTTTGATTCATTCCCAGAAATTGGCTTTTATTCAGTGAAATATTTGGTGATATTGCCCTGTGCACGGGGTATAATTAAAACTGCTAAAATATGTATGACTTCAGAAAATAAAGCCACATAGAGATTGTCCTGGTAGAAATTTTGGCTGGGTGAATTTATACACTGCTCTCCCATAACAGAAAGGATCTATTCTTAGTTCTATCATCTCTCTTGATCATAACCTTGGAGACAATTTAATTTCTCAGCAAATGTAAGTAGCAGTTGGACACAACAAAGCCTTTTCAATGACAATCAAACACTATCCCTGATCAAGCTGCTTCTTTTGGGGCCATTCATATTAAACAGAGGGTTTTTATGAGCAGGGCCCATTGAGGTTGAAATTGAGAAAAGGATCCAGGCTTAGTTTCTGAACCAAATCTACAGGAAAAAGCCTCATGGAAGGGTGTATAGCTCTCCTATAGAGTAATTCCTTATTACTTAGCCTAAGGAAATTGGTGTTTATAAGATAGTCAACATTCAACTTTTCATTTCTATAAATAAAATTAGAAACAAATCTGTGGACATTATTTTTTAGTATTCCTGGCTAATCATTCAAAATAAAGAATGGATCAAGAATTAATATTTATGGCCACAAATAACCATAAAACCGTGCTACACAAGGATCTGCCTAATTTTTAACCTTGTAAATACATATAAGCCTTGCTCAGAAACATTTTTTAACCGCATGTGTAAAATCCAGACATAAACCACAGTCCTGACTCGAGGCATTTCCCAGAATCCACTTATATGTTATTTGCACTGGCCTGTCCTCACTTCTGATTACAAATAGAACTTTTCAGTATCACACCAAGGTTCCAAGGTTTTATGCACTTCTCATTATGCTTGTTCTGGCTTAGTGGCTTTCGGTCCACTCTTGGCTTGTATTATTAAGTTTGCTTTTATCCCAAACTCCATTAAACATCCATTCTATTAGGACCATGAACATTTAAGTGTGAGACATCAGAAAAGCCGAACCTTTTCATGCAAAGGGTGATGGAAAGCACAAGCAAGGAAAATGAAAAGAAACAGACATCACAAGACGTTTCCTAGAAAAGGTGGCAGCACAGTGTTCTCTCATTGTTTGGTTTAGGTGTGTTAGACAAAGTGGGAATTAAATTTAAAAATACATAATTGACTACTGCTTCTACAGATGTATGACATTGATCTACTCTGATCATCTGCTAAGAGGTTTGTCATCTCAATGCACAGCGCTCTTTTATATGCATACATGCTTTAAATGTATTTAGTACATATTATTGATGCATTGGCTCTGAACTTAACAATAAACCACATTATAATCTGAGCTTAAATGAAGTTTGTGGCACAGGTATTTCTATATGAGATGCCATGTTTGGCTTCATGTAGGTCATACACTACATAGTACTTTAGGTTTTACATGTGTAGACTCCATACATGCACACTAAAAGAGATACTTAACACAGGAAAAAAGAATATTTCACAACATGAAAGGTGAAATACGATGGAAGAAATGTCTATGCTCTACTGTAACTTGGAGATACTGGCATCTGTAGACATGTTTCTCACTACTCTGCTTGTCTGTATATGATCATGAGAGTGCCAAGCATGTTGATTTCAGCATAATGAATTAACCTTCATGAGTAAGCAACTTTGCAAACATGAAACTTAACAATGTAAATAATGAGAACTGCTGTATTTATTCTGAGCTCATGAGGCTGACAGGGCTCCCATGGCTGACTGAGAATTAAGGCAACGATAACATCAAAAGTCTGACTATGAGGAAGCAGGTGGCCAGAGCTCCTGGCCATCACTGTATGAAGGAACTAGGAATCAGAGTGGCAAATTGGTCAGAAATGGGACCTTAAAGACATTAAGTTAGGATGAGATTGCCAAAATTTTACGTGGACACAGGACCATCCTCTAATCTACATAAGCCCATAAAAATCCAACATCATAGAGTGTAGAGGATCAATTGCTGTACATACAGAAAATGTGAAGGTTGTATACTAGTCAAACTCTACTGGAAAAATCAAGGCATCCCTGTATTTATAACAGAGAGAACATGGTGTGGGGATTTGATGCATGTGGGATAAGAATTGGAGAATCAAAAAGTACATTTGAAGGCTCCTGGAATCTTCTGGAAATAGAGGCTACTTCTGAAGCAAAGAGCCTGGGGAGAACTAGAAGTGCTCTTCTGTACTGACCAAGGACCTAGCATAGCAAGGAGAAAACAGAGGCAAACCTTCTTGCAGGCTCTGCAACTATGATACAGATATAGCATTTGTAAGAGAGCCTGTCCACACCAAGACACCCTGCCAATGCTTCCCATAAGCTGAACACTGCCACAGAATGGCTGGGCATTGCAGCCTAGCAAATGTTTGCTATGTGTTTGCACTGGAGCGGCCTGTGGCAGCTTGCAGAGGAGTGGTTCTATTGCCCAAAGGCCCAGTGTTAGGGTAAAACTATAGCCATACACATCTACCACAGAAAGCCTCTATGTTAAGAAATGCCGAATTATCAATATACTTTAGTAAGTGGAATGGGAAGACCCATACAGTATTTATACATTCCGTATGTCTCATGTTAACGTATTACTTTTGAATATCAAAAGAGATCAAGAGGGTATGTATGTGTGTATGTATGTATTTGTAGATGTGTGTGCATGTGTGTATGTATGTGTGTATATGTGTGTGCATGTGAATGTATATGTATGTAGAGTGTACATAAAACAAGTGTGATTATCTATATGTGTGTTTGCTTGCACCTGTGCTCACATATGCATCCACATGCCCAGTTAGAAATTTGAGTCATAGCTCTTTTGATAAAGGTTTACCAAGTACAGGTTGTTCTGAAATTAAAATAGACAATGAGACAAATGAATAGCTTCAGTCAAGAAAGAACAGGTCTGTATACTATAATTTATCTGCATTTTTCTAAAATACTAAAAGCCATAGTCTCAAAATATCATTGGGTAGAGATGAGAATATTTTGTCATTTTATAGAGCATTTCTTAATTATAAATGTATTGAGTCTTTTATCAAGTCTCTTTTGTTTGCTGAAGGGTTCTGGGACTTTGCTATCTGTCATATGTCAAAGCAGTTTTCTTAAAATAGCATATTCATCATGTCTAAATAATATATATTTATTTTTTTACCAAAAAATCTTCCCAAATGTCTTCAAACTAACAATAGGGAGTTAATTCCAAGAGTGGTTTATAAATGTTTCACTTCAGTAAAGCTAGAACAACTTTTTCCAAAGTAAATCTGAAGGCTTCTGAGACTTTGCATGTGTGCATGTGTGTTCTGGAAACACGACTCTTGGAGCACAACCGATCCACTCAAATTGGAAATTTTAATTTTTCTTGAAATATATTCTGCATCTTATAATTTATAATTATTTTAATAAAGGCCAAAAATAGTGTAAACCTTCTTCAGAAGGGAAGGTTTTTTGAATTTTTTTAATCTTGGTTTTTGTTTTTTATTGTTGTTGTTTTCTACTTGTATGGGGACATCACAACTACCTTCAGAAAGGATTCCCCCATAAATTATCATTCAGAAAGAAATTTTGTAGGTTTGGCTATTTCATCTATTAGCCAAATAGAGTAACACCAACAATGTACTCTATCATTTTAGTAGTTATGAGCCCACTTTCAAGTCTCAGATAAAACATTCCAACAGTCTGAGTTTTTTTTTTAATTATAACACTTATTTACTCATCTATGAACAAATTTCATTTTCTTAAGCAGCAACCACATAATATCAAATAGAAGAATTCTGGAAGGTGCAACCTAATGCAGGGACTTCAGGGCATGAGTCAGTGGAGTGTGCACAAGCAGATGGTAGTGGTGCTGCACTTGCATTTTGAATTCTGTGGACAAACAGACTTTTGCCAAACTAGAGCATGGAAGCAGTATTAGATAATGCAGACAGGGTAAGTGTTACTCCTCTGAACTATCAGCTCTGCAGAGAACGTAGGCCCAAGGAATTCATCCAAGGGTTGCCCACTCATATTTGTGCCTCCCAGGGCTTCCTAGGAAACCACACCCATGTGCCCTGTCAACTCAGCCTTTCATGGTCAATCACCACTGTGATTTCTTCAGATGATTTTGAGGTTAGAGATAATTTTAAAATTTCGGTAAAACATTGTTAAAAAAAATGCATCACTGAACATTTTAAATTCAAAATGTAAAACGGTAAATTTAGTTTTTTAAAATTGACCCTTAAGCGACTTTTTTTTTTCCTGCCTCTTTCTAGGACTTTAGTAAACACTGTGATTTAATTCATTTAATTTCCACTACCTGAAAGTTTACTAAAAGTTAAATTTCAAAATAAAAGAAACATACCCCCTAAGGTGTAGAGATTAGGAGAGAGTAGCTAATTGACATACGGCACGAATCTTGTCTAAAACTATATTATAACTAATCTTTTAGATGTTACCAGTTGGAGATACATGTAAAGCAGTTCTCCTTGAAATCAAGATCCATCTTGATGTAAAACATTGCTCTCAACATGCTATTTCATCATACAATGTATAATGAGCCCGTTTTTCTTCCACACACAAGCTACTTGCAGCATACAACCCAAGGACCAGGTGGAGAAGGCAGGGAAAGTGAGAATTTCTTTCCCTGATAATAACATGGCCTTCACCCCAATGATGTGTGTGTTAAACTTCTGACACAAAGACATGCATTTTCTCTCACTCTCAAGAGGAGCAAAATTTTAATGAAAAGAAAATTCTTAAATGTTAAGACCATGTCTTAACATTTAAGTAAAAAGTCAAATACATTCTTAAAAAATCATTTTTTTTCTGAAACAGAGGCTTTGTGGTGAGGTTTCATTCATTATGCTCTCCTGACTTTTACTTATTAATTCTCTATATAACTTCTATTATTATATAATATTTAATATGAATATTATATATATATATGTATGTATATATGATTGTTATTAGGAGGGGAGGTGGGAAACTATGGCTATAGCTCTTAATGACAAGACCTGAGCTGTAACCACTAGTTCTATGCCATTGCAATAGACACATATCTTCTATTCTTCAAAGCTACAGTGAGAGCTATGAATGCCAAACCTGGTTGCTTTATCCATCATTAAACTGCCCCCTCACATCCCTACTGTAATCGCTTGATCTAAAGCAACCCCCGTCTAATCTATTTGAACACTTGGCACTGGTTTGCCAAGTTGTGATTCCTTGGGCTGCAGAAATGCCTCAGTTGTTAAGGGAGCTGATTATTCCAGAAGTATTAGGTTAGATTCCCAGCTCTTACTTAGTAGTTTACAACCATCAGTAACTCCAATTCCCCTCTAATGCCCTCTTTTGCCTCTGCAGGCATTGCACACACAAAGTGCATAAACATGCATGCAAGTAAAACACCCATACATATAAAACATGTATATTAGGTTGTTGATCTTTTATATGTGGAACTGCTCTGGAAAAGGTGCATTAATATTTGGTCAGCCTTATTGTTTACAGACCCTGATCTGCTTCTTGTCTCTTCTCTGTATTATGTTTCAATGAGTGCAAGAACCTTCTATACACTCCCAGTGCTACAGGGCCACCACTGTCATGCCTGTCTTGCTAGCATGAATTGTAACCTGCCAAATTGTAAATCAAAGTGAACATCCATTCGTATACTACAATTTGCCAAATATTTTCTTAGTACACCAAGGAAAGTAGCTCCTATGCCTACTCTTTCTAATAAGTTATTCGTGCTAGAGGAATGAGAACAAATGTGAGACATCAATCTTTTTGTCAAAGAAAAAAATGGAGTCCCCTCATATGCAGGTAATAGAGTTGATCAGTTGTTTATTTCTATCTATTTATCTCTAGACAGAAAAAAATCAAACCAACTATGAATGTATCCTGTTCAAAACCAGAACACCAGTAATGTCCTAAGACTTGTGGAGAGGTGACACTCAATAGATCTTAGCTTTGAGTTAGAATTGCTATGTCTGAATGATAAGAATCGGTTGGATAATTAACTTGAATTGTCAACTTGGTACAATGTAGAATCATGAAGAAAGAGAGACTTAGTAAGCCATTGTCTACACTGATTAGCCTGTGGACTTAACTGTGTGTTGTGGGTGGGGGAGTGTGTTTTAAGTTAGCTTATACGTGAAGACACAACAGCCCTCTGTAGGCAGCATCATACTCTAGGCAAAAGATCCAGAACTACGTAAGAGTGGAGAGCACACACTCAGTGCAGGCAAGCAAATGAACACGCATGCTTCACTTCTCACTGCTCTTATGTGCCTATCATGTGATTGGATGATTCAAGATCCTGTCACAGAGAAGTAGACATAATGATGCATTGTAACCAGAATCTATAAGCTAAGTTCTTTCTTCCTTAAGTTGTCTTTTCAAAGGTCTTTTATCATAGCAACGAAATGAAACTAGGAAAGCGAGCAACAAAAACTTCTTTTTGATACTTGGGATAGCATTAGAAATGTAATTGAGGAAAATACGTAATAAAAAAATCTTAAAAATTAAAAAAAAGAACTAAAAAGAAATAAATAAAGCATACATTATCATAAAAAAAAAACTTCCTTTTGTACATACTAGGAGAGACCTAGAATTTTATTCACTAAGTATCTGGTCATTCAGCTAGTATGAGCTCTTATCTTTTCTTAAAACCCAATTTCTTTTCTTTAGTGGCTCATATATAGATACGACTTAAATTGGATCTGTACAATTTAAGACGTCATTGTTCATGGTGTTCTGTTCATGGTATTCACTATTACATAGTTTGTAGGAATCCTAAGAATAGTATCCTATAGAAAATACTGGCAGAAATTTGTTCAATGGTGAACTATTCAAAGTTTGAAGATTTTATGAAAGAGTGAGAGGGGGGATTATAGGTAAAGAAAGTTGTCACCTAAAAATAATCAATGATATAGATGAGAAAACACAACCAAGGAAAGTGAAAGTCTGTGCTTTAAAACCCACATTTTGCAAATAAGTGTTTGAGGGGGTGTAGCAATTAATATCTTCGCTCAAGTGCAAAAGAGTTTTGTTCCATGGACAGATTCCCTGTGCTAGCAAGCAGAAGTGTCATTGTAAAGGTTAGAATCCCAGAGAAGGTTTAATAATCAAGAGTAGAACAGAGTAATTGAGTGTGCCAGTAAAACCTTTCCGATTTTCCAAAATGTGAATGTTATGAACCTAAAGCAAAATGAGTTTCACAAAGATATTAAACACACAATATTGCTAGACTCACCAAGGTACAGTAATTCTTTCTTTGTAGATGCTACAAAATTAGATGTGAATAACCAAAGGAAAACATTCAGCTTTGATCAGCTATAATATTGTCTTTCTGATGATGTCCTTTTTTTTTATAGCTTCTGGAGAAATACTTAGATTCTGGATCCAGCAGTGACTCATCTCTTTAGTTCTGCCTGAGAGGGTGGGGGAAAGGGGACAGAATGAAAGCCTCTCATCAAAGTGACAAACCTGTGTGGATACTTTCGCTAAAACATTCAGAGTGCACTGGATAAAATATACACAAAATATTTTCTATCCAGTATTCTCAGAACTTCTGAAAATAAGTTTCCAGCCTGTTATATCAGGGGGTTCTAAATTTTATTAAAACATTGACATTTGTATAGGTTTTGCTTTTAATATTTATGAATCTATAACTTCAGACTCTTTTTTTTTTTTGAGGCATCAAGGAGTTTATTTATAAAGTGCAGGCATGTGTGAGCTTTTGCCACATTCATAGCCAGGAAATAAAGCAAACAGTATAAGGTGTGACTTCTCAGAATAAAGGGGGCCTGGATCAGTGATTATTATTTCTGGAAGAGTCAATATTGCTATAGAAAAAGAAACTCTTTTGTATCCACTCTCTCTGGGTTCCTTGGCATATTTTAGTATTTCTTTTTTTTTTTTCTTGGATTTACCTTTTTTTAAAATTAGGTATTTTCTTCATTTACATTTCCAGTGCTATCCCAAAAGTCTCCCATACCCTCCCCCACCCACTCCCCTACCCACCCACTCCCACTTCATGGCCCTGGCATTCCTCTGTACTGAGGCATATAAAGTTTGCATGACCAATGGGCCTCTCTTTCCACTGATGGCCGACTAGGGCATCTTCTGATACATATGCAGCTAGAGATACGAGCTCCGGGGGGGAGGGGGCGGGGTACTGGTTAGTTCATATTGTTGTTCCACCTAAAGGGTTGCAGATACCCCCAGCTCCTAGGGTACTTTCTCTAGCTCCTCCATTGGGGGCCCTGTGATCCATCCAATAGCTGACTGTGAGCATCCACTTATGTGTTTGCTAGGCCCCGGCATTGTCTCACAAGAGACAGCTATATCAGGGTCCTTTCAGCAAAATCTTGCTAGTATATGCAATGGTGTTAGCGTTTGGAGGCTGATTATGGGATGGATCCCTGGATATGGCAGTCTCTAGATGGTCCATCCTTTTGTCTCAGCTCGAAACTTTGTCTCTGTAACTCCTTCCATGGGTGTTTTGTTCCCAATTCTAAGAAGGGGCAAAGTATCCACACTTTGGTCTTCGTTCTTCTTGTGTTTCATGTGTTTTGCAAATTGTATCTTATATCTTGGGTATTCTAAGTATCTGGGCTAATATACCCTTATCAGTGAGTACATATCATGTGAGTTCTTTTGTGATTGGGTTACCTCACTCAGGATGATGCCCTCCAGGTCCATCCATTTGCCTAGGAATTTCATAAATTCATTCTTTTTAATAGCTGAGTAGTACTCCATTGTGTAAATGTACCACATTTTCTGTATCCATTCCTCTGCTGAGGGGCATCTGGGTTCTTTCCAGCTTCTGGCTATTATAAATAAGGCTGCTATGAACATAGTGGAGCATGTGTCCTTCTTACCAGTTGGAACATCTTCTGGATATATCCCCAGGAGAGGTATTGCTGGATCCTCAGGTAGTACTATATCCAATTTTCTGAGGAAGCATGAAACTGATTTCCAGAGTGGTTGTACAAGCTTGCAATCCTACCAACAATGGAGGAGTGTTCCTCTTTCTCCACATCCTTGCCAGCATGTGCTGTCACCTGAGTTTTTGATCTTAGCCATTCTGACTAGTGTGACGTGGAATCTCAGGGTTGTTTTGATTTGCATTTCCCTGATGATTAATGATGCTGAACATTTTTTCAGGTGCTTCTCTGCCATTCGGTATTCCTCAGGTGAGAATTCTTTGTTAAGCTCTGCACCCCATTTTTAATGGGTTTATTTGATTTTTTGGAGTCTACCTTCTTGAGTTCTTTATATATATTGAATATTAGTCCCCTATCTGATTTAGGATAGGTAAAGATCCTTTCCCAATCTTTTGGTGGTCTTTTTGACTTATTGATGGTGTCTTTTGCCTTACCGAAGCTTTGCAATTTTATGAGGTCCCATTTGTCCATTCTCGATCTTACAGCACAAGCCATTGCTGTTCTATTCA
Source organism: Mus caroli (assembly GCF_978045245.1). Taxonomy (NCBI): domain Eukaryota; kingdom Metazoa; phylum Chordata; class Mammalia; order Rodentia; family Muridae; genus Mus; species Mus caroli. The sequence continues at coordinate 62,531,559 of NW_028227272.1, read as the reverse complement.
GGAATTTTTCCCTTGTGCCCATATCTTCGAGGTTTTTCCCCATTTTCTCCTCTATAAGTTTCACTGTCTCTGGTTTTATGTGGAGTTCCTTGATCCACTTAGATTTGACCTTAGTACAAGGAGATAGGAATGGATTAATTTACATTCTTCTACATGTTAATTGCCAGTTGTGCCAGCATTAGTTAGATGTTATCATTTGCCTTATAAAGCTGAGTGTGCTTACTATTTAGCAAGGTACATAATATTATTTTAGTTATTTCTTTCTAACTGGAGTCTCATTCTGTTGGCTACACTGGGCTGGGTTCTTGACTTCAAATAAACTTTCTTTCTGAGCTTCTTGGGTAGCTCAAACTATTGGCTCATGCCATCTGGCCAAGATCACATCAGATAATATGAGCTATTTTCCTAGGATTGCTGTGCTCATTAAGTTGTACCCAATTAGGAATTTTTCAAATACATTACTGAGTCTTACATTATTGAGTCCAAAGCATAACTAGCTCTCATTCTGATACTTTGAACACTCACATAGAGGTGTGTAACATTCAACAACCCCACAATACATTCTCTCTGCTCTTGAAGAGTACATATAATATTGTTATTTCTCAATTGTTTCCTTGTAGGCAGTCTGAGGCATTATTGGGATATTGTAGTTTTCTAATGACTGTAGTCACGTGACATGGAAAGTACTAAGAATTACCCCAGAGGACCTCTTTTCTTCTAAACATGTCACCATGTGCTAATCTAATTCACCTGGGCAATAGGATCACATTGTTAATTTGGTGCTAGTTTCTACTATTAGCAGACTTAGGGAGCAGGGGCTATGTCCAGATCAGATTTGTTGAGTTAAAGTCCTTAGGGTAATTTCTTTCATGAGTATATTGGTCAGCACCAGGAGTAGCTGGGGTAAATGTCACCAATACCTAGATTTCCCTTCATTCCTGACCTTTAGAACCATTTCAGAATGAGACCATAATGTGATAGCTTTCCATTTTGACATAGTTTCTGACATGGTGCAGAACTATTGACTATTGGCTAACTAAAGGAAAGTAGTTCTTTTAGTCACTATTTATGATAAATGCCTTACAAATTGATTAGACATTTTTATTTTATTTTTTTAACTTAATTTTTTTCTTTTTATTAGATATTTTCTTTATTTACATTTAAAATGTTATCCCCTTTCCTAGGAGAATGCCCTGAGCCTTGGTGTCCTCCACAGTAAAGAGGCAGACTGAGGAGAAAGCTTGAGGAAAGAAAGAGAACAGAAAACCGGTGGAATGAGACCAGCATGCATTGCTTCCAAGTCATCTGGACTGCCTCTTCCTGTTTTCCCATTCTCTCCCTTCTATCCAGCATTCTCCATGGGACCAGATAAAGAGTTTCTCTGCAAGTTTTCTTAGGAAACACTTCCTGTTAAATACATCAATGGCTTTGTTTTACATTTCTGAGCCTTGGCCTTTTGTTTTGTTAAACTTTCAATGCCTAAATCATTTCCATTGGCTCTCCTGATATGATTGTCCCTGCTTCCTACCCTGAATGACCTACTCAATTTGCGTCCTGACTTCCTGGTTTGCACATTCCATGACTCACTTCCTGTTTTGATTTCCATTTCATACAGCCCTGAATCTATTTTTAGTGAAGTTCAACAAAAAGAGTGGGTGCTTTTAACTGTACCTTGAGTTCCTTTTGTTAAATCTCCTAAATTATGTCTGTTCTTCTGTGGGATTATTTGCTGAAGACTCCTCTTCAAAATATGCCCTGCAATCCTCTTCCTACGTTCATTTTCCCTAAATTCACTATTTAGTTAAGAAAGGAAGACCAATATCCAAGTCAAGTTCCTGGTAATTGTTTGATATTAACACATAATATTTGAATAATACCTTATACTCTAAAAAGTAAAAGGGGAAAACAATTTATATTACTATTTATTTCACTGCTTAGAATTAGATAAAATACTGTTTTGACATGAAAACAAACAATGCATGAGTGAGTGCTTCCTTATTTTGTGATTTTATGATTACTAGTTTACTTTTTATGTTTTAACATTTGTACCTTAAAGTATCAAAACAACTTTTTATTGAATTCTAGATCTAAAACTCATAATACTGAATTCTAAAATAGACTCTTACTAGGAAGCAACTTAACTATTTATCATTAGGTTTTTTTTGTCTGTTTGTTTGTTTGAGTTGTTTGTCCTCACAGGTGCTGATATGACCAGAAATGTCTTTCTAAACAAACAAAAGATATGATTTTACCAATGAGAGAGCCAATAAAAAATGATATAGCTAGCAGCCACTTGAAAACTGTGACCTTCTGTGCAATGTCTGAGCAGCAGAAGTAAAGGGTTTCTTTACATTGCTATAGTCTTTCCATTTTATTTCCTTAATGTCTCTCTCTCTTTTTTTTTACATATTGATACTTAGATATGTTATGACAAGAAGTTATATAACACAGCTATTGTTTCATTTTCTTTCTATAAAATAATTACATGTATTCAAGAAACTGGAGGACACAAACTTGTTGGTATTTCACATGTTTACTCAGTGTTCCATATTATTTCCATTATTGGTGTTGAAAGACTCCAAAACTCCCAAAGGGAGGCACTTACTCAAGCCTCGGGTCAGCCGCGCACCCAAGAAGACACTGAGACCGAACTTAAGATGTATAGAGAGTAAGATTTAATACAGCAACGACAAGAAAGAACATAAAAAGCACATATACCAGATATCTGGGGTCGAAACTCATGCAGCAAGGTGCAGAGGAGATTCGGCAATTAGCCCAAACTTTTCACAGGCTTTTATAGGAAATAGCCAAGGGAAAAGTACAAGTTTTACGTCACCAAGGGGCTTTGCCAAGGGGCTTTACATAACCAAGGGGTCGTGTCCTATATTTTGGCAATGTACTCGATCTATTGGAACATTCTGGGATAGTACCAGGAGGCCCCTATCTCAAAAATGTTCTTGGCATAGTCTTCAGTTAGGAGGGGTAGGACTAGGTTTGTTCCAGGAGACCCCTTATCTAAAAAATGTTCCTGAAGCAGTTTCCAATTGGGAGGGGGTACCTTGGGGTAAAAAGTTCAGGAGTGCTCCGGGAACAGTCTCTGGATGGGAGGGGTAAGAGAGTTCAGGAAAAGTTCAGGTGTTCAGTAATTTTCCCTCTTTCATTCCCTTCTTCTTTTAGGGACAAGCTCTAATCTTAGAGCTGGGTACCGGCTTCCTGAAGGACCCGATATTGTTGCCTTAATACCATAACTTGCACTGCATTTATTCTTTCTCTGATAAAAGCCACTAACTTATTAAGAATGCAGGGGCCGAGAGTGAGCAAAAGCATAAGTGTAATTAAGGGTCCTGCTATGGAGGAGAGGAGAGTGGTAAGCCAAGGGGACTTATTAAACCAGCTTTCGAAGCATCCTTGTTGGCTTTCTCTCTCTCTCTTACGCATATCTAGGCGTTCTCTAAGTCTGGCCATAGAGTCTTTGATTACTCCTGAATGATCAACATAAAAACAACATTCTTCTTTTAGGGCAGCACAAAGTCCTCCTTCTTTGAGGAATAATAAGTCTAATCCCCTCCTATTTTGCAGCACTACTTCAGACAGGGAAGTTAAAGATTCTTCTAATTTAGTTATAGACTGTTCTATAGTTCTAATATCAATGTCCATAGCTGTACGTAATTCTTCATAGTATTGGGGGGTCTGAATTAAGGCAGCGGTCCCTGTACCTACTCCCGCTGCTACTCCCAATCCCAAAAGTACTGCCAGAGTTAAGGTAATGGGCTCTCTTCTCCAGCGGACCCGATGATCAAACTTATCTAAAAAGGAGCTATCATCATGATATAGGAGTCTAGGAATAAGCTGAACTAAAATGCAGAAGTCTTTGGAACTATTAAAAACAGATATAGATACACAAGGAGTGAGACCGGTATTGCAAGCCCATACTGTGTCTATGGGGGGCACCAGATACTGACCACTTTTGCTAGGCTGGATGTTCTGGGTCTGATTACAAAGGTGCCGTTTATCCTGGGGCGCCTGGCCTAAACAGAGTCCACTTCCTGAAACTGCTTCCAGAGTCAGCTTTCTGTCTTCTCCCCAAAGGCATTGAGAATGATCTGAAGTAGTATTATAAGTCCTGATCTGAGCAATTCCTTCATAATAAGGGGGCCTAGAGGCATAGCATAACCAACATGATTGAGTCATATTAGGATTAGTCCTATTCAACACCAAAAAAGCTCCTTGAACTAGACTGACCAGACGGCTTTCTGTATCTAGGGGCGGTGGGGAAACTAAGGTCGGTAGGGAAGGTCTCACTGTTCTGGGCTGTGGAGTTGGTGGAGCTGGTACAGCCGGGACTTGTGGGGGAGCTGGTACTATTGGGGGACCCTGTTCTGTCACAGTCAGCCTGATTGTAAAAATGAACCCAGGGTCTCTCGGTGGACTGGATACACGCCAACCCCACTTATTTCCTTTAAGCCAACTTAAACGATTTTGTTTTCCTTTTTCAGTGAATTTTATAAGTAGGGGGTTGCAGTATTTACCTTTGCATGGTCCTGGGGGGCTGTTTTCAGTAGCACACCCATAAGCTCCTATGGCGGCCTCATCTGGATGGAGGTCGCCATAGTTTGGATATTTATGGGGATCTCTTTCTCCTTGATATAGCTTATCATAACCACTACCTCGTTTTACCGTGATTAGATCCCAGTCAGAGGAAGGCTTCCAGTAGGCATCCCCTGTCGTTTCACATGTCCATTTGCCACAGAAATAATCTGATGCCCCCCCACATTTTTGTTGAAGCTCTTTGTTTTGACCCTGACCAGGGCAAACATAAAACTGTGCAGCTCTAAGATTAGCTCGGTAGAACTGCCCTGAACACCCATACGTGTTCCCTATTCCACCTGGAACACACCGCTGTTCAGGGGGTGGGTTACTAAGATCAGTATGGTCAGGGAGGTCCCAATTGGGAGATCCTGCTACTAACTTACAAATGTCAGGTGTGAGATCAGGCCACCAAGTCCAAGGGGGATGTGCTGCAGTGATTGCCCATACAATGTTTCCCTCCCCATTAAGCACTTCCCATGACTGTTGAATCGGGGCAAGAGGGTTGTCGTTCCCTAGGCTTAGGGTGGCCCCCACGACACAAGCGAAGTTTAAGAGGATTGTCAGTAGTTGCCACCGTCCAGTTGTCTTCATGGTTGCCTCTACCCTGGCTAGGAGCCTTCTTGACGTGGGAGGCGTGGAGTTGTTAACAGTACCAGATATGGTCCTTTCCACCGAGGCTCAAGAGTGCCGGTGCGATGTCATCTGACAAGGACCGAACTGCTGTAGTCCCAGGTGCATGAGCTTCTTTGATCTGGTCCCAGATCTGTGTTCTGACAACCTCCAAGGCCGCCAGTCTCAATAACTAATTTAATTAGGGTCTGGGCCTGACGCAGGTGCACGTAGATCAGATCTCTGGCTGGAACTGGTGAGATGTCCTTGGGGTATCCAGCTCGTTCACTGTAACCAGTTGTGACCAGGCTTTTTTTCTGTACCACCTGCAAGCCCTTTTAACTTAGCATACAGAGCATTATTAACAACATAGGTTTAAACACATTATTTGAGACTATGATGGGCATAGGAGTCTCATAAAGGATCTTAAAAAGAGTAAAACTGAATCAAGAAATAGGGCATAGGGAAGGAACACCAAGTCCATGCCAGTCTCCACGATTAATTTTGTCAAGGTCTGTCTTAGAGTTTTAAACTAATTTTTTATCTATCCTGAGCTCTGAGGTCTATACACACAATGTAATTTTTATTTGACCTCTAAATGCTTGGCCACACCCTGACTTACCTGGGCAACAAAGCAGGGCCATTATCTGACACTATTGCTTTTGGCACTCTGAACCTTGGAAAAATTTTCTTTAATAATCTTCTTGATGACTATGTGAGCAGTCTCATTTATCCATTTTGAGAACGTCTTTTTCTGCAGATGTCAACAGCTTTCTTTGTCTGCATATTGTTCCATACAGTGGCAAAAGCATACCTGCTGTCAGTGTCATTTATAAAGCTTGTATCAAAACCACAAGTTCAGCTTTTTGGGCTGAAGTCTCTTTAGGGAGGCTGCTGGCCTAGATCACCTGCTTTTTGTCCACTGCTGCACTGCTGTCCCCGCCTTCCGCTTACCTTTAACCATGAGGCTACTGCCATCCGTGTACCAGTTCAGCATATAGGGTAAAAGGCTTAGTCAGATCTGGCAAAGCCAGAGCGGGGGCTGCAAGCAGGACTGCCTTTATGCTGTCAAAGGCTTTTTGGTGTTCCTCAGTCCAGGTGAATGGGACTTTTTCTTTAGTCCAGAGTCTGTAAAAGCCCACCGTTCCCAGAAACTCACGTACTTGGCGCGGGGTGGTGGGGGTTGGGATCAGCATCACAGTCTTTTTCTTGGCTTCGGTGAGCCACCGCTTTCCTTCCCGGAGGGTGTACCCTAGGTAGGTCACCTCGGTACGACATAACTGAGCTTTCTTAGCCGATACCCGGTACCCCAACTCACCCAGTTCATTCAGGAGCTTCTAGGAGGGCCAGAATTTTTTCTTTGTCTTTGATGTCTCTGCCTTCAGCCAACCACAGGGCTTGGGTTAGCGCCAGGAGTTCAGCCTTCTGAGCCAAAGTTCCTTCGATGAGTAGGTGAAGACTCAGCAGGTTAGCAGGGGAAGCAAAAGTCACTTGTTCTGTCAACAAAAAGCTCTAATAATGTGTCCATCAGTCAGGGAAACAATTGAATCATGTGTCCCTGACCAAAAGCCATTATGTGCAGACAAGCAGGCCATCTCTCAGTCACCAGGTCTAATTTTTCAAGTGCCACTGGTCTTTTTCAGGGTCCCAACGTCTGAGTAAGAACCTCTTTGGCAATACTTTTGTTCTCAGTCACATCTAGGAGTCCCAAAGTTGGGGACAACATTAGGGCAGTCTCAATAGCATCTAAGGCCATCCAAGGTTGTTCTTTATTTCTTATACGAAAGGCTGTTTATCTTTTTAATTCAGCAAAACCTGGAATCCACAGTTCGCAAAGACCTGTAGCGTCCAGGAACCTTTTAAACTTGCTTTGCATTGGTCAGTGGAGGAATATGAAAACACAGTCTCTTTTTAGCTGCTTCAACAGGTAGGCTACCGGTCTCTTTTAAGGACTCAGCTTCTGTGTTAGCACCCCTTCTGCTATTTCCTTACTTTTAGCCACGAACAGGTGAAGGGTTTGGTCATGAGGGGGGCTCTTCTTCTTCTTGTTAGGACAGTAAACACTTTGATCTTTAGCCAAAGGCTTGCTTTTGTTGCCAGGTACTAAGTTTTCTAGTCTCCCTGACTTTTGTGACCAGCATTTCATTTCTCTTATCTTTTTTAGGAAATTTTCTGGCTCCTTATTTCTTACAGATCATCTAACTTTTTTCATAGTTTACCTCTTTTTACTGTTAGGTCAGATTGTCAGAGACGAGACCTCATCAGAGCCTGGCAGTTAGGTGCTCCTTACCTTGTATGTCTCCCTCACCGGAGCCCAGAACAGACTTACTGCCAGCAACTCAGGGCAGTGCCTGAGAAGAGAAAACACATGGGGCAGAGAAGGGAGTGCAGTTTTCACATCTAGCTACACCAGACCACTGATATTTCAAAATGAACACAATTTTTTCTGTTAACAGTTAGCAAGAGACAGGATACAGGGGACAGGGAAATGAGAAGCAACCAGGGAACCTTGTGGCGTCCTCAGATCAGACGCAGCAACCCACTGAACTCAAGCATACTAGTCAGCGGAGGGAAAGAAACTAACCAGGATTTTCTCAGTAACGGCGAATGGACAGGGAGGAGCCAAGCGCCGAGTCTCCGAGTCTCCGCGGCGAAATGTGGGAGTGGCAAACAAACACTGGCAGGCAGAGGCAGCAATTTAACTATTTAACTACCTGATAGACACCCTGCGCTCTCTGCACTGTCTTTGGGGGGGGAGCACGCAGCCAGGCAGGCACAAGGGAGTGCGGGTAGACTCTGGGGGGGGGGACCAAAGGAGGGACGGCGGCTGTAGTCGGCCCCTCCCCAGCTGTGGCAGGCTTCACGGCCACTCCGGGACCGGCAGGCGGCCGCACTCACCACCAGCATAACTGCGCCGCCAAAGCCGGCTCTGCATCTAGGTTCTCTTTTGAACAGCCTGGGGCTCCCCAGCCGAGTGCGGACCGTGCGCCGCGTTTGTCCGCCGGTGGCAGCTGGCCCCGCAGCAAGGCTGGCCGGCGCTGCCCGCCCGCCGCGAGCCGCCGGCACTGCCTCGCCGAGAGCGCGGTGGGCAAGACCGGCCTGATGGTTCTTTTTTCTCTTTTTTCCTTTTTTAAAACCATTGCTGACAAATTCTGTCCTGACGTCAGTCCAAGTCTACAGTCGACAAAGGGTTAACACACACACACACACACACACACACACACACACACACACACACAGTCTTGTCACGTGACACAAACACAACCAGCCAAACGCCACTTTCTGACGGGGTCGGATTCTACATTGACTCTTTTTCCTGATAGGGGTGGGATTCTACATTCACTCCCGCTCTGGCAGAGAGAACACTCTCTCTCTCTCCTTCACTCTGCCAGGCAACAGCCAGGTCTTTTTGACTGTTCTGTACCCTGGGCACTCCTTCCAGGGTCTCCCTTGGAACATCTTTTTGGGGTGCAGACTGTCGTCCTCTCACAGCCACTGCCAGAATAAACCCACAATCTCAGAATACACAAATGCAGCAGTTCCACACCTACACACCCAGCAGATTGTCCCATTTCTAGAATAATAGCAAACAACAAGAGCAGACACAAGACTGAGACACCACAGGCAACTTACAGAATCAGATGGCCTCTCCAAGGCCGACAGATTGAGACCTTCCTGGTCTCCAGTGGGGTCCACCAAGCGTCCTTGGTCCTCCCCTATCTCACCTGGGACGTCTCCCAGGGGCAGATCGGACGGTGGACACCTGGGCACGTCTGCTCCTTATCCACTTCGCATTCCCTCCCGGAGTGCGATCTCTGGTGCTCTTACTGAGCACAGAGCGTCACGCAAAACCAGAACAGCGATCGCTCATACAGAATGGCCTTCCTGGCCTTTCAGAAATTAACAGAACACAGACACCAGACCAAAGCAGAACAGTAAATCTTACTTCTGAGTGGGTCCAGGACTTCTGGGTAGTCGCGCTGATTCCCGGCCAATGCACCAAATGAAAGACTCCAAAACTCCCAAAGGGAGGCACTTACTCAAGCCTCGGGTCAGCCGCGCACCCAAGAAGACACTGAGACCGAACTTAAGATGTATAGAGAGTAAGATTTAATACAGCAACGACAAGAAAGAACATAAAAAGCACATATACCAGATATCTGGGGTCGAAACTCATGCAGCAAGGTGCAGAGGAGATTCGGCAATTAGCCCAAACTTTTCACAGGCTTTTATAGGAAATAGCCAAGGGAAAAGTACAAGTTTTACGTCACCAAGGGGCTTTGCCAAGGGGCTTTACATAACCAAGGGGTCGTGTCCTATATTTTGGCAATGTACTCGATCTATTGGAACATTCTGGGATAGTACCAGGAGGCCCCTATCTCAAAAATGTTCTTGGCATAGTCTTCAGTTAGGAGGGGTAGGACTAGGTTTGTTCCAGGAGACCCCTTATCTAAAAAATGTTCCTGAAGCAGTTTCCAATTGGGAGGGGGTACCTTGGGGTAAAAAGTTCAGGAGTGCTCCGGGAACAGTCTCTGGATGGGAGGGGTAAGAGAGTTCAGGAAAAGTTCAGGTGTTCAGTAATTTTCCCTCTTTCAGTGTCTTGTTTGGTAGATTTTGAAGACCACATTTCTAATTGCTTAACCTAGTTTTTAGGTTTCTATTTGTTGTCAGGCATCATTAACTGCACAGAAGTGCCTTCATTCCTAGAGACAGCCAATGGTTCCTCACTGCAAATGGCTGATATTATGGGTTAGACTCCTATCTCAAAAAGGAAGTAACCTGTCTAAACTAAGAAAAGGCATATCAGATTCTATCTGTTGCCTGCTCTCTGCATAAACAATCAGAATCTCTTTTATCTCACTTTGGAAAGCTTGAGAAAGGAAAGGAAAAGGTGTGGTCTCTTCTGTGCTCTGTTACCTCCAGGTTTATCTGCAGCTGCAGAGCTTGATGGCCTGTGATAGCCCTGGCGTGTTAGCTGTCATGTTAGGAACGCCTTCTGTTTACTAATCCAGTTAGGGACCAAATTTAGCTCAGCTCTCATTGGCTTAAAGGTAGATTATTTCCTTCAGTGAGGATATTGCTTTTACAGATGCTTTTTTTTTCTTTTAGTAGATACTGAGTGTGCAGAAATTATACTCATATTTTAATAGGACAGTAAAATACTTTTACATAATCCATTAGTAGATAAAATTGAACCCATTAGTTACTTACACTATTTTACAATATAAATTTTAATTTAATTCTGTACTAAAAGCCACCTCATTGCTTTATACGTCTTTTCAAGCAAATGCTTCTTTTAAATACATACCACATTTACATATGGGAGGGCACACATCATCATTTGCCTTTGGAGTTGGCTCTCCCTTTTACCATGTAGGTTCTGGGATTAAACTAAGGTCGTAGGCTTGGTAGTATGCATTGTTACCTGATGAAGCACCCTACCAGTCCCAAATGCTTTTTAAAATTGTTCTTAAACCTTGCACCAGTCTCTAACAAACTCTATCTGCTGGCCCTGAAGCTAACGGGTTTTTGAGTGTGGCCATATGATACACATGAGTGGCCAAAAAGAGTGGACAAATTATAGAGCTGATATTTGTTCCTTAAGCTCTTGTACATATGTGTCTTGTCTTCCATAGTCGGCACTAGTCTCTACCTTCATGGCCAATAACCTCACTAAATGAACAGTGGCTACTCTTAAAGTAGTGGGATAAGGTCCATCCTTGAGAGGAAGGATTCCATTTCCTGTCAAGATCCTTCAAAATTTCACAGAGTCACTGCTCTTAAAGGTTTTCCTGTATAGGGGTGTGGTATGACACACTTGTAGTCCTAGCACTAGAGAGGCTGAAGTTGGAAGTGTTTAGTGAACTTGAGGTAAGCCTTAGCTCTGTTCCAGGTCATCCTAAGCTAACAACAAGGCAACAGAAACAATTGTCTTTTCCTTATTCAATTCTTAGTACTTTATTCCTTTCTACAATGACTTCAAACTTTCTACCATTCATTTCATTTACATATATGTGTTGTGGATGGCCCTGGTGCTGCCTGTATTTTGATGTTAACTTCACTTTCCCAGGAGTAGTTTGGAAGGAGGAATGACTGGTACTCAGGTGGCTTCTTGTGAACCTTCCCTGAATGAATAAAGGAAGCAATCACTGGGTGAGTATGTGGGACTTTCAGGGAAGAGAAGGAACAGGAGAGAGATAGGGGCCTTTGGACAGGGAGAGCAAGAGGACAAGATGGAGCTACTAGTGTCTCTTGGGGTAGATGGCAAGTCAACCAGGATTTGCCACCACAGATGGCTTAGAAGATTAGGATTCTAGTTGTTTTGCACAACGATTGAGTTACCATTGTTTCTGAACTAGGTTTGTGTGGTGTTTCCCTTCACACAGTGGTTTGACTGGATTCCAGAGAGAAAGGTACAGCAGCAAAGCATGAGTTTGCCTGGTGGGCACCACAAAAGGCCTTGGAAATTTTGAAGCATGGGACTGGCATGATAACTACCCACCAGTAGGAACTTAGCAAGCTAGGTGGAAAGATTTCAGAGCTCTGAGTCAAAGAGTTTCCATGAGATGAGAACAGGTCAGGCATGCCAGCCCGTTGGTGCGTTGATGGAAATAGCGTGGGTTCTTTTTTTTTTTTTATATTTCCTGCAATATATATGTATTAATATACAATGATTTTTTGTTTTAAAAGCAGAGTAACACATTACAAACCAAACTTTCCTTAAGAACCTTCACTACAACGTAGCAAATATTGTGTGCTTACTGTCTCTACAAAATAGCTTTCCCACCTCCATCTTCCATTATTTTCCTTTTATTTTCAAGTATTTTTCTAAATATAAATTTTCATTGTTATTTCCCAATTAAGGTATAGTAAGAAGTATCTTCCCATTTCTAATCTTGTTGGGTGAAAACTCAGACTGCCCCAAAAGGGCTTTATACCTGAGAGTCAAGGAGCACATTGCTCATGCTGCTTCCTAGAAATCTTTAATTTTCTTTCCATGTCCTCTCATTTTTCTTAGACTTGTTCTTGGGTCATTATCACCCCTCCTCTCAAAAAGCTCTGCAGTTTGCCTATCTAAAGTATATCCAGGTATATTGTCTTGCCAATCATATTTCTTTCGTTGTCATTACTCTCAAGATCTCTTTTGGTTTCTTCCAGTCTGGACTCATCATGGTTTAGCCTGTCCATCGAATAACTTTGAGTGTGTAGAGTGTTTTCATGACAACTCCCACTTTATAGGCCATACTGCAAACATACAGCAATAAAAATCAGCTAATGGTATGGCATCTATTCACTCTCTTTCCTCCTTGTATTTGATTACTTTGGTTAAGATTTTTGTTATTGACAGTGAGTCTCTTTCAGCCCAGCCTGGCCTTGAGCTTACAAGGTAGCTGAAGCTAGTCTTGATTTCACAATTTTCCAGCCTCTGCCTTGCAAGTACAGAAATTTCAGGGTTCCATCACCATGTAGTGCTTTACATTGAATATTTGTATAAAAGAATTCTAAGTTGAGATAATAGTATGAAAAATTTAAACAATCCTGCTACTACTCTCTGGGTTTCTGTTACACTGGTGAGATGACCCTGGGTCACCTTTGGTATCAGATATCTCAGTTTATGTAGTCCTGTGGCATTTAAGTATAAGCAACAGTTTTTGCTTTTCATTTTGGCACTAGTAATTAATTTTTCTGTCTCTCCTCACTCTCATTTATTTTTATGTTGTTAATTTCTGACTACATTAACACCTTGACTACTATTCTGACTTAGAATCTTTTTCTAATTTGTGCATCTTTATTTTATTCTTTTGTAATAATGATGGTAAGGTGATTTTATGCTATTTAAAATTCCCGTTTCTTTACTATTTTAGTGTTGTCTATTGGTACATTTTATTTTTTTTCTTGGTTTATAGATACCAGTGTTTTTCTTTCTGAAGGCAATCTTCATTGTGACCTGTCTCTCTTAATCAATCTCTGATTTCTACTTTATGTTCAGATTTTTCAAATAATTGCTCAGTGGTTTATAAGTATTCACAGACCTTTAGTAATCCAATGTTTATGGACCCTTTATATAAGCTGAACAGTTATGTTTTTTAAGAAAGTGATAGGATTTTTCAAAATGGCATAAGTTAGTGATGTTTAAGATTGCACTAAAAACTTGGCTTGTAGCGTTTGTATAATCATATTATAGAACTGACCTCACAGGTAAAGATGTTCAGCTCTAGAAATAAAGTAAAACTCAAGAGCAAGCAACATACGTCTGAAAAATGTAGAATATCTAACTCAGGAGAAACACCACAAGGAGGATTCTACTTTCTTATTCACACCATCACAACTTCATTAAACTGAAGCTTAAAAACCAATCTTAAAATCCATATCAGGATGCACAGAATGGAGTGCTTGGATTTGTAATGGGCTGGGGACATACTGTTTTATTATAACAAGTGATAAAATAATTTACAAACAATATTTACTATGCTGGTTAATTTACTATTTGATATATTGCTTTATTATTGTAAAAAATACAAGTACTGTTATTGATTACTGTATTGACAGTAAGTATTAATACATTATGTCTCAGCAATGCAGAAAATGATGCTAGGGTATGTCTGCAAGGAGTGGTTAATATGGAATAAGATGTCACATATATCTACAGTCCTTATAAGATTCTTAGTTCTGTTATTGTCCTGGCCCTTGATTGCTGCACAACTGACCTGATCCTGGGTTATATAATATCCCTAGAGGATTCTGTCTGAGCCATCTTGAGCAGTAGATCTTCAAATAGCTTCTTTCACTTCAAATCATATTTTTCTAATAAATCATTTTATACTATATTTTAAAATTGTTGATCCCAGAACTTTGGGTTTTCTGAAATAAAAAGAAAAACAAATTAAATTACTAATTCCTAATTAAAAGAGAGAGAAACAGTAGACCCTCTGGTCTTTCTCTCTGCTCTTAGAAAGATCATAATCCCCTCATGGTACACCATTACAAATAAATCTAAACCTATTGATCTCCCCAAACACCCACTTCCAAATGTTATCACTTTGGGTATTAGGGCTTTCACTAGAATTGCTCAAGTAACAAATATGCATCCCATATAATGGTAGAGGAAGGATATGAACAGGACCTTCAAGGTGAAAAATTTGAGACATCCCAAGGAGGATGGTTTGTTGGGAATGAAATATATATATAACATTATGCAATAAAGAAAAAGTTCTAAAATTCGTAAAATAACATCCAACACTGGCCTGTGGCTTTCACATTCATAAGCAAACCTGTGAAACTGCACACATTAAGACACACACATGCACAGGCACACACATAAACATGTACACAGAAATACACACACACACACAATTGCTGAAAGCACACACAAACACACAATTCTTTAAAACATTTAAGCTAAATCATTTTTTTCTTGAACTTGTGTGTCAATATTTGTTCATTCAGTGATCCTCATTTATCAAATTTATTGGGTGTTAACTGTTAAAAAACGAAAGCAACATTTTATAACTTTTCTTGTATATTTTTAAAGCTTAAGTTATCAAATAAGAATCCCAGTGCCAGGAATTGGTTCCTTCTTTTAAAGTGGGCCTCACAGATACCACCAAACATTACAGGCTATTGCCATTGTTCTTAGTAATCCACCAAAACATCACAGTAAGATCTCCTTGCTGAAAAACCCACATAATTATGTTATAGGACATGTAGAGATCTCATTGGTACAGATCTGAAAGCTGCACCCCTACTGGCTACCATTCTGAGTGCCAGAGGAATGTATTTATGCTACAAGGGAAGAAAAATTTTCAGTAATCTTGCATATCTCTGAAGCCTGATAGCTATAATGACAACTAGCCTTGGAAGATATGTTCATTGTTGCTGCAGTGACATGAATATTATAGAAGTAAACAATTGCTTTCAGATTGACTGTAAATCCCATTCCTCAAAATGGAAGTCATGCCTGGTACTGTTAATTACACCTTAAACCCATGACTGTCCAGGCTGTAGGCTGTAAGGTAGAACTGATAAATGGACATTGCGTTAAACTGCTGCTTAAGTTTTATTTCCCTTTATACCTATATATCAGTGCATCTCCCAATTCTCAGAAAGCTTTTTTCCCCAGTAGATTGTAATTTATACAGAGAACCACGACTTGTTAGCAAGCAGAAAATAAGGTACTGTGGCATGCTCAGTTCTAAATAGGATATCTATATTACATTCTTTCCCTACAAGGCTCAGAAATCATTTTGGAGGTCATGGCATCAAGATTTAAGAGCAAGCAGAATTGGATGTCAAAATAAACTTGTATTTGATGGATATGACAGTGGCATATAATACATGAACTCATCATATCTGAAACTGCATACGTGAGACTTACACAAGATCAGACATGGCAGAATTCAGCATGGATGGAGGAGTTCATGAAGCCCCATCATTAGATGAGAAGGCCTGACAGTTGGTGGGATGTGCAAATAGGATATCTTCACGAATGTAGCTTTGAAACACTAGCCATGCTGCAAAAGGTGGAGTTACACCCATGCACATACAAGTAAGCACTACATTAACTCAGTGTGTTTTAAGAAAGAACGAGCACAAGAAATGGAGAGGAAAAGTTGTGGGAGGGTTATAGGAAGAACTGAAAAAAATGGAGTATGAGATAAGTTTGATTAAAATATGTAATATACTAATGTGAAATGTTTTACATTCAACAAAAGCAGAAAAAGATAGTTATACACTGACATGTAGGTGCTGGGAACTAAATCTAAATCTTCTGTAAGAGCAGTCAGCACTCTGAACTGTTGAACCTATGTCTCCAGCCTATTAGTATTGTTATTGTTATTATTATTATTGCTACTTTTATTAACACATAAAGCTTAAACTACATCCCTGAGATAAACTATGCTAAGTCCCAATTTCTGCCCAGAAACTATGGTAATATTCAAAATGGATATATATTTTCCATTTTTAACATTAACATTCACTCTAATTTCAAACTGATACCTACACATGATTAAATGTAACAGTTCCTTGTCCTTGTAGTTAATGAAAATCTTGAAAAAAAAATGCTAGATTTTTTAAAATAAATTCTTCTGCAAGTACAATGTTTAAATTTTATACATAGAAGTCATTGATTTGAAGATGGTTGCATGTTTTGTGAAAACACATGAAGACATTTGAAAATATGGACCAGGAAAAGAAGCATATAATTATTTGTTTAAAAGATTTCCAGTATCTGGAAAGGAGTGGAGTGGAGTTGGATATGCTTTTTGGTTCAATCAGTGTACCATTACCACATACAAGATCCTGCCTTTATTTCATAATTTATCATTTTTACCTTTAAAGATCTATAAATGATTCTAAATGCAATTTTACTCTATCATTTCTGAGTGTTCAATTTTACACCATCTGTATACATCTGTGTATGTAATCACAATTTATAACACCCATTAATGAATGTTTAGGCTTAATTCCCACAAGCAATATTTTTAGGTTGCAAAACTATTGCAATAAATATGCTCGAGGCCATGTACTTGAAGACATATGTGAGCCACTGGGTAGCACACGCATCCCAGGATGGAGTTGTTCAGTTGTAAAATACTTCAGTCATTGTATGGATGCTGACATTTCTCTCCTGATGAATTACAGCAGTCTCTGGTGCAGCCAAGCCTGCTAAGTTCTAAGCAACACTTCGTGATTGTTTATGGTGTGTTTCCCTTGTGCTGAACATCTGTTTGGATATTTAATCAGCAGTTTAACTTTACCCCTTTATGAATAATTTATTAATAGTAGTCAATTTTATCATTCTCATTGTTTCTTTGATAAATTATAAAAACTGTAGAAAATTTTAAGCTTCCAGATATTATAATCTTATATCACAAATAACACTGCAGATATGTTCCTTTTTCCCTGTCTTCTAACTTTCCACTTTGATTTTCACTGTGCAGAAGTAATTAATTTTAATGCAAGTTTATATAGTTACAAGCCAGTTCATGTTGAAGATATTTAGAAGTATCTTTAAAGGCTATCATTGTATGGATCCTATGGCTTGCAGTCACACAAATTAGGACACTTACTTTTAACCAGTAACATCACTGAATGGACATGCTAAGAAATTATAACAATCTTAATGCATCATTATTGTAAACATATTCATAATAAAACTAAGATTACATATTAATAGATTTTGTTTATAAAAAAACAAAATTATTGCTTCCAATGCCATTGTAGTCAGTAACTATATAAGAAATACTATGAAAATTTAGGGAAAATAGTATACAATTACTTACAGACAGCATCAAATGCTAGCATTCTATTGTTTTTATATTTTATTTTTTATTATTTAAATAAAAAATTATTTTTATTTTATTATTTAAATTTAAATGTATTTTGGTCATATTCTTTCCCTCCTCCAAGTCCTTCCAGATCATTTCTCCCTTCCTATCCACCCAACTTTAAGTTCTTTAAAAAAAAAAAAAAACAAAAGCCCAATACAACAATCCCTTCAAACTAAGAAAAAAAAAAAAATAAAACCATACCCCAAAATAAACAAACCAAACCAAACATCAGACTGCAACTGAATAAAAGCAACAGTAGCAGCAACAACAACAACAACACCCGAGGTTCATCATGTATTGATCATCTACTCCTGAATATGAGGCCTATCCTGGAGTGCTTGGTATACACAATGTCATTCTGTTGGGGATAAATTATTTCTCCTTCTTTCACAATGACAATTCAAGTTGTTAGCCTTTACCCTAGTGGCTAAATTTTCATTCATTCATTCATTCATTCATTCATTCATTCATCATATTTGAAAAAAATACATACAAAAATATAATAATATTAAACAAAAGCCATCAAAGATGAGCAAGACCAACCAGCATAAGGATTCAAGGCAATGAGGAGGCACAAGCACCAGAGACTCCCTCACTCCCTCATTTAGGTAGCCTCTAAAAACACTAAACTGTTATAATCTATATTAACCTTTTAAATATTATTTTTCATGTCTTTCCCTCCTCCAAGTCCTTCCAGATCATTTCTCCCTTCCTATCCACCCAACTTTAAGTTCTTAAAAAAAAAAAAAACCAAAAGCCCAATACAACAATCCCTTCAAACTAAGAAAAAAAAAATAAAACCATACCCCAAAATCTCCCCATGCAGATGTGGAGGCATAGTTTGCATTTATATTGGTTTGGTTTTCTTCTGACATATTTATTATATGCTAGGTCTTTCAAAGATTAATTTTTCACTGGGTGGATATGTGTGTGTAAGTTAGTGTAGAGTCAAGAAGGGGTGTCAGGTGCCTTGGACCTGGAATTATAGGCAGTTGTGAGCTGCCAATATGGGTTCTGGGAATTGCACTTGGGTTCTATGCAAGATCAGTGTAAAGTCTTAACTGCTGAATCATCTCTCCAGCTCTGATATTTAGATTTTGGTGGTGTGGCTTTTGCACTTTATAACTAACATTTATTTGTGTAACCTATCCTACATCTTAGAGAATTAGATGGGTAATGACCTGCAGTTATTCCTCAGTAGCCATGGGGATTGGTCCATTCATTTTCAGGATAGCAAAACCTAGATATCAAGTCTTCACATTAAAATACAAAACTGCATCATGTAATTTCTTCATAGTTTAAAGAATCTTGATGCCTGGAGCTGATCCTATGCCACAGCATTCCATACTCAAATATCACCTGGATAGAGCTTGTCTCCCAGAAGAGCTGTCACACCTGTGGGTACAGGTAAGACCACCATTTCTGCTCAAATTCCTGGCCCAAAAGGGACTCACCCAGAGCTATCAGGACATAGAAACCAAGGAACAGCCAGGAACAGGATCCTTCTGGTTTCTTTCTGCACCCTGGAGCTGACCCTGTGACACAGCACTCTGTACCCAAATACTCCTGGAGAGAACTTGGTCTCAGAGGAGTACTGACACTCAGGCTCGCAGAAAGGACAAGCCACAGTCAGAGATAGCAAGACCAACTAAAATCAGAGAAGACCAAATGGTTAGAGGCAAGGGCAAGAATATAAGCAACAAAAACCAAGGCTACTTGGCATCATCACAGCCCAGTTCTTCCACCACAGAGAGCACTGGATACCCCAATACACTGAAAAAGGAAGACTCTGATGTAAAATAGCATCTCATGATGATGATACAGGACTTTAAGAAGAGCATAACTAAATCCCTGAAGGAAATACAGGAGAACACAGGTAAACAGGTAGAAGCCCTTAAAGAGGAAACACAAAAATTTCTTAAAGAATTACAGAAAAACACAACCAAACAGATGAAGGAATAAAACAAAACCTTCCAGGATCTGAAAATGGAAATATAAACAAAGAAATCACAAAGGGAGAAAACACTAAAGTTAGAAAACCTAGGAAAGAGATCAGGATTCATAGATGCAAGTATCACCAACAGAATACAAGAGATAGAAGACAGAATCTCAGGTGCAGAAGATACCATAGAAAACATTGACATAACAGTAAAAGAAAATGCAAAATGCAAAAAGTTCCTAACCCAAAACGTCCAGGAAATCCAGGACACATGAGAAGACAAAAACCTAAGGATAATAGGTCTATAGAAGAGAGTGAAGATTCCAAACTTAAAGGGCCAGTAAATATCTTCAACAAAATTATAGAAGAAGACTTCCCTAACCTAAAGAAAGTGACGCCCATAAACATATAAAAGGCCTACAGAACTCCAAACAGATTGGACCAGAAAAGGAATTCCTCCTGTCATATAATAGTCAAAACATCAAATGGGCAAAACAAAGAAAGAATATTAAAAGCAGTAAGGGAAAATGGTCAAGTAACATATAAAAGCAGACCTATCAGAATTACACCAGACTTCTCACCAGAGTCTATGAAAGAAGATCCTGGGCAGATGTTCTACAGACCATAAGAGAGCAAAAATCCCAGCCCAGGCTTCTATAACCAGCAAAACTCTCAATTACCTTAGATGGAGAAACCAAGATATTCCATGACAGAAACAAATTTACACAATATCTTTCCACAAATCCAGCACTACCAAAGATAATAGATGGAAAACACCAACACAAGGAGGGAAACTACACCCTAGAAAAAGCAAGAAAATAATCTTCTTTCAACAAACCCAAAAGAAGATAGTCACACAAACATAAAAATAACAGGGAGCAACAATCACTATTCCTTAATATCAATGAATTCAACTCCACAATAAAAAGTCATAGACTAACAGACTGGATAGGTGAAAAAGACCCACCATGTTGCTGCATATCAGAAATGCACCTCAGTGTCAAAGACAGACACTGACTCAGTGTAAAGAGCTGGAAAACAATATTCCAAGCAAATGGTCTCAAGAAACAAGCTGGAGTAGCCATTCTAATATCAAATAAAATCAACTTTCAACCAAAAGTTACCAGGAAGGATAAGGAAGGACACTTCATACTCATCAAAGGAAAAAGAAACTTATCAAAAAGAACTCTCAATTCTGAACATTTATACTCCAAATGCAAGGGCGCCCACATTCATAAAAGAAACTTTACTAAAGCTCAAAACACACATTGCACCTCCCACAATAATAGTGGGAAACTTCAATACCTCATTCTCTCAATGGACAGATTATGGAAACAGAAACTAAACAGAGATACAATGAAACTAACAGAAGTTATAAAGCAAATGGATTTAACAAATATGTATACATTTCATCCTAAAACAAAAGAATAAAACTTCTCAGCACCTCACAGTACCTTCTCTAAAATTGACCATATAATAATTGAGTCAGTCACAAAACATGACTCAACAGATATAACAAGATTGAAATAATCTCATGTATCTTATCAGATCACCACAGACTAAGGCTGGTCTTCAATAGCAACAAAAGTAACAGGAAGCCCACATATTCATGAAAGCTAAAAAAAAATCAGGACTAAAGTCAACCAAGTAGAAACAAAAAGAACTATAAAAAGAATCAACAAAACCAGGAGCTGGTTTATTGAGAAAATCAACAAGATAGATAAATCCTTAGCCTAACTAACCAGAGGGCACAGAGACAGTATCCAAATTAATAAAATCAGAAATTAAAAGGGAGGTATAACAACAGAAACTGGGGAAACTTAAAATATCCATCAAATCCTATTTTAAAAGCCTATATTCAACCAAACTGGAAAATCTGGATGAAATGGACAAAGTTCTAGACAGATATATACCAAAGTTAAATCAGGATCAGATAAACCATCTAAACTGTCCCATAATCCCTAAAGAAATAGAAGCAGTCATTAAAATTCTCTCAACCCAAAAAAGCCCAGGACCAAATGGGTTTAGTACAGAATTCTATCAGACCTTCAAAGAAAACCTAATTCCAATACTCTTCAAACTATTCCACAAAATAGAAACAGAAGGAACACTACCCAAATATATTCTATGATACTGTAGTTACACTTCCTATTCTCCCTTGGAGATGGAATGATTTCTGTCTAAGCAGGAACCTGTCACAATTTCCTTTCATAGAGGACTTCATAAGAGATTGTTTTCTAGTTGTATAATATTTACTGTTCCAAATAGATTTTAGAACCTCATTAAGTGCATATTACTTTTAGCTTGAGAAGATAGCACATACATTTAAGAGGCATTTAACTATCAGAAATTATTTTGATGACTTAAAAAAAGCCAATACTGAATTGTATATTTTAAAATCAATTTATTACTTTAATAAAAAAATAAAAGCATCTCTACATATAATAGAGAATATAGAATCAAATCCTTATTAAATATATATTTTGCTGTATTGTTGGTAAGCAACTAACAAGAAAAACCTTGCATTTGTTCAAAATATACATTTTTTAAGAATACTTTTGACTCATTGTTGAATTCAAATATGTGTAGCTCACAGACAGAAAATGTATTATGCAAAATTTCTCTTTTGTTAAATTTTAAACAAGGACAATAATATTCTATGAACATTGAAAACATGAACCACAAATCCTAACATAAGTATTATTGAAATATTTTGAATAAAAAGCCTTGAGAAAAATGTGTAAATTTTGCAATTATCAATTTAAAGATGCAATTTATATACAGCCTTCACACTGAGAAAGTCTTTGAGGACATGCTAAGATAGGGATTGGAGACACTTGATCTTGGCACAAAATGGAAGACATTTTTCATAACATTATTGGGATTAAATAAGTTATAAATTATATAATCTAGACTACCTGAAACTCTGATGCCTGTTTTGTACCATTTTACTCAGACTTAGGTTGCTATGTCAAATATTGAAAGAAAAGAACCTTAAAGAAGCAATGATCAACTTTGATATGTGACTTAATTAGAGGTTACAGCTGATGTTCAGCTAGAACCATTGATTCTAGCGCCTAGTTAGGGAGGGGGAGGGGAAAGCACAGTCAGGACTTATGAATGAATGGGTAGGAAGGAAGCTCTGAGTCTGAGCATGTTTTCATCACCATGGTGACAAGACTTCAGAATCAGTCAAGGCTCATCAAGATCAAAATGTATTTTGCCCTTCCACACCAACAACAAAATCCTGGTTTGTCACAGGGGAGTGATTCAGAAGCAATTAATAAGAGAGAAAAGCAAAGACAGAATGAACATCCATGGAGCATGCACCATAGGATGGATTTGGCCCCATCAGTGATTCTTCAGTTTTTTTCACCTTCTGATGCTGGGGATTTATATTATTCATTTCCTGTTTCCTAAAAGTCTCAATTTTAAAAATAATTTTAACTCATTATTTGTTCCTAAAATTTACACTCAAAACAACCATTAGGTTAATTATTCTAGGTATACATAGAAGTTAAAACTAATAATGTTTTGTTTTATGACTTGCTTTTAAGCTGCTGGTTATTCAAGTGTCATAATGCCATTTTACAGGAAATAAATAAGAAAGCAGTCTTTGTCAGTAAATGAAATTGCATCATACATTTTAGAACATATTTATTTTCATGAAAATATATCTTTGCTCCGTCAGTTTTAACAGGGCCCTAGAACTTAGTATGCCTCCAGAACTTAATATAACTGACTCCATGATGGGAGCACCATTCAGGCCATAAAACCTAGCTCATACCACAAAGCAAAATGAAAACAAAGAACTAACCCACAAAGTCCATAGTTCTGGGAAAGTATCTACATGTATTAACATTGCATTTTGGCTTTTGTAGTTCTGCTTCTGGCTAACTGTTCTTGTTCATTAAAGTATGTCAATAAAGGCCATTTTTTTTTTTGTGCTTAAAAGTTAATCCAGAGAAAGGCTCAGGACTACACTGAGATTCTGAACACCCAGTGTAGCTGCTGGCCAGCTAATAAAGACTTTCTATTGACTTAAACCCATGGCTAAACAGCCTTTTCTGGTGGATACCCCACAACACAGTTGTTTAAAGTCTATGATTTTCCACTGAATTGACTTGGCTACTTTGGTGTTCAATCAACATTTACTATTGCCTTTCAGTGGCAGTCTCCAGTTGGTTCATGGTAGAATGGTTTTCACAACTGAGATACTATGTAAAATTGATGCTATAAGAGGAACTTCCTCCAGATTGTTTGAAACCAGGAGGCTAAGTAGGCATGCGCATCCTTTTCTTCTTGATTGTCCTGCACAAATCTCAGTAGCATTCCTGAGCATTAGCTTCACAGTTAGAAACTGGAAACTTTCAAAGCAGTAGGATGTTAATAATAGAATAATATGAGCTTATGTGAAGAAGAATATGGCATGATGATTTATTAACTGTAAAGTTTTATACAAAACTTTATGAGCTAAATGAAATGTTATACATCATTATGTTGTATCAATCTGAGACACTGAGAATATTCACAACTTGAAGTCTTTCCCCAATACTACCAAGAGAGAAATCTTTTGGGATGAAGTGGCACAGAATGTTATCTTTAACCATGCATGACACTACAGTAATATCTATCGTGA
This sequence comes from Mus caroli, assembly GCF_978045245.1. NCBI lineage: Eukaryota > Metazoa > Chordata > Mammalia > Rodentia > Muridae > Mus > Mus caroli. Next base: position 62,507,450 of record NW_028227272.1, on the reverse strand, counting down.
ATTTTTGTTTTATAATATTTTATTTATTCTTTGAAAACTTCACACTGTATATGATCATATTTACATCTATGCCTCACCTTAGTTCCCCCCATGTCTACCTCACCTACCTTCCCATACCCTCTTGTTCTTTATTTGCACTATGAATATTGAACTAATAATAATTTTATGGATTTTATGCTAATTTTACTTAAATGTATAACTTGTACCATTTTTAAGGTATAACTTGACAGACTCCCCTAGAACCTTTTACTTGAAAGTTGGTTGTATTCACGTGTGCTTGTGACTAAGCATCATATCTGCTCGCTCTCTCTCGCTCTCTCTCTCTCTCTCTCTCTCTCTTCCTCTCCCTCTCCCTCCCCCCCCCCCCCTCTCATGTTTTCAGTCCTCTCCTTCCACCTTGTTTGAGATGGGATCTATTTTTTTCTGGTTCACCACTGTGGCCTAGGGATTCTATTGTCCCCCGTCTCATCTTGCTGTAGTCAAATTGGGTTACAGATACCTTGGCCTACCATGCCCAGCTTTACCAACTCAGGTTCTCATGCTTGCCTGATAAATGAGATTGCTCCATATTACTCATATCTTGGGGCATGTGTTCTTAGAGCAAGTCAGAAGAAACTCAGTCAAATTGATGCACTCAATTGAGGAGAATCTTTCACAGTCACACTGCTGTAGATTTTCTTAGTGACTTTGTGATCTGTAAAACTCTGAGAATAATAGTTAAGTTTAAAGCTTAGAGCACCTGCCAAACAAACAATTATCTAGTCAGCTTTTAAAGGACACCATGCTAACAATTTGAATGCTGATGTTTTGTTGCACATATTGAAGATGGATGTAGAACAATATGTCAGGACAAGATGAACCAGGAACTTTGAAATAAAAATAACTATTTAAAAAAACTTCTGATTTTAAATTGAAATAGTGGTAAAAGTCTTGTAACATTAACTTTTTATGATTTTCTCAGGTTTTTCTCAGCTTCATGGACACTTACAAATATACAGCTAAGAATAAAAAGGGTTTTGTTTCCCCTTTAGGTCTAAGTACTTCAGGAGCAAACCAAAAGAAAAATGTACTCCTGGATAGAATTAACAACAGTTTGATCAAAGGGGACAATTAGCAGCATAACAAAGGTTGAGAGGAAAGACGTTTAAAAGCAGGGCATAATCACTACCCTAAGCACTGCCTCCAACATCTACCTGAAAGATCGTGTGAAACCATCCTGCAGTGCATTCCACGCTTAGGGATACACCGCAGGCAAAGGGGGTTTTAAACCTAATTTAATGAAACAGGTATTCTTGAGGTAGGCTCTTAACCTGCATATGTCTCAAACATCTGGCAAATTTCACTTATGTAGAATACCTATGTATGACATAGCTAAGAAGTGCTGTTACATTTCAAAACGAAAGTAGAGGCGGCAAGACAATAGCTGAATAATGTTCTCTAACAGTCATCTCCTCACAGAAAATCAATTGGAAAGCTATTTACGGAGGGAACTACTTACATAACAACTACAGACACTCTTATTACTGATTTTTAAGCACAGTTATAAAGACATAAGAAGGAAGAGAACAAAGCCGCCTGTGTCATGCCTTCCCTAATTCCAAGTAATACAGGACAGAAGAGACCTAGTCCCTTGGAAGAGGGAATCAAATCCATACATTAAAATTGGAACCTAGTTCCAGTTTAAATGTAGGAAACTCAGCAGTGGGCAGAGAATCCACTGATCTGGACTTGTAGTCTGGCAGCCAAAGATCTACCTTCAACACACCCTTCCCTTAGTATAGGGTAAGTACACATTAACTGAGAAGCAGGATAGGGAATCACACATAGGTATAGCTAGCGAAGCTAAACACTGTCAGGATCCCAGTGACTGCTACACCCAGGCCAATCCCTGTAGACAGGCCCACCAAATCCACTCCAGTACCAAGCAGACATCAATATCCAAAGCAGGACAGACTTATATTTCAACAAGTATCACCTGCAATTGGCTAGACTGGTCTGATGCTAGAAGTACATCACTGCAGGCAGCAAATCATTGTAGAATGGGTCCTGAGCCAGAGCTACAGTAGTCTTAGAAAACTGTGAGCTCCAGGCATGACAGTTTTACATCACAGATGGTTATAAGATTGACTACCCCACATATTCCCCAACATCAAGAAGCACAATATGGAGTCACTGCCAACCTGGGTAAAGAAAGAGGTAGATACAATGTCATACATAGAAACCTGTGCTTATCTTTCCATGGTACTGGAAAAGATCTGCCTCCAACACACCTTTCCCATGATATAGGAAAAGTCCACACCAATTGAAAAGCAGCACAGGGAATTATGCATGGGACTTAGTGCCTAGCTAGTGAAGCTAAAAACTGTCAGGATCTGGGGAAACTCCACAGAGCCTGACCACCAGCTCTATCATCAGATATGCCTTAACCCTAGCTAATGGCTTTGGGAGAAAGACCCCTTCTTTAAAGCATGCCTATGGAGGTGTAAGATGATTATGCATTAAAATGTAATAAATATATTTAGTATTTCCAAAACAAGTTCTTGAAATGTTTCTAATATCAGTAATTATCTAGAAAATGTAAAGCCTAAATTCATTTATTAATTTACCCCTTCATTTCCTGCACAAGACTCTTACAGTACAAAATTTTTCTATGTACAAAATTTTATTAAAATGTGACAGAAGTAGGAAAGTATCCCAGTGACTTAGAAAAGCTCCTCTAACAGCTGCAATCTTGTCTAAAAGAGTGCAGAGTCTGGTAGAAGTAGGACTACAGCTTCTCTGACTACACAAAGATAGAGGGGAATTCTTTATGGAGTCACCATTCACAGAAGGGTTAAAATTCACTTTTGATTGTATTCATGAAAACCTGCCAACAGTCACTCAACATTTTTGGCCTAAATATGTTTGTGTATTATATTATTGGCTAACATATAGTAAAGTATTAAAATCTTTTAAATAATAACTTTGTAGCTCCACAATAAATTGACTGATAAAAGCTGGTGTGTCAATATGTTTGCCTTATTCAATATTCAGTTATTTTAAACATAAACTTTATATGCATCAACAATTAGAGGAAACCTTTAGTAGCAAACTCATTGTTTCCATTAGTTTGGACATTCAAACACACCACATCTATAATATTAGAAAGTATATTGAATAGGTAGAGTGGAAGTACTTCAAGACACTGACTCGATACATAAAGTTAGTTACCATGGACTGTCTGTGGAAAAAGGTGGCTGGTGAGAAATCTGTGTCCTCTGTGTATGTTTATGTGGCTGAGCTACTTCATAAAGCCATAATAACTATGTGAGAGGAACACAATTTAACAAGAAACTCTTGCTTTATAGTTTCCCATCTGGAACCTGATTCATGATAAGTTATCCTTTAAGTATGGAGAGACAAGAAAATCTTGCAATAAACCCTGCTTATACAATTGTTTATTAAGATGGAAAACAACCTTGGCTGCTCTGTAATCTCCTCAGACTTTAAATAAAATTCTAAGCAGATTGCAGATATAAATAGAGTATAAAAACAAAGAAAAAAATGTTCAAGTAAAACATGGAAGCTCTTCAGAGCTATACGCAGAGTGTTTAAATTAACGAAGAAAGCACCAAACATCAAAGAGAAAAGACTATTAACCTAAATCCATTGAAATTAAGAAATTCTATTTGCCCAAAGACATACTAAAAAAAGGGACAAGTGACCTCACCGAATGTGAGGAAAAAAAAAAAAAAGCATAACAGGACACTTCCCAGAAGTGCATATATCTACACATGCCATTAAGAAAAAAAAAAGTCAAAAATGAGAAAATATCTACATATACCATAAAGGAGACTATGGTCAGTAGATATATGAAATGAAAATGTTAAACAGATGGTAAGTTCATGAAAATGTCTAAAATTAGTCATCAAGAAAATGCATGTTGGAACTGCAGTAGGACAGCAGTATATAGTCACAGAAATGACTAAGTTAAAGGTCCTGACAACACTGAAGGCTAGCAAGGATGAGCACAACTAACACTCTCTCCTACACAGCTGTAGAAACATGAACTATACCACTTCACTGCATCTAACGCTCACTTATGAAATTCAGTTTATACTCATACTGTGATGTAGGATCCTTTTCAGGTATATGTAGTAAACCCAAGACAAATAGAAGCCTATGTCTCAAGCGATTTGTATGAAATATCTTTAGAAGCATTATCATTAATATACTAGAAGTAGAAATTCTATGGATAAAAGAATTGTAACAATTCATAGGAAAATTGCTAAGTAAATTGTAGTATATTTGTGTGATAATACATTTTTTCCTGTAGTAAATAGAACAGTTTTCTGTATATGTAACAACAGGACTGTACTAAGAGAGAGAAGTCAGATGGAAGGGAACTTGTATATAATCTGTATTTTAAGTTCTTGTATAGAAAAAACTATCTTGTCGTAATAAAAATAAGATATCAGTTGACTTCAGGGAGGAGAGCATTCACAACAAAACTATCTGGGGTGATTGAAGAGCACAGCAGAAGAGGCCTGGGTTGTGTGCATACATGTATGGCAATGCACATAGAAGACATTCCTTAAATAGAATTGGTATTTGCTATAGTTTCACAAGCATACTTCATTTGACCACAGTTACTTGAGGACAATCATTGACTGTTGTTGGAAATAAACCTAAAAATTTATATGCAAGAACTGCCCACTTGGGTTCTTCTTCATGCAATAATTGGATGTGCAAGGGAAAGCTACTATTTTTTTTTTTAATTATGTTTCTTCAGTCAAAAGCTCATAGGTATGTGGAGCATCAGTATGAATGCTTTCTAGCAAGGGAGAGAAAATTCTTTCAATCTCAGCTCATGTCTTGTAACCCTGGGGTGTTTCAGAGAAACAATTTTTTCAGGTGTAGGTGTGTGTGTGTGTGTTTGTATGTGTGTGTGTTCAAATGACCCACACGTTTCTATCTTGTCTCTGCCTTGTATCTCACTTTAGGAGAGCAGGGACAAAAGACACCTGCCATTTTGTCTAGTTTATGTGAATTCTAGATATCTGAATTTGGTCTTCACAATTTCACTGAATACAATTTACCCACTGAACCATCTCCTGAGCTGAAACAATGATTCTTGAGAAAGATCTATGAAGTTAAGAGTTATCCATCTTCTTAGAGCTGAGAGAAACTAAAGCTAAAGTTGAAGTATTATCAATTCTGTCTACTACTTGAGTTCAAGTTATAGATATTACACATTAAGGTAGGAAAAGGAAGAACAATGTAATGCATGAGCTAAACACATTTTAGGGGTGGTGAAAAGTGATTTTGTTTATAAAACTAATGATTGAATCATATATTAAATTGAAAGTGATACTAAGTCATCTAGGATATGTATCCAATCTACTTTACTAGGCTAATTTAAGTTTTTTTTGTTTTGTTTTTTATCTATTTATTTCATTTTCATTTCCAATGCTATCCCCAAAAGTCCCCCACATGCTCCCCCACCACTCCCCCACCCACCCACTCCCACTTCTTGGCCCTGGCATTCGCCTATACTGAGGCATATAAATTTTGCAAAACCAATGGACCTCTCTTTCCACTGATGGCCGGTTAGGTCATCTTCTGATCCATATGCAGCTAGAGACACCAGATCTGGGGGGTACTGGTTAGTTCATATTGTTGTTCCACCTATAGGGTTGCAGATCCCCCCAGATCCTTGGGTACTTTCTCTAGCTCCTCCATTGGGGGCCCTGTGATCCATTCAATAGCTGACTGTGAGCATCCACTTATGTGTTTACTAGGCCCCGGCATAGTCTCACAAGAGACAGCTATATTTGGGTCCTTTCAGCAAAATCTTGCTAGTGTATGCAATGGTGTCAGCGTTTGGAAGCTGATTATGGGATGGATCCCCAGATATGGCAGTCTCTAGATGGGCTGGAGCATCTGCAGGAGACATCTTGGTTCCCGGATTCCACCAAGACTAGTCTGCACAGGTGAGAGTGTGGACTACAGAAGCTAACAGCTTCTGGGACAGGCGGGAGCCACAGAGCTTCTGAGACAGTCCCTGTTTCAGGTTCCAGACATCCGGGCTCCTTCCCTAATTTAAGTTTTATTTCATCAATTTTTGTTGAATATTTACCTTATTGTTCTTAACACTATAGCATTATAGTGTGTAAAACCGATATACTCTGAAGTACTTTTTAAAAGAATAAACAAGTAAATATCAAGTCTTTTCTCCTATTTCCTCTTTTTTTCTTTCTTTTTGTAAGAAATAGAGTCCGTATTATTGAACACATGGTAATATTTATAAAATTAAGAAAAATTACTGTCACAATTAAAATACTCTATTTCATATTGAAATTTTATATAAAAGTCTTTCATTGAATATGTGAAACTTACTGTCATAATTCACAAAACCAAATTCTCACATATCCTAAGGCACCCAGAAAGCATTGCTTAGAAAGAAAGCTATATGATGTACTGCTCAGGATAAGTAAAAGATTAATGTTTGCGCAGGTCATTAACATGCCCAGGTGCTCTAAATTTGTGTTACTTTTGCTTGGTCAGGTAATGCTAAGTTGTTCCCTGGGTAGAGATGTTATTTTTCTTTTTAAATCTGCCTAAAATTCACAGAACATTTCAGGAACATATTCATATACAGAACTGAAAGGTACACTCATTAATCTTACATTTTCCAGAAATAGAGGCATTCAAAAGCTACCAACTGATCTAATCTAAGGTGTGCCTATAAATGTTGCTGAATATAATGAATTTTTTTTTCTAGGAGACACTCTCATACTTTATTTCTCCAAGAGAATCTGCGAATTAGAAATGAAATGAAGGTTCCCTTTCCCCTCTGTTCTCTCCTACTGTTGTGGATGGGTGGTACTGTTTGTATGTTGATGTTAATTCTGCTCTCCTGATAAGGGCTGCAGACAAGGAGCGAGTCATACTCAGAGGACTTCTTGTGAACCAATCTCCTAATGAATAAAAGAGCCAATTACTGAGTGGGTAGGCAGGACTTCTTGGTTGGACAGAGAAAGAGAGGAGCAGGAGAGAGTTATGGTCCTTTTGGACAGGGATATTATGAGAACAAGATGTAGCTACAAGTGTCTCCCGTTTCAATGGCAGATCTGTCAAGATTCACCACCAGAGGATTTCGATTTAAGAAGGCTTACAAAATTAGGATTTTAGTTGCTGCACCCAGCGACTGAGTTACCATCATTTCTGAACTAAGTTTGTGTTGAGTTTGCCTTCACATAGCAGCTCATTTGGTTTCAAGAGAGAAAGGTACAGTGGCAAATTGTGGGTTTGCCTGATGTACACCACAAAGGCCTTGGGGAATTTGTAGCTCAGGGCTGGTGTGGTAGTGACCCTCCACTGGGAACTTAGGGAGCTGGGTAGAGACATTTCAGGAGCTCCAGGCCAGAGAGTCTCCTCGAGATCAAAACAGGTCAGCCGTTGACCGCCAGTGTGTGGTGAGCCAGCCCCATGGGGCAGAGTTGCCAGCTCAAGCTGGAGAACATGCAGGTTATTTTTTTAATATTTTCCGCAACATATTTATTTATTATCTTTTATTTGTTAATCATTTTATATGTTTACATTTCAAATGTTATCTACCTTCTCAGTCTTCCCTTCATGAACCCCCAACCCTATCTCAGTCCCCTTTGCCTCTAAAAAGATGCTCCCCCCACCAACCCACTCCAGCCTCACCCCTCTAGCATCCCCATTCTTTGGGGCATCAAGCCTCCACAGGACCAAGTGCCTCCCCTCCCACTGGTGTCAGATGAGGCAGTCCACTGATACATATGGGTCATCCTGAGTAGGCTAAGCAGCCCCAAAAGGACATGCATGGTATGTACTCACTAATAAGTGGATGTTAGCCAAAAGAGTACAAAATAATTATGATACAACCCACAGACCATAACTTTAACAAGAAGGAAGGCTCAAGTGTGGATGTTTCAATCTCACTTAGAAGGGGAACAAAATAATCATGGGAGGCAGAGGAAAGAAAGGACCTGCCTGAGAGAGGGGAACAAAAGGGGAAATAGTTGGAGGGCAAGATCAGGTATGGGGGAGAGGCAGCAGAGACAGAGGAAGGACCCTGATAGTGAATGGAAATATGCACCTATGGGGGGGGGACCTCTAGAAAGTCCCAGAGACCTGGGATATGAGAGGCTCCCAGGCCTAAATGCCCAACATTGGGGAGATAGAACCTGAAGAGACCACCTCCAGCAGATAGACAGGGCCCCCATTGGAGGTATGGGGGTCACCAAACCATCTTCAAAATTTTGACCCAGAATTGTTCCTGTCTAAAAGAAATGCAGGGACAAAAATAGAGCAATTAATTCTTTTCTTAATCCCTGGCTGCTAAGCAACAGGTGTTAATTGCCCAGGGGCCTGTAGTTTCTGGCTTTAGAGTAACTTAGAGACAAGTCAGATAAACATTGTTATAGAAAGCAACCTGAATCTCTCACAAGAACAAGTCTTGCTCTTGCCAATGCTCTTCTCCCTCAGCTGCTTCAGAGAGGACCCAGAACCCAGAGCACAGGGCTAAGCTCCTGGAGAATTATCCTAAGAAGACTTACCATATGTGTTCCATTTCAGCCATTTCTCCTGGAGTCAACATGTGACCTCTTACTGCAATTGATACTGGGCACACCTCCTGGATTCCCACACAGCCTGATTCATGCCTTTCTTGAGACAGAGCTCATCCACAGGTTTCCTTGCAAACCTCTCAGGCTTTTGTCCAATATCACATGTGAAACATCTAAAGGCATACTTGACAAACAAAACAAAACAAAACAAAACTTATTTTCTTGAAGTTTTGGGCATCACATATCTAAAAGAAACTTTGATGGAGTGAAACATAGTTGTTAAGACCAGTTAAGACTGGACTTGTTAAATAAATGATCAAGTTTTCTTTCAGTTTTGGAAACTACATATCTTGGTTGATGGCTACATCACTATGTCCACTGCTAGGTTCCCTTGTCTGATTCTGGCCCCATGCTTTCCTCCTACAGATGCCTTTAGAAGTACACTGGACCCATCTGGATAATCCAGGATCAACCTCCTATTTTAAGAACTCTAAATTATTAGCATCTGCAAAATCATCTTTTCAAAGTAAAGCAGCATTTATTTTGGGGGAAATTGGGCTATGAACATCATATGAGGGCTAGTATTCAGCCTATCCCCATAAGCATTTTACTCAGTATGCTGGCTCATTTTGTCAAACCAATTGAATTAAGACATACCTAGAGAGTTAATATAGACCTCTGTTTATGTTTCTAAGGATGTTTCCAAAGATAATGAAATCAGGAGGTTGCTGGTCTAATAAGTAGGTCCATCCTTCAGTGGATTCATAATGTAGTGACATAATGCAATGGGTGGAGTTTAAAGGAACTAGGTGGGCATTGTTATAGGAAGTAGGTTCTTGGAGGTATGACCTGGAACAAGGTCTCTGTCACTACCTACCTATTTTCTGTGCTCCTTTCTCTCTGCTTCCTGTTTGTGCAGGTGTGGACTGCTGGGCCGGACTTCACTTCTCCATGACAGACAGACATCTCTGAAGTGGATAGAAAGTAAATCCTTCTTTTATGTCATACCTGTAGGGTATTTTAGAACCATCAATAAAAACAAAAACACAAGAACAAAAATAACTCTCTGGGCATGGTGGCTCACTTTCATAATTCCAAATTTAGAAAAGTGAGGTGGAAGGACTGCTTTGAGTTTCAGAAAAGTTGGGATTAAATAGCAAGTTCTAGCCACTGAGCCTGCACTACCAAGTAAGATGCTGTCTTAAAACAAAGTTTGATTACTAAAGGATGCACAAAGAGAGCAGAGGTAGCCATGGTTGCTGTATTTACTAGTCTGAAATCCCATAACCACAGCAGGGAAGTGCCCTTTCCCAGAGCATCAAGTACTTCCTTTTTGTCAGTATTCTCTTTTTTCAGTTAAAAGTTGAACTTCATGTTCTCACTCCTATCTCCTGTCCTTCTGCTTGTAATGAAAATAGATCATTACATGAGAATCTGAATTTCCACCTACAGTAGTTTTAGTGTTATCTTGAGTAGGTTTTCCTCTCTGGATACAGTTTCAAGACTATCCACGAGACTATCTTGATGCTGGTTACAATCACCATCAGCACAGCTTGCTTCAATAACTCTCTCTCTCTACTTTCTAAAATTCTTTGCTATAAATCCAGAGAAAATGCTTCCAAGGCTTTTGTCTATTGCTTCTCTTTAATTTGTTTATTGTTCCCAACAATGTATTTTTAAGTGTATGTTTTAATGACATTAATGCTAGACCTCTGAATAGCTTGTATGCATTTAACATTTTAGGACTCTGAGGATGATATTCCACGTACTACTATACTAAAAAACAAACAAACAAACAAAAAAAACCCCAAAAAACCAAACACCACATCTGCCCATAATTATAAGAAAGGTTATAGGATTGGTCTATAAAACTA